>NW_027488563.1:1590000-2190000 GCF_050948215.1 Halictus rubicundus
ACATTGGGTCTATTTCCCTTCTAGTTCTCCTTAATGCTACTCTTGTGCCGAAAGTATTACTCCGAATCTTGAGCGCATCTAAGTAGCGAGATGGCTTCAGTAGTTCTGGCCGATATAGCCAGGCGTTACCGTGCTTGTCGTCAACAAACTCGTATACGCCTTGGCCCTGGGAGATGAGCTGTCCCCATTCTTCATAGCACTTTCTTTTCAATTTGCAGCAAATGGATTCCAGTTCTTCCTCTGTTACTGGCCACTGGAGGCCTACCGATCTAGCGTACTTGGCTAAAATATCCTCCTGTCTTCGGTAGGCCTCAACCACCGCCTGATCATCGCTATTTCCCATTCGGAGGCCGTTGCGGAGTTTTGCGATGCGGACTATGTCCGCAATCTTTTGAATACCCAGGCCTCCGTTCCTTTTACCTGTATATAGTAATCCATCCGTTGTTGACGGGTGGAGATGCAGGATCTTTTTTATGATTTGTTTTACCTCTTGATCTAATTCCTCCAAGAGGTTTAGCGGCGGCGGACTCGCGACCAGCACATGTATATATTTCGGCAGCAGATGAACTCTGATTAAGTTTATTTTCTGATGAGGCTTAAGCCCCATCGTCCTTATGTTCTCTGCTGCCTGGAGTATATTGCGAATTTCCACTCGCTGCATTCCCGACCATGGGCTTAGGTATACGCCTAAGTATTTAATTATATCATCTGGCGTTGATGCTGGCAAGCATTGCTCGCCCATCCACACTTTAGGATCTTTTAAGTGCCATGTTTTGCATTTGCGGACGATCTGGAACGTCGCGCATTTATCGGCTTGTATGCTCATGCCCAGACTCTCTAAATAATTGCATACTTTATTTATTTGGCGTGTTGCCTCTTTTGCGGACTCGGCTATCAAGACCAGATCGTCCGCAAAAGCAAGAATGGAGACTTTCTCGTCTCCAATCTTAACGCCCTCCGTCGTCTCGTCCACATTGTCAATAATGGGGTCTATGATTGTATTGAATAGCAGTGGCGATAGTGGATCGCCCTGCTTTACCCCTCTATTTAATTTGATTCTTATATTTTCTTCTTTGGTCTTAATTTCCGTCCAGCAGTCGTCGTAAATCCTTTCGATGTAGTTTGAAACTGTTGGCGGCAGACCTTTTATACGTAGCCCATCCCCCAAAGCCCTATGGGGGACCGTATCGAACGCTTTGGAGATGTCGACGACTATGATGACTCCTCCCGACCTTTCCTTCATTTCCTTTACCACCTTGTCTAGAATGGAGACGTTGTATTTACAGCCGTCCTCCGTGGTAAATCCTTTTTGCCTCCTGCTATTCCTGATTGCCCTCCGCAGTCTTGCGTCTATCATCGCGGAGTAAATCCTACCCAACAGTGAACCGATTGTGATCGGGCGCCAATTTTTGGCGTCTTTGGTATCTTTCCCGGCTTTCGGGATTAAAGTTGTTCCAGGATGACATTAGAGGTGTCCTTGTCTTTGTCGCCGGTCTTGAAGGCTATCCTGGTTTGCTGCCTGAATTTGTTTTTGGCCTCGATGGGTACGTCGTTCTGCGCGGTTATGCTGTCCAACAGTTCGTCGTCCGTCATGCGTGGGGCCCGGTAGATGATAATGCGCGGGTTTTTCTTCGCTGGTGCTGTCATGGAGAAGCCTGCTTCCGTTAGTTCCTTATTCTTCAATATGCTCTGTATGTCGGACTTCTTCGCAGTCTCGATTAGGATTCCGTTTCCCTGAATCTTTCTGATATTTTTGACCTGTAGGGCTTGCCTGGCCGGGGAGATCATTTTCATGATTGCTTCCTTTGTTGTATCGCTGGAGTTGTATTTCATGCTGTCGTTTGGTCTGATGGTTATAACGCTGGGGGGATCTTGTTTCAGGGTTGACAGCGCCGCTGTTTTCGAGTTTATACCCACGATCTCGGCAAAGGTCGGTGGTCGCTGATCGATGGGCGGCCTGATGCTCTTCTCGTTATCTCTGGTGGTGGAGTGGAGTTGGCCCTCGAGGTGGCTGTTGGCCATCAGAACCTCGGTTATCAGGCTCTGCATCTCCATGAAGCTATTAAGGATTTTGGTGAGGGTGGGTTTTTGGATTCCGCTTCCTTCGACTGTGAGGGTGGTCATGAGATTTGTCCTGATTTTGTGTGCCTTTTCCTTGGCAGTTTGTTTTTTGTCTGTTGTTTCGATGTCCCTGCAGCATTGGTTCCGGTTGCAGCATTTTTTGAGGTCTGTCTCTGGGTAGATATTTGCCTCTGTGTCGGATTCCGAATTCATGTCAGTATTTTGATAATTTGTTCCCGTGGATAGCCCGTCTGTGTTTGATTTCGTCTTTTTTGTGTTTTCTCGCTGTGGCGATAAGTCCGACTCGTCTGAGGAGTCGTCTTTTGGTCGTTTATTACTTTGTGTATCTGTTTCCATTGGTACTTGTCCGTTTGTGGGCTTTCCTGTCATTGGTGTTGTCTTTAGTAGTTGTTTCTGTTTGTTCTGCATGCCTTTCACCGGTTTCGTCTTATCCTCCTGGATTTTCTTCACGGGTTTTTTTAAAAATGACGACGGAGTCGTTTTTCGGTTCGGCGCTTACCCAGTGGGGTGGCGCTACCGTAGTTGGTGAGCCTGCGTGTTATGGCGGTTTTCGGTGTGGTGTGCAGTGTGAATTCCAGATGGCGTTCGGGGGGCGCTCGGTATGGCGTCCAAGTTGGCGTCCAAGATGGCGTCCAGGTGGTGGGAAAATTGTCGGGATAAAGGCCAATATGGCGTCCAAGATGGCGGTCACTCGCGCGTCACTTTACTAATTTCTTAATAATTATTCACTGAGGCCTTCCTGTGTCATGGAAACACTCGCGTCGTGTTTCACTACACTGGTATCGCGTGCACGGGTGAATGCAGCACTTTCCTATCGTTTGAATACGGGAGATGTCCGTTATTAGTTTCGGCGCGTCACTACGGCGTCCTGCCGGTCGACGCCAACCGGATTTTCGCTAATAACTTTTTCCGCACTGATTTGATCACTGAGATTTTTCACATAAGTGTTCACAACAACTAATACTGCTGCCTGAATAACTTTAATTAATTATTCCTTAGATAACACTTTTAATACGGAGCGACATGAAGACGCGTCAGTACTCTGCGCCACCTAGCGGTGAAGTCCAGTAGATAGGAACAGTTTATTGACTACATAAAGAGCTATGGAGCTACGCTCACTCTTGCCGTACCGAAGTCGCTCTAGGCGTCTTATACCGGTGTTGTTGGGTTCTAGCCTTTAGAAACAACTGCAGAGGGTCCGTAAGTCCTTAGGTGTTATGGACTGACTTGGAAAAACCCCTCGTTCACCATTTAAGGATCATCACAAGGGTAGACCGTCCCGTACGGGAAGTAACTCGCTTAGCCGCTACCGTGTCAGCTTGCACCGACACAGGAGCGTTACCAGCGGGGGCCACGAGGAGGCGGAGTTACCAGCTTAGCGCTTCGGTCTCTAGCAGGTTGCGGCGACGGTATGGTAGCCGTTCTTGCTTGTTAAACCCTACGATCTCGAATACCCGGGGGTATCACCTGCGAGGGATCGTCAGGGTGGTTGCCTTGTATGTTATTGACTCTTCCTTATTCTCTACGTCTCATGGTGGTTGTTGCGAATTTCCGAAAATGCTTGAAGGCATTGATTTCGACCAACTTCTGAAGATCACACGGCCACGTGATTCGAGACTCGTTTAGGTCTTTTGCCAGCTCTTGTCTTTCGTTGTGGTTTAGTGGGCAGTCATAGATTATGTGCTTTACTGTGTCTGCTTCTCCGCAGCTACAGAGGTCGGAGCTAATCAGATTTAGTTTCCTCAGTTTGCTGTTTATTTTCCCATGCCCTGAGAGGAGCTGTGAGGTGTAGAAGTCTGGGTTCATGTGTTGTGCGTCTAGTCTGCTTTGGACATTCGGAAAATACTCCTTGGTGAATAGACCAAGGTGCGCCTGACTCCATCGGTCTTGCCATAGGACCGCTGTGTGGTGCCTGATTTGTAGTTCTATTTCCTTCAGTTCCAATTGTGCTAAGTCTTGGTCCTGTGTACTGGGGGGTTTGAATAGCTTATCCCCGAACTTGGTTTCTAAGCCTTTTCTGATGTTATATATAGCTCTCCTCCTTTCCGACATTACTATGTCGATAGGTGGAGCGGCTGCCATTATTCTGAGCGTTTCATTGGAAGTTGTGCGGTATGCTCTAGTTGCCCTAAGGAGGGAATATCTTTGCGCTGATTGGAGTTTCCTGATGTGGTGCACGTTTAGTTTGTCGCTCCAGCCGGCGGCCGCATAGCACGCGATGGCTAGGAAGACGCCCTTGTACATTGTCATCGTGGTTCTGTAGCTAAGTCCCCAGTAGGATTTCGCTACTTGTGTGAACCGATGGAATATGACTTTACTTTTCTTGGTCACATGTTGCACATGTGGCGTGACATTGAATCTAGTTCCAAAATGTATACCGAGGTATCTTACGGTACTTTTCATGAGGATGGAGGTGTCTCCTATTTTAACAGTAGGTGGCCTTCTAATGTCCAGGAGTCCTTTCTGTTTGGAGAGTGTTAGCTTGTGCTTATTGCACCACTCCGTGATTATTTTTGCTGCATTATTGGCTTTCACTTCCATTTCTATTCTGGAATTTCCTGGTATTATCACCATTAGGTCGTCTGCATATGCGACGTGTTCTATATTGTTACTTTCGACTGTGTTCAGCAGATCGTTGAATATTAAGTTCCAAAATTTGGGCCCAAGGACAGAGCCTTGCGGGCATCCTTTGGTGGCTGCTTTGGAGATTGTGTAATTTTTGTCGTGTATTTGCATTGTTCTGCCTGAGAGATAGCTTTGGATTAGTCTGTATATATTTCGTGGACATTTCCTTTTTTTCAGGTGCTGGGGTATAGTTGGCCACCATACGTTATCGAAAGCGCCGGATATGTCAAATAGCAGAGCTATTGCATATTTCTCGTTATACTGTGCAACTGTCTGTCGTACATTGGTAATTGCGTCTTCCGTTGAGCGGCCGCTGCGGAAGCCGTATTGTTGCTGGGCTGAATGCGGATGCGAATCCAATATGGCAGAGAGTCTCATAGCTATTAGCTTTTCCAGGACTTTGCTGAGAATTGGCAATAGGCATATTGGTCTGTATGACCTTGGGTCAGACGCATCTTTGTCATCGCTTTTGAGGAGAACCCTGATTACTCCTTTTTTCCATTTCTCCGGGAAGGTACCGGAGAAGAGACATGTGTTAAAGAGGTGTCTAATTTCTCTGTGCAGTTTTGGCCAGGCCTTCTTGATAATTTCCGCCTCCAGGAGGTCTAGTCCCGGGGCTTTCTTACTTTGAGCTGTGCTATTACATTCCGAGTCTCTATCATCGTGAAAGCCGGTGTATTTTAAGTGTTTGGTGGGGATTCTGCACTGGAGCGAATCTGTTTCTGCCACGACGTTTCGGTCTCTGAGTTGTCATCAGGAATCAGGCTGTTTAGCAGGAGCTTGTTGGTCTGTTCCCAGGAGGTGGTTTCTTGCCCATTTCCTTTAATGTTGCTGCAGGCTTTAGCTGTTTGGATTTTGCCTGTTTGTAATTTATATACAATTCCCCATGGGTCTGAGTTTCCTTTGTCTGTGACGAAGGAGCGCCAGCTATTCGGTTTGGTTTTGCGGATTAGTGCAGTGTATTTGTTTTTGGTACTTCGGTACTGCTGTTTGTGTCTTTCTTGTTGTGTAGCGTTTCTAGTCTGTTGGAATTTTCTTCTGAGTTCACGCACTTCTTTTTTCAGTTTGTCGAGGTCTCGGTTCCACCAGGGAACTGATTTTTTGAATCTGCTTTTTCTTGGTATAGATCTCTCACAAGCAGAAACTAGCTTCCCTTCAAGCTCGGCAGTTCTCTGGGCCGTCATTTCTGGAGTGGCCTCTTCTGTGCATAGATCGACTTCTGTAGGCTGAAGGATTCGGTCGAATCTATCCCAATTGGCACGCTTCAGGTTGAAGCGGTTTGACTGCGCTGTGTGTCCAACGGTTTCTGTTATGTGGAGCTTGAAGGTAATCAAGTTGTGATCACTTGTTGTGATTTTGTCGTGAATGTGCCAATCGTGAATATTGTCTATGCATGTGTGTGTTGCGAGCGTTACATCAATATTAGATTTCCCTCGATCATTGTCGAAGGTTGTGACCCTTGATGGTTGGTTAGCAATATGCAGATTATGTTGCGCTATGAGGTCCTCTATGTCTAAGCCTCTGTTATCAGTCTCTGGATTGTACCAAAGGACTGATTTAGCGTTGACGTCGGCTAGGACTATGACGTTTTCTCTTTTTAGTTTTTGTAATGTGTTGTCTAAATAGTGGATATACGGTTCTATTCTGTCCGAGCACTGGAAGTATGCACTGACTAGGTAGAACCACTTACCTGGTGCTGTGACCTCGACGCACGTGAAGTGTGTGTTACAGAATTGATCTAGTTTAAGTACTGTGAGATTCGGGTTGAAGATGACTATTGCGCTCTTGGTTGTGTTCCTTGATATATTCTGTGAGAAAAGCTTGGTGTCTAGTATTACTTCCGCACTTCCCATGGACCTTATATTGAAGGTGTTGGTGTACGAGTAGGGCTCATGTATTGCAAGGAGATCAATGTCCTCTTTCTCCGCTAAGAGCCTTAATTCCTCCATGACAACTCTAGAGTTCCTGGCGTTAATTTGGGCTATGGTTATTTTATTTGTATTTGAGTTGTGTTGTTGTATGGTTTCACCGTCTGAGACATTGTGGGAATTATCGTTATTATCCATGGGTCTTTTTTTATTCGCTGCCAAAGTCTATTCGACTGATACTAATTTCCAGTGCGTGTTTGTACGCAGGGCAAGACTGTTCTCTGGACCCGTGGTTGGCTGGCTTGTTTGCCCTTTTGCAGTTTATGCAAATGGGCTTTTCTGTTTTGTTCGGGCAATCCTTATATTGGTGCCCGTCCTGGCCGCAGTGGCCGCACGTGTCAACTTTTGTCTTACAGTGTTTCGACACATGCCCAAATGCCTGGCACTTGTAGCAGCGGCTTGCTATTATAAAGTCTTTTACTTCGTAGGCGTAGAAGCCTACGAAGACTCGATTCCTACCTAGTAGAGTTTTCCTGGCTTCTGGGGAGACTTCTGCCACCCAGTTCGTGGTTCCCTTGTCTTTCCGACCCGTTTTGAATAGGAGTTTAAACTCCTTCTCTATGTTATCCTCTGTGTTTCGGTCGAGGTTTTGTTTCTTTATTGCTTTGAGGAGTTCCGCCTCTGAGGTTTCCGAGGGAACTCCTAGTATTATTATTTTTGGTCTCCTCTTTGGGAGGGGACCAATTTCCATCTTTGCTTTGAGTTTTTCATTTCTGAGGACTTGCTCAAGGTCCTCTTTTGTTTCTGTTTCTATCAGAATGCCGGAATTCCCTATCTTCCTTATGTTCCGGATTCTGATGTTTTGCTCTGTTGGATTGATGCAATCCGCTAGAGCTTTCCTGGTCTCCTCGCTGCTGGAGATATCGCTTCCTTTGCCAGGGTAGATTGCTACCACTGGCTTTGCCTGTTTTACCTCCATCTTTTTCGTAACGGCTCTCGTGTTACGGTTCGTTTTGGTAATGTCCGAGTATGACATCGGCTTAGTTGCTTGGATGTTTTGGCAAGTGTGTTGTTTTGTTGCCATCAGGCTATCTAATTTCTCAGATAGCCTGTTAAATTTATCGTCCATGGTTTTGACTTTCTGGAGTAGCTGAGCTCCTGCTTGTAATTCCTCTCTTGTAGTTGCCATTTCCTTTTTGAGTTTTTCCATTTCCATTCGGTCCTGGATGATTGCTTTGTTTTGAGTTTCGATTACAGAGATTATTTTGTTGGCCTCGTTTTGTTGCTCTTTTGTCAGGCCTATTTTGACAAAGAGCGTACGGAGTTTTTCGCATGGGCTCTGGTCAGAGTCAGAGTCCATGCTGCTGTTTGTCATGATTGAGTCTTGTGTTGAGTCGTCCTCATCAATGGCTTTGGGGTCGGTTTTCGGAATTTTCTTGTTCGAGAGCGGCGTGTCCGTGTCGCTGGATCGTTGATCATTGTCCCGCTTATTGCCTTTCGGTTTTTGCCGACCTGCTCGAGAGTGTTCTGAGCCTGTATCGGATTCCGTGTCGGAGCTTGTGTTTCTGTCAGACTCCGAGTTCAATTGTATTAAGTCCTGGACTTGCTTTTTTGTGTCCGCTTTTCCTCCTTCTTCCTTTACTCCCTTCCCTTCATCCTTCTTCCGTTTTGTGTTTTGTTTTCTGGATACCATATTTGTTCCCACGAGTAGGGACGAAAACCAGTCGCTCCCCGGGTGACGCCCTTTCCGGAGAGAAGGCTATTTCGCTCAAGATTTCGCCAGGTGTCCTGAGGTTAGACGCTAATGGCCGGTGGACCCACCGACCGCCCGTGTAAAACACGGGACCTCTCTCACCGCGTTCTTCAGCTTAGAGGTTAAGGGTTTGTTCAAGGGGTTCGCCTCCCCGTTGGGCCGACCGGTTAAGGTAAGCCCCCCGTTTCTCCCGTTCTGCAACATACCACCAGATGTATCCGGTGGGCCGTCGCGGCAGAGGGGAGTCTTCCGGGTGAGAGCCGCGGTTATCGCAAGCGATAACACACGTATGGGCTCCCTGAGAGCCGCGGTCATCGCAAAACGATGACTCCGCAAGAACTCTCTTTATGAGAGAGCCGCGGTTGTCGCAGAGCGACAACTCACGCAGAGCTCTCTGAGAGCCGCGGTCCTCGCAAAGCGACAACTCCGCAAGAACTCTCTTTACGAGAGCCGCGGTCGTCGCAGAGCGAGAACTCACGCAGGAACTCTCTTACCAGAGCCCCGTTAGTCACCCGAAGGTGTCCAGGTCCTACCACGTGAAGGAGGGGTTGGTGCGTCAGGGTTATACCATGACATAAGTCCCTGACGCTTATAAGACCCAGTAGATAGGGACAGAGGGAATCTCGTTAATCCATTCATGCGCGTCACTAATTAGATGACGAGGCATTTGGCTAGATTTCTATGTCTTTACAGCGCAAACTGTGAGACATTCTTCCAAGGTTTTTTCCCCTTGTTGGATTCAATTAAAAGAAAATATAAAACTTTGAATTGCATAGCAAATCTATTTTCAATTAGTCGTGTCATAATAGTTTGCATGTCAATGTACACGTTCTTGTCATGTATACGTTCATAATCTACAATAATAAAATATTTATACTTAGTCAATTAATAAAATTTATATTTACACTTTAGTCAATTGATAAAATAAACTAAAATAAAATAAAATAAAATACTTTCAGTTTATTCTAAATATGTCGAAGGCCGCGAATGATTATTATTATCTCTCCAGTTATTGTTACGATTGGGTTAATTTATATTTATATATATTTTTTTATATTATTTTACGCATTCAAATCGTAATCTATAAATATATTGGCGATCTCGATTGACGCTCTGAGTGCCATCATAGACATGGTGATGGTGTCTTTTTTTGTTATTTTTAGCTCCTTTAGGAGCTTAATGGTATAGTCCGGTACCGCGCCTCTACAACCTATTACGATTGGTATGACTTTCCCTACTTTATTCTTTTTAAATCTATTTTTTAAAAATTCTGTTAGCCGATTATATTTTTTCATTTTTCTTCGTATGCCGTCTTTAGGTACTCCCTGTGTTCATAGCGGATAGTAACATCGACTATGTCCAGCCGTTCCTCGTGTATTATTACGAGGTCTGGTTTGAGGCTACCTGACTGCATATCATACGAGGGTTCAACCAAAACGTTTGCCCTCTTACTAACTATCTTACTTCTATCGGTTAAGAGATTTTTTATTTCATCATGGCGTTTTATTCTTAACGGCTTTGTGGCTATGCACAGGCCTAGGATATGTCCCAATGATTCCGGTTGGCATCTACACTTACGGCAGCTTACATCCGAAATCTTTTTTGAACGGCTTAAGGCGACCTTGGTACCGATTGTATTTGTTCTCAGCCTCAGCGCGTCATTGAATCGCGAAGGCTAGAGATATTCTGGACGATAAAGCCATGTGTTACTTACGGGGTTATTTTGAAATTCTTTCACCCCGTGTCCTTGGGACTTAAGTTTTCCCCATTCCAACGAGGCCTTTCTTTTGAGTCTTATTTTCGCATGTGCAAGGTCAACCTCGTCCGCTGGCCAGTTGATCCTGAGCGAATTGGCCGTTTCCTTTAGGGCTTTGTTGAAGTTTTCTTCATTCGCAAGGGCCCTAATGATGGGGTCATTCGAGGCCTTTAGTTTAAGCCCTGCATTGAGGGCCGCTATCTTTATAATGTTCTCCATTTTGGGAATACCCAATCCTCCGTCCCTTTTGGACGCGAACACGAGACCGTTAGCTGTGCTAACGGGGAGATGGAGGATTTCTTTGATATGGCCTCGAATGTCGGAATCTATCATCTTTAACGTACCACTACTAGGAGGGAAAGTTGTAAGTTCATGGATAAATCTCTGTAAGTGTTATTTTACGATAAGTGTCTCTCCATGCGCCCATCCTAGCACCTAGATTCGCAAAGGTTTCTTCCGGTCCGATGTATTGAACTAGATCCCCACCGATGTTAATTTCGGGGTTCTTTATAAACCAGCTTCTGTTGATCGCTATCACCTGAAAGCAAGAGCACTTGTCGGGCGCGATGGACATGCCCAATTCTTGCAGTTTCTTGACAAGAATATGCGCTTGTTTCTGCGCTTCTGAAGCGTTTTTCCCCAATAATACAATATCATCCGCAAACGCTAGGATTGCTGCATTGCCTCCAGGGAGTGAGATTCCTTCAGTGGTATTCTGTATCTTGTCTAGTATATGGTCGATCACTGTGTTGAAAAGGAAAGGAGACAAGGGATCACCCTGTTTCACTCCCCTTTCGAGCTTTATATTTATGCTGGTATCTTCTGTTCCCCGTATGGTGGTGGTGCAGTCTGAATACATGGATCTTACTATTTCTATTGCATGTTCCGGAGTGCCCTTGACTCTTAGAGCTTCATATATTGCTGCGTGTGGTACCGTATCAAAGGCTTTGGTAATATCAATCGATATCATTACTCCCCCATCGTTGCTTTTCATCTCATTAATGGCATGCTTAAGGATGGTAATGTTACTCAGGCACCAATTGCTGGCTACGCAGCCTTTCTGACGTATATTGTGTTTTAAACTTGATCTCAGGCGTGCGTCAATAAGTGTCGAAAATATTCGACTCAGTAGTGAACCGATGGTTATAGGTCGCCAGTTTTTAGCCTCTTTTGTGTCTTTTCCTAATTTTGGAATTAAGATTGTCCGGTTCTGTAACCATGGTCTTGGGATGTATCTTTTAATTAATAATATATTATATATTTTTGCCAAAATACTATCAATATAATTTCTTCTCAAGTGTGCTACCTTTATACCAGCTGGTCCCGCAGCGGACTTATTCGATATCTTTGCGATCCTTTCAATTATTTCTTCATTCTTTATTTTTCTTATTATTTGTTCTGTTGGAATTTCCGCTGTTGCATCAGTTTTAATTTTAATTTCTTCCGGGCCCTTTACACCCCATAGATTGTCATATAGTGTTTTTATAGCATTTATATCCGGTAGCTTTTGTGGTTTAATGGTGCATTCTAAATCCCCCGAGATTACCGCGTCCACTAAATTTCTTGGGCAATTTTTAAACCATTCTTGACAGCCCGCATATTTTGTTTTATTTCTGTTATTTTTATTGGTCTTAGCTTTAAAGTTTTTATCTAGTTTTTTATTGGTTGTTTTAGCGCGTAAGTTATTCCGGGATATGCTGTCTTTATTAGTATTAGTTATTTTTGTTGCCTGTTGTGCTACTACCGGGGATTTACCGATGCAAGGGTCGTTAAATAATACTCGCCGTACGATCCTGTTGGGCTACGACACTCAGTTTATTTATTCAGGTGTACACTATAGAGACACTCTCCCGACAACCTCACTCTCCGGCGGTCGCTTAATTACTAACTCCGGGGTCTGGCGTCCCACCCCTGGTCGCCTACCCCATTGTCGCCGATAGGGTCCTTCCCCCTCTCTGCGGCCTCTTCTTCAGCTAGCTCCGATCTCCACAATCCCTCCTTCTTTTTCAGTTTAAGCTTTTGGGTCTTTAATTGCGAATTTCCATTATCTTCGGGTTGAACCCCTTTTTTTGATTCCGCGTATGTCGCCGTACTACTGCTAGGAACCCTAGTAGACGTGTTTGTTTTATGATCGGCTCAACTTTGTTTTGGGCTAGCTGGCAATTTCTTCACATGTGTCGTGTATCTTCTGAATGTTGTTCCGTCTTTTTCTAACGTAAGTTCATTCCCCTTTTTTCCTATCACTTTGTATTCGGCTTTTCCGAACCTACATTCCAGTTTGTTTGAGGCTGTCATATTTTGTGCTATCACTTTGTCTCCTGGCTGTATGTCGCTGGTTTTTGCTCCTCTTGCTTTGTCTTCTCTTTCTTTTCCTTTTTGTTTTTCGACCATGTCACTATCTTTTGCTTCCGTGTCTCCTTCTGTGGCTATTAGGTCTGTTATCGATGGTATTTTGTCTCTGATGTTCCTCTCCAGTAAAAGTTCTGACGGAGATTTCCCAGTTGTTCCGTGGGGTGTGACGTTGTACATTAACAAAAATTTCTGTATCTCCGCTTGGTAGTCTTTTCCATTAGCATGTGCGATTTGCAAGCGCTTTAGGATTGACTTGTTCATGTTTCTACCTCTCCATTAGCTTGCGGCCAATAACGCGGCGTATGGATGAGTTTGATATTGTGTAAGGAATTCGAGCGACCGCGACCCATGCGGGCCGCAACCATAGGCCGGCCAAGGGCGCAGTTTATGATTACGGTGCGGACGTGATTTCAGGCTATTTTTGAGATTTAGCGGAACTTTATGTTTTATGATGATTTATTAGAGACTTCGTATTTTAGCTAAAGGTCTCAATAGCCGTTGACGTACCGTAAGACATCTGCGGACCAAATGCGTAACGTTAAGGGCCCTAGGTAGGCGACGAGGATTCGGGGCGAGGGTACCCTAATAAACTGGTCGGTTTCCCTCACCCTGTCGCCTCTCGGAGGGCGTACTTTAGAATTAAGACACCCGTGATTGGCTTCCGAAATGTAACCGCCTACACTGCAAAAACAGTTAAAAGAGTAGAGCGGAGAAGAAGCCAACGTTGTCGTAGCGCGCACGAGGGTAACCTCTAGTCCTTGTCCTTTTCCGAAATAAACGTGTTTATGAAATCGCATTATAAGATCCTCGACATCCTTACAAAATCAGAAGTGGGATTGTGAACCGAAGTGTCGCGAATATTCTTAGTAGTTACCTTTTACGTTCGGCTAACGGCAACCGAAACATTCTGTGTGAAATTCTGTGTGCAATTCTCAGTGACCATTATTTCGTGATTTTCTGAGTGAATCCTTTTCAAAAGAAAAAAATGTCTCAAGTGTCGGGAAGAACGCAGCGCGAGTTCCTCGTCCACGAACTTAAAAAAATATTGCGTCGCCATGGTCTCCCGGCATCAGGAAACAAGGCCGAATTAGTGCAGCGGCTGGACGAAAATTTCCCGAACAGGGCATGGGAAAACGAAACGCCACCCGGAATGCCAGAAGGTGAGGTCGAAGAGGAAAACGCACCACTGAACAGCAGTATCCTACGTGTGGACGCACCTTCGCGGCAACCAGACCAGCTGGAAAAAAGGGAAATGGAGTTGTGGCGGCGAGAAAAAGAGTTGATGGCAAGGGAAATCCAACTACTTCGGAGGGAGAATGAGCTTCTCAGAAATTCGCCTAACTCAGCGGCCAGTTCCACGACGAGGCTCAACGCCAACATTAGAACAATTGGGGAGCTCATCAGCGACTTCAGTGGCGAGGAGCAAAATTTTACGAATTGGACAAAGCAACTCCAAATACTCGCCACAACGTACGAATTCGACGATAACGCGACAAGACTGTTGTTAGGATCCAAATTGAAAGGGAGAGCTCTAAATTGGTTCCATTCAAGGAGTGAGCATTTGGAGTTCCCCACAGATATGCTCCTGTACAAGATGGAGGCCATGTTTGGAAATCGGGAATCCCGGCTAGAATTAAAAAGGAAATTCGAAGGTAGGAAGTGGAGAAACACAGAACCATTCGAGCAGTACTACCAGGAAAAGATAGTTCTAGCCAACAAAGTGCCCGTGCCAGAGGATGAACTGGTCGAGTACCTGGTAGACGGCATAACGGACAGCAACATCCAAAATCAGGCACGGATGTGCGAATTCAAAACAGCCTCAGATATGCTGAGGGCCCTGAGGAAAATTTCACCATCCAATGGATCGAGAAACTACGGCAGGTCAACGACCGAGAAGAGTCCGCAAGGCGCGAATACGACCAGAGGATCGACGCCAGAAGGATGGACAGGTAGCCGTTGCTACAACTGCAACAGACTAGGTCACCGAGCGGCGGATTGTCGACTACCTGCGAGGGAAAAGGGTAGCTGCTTCAGCTGCGGCGAAATGGGTCACCTGCTACCAAACTGCCCCAGAAAAAACATCGCGCAGGTGCCTAAGAGGCAGGTCACCTACATGGAAATGGAAACCCCGGAAGAAGACGACTATCACCGAAATCTAGAGTACGTAATAAACAAGAACCGTATGAAATTGTATATTTTGATTGATACCGGTAGTCCTGTTAGTTTTGTAAAAAGGTCCTATGTACCAGGCAGAATAGAAAATGTTCAAGATAGCAACTGCGTGCGTCTAGTAGGAATTAATGAGTCTCCTCTTGGTTTGTTGGGTACGGTACAGGCTTTAGTTGAAATGGCGGAAAATACAAAAGAAATTATGACTTTGTTGGTAGTTCCAGATCAGACGATGTGTACTCCGCGGTAGTTTTAGGTCGCGATGCGTTACGATTATTCGGAATGAGCATAGTACAAGTTAAAAAGGATCCTATCAGCCACTTGGAAATTCTTAATGTAATGTTAGATTCAGACGATTCTAGTCCCGTGGATGGGTCGAATATTAATGAAAAAATAATGCCAGCCGATAAAGTAAGATTTAAAGAAACGTTCACGAATGCATATTTAAACCAGAAGCGACCCGAGTTAAAATTAAATTCAAGTAGTCAGCAACCGTTTAACATCACACCTCGACGAATTTCGTATGCAGAAAAAGAAAAATTAAAATTAGTTTCAGACAATCTTTTGGGAAAAAGTATTATTAGACCGAGCGATTCAGAGTATGCTCTGAATAATACTATAAGCAAATCTGTTTACGAGACCCCTTCTAAATTGCTATTTGGTGTGGATCAGAGGGGCAAAACCCCGAATAATTTAAAAGGATATATCCGCGAATGGACCAATAAGAAACCAATAGATTTAAACGCGTGTCGCCGCAATAGGAGACTATGTAAGGTTAAAGAAACTTCGAAAGTACCTCGGGAGTATCCCAAAAAGTTAATACCGCAATACAAGGGCCCGTATGAGATAACTAAGTTGTTACGGAATGACCGATACGTTGTATCAGATATAAAAGGGTTCCAAAACACCCAGAGAACGTATAAAGGTACCTGGGCATCCGCGAATATGAGGCCCTGGCGGCAAATTAATTAATGTTAGTTATTACGAAATAGGTTTAAGAAAATATTGTCCGTTGGTATTTAGAATATAAGAATCAAAACTTGTTTTAAAGTGTTTAGCCGGGGCGGCTAAATTGTCAGGCTGGCCGAGTTGTAAGGAATTCGAGCGACCGCGACCCATGCGGGCCGCAACCATAGGCCGGCCAAGGGCGCAGTTTATGATTACGGTACGGACGTGATTTCAGGCTATTTTTGAGATTTAGCGGAACTTTATGTTTTATGATGATTTATTAGAGACTTCGTATTTTAGCTAAAGGTCTCAATAGCCGTTGACGTACCGTAAGACATCTGCGGACCAAATGCGTAACGTTAAGGGCCCTAGGTAGGCGACGAGGATTCGGGGCGAGGGTACCCTAATAAACTGGTCGGTTTCCCTCACCCTGTCGCCTCTCGGAGGGCGTACTTTAGAATTAAGACACCCGTGATTGGCTTCCGAAATGTAACCGCCTACACTGCAAAAACAGTTAAAAGAGTAGAGCGGAGAAGAAGCCAACGTTGTCGTAGCGCGCACGAGGGTAACCTCTAGTCCTTGTCCTTTTCCGAAATAAACGTGTTTATGAAATCGCATTATAAGATCCTCGACATACTTACAATTGTGAGTATTACAAAATTCCTTAAATTCACTGCTAGCAAATTGCCTTCCATTGTCAGCCCTAATACTTTTTGGAACCCCCAGACGCGAGAAAATTTCCGAGAGATGGCTTATTATCGCAGATGAATTTGTGACTTTCATGAATTTAATTTCTTGGTACCTGGAATAATAATCAATGATTACTAATATCATGTCTTTGTTCGGTAATGGACCCATCAAATTGATGGCAAGGCACTGCCAGGGTCCTTCCGGAAATTGGTGTCTACTCATCAGGGGTGGTTTGTTTGGTTGTGAGACTAGTAAGCAGTCTACAATTTTTAACAAATTTCTCGATCTGCCTATCCATTGACGGCCACCAGACTTTAACTCGTACACGTCTCTTCATTACGGTTTCTCCTGGGTGTCCTTCGTGGGCTAATTCCAATACTTGTTTTGTTAATGTTTGAGGAATTACAATTCTGTTGTTTCTCAGTATTATTGGGCCCATTGACGTCAATTCTGTTCTGAAAGGGAAATATATACTTTTGTCCTGTAATGGCCAAGAATCGTTATTAATTTTGCTGACTGCATCGACTATATCTCTATCTTCTCTGCTTTCTGAGATTATTTGGGAAATTTTCATCGCCTTTGGTGCGCTTCTTTCCACTATTGCGAAGATGTGTTGGTCGCCCTCTGGGTCAAATGAATTCTCGACTTGTAACTTGCATAACCTTGACACGGAATCGGCAATATTCGACTTGCCGGGTTGGTATATAACTTTAAACCTGAAGGCTTGAAGCCTTAGCAGCCATCTCTCAATTCGTGCGGGTGGTTTCGAGGATGGCCTAAATATCGTTTCCAGTGGTTTGTGGTCGGTCACAAGTTCGAATTCTAATCCAGCTAGATAGAAATAGAATCTCTCCACTGCCCAGACTAAAGCTAGGCTCTCTTTTTCGGTTTGGGAATAGCGTTTTTCTACATTAGAAAGGCTTTTGCTTGCGAAAGATATCATTTTTGGGTTTTCTTGCGTGTCGAATTGCAGCAACACTGCTCCCAGCGCCACTGGACTAGCATCTGCTATCAGTCGTGTACGCCGTTGTGGATCGAAGTATGCTAATGTTGGGAGCTTGGCTAATGAATGCTTAAGCTTGTCAAAGTGTTGTTGATGGACTTCGGCCCATTCAAATTTGATATCCGTGTTTGTTAATTTCCGCAGAGATTCGACCGTTGTTCCTAGGTCCGGTAGGAATTTTCCTACATATGTTACTAGACCTAGGAAACTTCGTAGTTCTTCCTTGTTTTCTGGTGCCCGAAAATGTAGAATTGTTTTTACTTTCCTTTGATCTACATGGATACCTTCGCTAGATAGTTTATGCCCCAAGAAGTCTAATTCGGGAACTTTAAAGAGGCATTTTGTTTCGTTCAATGTTACATTGTTTTCTTTTAAGGTATTCAATACAGCCTTTAAGCAGCTATCGTGCTCTGTTTCGGTTGAACCAAATACGATTATGTCGTCTAGATAATTAAGACAGTTCACACAATGTGATAATATTGCCTCGAAGGTTCTTTGAAAGATTTCGACTGCCGAATTCACTCCGAACATGAGGCGCTTATAGCGGAACATGCCTTTGTGAGTGATAAATGTAGTGATGGGACGACTGTCCACGTGTAACTGAAGTTGGTGATACGCACTTAATAAGTCCAGCCGTGAAAAATATTTTGCTCTCCTTAATTTTGTTATAAGAGAGTCAAATGTAGGTAGTGGATAGTTTTCTCTGAGGATGGCTTCATTTGCTCTGCGCATGTCTACGCAGATTCTGATATCCCCTGATGGTTTGAAGATAACCACAATCGGTGATATCCAAGCACTCGGCTGTAGGACACGCTCAATGATGTCCAGATTGATTGTTGTTACAAATCTATTTTTAAGTTCAAGTGGACGTCCGGATGCGTACGATTTTAGAACATCTGTGGTTTCAGTAAGATCCCATATAATTGCTCTATTCCTGGAAAGAAATTCCCAATCTTTGCCTTTTATTACATTCACCTTGGACCCAGAATCTATGAGTACTACTAGGCGTACGCCTCCAATAAGGCATTCGATTAAATCATCAGAGTTATCTGTGGTTCCTTCTTCCGAGTCAATTTTGAAGCAATCGAAGTCCTTAATCTTGTCCTGTGCCTCGAATGCTGAGGCGCTTGAATCGACATAGTTGATCCTTGATTTAAATCGTTTCTGTTTTTGCTCGGATCGTTCTGGGGTAGCAGGTCTTTTCCTTTGGTGACGCGTCCTACAACATCTAGCAAAGTGGCCCTGAAAACCACACTTGTGGCATTTCACATCCTTTGCCGGACATGCTTTTATATTGTCGGTGTGTCCGGATTTTCCGCATCTGATACATTGATGAGATTGTCCTCTTTTTTGAAATCCCAGCTTATTTATTGAGGCGTACGTGTTCGATGATGTACTCGGTCCTGGTAAACTTGCATTCATGGCTGTCGATTGATTCGCTATTTGTTCATGTACTTGGCACAATTCGATAATTTCGTCTAGTGTCCGCTCCTTCTCCAGAATCTTCTTCTGTAATTCCGTGGGGCACCAGCTATCGATGATTTTGTCTTTCATGTTTATTTCTATTGCTTCGCTCTCAGTTTCTCCAAAGGAACAGCGTTTTGCTTGTTGTCTACTTCTTAGTACGAATTTACGGAAATTCTCTCCTTCTTCCCGCTTGATGTTCCTTGAAAACATCGTTTTTCTTATCGGCGTCCACCGCTTCAATAGCACCGGGCAAACTGTAGGCAACCTCTTGTAGTTGCTCGCCCCCAAAGTGTAAAAGCTTACTTCTTTTTTTTCCATAATCTGTTATATCTTCAGATGCTAGGTAAAGTTCCAGCGAACGGAGCCATTTTTCCCATTCAAGTCTGATTACATTCTTGTCTATGTTTTCACATAGAAATGGTTTTACTCCTATTCCCGATATATTTAACGCCATTTCCATAAGCTCACAGCCTTCTCACTGTACACTGCACTTCGGCTCACAGCCGTCTCACAATTCAATGCACTTCGGCTCACAGCCGTCTCACAATTCAATGCACTTCGGCTCACAGCCGTCTCACAATTCAATGCGTCTTGGCTCACAGCCGTCCCGCAATACACTGCGTCTCGGCTCACAGCCGTCTCACAATTCAATGCGTCTTGGCTCACAGTCGTCCCGCAATACACTGCGTCTCGGCTCACAGCCGTCTCACAATTCAATGCGTCTTGGCTCACAGCCGTCCCGCAATACACTGCGTCTCGGCTCACAGCCGTCTCACAATTCAAAACGTCTTGGCTCACAGCCGTCACGCGAAAAACTGCGTCTCGGCTCACAGCCGTCTCACAATTCAATGCGTCTTGGCTCACAGCCGTCCCCCAAAACACTGCGTCTCGGCTCACAGCCGTCCCCCAATATTTATTCCGTAAATATTGGTATTCTTATACACAAAAGGTTCGTAAATATTGAAGGTGAAAAATCCTCGTCGCCAAATGTGCTACTACCGGGGATTTACCGATGCAAGGGTCGTTAAATAATACTCGCCGTACGATCCTGTTGGGCTACGACACTCAGTTTATTTATTCAGGTGTACACTATAGAGACACTCTCCCGACAACCTCACTCTCCGGCGGTCGCTTAATTACTAACTCCGGGGTCTGGCGTCCCACCCCTGGTCGCCTACCCCATTGTCGCCGATAGGGTCCTTCCCCCTCTCTGCGGCCTCTTCTTCAGCTAGCTCCGATCTCCACACCTGTTTTTTTTTTTTGTAAAAGAAAAGGCGTCAGAACCTCCCCGATAAAGGGCCTAGCCGATTAAGATGGTCAAAACTGCCCTTAGAGGTTTTTCAATGATTAATGAACCATTCGAAAGCTGACCCAGAAAAAGCCCTCTGAGCAAAATTTCAACCCCCCATCTTGCCCGTGAGGGTAGTTACAGGGTAAATTAGATTTCGCGCTTTTCCACGCATTTTCCACACTCTGATGCTTCCTAAAATTCTGAAAAAAATGTGGCATATTTTGGATCCTAAGACAGATTTTTGAGAATTTTTTCAGATTTTTTTCTTGCAAACTGTGATCGCAAAAAATGAAAAACCTCAAAAAAATCGGAAAAATGTACATTTCTCAAAAATATGAAAACATGCTATTTTGCTGTGTTACGTATGGAGACGTTTCTCCACGTTAATTTCGATTAGAAGTTCTAATCTCTTTTCTGAGAACGAAAAGCGTCCCAACAGGCCCCTTGTTTAATGATTGTACTCCGGCTGGACGCAACTGGCACGAAGCATGGTTCAGTAACAGCACCGTACGATTTCCTAATATGGAAATCTTCAAAACATCCCCTTCTGGAATGTTTCGTCAAGATAGTCTTTGATAGGAAACATCCTGGCTAACCCTTCGTTTTACCCCTATAAACAAAAGATCCAGCTGCAAACCTTAAATTCACTTGAAACGACAAATACGAGTACGCGACCGTAAAATAAAACAGATACATTCCCCTCTCATTTTTAGGGTATATAAACCCATGCATTTTCATCCTCTTCGGTTAGTCGAGAAGCGGTTCAGTCAAGATTCAGACGCGGTTCAGTGCTCGTGCAGTCACGTCGCATCAAGTCTAGTGAGATCGGGTTAAAGTCCCTTTCGAATCAAAACGTAACCTTATAGATTCCGTCAGTTCGGTATATATTCTATTTGGCATTCAACAATCGCTATCTAACCCCGCATTGCCAGTGCGTCAACACCGTGCATCATTAGGTAACAATTTCTCTAATTGTACACTTACTACATCCACTCGCGACACAAACAATCACACTTGTAACTATTCCAAATCAGAATATATTTGTCTTGTTTGTTAACTCGCGTAATCTACAACCTTTAATTATTGCCTGATATCCTAATCTAATAATTGAACGTTCCCACATGATACAATCTTACCGCTCGGATTGTATCCATTAAATTATATATAAGTTACGAGGCTTACTAATCTTAGATTCAATTCAACGAAGATTTCTCCAACCTAGTGGCTCCCCGGTTTTGCATTGGGTGCGTCCACGAAAATTATACCATCCTAGCGGAACCCTGATATCGCATTGGGTTCTTCCGTATCCTAGCAGCTCCCTGGTCTCGTATCAGGTGCGTCTGTGAGTTATCCACCTTCCTTTAAATCGGGTTCGCCGCGTGTCTCTCCTAGTGACTCCCCGATTCCGCATTGGGTGCGTTCACGAAGTTTCATCCTCCTAGTAGCTCCTCGGTTTCGCATCGGGTGCGTCTGCGTTTGACTCCAACCTCTCAGAGGTTCCCTGGTTTCGCATCAGGTGCGTCCTCGACGTCAACTATCCTAGCGGCTCCCCGATCTCGCATTGGGTGCGTCCGCGTACTTAACTAACAAATTGAAACCATATTCCTGGGGTAACAACCCCTCGCCGGCCTCTCGCGTTGCTCGCAGCCCTGGCTCGTAACAGCTGTTTAGTGCCCCGATAAAGTACCATAACAGGCACTGTCGTAAATTTTTTTTAGATTTTTTGTTGTGGGAAGTCCTTGTCAAAAACAAGAAAAACCGAATTTTTTCGCCGTTTCTGCTATTAGGAGGAAAGTTACACTTGTTGGTTTTATCACAGGTATATATTAAGTCATTTTAAACATTATTACATTGAAACAAGTAAGTGTTTGACCTAAGAAATGTTTTAAGAGAAAAAATGGATTGTATTTTGTGCGGTATATACCAGAAAGTTCGTAACGTTTCCAACATCGCCGGTTGGCACATCGGTTAGGGCGTCGGACTACGGAGCGGATACACTGGGGTTCGAATCCCCTTGGTGGGAAAGTTTTTTTTCCATACGTCATCTTTATTTTTTCAATTTCTTATATGGTTTATTCATGTGATTTTAACAATATTTTTTTAATGTTTTAAAAATATTGATTAACATTTTTAACTAAAATACATACAAAAATAGTTTTACAGTATCTATTATTTCCTCGATTCTCTAATTGTATATGTTCATCATTGCGGTACTGTTTAATATTCTTAATATTAAAATTCATTAATCTAGTTTCTAAGGCTTGCGTCTTCAGAAATTAGGGAGGAAATAAGAAGAACTCTGAATAAATAACACGCAGCAAAGTATTCGTTTTTGTCAAATTGAGAGAAAAGGGCTACATACTACCACTATTTTGAAAGTGAGGTATCAAATAAGCCTAAGCCATTCCTCTTTATTGTAAGGTACATGAGGAAGTAATTCCCGTTTATAGTTACTTGAATGAAAGACTTGTTCTGTGGACATTTATGATACGGATCAGGAAGTTTATTATTTTCGGTGGGATGCAGAGGCAATTCATAGTATACTAGGTCAAAAGTACCAGCTTCTACACAAACAAGTAGACAACAAAACCTTTCCAAAAATTTGGAAACACTTGGAACTGCAAAAAGACTCCATTTCAAACAGTATCCTCGGTAGATCCTCTTCATTTTCCGGAAATGACAGAAGTAGATTTAAACATTCTTTTCACGGAATTTTACCAATTTTCACAAGCAATTTCATATCTGGCGGAAGTCGTGGACGAACACAATAATATAAATATTAATTTATTGCCTAATCCAAGACAATAATATCATTAAATTCGAAGTAAAATCGGAGTGATATAAATAAAAGTTAGTTAAAAATGTTAATCAATATTTATAAAACATTGAAAAAATATTGTTAAAATCACATGAATAAACCATATAAGAAATTGAAAAAATAAAGATGACGTATGGAAAAAAAATCTTTCCCACCAAGGGGATTCGAACCCCAGCGTATCCGCTCCGTAGTCCGACGCCCTAACCGCTGTGCCAACCGGCGATGTTGGAAACGTTACAAACATTCTAGTATATACCGTACAAAATACAATCCATTTTTTCTCTTAAAACATTTCTTAGGTCAAACACTTACTTGTTTCAATGTAATAATGTTTAAAATGACTTAATATATACCTGTGATAAAACCAACAAGTGTAACTTTCCTCCTAATAGCAGAAACGGCGAAAAAATTCGGTTTTTCTTGTTTTTGACAAGGACTTCCCACAACAAAAAATCTAAAAAAAATTTACGACACTGCCTGTTATGGTACTTTATCGGGGCACTAAACAGCAAAATAGCATGTTTTCATATTTTTGAGAAATGTACATTTTTCCGATTTTTTGAGGTTTTTCATTTTTTGCGATCACAGTTTGCAAGAAAAAAATCTGAAAAAATTCTCAAAAATCTGTCTTAGGATCCAAAATATGCCACATTTTTTTCAGAATTTTAGGAAGCATCAGAGTGTGGAAAATGCGTGGAAAAGCGCGAAATCTAATTTACCCTGTAACTACCCTCACGGGCAAGATGGGGGGTTGAAGTTTTGCTCAGAGGGGTTTTTCTGGGTCAGCTTTCGAATGGTTCATTAATCATTGAAAAACCTCTAAGGGCAGTTTTGACCATCTTAATCGGCTAGGCCCTTTATCTATTTCGGAGCCATATGTTGATTCATCAGATATTTCCTCGATTTTCTCCCATAGGTTTGCTATCTTGTCGAATATATCTTTGCATTCGTCGGGAGGATTTTCGGGTCTGCTGGATATCGCTTCTTTGATATCCCTGAGATTGGGATTATTTAAGGTGTCAGTGCCCGATTCTGGTCGAGATAGCTCTTGTGGCTCTTCGTTCGAGGAACTATCGGAACCCATATTCTCATTATTATTTATTATGATAGTTTCTCTGCTTTCTGGCTGTAGTCGTCTTCTCTTATCACTGATTTGCCTCAGGGTTTTATTGGGGAGATATTTTATAATTTCGACGTTAGGTTGTTTTAGATGTTTGTACTTATCGTCTAGTTCGACTAACAGCGCTGTTTCTTCTACGGTCCACACTGTGGCTTTCCTACCAGCTGGGAGCCTTTCCCTTTCATGTGCCGTTTGTCTTTTTCGGTTTCGGACGGAGGGATGCATATGCCTTTCGTGCATTGAGAGTCCCACCAATGTGTCGAACGATTCTGCACATTCTTCGCAACCATACCTCTTAACTTGTTTTACTTCCCCTTTACATCTTGGGAAGTGGCACCGCCAATTGTGGAGGCCGGGCCAAAGCCTTTCACACCTCCCACACTTCCACTTGATTTCCTCAATCAAATGTTCATTTTGGCAGTGTATAACAAAGTTTTTGAGGTCTGTGAACATTAGATTTCGGTTCTTTTCTTGGCATAAGATACAATTCACGCCCTCCTCCGGTGTAGGTACTGTAATCATGATAGATTTCTTGCTTAACCTTTTAACATTAGCCTGGTCGTCAACGGTGGTCTCCTGCCGAACGGATAAATCCGTCATGGAACACCCGAGACCTGGTTGCTCCATGTCCGAGGCATTGATATTATTGTTTGGGCCAACGGTATGTGGTCAGGCGGGCTGGCATCCCCACAAGACCCTGAATCGCAGAGGCAGCTCTTAGCTTCCCTCCCTAAGGAGGTACTAGACAGCGGGACCCACGAGAAGGGGGCTGCTTGCTAACTATGACCCTCCGCGGGCGAAACCGGTCGTCCAATCGGCGCCACATGATGGAATGTGGCTCCCATTCCTCCACACCTCCACGAGGTGGGAGCTGGGCAACGTCCACCTGGAGACAGGTGGACGGCTGAGCTGGAGGACGGCGCCGATTGAACGACCTGGATCGCCTTAAGAGAGTCATAGTTACTCCCGCCGTTTACCCGCGCTTTTTTGAATTTCTTCACGTTGACATTCAGAGCACTGGGCAGAAATCACATTGCGTCAACACCCGTGGGGGCCATCGCTATGCTTTGTTTTAATTAGACAGTCGGATTCCCCTAGTCCGTGCCAGTTCTGAGCTGAGCGTTGAATGGCGGCCGAAGAGGACGACCGTTCTAGACGGAAGCCTCGCAGCAAGGAAGATCCGCGGGAGGCCAAGGCACGGGACCGAGCTCGGATTCCCATCAATGTGTTCACCTCGCCCAGGCCCGGCACGTCAGCCAGACCCGCTTCCCGACCAAGCCCGACACGCCCCGCTCCTCAGAGTCAATCCTTATTCCGAAGTGACGGATCCAATTTGCCGACTTCCCTTACCTACATTAATCTATCGACTAGAGGCTCTTTACCTTGGAGACCTGCTGCGGATATGGGTACGAACCGGCGCGACACCTCCACATGGCCCTCTCCTGGATTTTCAAGGTCCGAGGGGAAGATCCGGACACCGCCGCAACTGCGGTGCTCTTCGCGTTCCAAACCCTATCTCCCTACTAGAGGTTTCCAGGGAACTCGAACGCTTATACAGAAAAGAAAACTCTCCCCGGATCTCCCGACGGCGTCTCCAGGTCATTTTGGGTTACCCCGACGAACACTCTTACGAGGGCCCGAATGGTATGCGGTTCCGCTGCCGGGTTCCGGAATAGAAACCGGATTCCCTTTCGCCCGATGGGTGTGTGTTTTGTGTTTGTACATTTGCTCTTAGGACACCTCATCTACATAGGATTTCTCTTAGGGCTTAGGATCGACTGACTCGTGTGCAACGGCTGTTCACACGAAACCCTTCTGCACGTCAGTCCTCCAGGGCCTCGCTGGAGTATTTACTACTACCACCAAGATCTGCACCGACGGCGGCACCAGGCGGCTCACGCCCAGACCCTTCTGCGCACACCGCCGCGACCCTCCTACTCGTCAGAGCTTCATGGAGGACGTTTACGCAACAGCGCAAACGTCCAACCCCACTTGCCGCTGACGGCGGAGTATAGGCGCGACGCTTCAGCGCCATCCATTTTCAGGGCTAGTTGCTTCGGCAGGTGAGTTGTTACACACTCCTTAGCGGATTCCGACTTCCATGGCGACCGTCCTGCTGTCTTAAGCAACCAACGCGAACGCGCAAAAGAGAACGAGCGAGTGCCAGCTATCCTGAGGGAAACTTCGGAGGGAACCAGCTACTAGATGGTTCGATTAGTCTTTCGCTCCTATACCCAGTTCCGACGATCGATTTGCACGTCAGAATCGCTACGGACCTCCATCAGGGTTTCCCCTGACTTCGTCCTGACCAGGCATAGTTCACCATCTTTCGGGTCCCAACGTGTACGCTCTGGGTGCGCCTCTCCTCGCAATGAGAACGAGACGCCCCGGGAGTGCGAGGCCGCATCGTAACGCGGCCCATCCTCCCTTGGTCGACGCGAAGGTACGACCTTCACTTTCATTGCGCCTTTAGGTTTACATGTCCCAATGACTCGCGCACATGTTAGACTCCTTGGTCCGTGTTTCAAGACGGGTCCTGAGAGTACCCAAAGCAGTAGTGTCGCTGACCGGTAATTCGAAGCTTGGCCAGTCCGAGGACACCGCCTGCTAACAGCTGGTTAGGCCCGAAGCCGGCACCAGGTCCGTACCTTCGGGTAAAACTAACCGAGCTTGCGGCGGGCCTGACGCACACACATTCGAGAATGGATTGGTTGCGGCCCGATACCGTCAGAGTACCGTCACGCAGCCGGCCAGGCGATCGAGCGTCTGTCGTGTGCGCACGTAGCGACATGACAGGCCACAACTCGGGCCGTAAACCGACACGCAACGGGTCGCGACGTTCTACTAAGGGAGAAGTGCACGACTACGCGACCGGAACATTTGCCGAAGATTGTGTACCCTCGCACTGGAAACCACGAAGGCCCATACGGGGTTTCTGCGCACCAACGGAAGCCAGCCTCGTCGACGATGAATCTCCCCATTCGATCTTTTGGGTTTCTCAGGTTTACCCCTGAACGGTTTCACGTACTCTTGAACTCTCTCTTCAAAATTCTTTTCAACGTTCCCTCACGGTACTTGTTCGCTATCGGTCTCGTGGTCATATTTAGCCTTAGATGGAGTTTACCACCCACTTAGGGCTGCACTCTCAAGCAACCTGACTCTAAGGAGAGGTCCTCCCGAAACGCGTACCGGTCGCTACGGGCCTGGCACCCTCTACGGGTAAATGGCCCCATTCAAGATGGACTTGGACGCGGTTCGACGTCACGGGATAAATGGACCCTCCTAAACACTACATTTCCCAACGGCGGAACCGCGGGATTCAGTGCTGGGCTCATTCCTGTTCGCTCGCCGCTACTAAGGAAATCCTTGTTAGTTTCTTTTCCTCCGCTTAGTAATATGCTTAAATTCAGCGGGCAATCTCGCCTACTCTGAGGTCGTCAAACGTGAAAAAAAATGTTTCGTATATTTCACCGAAAGCATTAAAAGTACGCGAGAACGTACAGAGGAGCACAAAAAAAACAAAACCATATGTCTTATGCGCCACACCAAAGTGTCTTTTCTCTATATAATATATACAGGGTGGCCCACATAACTCTGAACAGCTCAATATCTCGAAAACTATGCCATCGATTTTAAAGTTCTTAGCCTTAAATTGCATGGAACTGAAGGGCCTTTCTGACTACATAAACGTGAAGTGGCCTCCCTTCCCCTTTAACGAGGGAGGGGAGGTACCTTTGTAATTTTAAATGGAACCCCCTATAAAATGTTACATATTTAGATTCTACCGGAAAAAACAAGTCAATTTTGTCTGAAACATTTTTTTGTCAGATACTTCCATGATGAGATATAACAGTTTGAAGTTTCGAGTTGTAGGTACTTGAAGCGCTCGGAAATAGCGTTATGGAATTATACGCGCTTGAGTCCTTTGCTTATTCGTGAAGAAATAAAATGTACTTTAAATTAAATGTTCAAAATGTCCACCACGGGCTTGTAAACATTTATTTACTCGAAACATCAAAGTTGTTCTAACATTTTTTAACATTTCGGGAGTCACTGAAGCGCAAGCGTAACGTATTCTTTGTTTCATACCCTCTTTTGTCGTCGGTGGTTCAAACATAACTTTGTCCTTTACATATCCCCATAAGAAAAAATCTAATGGTGTTAGATCGGGGGATCGAGGAGGCCATTGACGAGGTCCCCCACGACTTATCCATTTGTTCACAAAGGGCCTAGCCGAATAAGATGGTCAAAACTGCCCTTAGACGTTTTTCAATAATTAATGAACCATTCGAAAGCTGACCAAGAAAAACCCCTCTGAGCCAAATTTCAACCCCCTATCTTGCTCGTGAGGGTAGTTACAGGGTAAATTAGATTTTGAGCTTTTCCGTGCATTTTCCGCACTCTGATGCTTCCCAAAATTCTGAAAAAAATGTGACATATTTTGGACCCTAAGGCGGATTTTTGAGAATTTTTTCAGTTTTTTGGATGCAAACTGTGGTCGTAAAAAATGAAAAACCTCAAAAAAATCGGAAAAATGCAGGTTTCTCAAAAATATGAAAACATGCTATTGAGCTGTTTAGTGCCCCAATAAAGTACCATAACAGGCAGTGTCCTCAATTTTTTTTAGATTTTTTGTTGTGGGAAGTCTTTGTCAAAAACAAGAAAAACCGAATTTTTTCGACGTTTCTGCTATTAGGAGGAAAGTTACACTTGTTGATTTTATCGCAAGTATATATTAAGTCATTTTTAACGTAATTACATTGAAACAAGTAAGTGTTTGACCTCAGAAATATGTTTTAAGAGAAAAATAAATTCTATTTCGTGCGATATATACCAGAATGTTCGCAACATTTACAAAATCGACGGTTGGCCGAGCAGTCAAGGTGTCGGACTACACAGCGGAAACGCTGGGTTCGAATCCCGTCGAGGGTAAAGTTTTTTTTTTCCATACATCATCTTTATTTTTTCAATTTCTTATTACATGGTTTATTCATGTGATTTTTAAAATATTTTTTTAATGTTTTAAAAATATTTAAGAAACATTTTTGAGTAAAATATATGTAAATATAGTTTTAGAGTATCTATCACTTCCTCGATTCTCTAATTGTATATGATCTTCATTACGGTCCTCTCTAACATTCTTAATATTAAAATTCATAAATCTGGTTTCTAAGCCTTGCGTCTTCATAAATTAGGGAGGAAATGAGAAGAATTCTGAATAAATAACACGCAGCAAAGTATTGGTTTTTGTCAAATTGAAAGAAAAGGGCTACATACTACCACTATTTTTAAAGTGAGGTATCAGGTACAAATAAGCCTTAGCCATTCCTCTTTATTGTAACGTACATGAGGATGTATTTCCGTTTATAGTTACTTGATTGAAAACCATCATGAAGAGGGGAGACTTTTGTATTGTCGACAGAGGTTTTCGAGATGTTACATCTCATTTAACAGGTCTTGGTTTCAGAGTTCTCATGCCTGCTTTAAAAGGTAATCGTTCTCAACTTTCGACGAAAGAGTCGAATTATTCCCGAAATGTCACGAAAATTCATTGGGTTGTAGAGGCAATGTACAGTATACAAGGTCAAAAGTACCAGCTTCTACACAAACAAGTAGACAACGAAACCTTTCCCAAAATTGGACATAATTGGAACTGCAAAACGACTCCATTTCAAACAGTATCCTCGGTAGATACTCTGGATTTTCCGGAAATGACAGAAGTAGATTTAAAAATTCTTTTCACGGAATCTTACCAATTTTCGCAAGCAATTTCTATATCTGGCGGATAGCGTGGACGAACACAATAATATAAATATTAATTTATTGCCTAATCCAAGAAAATAATATCATTAAATTCGAAGTCAAATCGGAGTAATATAAATAAAAGTTAGTTAAAAATGTTACCTCAATATTTTTTAAAAACATTAAAAAAATATTGTTAGAATCACATGAATAAACCATGTAATAAAAAATTGAAAGAATAAAGATGATGTATGGAAAAAAAAACTTTACCCTCGACGGGATTCGAAACCAGCGTTTCCGCTCCGTAGTCCGACACCTTGACTGCTCGGCCAACCGGCGATGTTGTAAACGTTGCGAACATTCTGGTATATATCGCACGAAATAGAATTTATTTTTCTCTTAAAACATATTTCTGAGGTCAAACACTTGTTTCAATGCAATAACGTTAAAAATGCCTTAATATATACTTGCGATAAAATCAACAAGTGTAACTTTCCTCCTAATAGCAGAAACGTCGAAAAAATTCGGTTTTTCTTGTTTTTGACAAAGACTTCCCACAACAAAAAATCTAAAAAAAATTGAGGACACTGCCTGTTATGGTACTTTATTGGGGCACTAAACAGCTCAATAGCATGTTTTCATATTTTTGAGAAACCTGCATTTTTCCGATTTTTTTGAGGTTTTTCATTTTTTACGACCACAGTTTGCATCCAAAAAATCTGAAAAAATTCTCAAAAATCCGCCTTAGGGTCCAAAATATGTCACATTTTTTTCAGAATTTTGGGAAGCATCAGAGTGCGGAAAATGCACGGAAAAGCTCAAAATCTAATTTACCCTGTAACTACCCTCACGAGCAAGATAGGGGGTTGAAATTTGGCTCAGAGGGGTTTTTCTTGGTCAGCTTTCGAATGGTTCATTAATTATTGAAAAACGTCTAAGGGCAGTTTTGACCATCTTATTCGGCTAGGTCCTTTTTCGTTCAAAAATTGCCTGGTGATGATTGCAAAATGTGGAGGAGCGCCGTCTTGTTGGAACCACATTTCTCTTCTAACGTGCAGTGGCACATCTTCCAAAAGCGCAGGCAAATGATTTTTTAAGAAATCACAATATCTTGCAGGTGTTACAGTTTCTTGAAAAAAATGAGGTCCAATCACAAAATCTCCTATTAGGCCACACCAAACATTTAAAGACCATCGATGTTGAAAGGGAACACATCGCATCCAATTTGGGTTTTCCACGGCCCAATAATGCAGATTATGTCTATTTACATGTCCTGAATTCATAAAAGTGGCCTCATCGGAAAAAAGTATTTTGCACAAAAAGTCGTTTTCCACAACACCCTGCAGCCACTCACAAAATCTTACGCGGTGATCGTAATCTGCTATCGAAAGCTCTTGTGATAAAACCATGTGATATGGATGATACTTTTGCCGTTTCAAAATTCGTTGAATTGATGAACGACTAATATGTGATGTTTGTGCAAGTGTACGTTGACTAATATGAGGATTTAATGTAATTGCAGCAAGAATACTGGCACTATTATTTTCATTAGTGACAGCTTTACTAAGCCGCTTTTCTAAATTATGAAGCGCGTATAATTCCATAACGCTATTTCCGAGCGCTTCAAGTACCTACAACTCGAAACTTCAAACTGTTATATCTCATCATAGAAGTATCTGACAAAAAAATGTTTCAGACAAAATTGACTTGTTTTTTCCGGTAGAATCTAAATATGTAACATTTTATAGGGGGTTCCATTTAAAATTACAAAGGTACCTCCCCTCCCCCGTTAAAGGGGAAGGGGGGCCACTTCACGTTTATGTAGTCAGAAAGGCCCTTCAGTTCCATGCAATTTAAGGCTAAGAACTTTAAAATCGATGGCATAGTTTTCGAGATATTGAGCTGTTCAGAGTTATGTGGGCCACCCTGTATATATATATATATATATATAGATTTCTTCATTTTGTTCGTCGATCGGAAACTCTCGCTAGACGATCGGCCGGTTAACTTTAACGTCCGTCGAAAAGAACTTCCGGGGACTGGACAACCGACAGATCGCGCGGTCTCGCGATCGACAATGAAGAAAAAAAGACATGGGGCGACCGACAAAGGTTTGTTTTCACCTTCACCTTCTCGTGCTCTGCGTGACAACACGTTGTGGTGACAACGATGTTCGAAAGCCACTCCATAGAGGAGTATATATATATGTCGGGGCGTGATGGCAGCGATGCACCCCGTCGGCAACAACGCGTAACGCCTATAGGACTTAGTTTAATTGTAAAATAACGATTTACCGTACCCTGATAATTGCCCTGCGAAGGGGCAATAAAACAGTCCCTGCGTACCTGCGCTACCCCTCTTCGCGCGTGGGGCAAAGGGAGATGCGAGACAGGGTACCTGGAATGATGGGCTGGGACCCTGTTGAACGTGACCACGGGCGACAGAATAGTTTCCGGGACGGTAGAGGGAAGGCCAGCTTTGAGGAAAGCGACTTCTCGAGAGTAAAAGAACAAAAAGACGTACGCGAACATTCTGTGCGGCCCGTGTGCTCGTTGACGTGTCTCTCGTTGCGCTACGAGATCCGGCATCGCGTGTACGTGTAGAGTCCATACGACGTTCGCGTAAGCGCGAAAGGAGCGAAACGATGGAGAACGACGACGGACAATCTCCGACGGGTCCGAGGACGGAAGAGTCCGCCCAGCCTCCGACATATATATATATATATATATTTTCAACACCCGGTGGGGTTTCTCTACTACACTAGACACACGGGGGTACAGAAACGCTGCACGACGCGATATCATCGATCAAACCAAAGAGACACGAGATCTCGGTCGTCATTCAATTCAACGAACGTGGCGATGGAATCCGCAACGGATTAGCGAGGACACGCGGCGACGGGGAAATTATTCGACCCGATTAAAGTACGCGTGCGCATCCCGCACAATGCCAAATGTTGCTATGTCCATCAGTCATCAAAGCGTTCGTAGAACGAGAAACCACTGTCTCGCGAACTCTAAGAATATGTTTGTCGAAGTCGCTGGCAACGACGACCGTCCGCCGCAATTATGTGTAGAGAGACACATCCACGCACAGACGTATTTTATTTTATATATCTCCCTGGGGCTTACGTTGCACACCACAGTTGCGCACACAGATTTTACACGGGTGACCGGTATCTCTTTCTTTATTTGTGTCTGAGGCGTCCGAAAGTGTCGTCAGTCCGCCTGTCGGACTTCGCGGGGTCGTAAATCCCGTTTCGCTTGCTCGCGGACGATATTCGGGCCTTGACGGAGTTACGGGGTAGCTACGTCTAGTTGAAATGAAACTCGACGTTTTGGAACAACACTTCAATATATTTTAACTTAACATTCACAAGTCAGTTGGCGGTGTATGACGCGTACAACGAGTTTTCTAGACGCGATCGATTTGTGTTTTCTTCGAGGTATCTTAGCTTTCTGCGGTTCGGTGTCGTGTCGTCTATAAAGTCAACTCGGGCTCTTCTTCTATTGGTTAATGGGTGGTGCATTTGGTCGTCGGAGTGGGGATGCGATTTGGTGGAATTGTGTTTAGATGATCTGAATGGATTAGGTGTGAGAGATATGGGAAAGATGGTCTGGAAAATTAAATGTTTGTGTATTGCCTTTTCAATGGGCTCGTTCACGGAGGTCTCCAAGTGCTGTCCGATGACACTCCAAATCTTGGGACCGTCGCTTCGCCTAAAGTGTTTTGGCTATCGCAGCCGACCGAGTTTATCGTAACTCAGGTTCGGTCTGTGTGGGACCGAACAGTGTCCATTCACTGTAGTCTCTTGAGACTCTTATACCTTTCGTATACGCATCATTTCAGACGACGTCGGGAGCGCGTAAAGTGTTCGAGAGTGAAACGCTTCTTCCGCAATGCGAATCTTTCCAGAGAGAGGAGAGAGAGATTTCGATCGTCGGAGCGGTGTTCACGGGCGGTCGTATTGAAAATACGACTCACGACGCCGCAAAACACTCACGCAAGTCCGAATGTGATACCCATTCCTATTTCCTTCTTCTCACGAAACTGTTAGACGCAATGTAAAATTAGCAATTTTCACAGAACCGCGTCAAACGCCGACGAAACGTCCATCGTTCGCTCGTACGTAGCATCTTTGCAACCCAACTCAGAAACGCTCTTTGCGCCCTCCACAATTCGACATGGAGAGGTAAGCGACGGCGGGGACTTACAAGAGCAACGCAAGCAGTATTTTGTTACGTAAACGACCCTCAGCCAGGCGTGGTCCAGGAATTGTATCCGTGGACCGCAATGTGCGTTCGAAATGTCGATGTTCATGTGTCCTGCAGTTCACACGTTGACGCGCAATTAGCTGCGTTCTTCATCGACCCACAAGCTAAGTGATCCACCGTGCAGGGTAATCGTATAATTTGATTTATAATCAATATATAATTATGTCTCTTGTTCTGCGGTTCATAAGAATGCCGATACCTGAAAGCTCCAACCAGCGCGAAGGAGATTCAGGCGTCGTTTTTAAGGACGACACACGATCGTCCGTAGAAACGGAAACCGTCGCGAGTACGCGATGCAATGCGCACACGTATCCGACGGCCGGGCGGAAAATACATTGAAATACCTTTAAAGTGGAAAACACAGGAGGAGAATTCACAAAACGACGGGGATCATAGACAACCCGATACTGGATCCCGACACTTCTCCTCCTCCTCTCTTATTGGAGAATGAACTCGATAACTAGCGGACTTCACAGCCGGCTCTGGCCGTGCGCGATCGTTCGTCCCAAGCTCTTGTGCGCTGTATTATCGCCACACAGAGAGTAGAGTGTCAAAAATCGCACACAGCTTTAAAAAGCAAGCTTCACAGCCGGTCCTTCTCTCATCCTATTCCTCGACGTTCGTGACAGAACACAACGCGTTCACCGCAAGTTTTCCACAGGTACCCTGTTGTTGTCCTCTCTTTCTCTAGAGGAGAGACAACACCACCGTTTCCAATGGACGTATCTCGGACACCACAGGCGAAGACCGAGGAAGCGCGATATGTGGATTCGAATCGACGCTTACATCCCTGTTCTTGCGACCGTAATTGTCCATATAATTGTCGAGAGCCTACACACAGGCAGACCAATGGCGTATATTATAGTATACACGTCTCTTTGACACGAGGTATTTTTATCAAAGAGAACACGATCCATCAGGTGGCGGGTGAAAAACATCGATTTGTAACGACGGGTATTTCTATATTCGTGGTTAAGCTATAACATTCAGCGTCCGACGGGAAACCGCACCCTATTGATCGTTCGAGTTTGCAATGTGAACGTCGGTGACGATTCCCGAAGACCCGAAGTACAGCTCTTCGCACTCACTCCCCAATACAAGTAAACGATGCGATGCTCCACCTTCACGCAAGCACCCTCTGTTTCCTCGTGTGCCATTCTCATTGAGATCTTTCGTCCCATTGTCGAAAGAGTGCATATATTATATATTGCCGTGTTTGTGCACAAATGATCTGGCGGGCTCTCTGCGCCTTAATTTTGGCCAACAACGTGGCGCGAACGGACGGGAGAATCGTACGCTTTGAGTAACTATGTACTCCATGCGTAACTATGACCTCCACACGTAAGCCGTTGCATGGGGAGTAGTTCGTCGCTATACACATCCCCTACTCCCCTTTTTGTTTATTTTCTCATCATACGATGATTACACAGGAGAGTGAATACCTTTTATTATAACCTTGTACTCTCCTGTTGGTCTTTTCTGTGTGCTTTGAAAGCATTTTTGTATATATATATATATTCATGGATCTGGCAGATATTTGATTTGTAATGATCCTTCCGCAGGTTCACCTACGGAAACCTTGTTATGACTTTTACTTCCTCTAAATGATCAAGTTTGGTCATCTTCCCGGCAACATCGGCAATGCCGAAACATTGCCGCGTACTAATCCGAAGACCTCACTAAATCATTCAATCGGTAGTGGCGACGGGCGGTGTGTACAAAGGGCAGGGACGCAATCAACGCGAGCTTACGACTCGCGCTTACTGGGAATTCCTCGTTCATGGGTAATAATTGCAAGCCCCAATCCCTAGCACGAAGGAGGTTCAACGGGTTACCCGGGCCTTTCGGCCAAGGAAAACACGCTGACTCCTTCAGTGTAGCGCGCGTGCGGCCCAGAACATCTAAGGGCATCACAGACCTGTTATTGCTCAATCTCGTGCGGCTAGAAGCCGCCTGTCCCTCTAAGAAGATTTGTTTGTACGTTGGTAGTAAAAACCCACCGACAGAAGCCGGGGGCCTTCGAGATACCATAGTTACGTCTATTTAGCAGGCTAGAGTTTCGTTCGTTATCGGAATTAACCAGACAAATCGCTCCACCAACTAAGAACGGCCATGCACCACCACCCACCGAATCAAGAAAGAGATATCAATCTGTCAATCCTTCCGGTGTCCGGGCCTGGTGAGGTTTCCCGTGTTGAGTCAAATTAAGCCGCAGGCTCCACTCCTGGTGGTACCCTTCCGTCAATTCCTTTAAGTTTCAGCTTTGCAACCATACTTCCCCCGGAACCCAAAAGCTTTGGTTTCCCGGAAGCTGCCCGCCGAGTCATCGTAGGAACTTCGGCGGATCGCTAGCTGGCATCGTTTATGGTTAGAACTAGGGCAGTATCTGATCGCCTTCGAACCTCTAACTTTCGTTCTTGATTAATGAAAACATTTTTGGCAAATGCTTTCGCTTCTGTCCGTCTTGCGACGATCCAAGAATTTCACCTCTAACGTCGCAATACGAATGCCCCCATCTGTCCCTATTAATCATTACCTCGGGGTTCCGAAAACCAACAAAATAGAACCGAGGTCCTATTCCATTATTCCATGCACACAGTATTCAGGCGAAGATAGCCTGCTTTGAGCACTCTAATTTGTTCAAAGTAAACGTACCGGCCCACCTCGACACTCAGTGAAGAGCACCGCGATGGGATATTAGTTGGACCGCCCCGTGAAGAGCAAGCCCACCGGTAGGACGTACCACATAATGCCAGTTAAACACCGCGAGCGGTGAACCGACACTGTGACACACAGATTTAACTACGAGCTTTTTAACCGCAACAACTTTAATATACGCTATTGGAGCTGGAATTACCGCGGCTGCTGGCACCAGACTTGCCCTCCAATGGATCCTCGTTAAAGGATTTAAAGTGTACTCATTCCGATTACTACAGATAAATTTTAACATTTCTATGTTATTTTACACAAAATAACCAACTTTTCATAATTCACCGAACTTTGAAAATTTTTCTAAGTCCCGCCGCTAAGAGGAAACATTTTCCGTATCAGTCCTAGACGATTATCGACGTGATATCACTGTAATATAGACGGTTTCTAACAATATATATCATAACACCAAACTCGCTACTACTATTATTTACCGAGTTATTAGCAAATAATGGACGGATGTACTACTCCGTCGGACGTTGGACGAACGGTGGGAGGGCGCGGGGGTCTCCCCCGCGTCAACGTGTGCCCCCAGTGGTGGGGGGGCCGGAGTGGGATTGGCGCGGGGTGTTTCCCCGCGCCCTGTTATGCCCCCACCATTGGGGGCGGCGAACTTGGGGGCCCGGGGCGTGAGCTGACCCGGGCCCCCGGGGGGGAGCATAGCTCCCACCGTGATAGGCCGACACCCCCCGGGTTAGTTTCCCGGGGTGGGGGGGTGTCGGTCCGTCCCTCCCCGATTGGGGAGGGGGATCCGTGGGGGGTTTGGGGAAAGGAAGGGTCGGGGCGTGCCGGATCGCGCCTCCGACGGCCCTTCCTTCCGGTGGCGGCGTCTTCTTGCCTCGGCCGGGGCTGGTTCCTTCGGGATACCGGCTCCGAGCGGGGCACGAAGACTCCGGGAGCTGTGGGTGGACCGAGCTGGGGCTCGGGAAGCTCAATCCGAAAGCTCCAGGGATGGGGACACCGGGTGGGCCCCTCCGCCCGGGGTCTTATAGCGTAGGCAGTGGGGGAGGGTAACCCCTACTCCGGGGTATGATGATAGCTGGGAGGTGTCCTGTTGAGTACTCGCGTGATCCAGGCACCTCCCTTTTAGCTTAGGTGGGCGTGGGTTTTTAGTGGGTACCCCTTGGGAATTTCCCCCAAGGGCAGTCCCACATAACCCCGACTCCCCCCAGGGAGTCGGGGAATGCGTAAAGCATTTTCCCACGAAAAAAAGGGTTAGGGTTAGGCTCCGAGCACTCGTAGGTTCCATTCTCGCTTCTCTAGAATTAGAGAAGGGGGTTTTTAGTAAATGGTGTAAGGAGGTTGGCAACACCGAGACGTGTAGAAAATAAGCCATAATACTCGTTTCTGAACGGGGTTCTGAATGAAAGGTTGTGAAGATGCATACTCCGAAAGGTTTGCGGTGGTGTGTTCGCGCAGTATTACCCAGAGGACGGCGAGCAGTACCCGGGATCATCCCAGACCGGGTAGACCCCCACGCTGTGCATCGGATTAATCGGTGTAGTGCAGGATGTTAAAGAGGAGAAGGTTGGAGTAGGGTATGCTCAAGGCTAGTGTACTGCAAGGAGGTTGCACAACCCCAAGCTGTTGTGGTGCTGGTGCGAGAAAAAGGGGACCCCTCCTACCTGCTAAAACAGGCGCCTACCGGCCACTTTGGGAGCAATCCTACAGCAGAGGGAAGAGTAGCCGAACCATGTACAGCTAGTGGCGCCCTCTCATTGAGAGGAGCACAAACCGTCTAGGGTAAAACCCTGTTCTCGGGGGCGTAAAGGAGCTACGGCCCCGGGAGATATCTAGGCTTGGTCAGCACGTCACCCGTTTATTCTGGGAGTGTCGGAGGTACCAGTTGTTGACGTAGGACGGTCTATGCCCCCTGCTTCTTTCGGGTGTTCTCGCAGGTGATCAAGAACACGTCCACTTTTTTCTTTTTTCCCTCTGACATATGGTGACACTAGTAAGAAAATTGTATGCTCTGTTCTTTGCTTGTGCGTTCCGTGTTGTCTTTATCCCAAGGATACATAAACGGGAGTTGCGACAGTGTGTAAAGTGATGAGTAGATTGGGTGTGTTTAGGCGCAGTATGGGGGGGTATCTCCAGCAGCATGTGGATAGCCCACAGCCCGGTAGTAATACCGGACATGCGGACGATATGGTGCTAAGGCTTGAGGAAATACGGGGGAGCATAGCTCCCCCCGTGATAGGCCGACACCCCCCGGGTTAGTTCCCCGGCGTGGGGGGGTGTCGGTCCGTCCCTCCCCGATTGGGGAGGGGGATCCGTGGGGGGTATTGGGTGAGGAAGGGTCGGGGCGTGCCGGATCACGCCTCCGACGGCCCTTCCTTCCAGTGGCGGCGTCTTCTTGCCTCGGCCGGGGCTGGTTCCTTCGGGATACCGGCCCCGAGCGGGGCACGAAGACTCCGGGAGCTGTGGGTGGACCGAGCTGGGGCTCGGGAAGCCTAATCCGAAGGCTCCAGGGATGGGGACACCGGACGGGTCCCTCCGCCCGGGGTCTTATAGCGTAGGCAGTGGGTATGATGATAGCTGGGAGGTGTCCTGTTGAGTACTCGCGTGATCCAGGCACCTCCTGTGTAGCTTAGGTGGGCGTGAGGTTTTAGTGGGTAGTCTCCGGGGGCTCGCCGGAGGCTCCCACATAACCCCGGCTTCCCCCAGGGAGTCGGGGTATGTATAAAACATTTCCTGACGACAAAAAAAAAAAAGGCTTGAGGAAATACGCGCACAGTTAAGAGGAGACGTTTACGTCTCGGATGACGAAGACCATTTTAAAGGTCGATGCACATCTCACCGGCCGGCCGACCGGACGTTTTTTCCCCGTTTATAAGCATTTTGGGGTCCGGGACAGCTATTAGAGAGGGTTCGAGAGGCTCGGAACAAAGGGACAGCGTGTCCTCTGCTACCAGAACCCCAGGGGTTCGCTGCCCAATGCTAGAGCCGGCCGGCTAGCCAGCTAGCATTCTCGACGAGAATGTTCGCAGGCTAGTCGTCCGGCTCGTAGCGTGGCAGTACGAAGACAGAATGAACATGCTGTATTTATTTAAAAAACTATCAACCAGAACTTTTCTGAGTTCCTCGTGGTAATAGATCTTGTTAAGGAATTTGAACGTTGTAACAAACGAAATAACAATTTATTACCACGCTAACGAAAAAGAAAGAATATCATCTGACAATCTGTGCGGTGAAACAATTCGTCATTATTTATTTCAAAAGCTGTTAACTAGAACATTTCAGAGTCCCTCGTGGTAATAGATGGGGAATACTTTGTTAAGGAATTTGAGCGTTATTAGGAAAAAGCTACCAGAATAATTAATAATACGGTACTCCCTTTCGGAGCTATAGGTTAGAGCTACCATTTGTTGGGTTTGAGGGGAACATCTGTCGTATTTTGAATAGGCAGGTAATTTTTCTTGTGAATCAACAACACATGTTGAATGTGAAAAATTATTAGATCTCGAGATATTTTCAAAAAATGTCATACATTTTCTTGTATTTAGTGAAATACAGCTACACTTTTTCAAAATCTTAGTTTTCGTACTCGAGTTACGATACGTGACTTGCTACTGAATTATGAAATGCTCACTCGTACAAATCGGTTTCTGTTATGATAACAATGTCGAAAGGGTGTTTACCTTTACAACATAGTTATGAAGTGTTTGAGTATCTTCTTCAATAAAGACATTTTTTGAAAATATCTCGAGATCTAATAATTTTTTTGCCATGGTACCCTAATCATTTTTTACGTAGAATGAAAGGAAGAATCTATTCTATTTAAAGAAATGATGCAATTGTTAATTGCACATGCACTGCAGCATCTAAAAAAATTTAAAGGCCTACAGATGTAGTGCTCTTCGAACCATTTATCTTTCTCCTTTATCATTTTTTCGTAAATGCAATAATAACGGAGTTATGACTTGAAACAATTGCGTGGACCACCCTGTATAAGGATGTGCGATGCTGTTTCACTAAGTGCCAGGAACGTTTCCTATTTCCATGGTGTTGTAAAGGAGAGGTACGGATAGATTACCTAAGGAGCTGTGGAGCCCCTAAAAACATTTTTTTTGTGCCACGCACAGCAGGGAACTGTCAACGCGCTCTCGAAAGGCCATCTGGAAAGGGTCGAGAGGCCAGAGAAGAAATTCGGTTCCAAAGTCTGACACGGTTGCCGCTAGTAAACACTAGGGCCAAAACCAGGGTTATAATTTTGAGCCGGCCGGCCGGGCCGGTGAGATGTGCATCGACCTTAATCCGGGCATGCCGGTCAGGGTGATACAAGCTTCAGATTGGAGGGTTGAAGGGAAGGTTGCGATAGACGCAAACGAGCCAGGTTCAGTAGGGGTCAGCAGTAGAGGCATAGATGCCACGGAAGGGGGGTGTGCCGGAGGGGCGGGGCTTTTCTGTGGGGACGCGTTGCCCATATGCGGCAAGGATGTCATGACAGGTAAGAGCGAGGGGATGTCCCGTTCTTTCACGGCGACCTGGGAGAGATGTCCAGTAGGATCCTGAAGCTGGCAGGAGAGCAGAGGCTAGATGAGCGAGCGGAGTATGATCGCCTGAGGCTCTGGACGATGTATGCTGGAGCCGGTGCGGTACCACCCGCATATATTAACCGACGTCCTCTGACGAAGTGGGAGGAGGAAGGAAACCGATTGGCTCCCAGTGTGGACGAAGTTGAGAGCAGGAAAGACGTAGAGAGGAAGGGAAGGGTAGTTACAAATTCTGCTGGAGAAGGTGAGAAGAAGAAGGAGGGCCACTCGCGTCCGAAAAGTGCCTTGGGGTTACGGGCCGGTGTCATGGCGGATAGAATCAAGAGTGACCCTTTGAGGGTGATGAGTGTGCTCGGGGCCGGCGGCAACAATCGCAGGTGGGCGATCCAGGTAGCACGGGCTATTTTGCGTGGGGGGATAGGCGAGGGTACCCTTCGCAGCTGGGCTGCCAGGGCACTGGCTTGGGCCGGGACGGATCGTCGCCAATTCGCGCAACAGGTAAAGGATGCGGATGAGTTATGGGCGAACGGAAGGGGGGGGGGGGGTTAGAGGACGTAGGCGGTGAAGGGGAACCAATGACGAGGGATAGGACCATGGAGGGAATGCCTCTCGCTGACGGCGGTGAGCGGTGGGACGGGGACGTGATCCGTGCTCGTGACGCCTTTTCTAGGATGCTAATCTCCAGCCCTGTGGCTGCAGGCGTACGCGAGTGCGGGGTGTGCCCGTTCTGTCTGTTTTCCGAGCTGTCGGGCGAGGAGGTGCCCAAGGTGGTAGAATATGGTGGGAGAGCTTGCCGAGAATACGGGCCTGGCAAATTGGAGGAACGCCTCGCGAGAGGCCTGCTCAATTCGGGCTGGCTGGAGGCTGCTGCTGCAGCACATAACAAGGAAATGCACGCTAATAACGGCAATATTGATTGCATTTATGAAAACCATCCGAGCCGGTCGCTTACAATGGACTACATGCATGGGATGTTTTGGGATAAAGCTACCATACAGGAGGAGTTGGTTAGAGGGGAGGGCTCTGCAGTGGTCAAGCTGACGGGTGAGTTACCGAAGGTATACTACTCACGTGAAGCACAACGTGGCCACCAGGCCTACACTAATGCAGGGACTCTACACCAGTTATTTTCCACGCGAGAGCGTCGCGATGAACCTGGCCATGAGGAAGGCGGCGGGACGGTCGGTTCGTCCCAGGCCGCGGGGAATGCTGCGGGGTCAGCAAGTCCTAGTACAAGTACAAAGAAAGGTAAGTCGCGATCAAGTCTTCTCCGAGCGCGCACACGAGCGAGGGCAATATCGGTCACCAGCATGGTTAAAGATGGTGAGGTGGGACAAGAATCGCTACTGGATGATTTTGACGTGCAAATCACCGAAGCTGGAGCCAAAGCGTTCGAAGGGGGCGCTAAGAAGTTGAAATGGGCGGCTGTGGGGGTTCATCCGGGTGTGAGCTGCGGGACGCTAGTGCGTACAGGCTCTGGTGACCACATGATTGAAGCAGCCACGAACGCCCAGTGTAGTGCACCCGGGTTGTTAAACGTCGCGAAAGCCCCGATCGCGTATGGATACTTGGTGGGGTTAACGCACTTAGCGGCAGCAGTAGTTCGTGTTATAACCGGATGCCAGCCCGACATTAGGGGACTGGCTCTCAAGGTGGATCTCTACGATGAACTGAGGGGAAGGAGGATGGCCCAACCGAGCGGCGTTGAGTACGCGTGGGCGGAGCCCGACCATGGGAGGGATACCAAGATGGGAGGAGCCCGAAATAGTGCACATGAATGGCCTGGGAGGATGGTCGTACGAGGCCGTCTTCGTGACGATGGATGTGCTTAACGACGCATTACGGACCCAGAGTCTGCTGAGGGTAAACGGACAAGGGGGAGAACTCTGGGCGCTGAACGATGAAAAAATCAGAATCATTCCGCTAGGGGACAACGATCCAGGGGGCGTAGGGAGAGATATGTGGGTTTTAGCCCACTTAAAATATCCACTGAGTATGGCATTTGATGCGTTTGACATGCGTGTTGTTGGCGGGGGCGAACAATCAAGAACTGAAATATTCGCGAGGACGGCAGGACTAGTAGACATTCACGATAAAGCAGATAAGATTATCTTCGTGTCGATTCAGAAGAATGTGGGGAGCGTGTTGCTTGGGGGAAGGAATTACAACGTGATATCGACGGACAGACACGGTGCACTGCCTCAGTGTTTCGTATCTTTCCCTGGTTGGAAAGATTCGCGGGAAACAATGAAGAATGCAACGAAACTCGCGAGGAGAATTAAAGGATTGTGGATGAGTGTGTAACTGGAATGGTATGAAAGTATGCTGAGTGAAAGTGGAGTAAGCGGACTGTATGAATGAATTGAATGGAAGGCAGATTTGCAATAAATTAACTGTATTTTCTCACTGTAAAGTTTCAGTTTGTCAGACAACGGTTGAAGAAATATAATAAAGGAATGATAGCGAACGATCTCGAAATTTGCCTCTTGTTACGTAACGCACAGCTGACAGGAGTTTTTCAAAAAGAGAGAGAGTAACGGTTCTCTCTCGGTTTTATTACCTCGATCCTTCGGGAAGTTCGTCACGCACAGATGTTTCCGTTTTTACTTCGAGAACATTCCAGAAGGATCGAGCCTGTTTTCCGCGAATCACGCTTGAGGGTTTCGCCCGCGCGAGCCTCGACAACAGACGCTGTTTGTCAGTGTTCTAGCGCGTGTCGCGGGACACTCTATGATTGGCAGTCGCGCGGTTGAGAACGGTGAGGCATTATGGCGTCCGCACGCGCCAATCTCAAACACTCAGCGTACAGTAATACCCACGGTAAACGTTGACCGAAGTATTTGCCGCATAGTGGAGGGAGTCCTGCGGTCATCTATTTCGTTGAGGGCGGCCTTTGAGGCCTACATAACCCCATGGGTTCCTAAAGGTGTGGATTGGGTGGCCGTGAATGCCCTGTCCGTGGTGTTAACAGTGAGGTGGCACCAAAGGATTGAGGCTTTCTCTGGGCCCGGGAGTGCAGAGTTCCAATGTGTCGGAGCGCCTAAGGGAGTATTAGAGGATATGGGCTTAAAGCCGGACCCTGCTGTCACAAACGAATCGTACGCGGATTATGGCGGGAGTGGGGCAGTAAACGGAATGGATCAAAGATTTGTCCAGAAATCAAAAGCACGGATGAATCCCATGTTCTCTGTCGGTGCACGGCCCAACGAGGTGAGCTTGGCATTGGCGAGTGGTTACGCAGTTCTGGATATTCCTGTAGAGTGTGACAAGGCGCAGAGGATGGCTAGGACGGCTAGTGGAGCCGCTGGTAGGCTCTGCAGGGGTAGGTTCCTCCGCTGCTGTTTTGAGCAGTGGAAACGCTGTGCAGGACAAACCGATAGGGTAGCCTTTCCTGGAGACGTTCCGGGGGTGGAACGGTTCTGGAGTGGAATAATCCGGCGTATAGGTGTGGATGGTGTGTGCGTCACGTGGTTTGCCGAGAATTTCCTGATGGCGGGGATCTCTTGGAATTGGAATATGAAACTCTGCCCGGCGATATGGGGGGTTGGGACTTTAACGGGGGTGCGGACCATCTCCGGGTGGATGCGTAGTAAAGAGAACACAGAATGGAGTGGATTCTGCATAGCGGGCACAGGACGACTCGTGAACGACAAATATGTCCTGGACGACGCGGGGCGCCATTGGTCGGAGGGTTGCTACAGGCAACTCAGCCCGGGGGAAGACGACCCTCAACTTGAACGGGCGCTGTGTCGATTAGACTTATTGCGGTATGACACACACGATTGGGGGTTGTCATACGATGATCACCCGAACTATACGGAGGTTAGTGGGATCTGTTTCCCCGTCGATTCGGCGTTCGGCGGAGTGTTGGCGTACAGTATGGGCGGGAGTGCCGAAAGAAGACGCATGGGGTTGGGGTTTGCAGACTCTCATAAAAGATTATCAACAGAAGAGTCTCAAGTCGGTAGTCATCCCTAGAGGCACAGGTAATGTTATCATGGCGGTTCAGTTCCGGGACCATGCTGTACTATGGCAGTGCCGATCCTCCAGTCACCGGTATAAACCAACACTACCTTGAGAGAGCGATAGGAGTCAAGGACCCAACATTTAAGGGGAGGTTAAAAGGAAGAGGGGGAGTATCAGCGCCCGATGCTGCCCCGAGGTCCCCAACATCAAGGACGAACTGAGAACGAAAAGGATGTTGGAGTTAGAGAGGGAAAAAGAGGTGCTGAGTGCGGTCCGCCCGGCGGAACAGAGAATATATCAGAATTTCGAAGATCCAGACTGGCAGGTTCCGATCAAGATAACGGATCCGCAGATAACAACAGTGAGCGGGAAAGTGATAGCCACCCCATCTGGGGTAGAAGAACATGGGCCAAAAGAAGCCCAACAGCAGCTCGAGGCTGCCGCTGTGCAGAGGAAGGAGTAGATTGGGGGGAAACACCCCCAATCTACCCGGAATGGGTGTGGAGCAAGCATCTGTTTAGGATGAAGATGGAGGAAAAATTGAAAGATCTCAGGATGGAGTTCGGAGTTGATTTGGATTGTGGCTGTGGCACACCGGCATGGGAGGTGGACTACGATGAGTTCATGTTATAGAACCTGAAATATAGGTTGGGACCCCATGAATGTAGCGGGTGCGTCATTGGGAACTTAGTAGGAAAAGATTACCAGCGATAGTTTTCTCACTAGGACACCCGGTGAAAACAGATTTGGAGCAGGTAGAAGGGGTGAGGGGGACGAAAAGACAAACTTGATCCGCTCGACTTGAAAATTTATAGGGGGCTAATTTCGAGGATGACGAGCAAGTAGGAGATAAAAGGGAGAAATCTTCTCCCCCTTGCAAACCATTCCCCCCCCCCCCCCACTTCGGAGATATCGAGGATAGGAGGGTCGTTTTTGGGAGTTGGAAGGGAGCCGTGTACATTACTCGATAGGCGTGGCCAAGACCTATCCAACGAGCCCTTGAACGCGCAAATCGGAGCAAGTTGAAAAATTTGTATACCGGGTGGCAAATTAGTAGTTCGGAAGAAAAAAATAAAACTGAAGGCGTGGGCCGGTTGTAGGGGAGATTTTAGGAGAAGGATAAGGGGTGGGGTTCGGACCCCGTCTTGCGACCGACACCCGAAAACCCCCCCTTTTAACGAAATTCCGGCTTTTGCGAACTAAAAGACACGATTTTGGGAAAAAATACTGGTTAGTGCGGGTGATAGGGAGCCCTAGGGCTCTACGATAAGACCAAAAAAAGTTGCGTTTTATTACCCAAAAAACCCCTGTTTGCTCTTGCCCCGAGCACGAAAAACGCAGTTTTTTGCAAAATACGGAGGCTTTGGCGAGACCTACAACTAGGGTAACAAACGAAAGTGTAATTAAAATAATTTTTAAGTTAACTTAGCTTAGATTAGATTATAGTTTTACACAAAAAATTTTGGCGTGCGATAATATAGATATAGGTGCGAGCGAGCGAAGGAAGTCGAGTTCCCCCCCGGTAAATTTAGATTGTTAGATTTTTTAGACTTAGATTTAAATTTAGACTTTAAGAATAATATAAAGCGTAGAATACTATTAAATAGAAGAAGTAGTATAGGATAACAAGCGAGCGAGAGGAAAAATACTTAGGAAAATTTTTTAGAGGAAAAGTAGTTAGAAAATTTTTCTAACTTTCTAAGCGTATACGAACCTAACTGTTTGAACTTTGTGAACTTTGAAACTGTTAAATATACGAGGAAATAGTGATATTAATTCTGTCACTTAGTGCAACTACCCTGTGTACAGTCCTCTCCCAATTTTCGGCGAATAGCAAAAGGCACCTCGAGGAATAGGGAAGGGGGAAACAGGGTGGAACGAGAATTGGATAGAATAAAAACAATTAAGGAATATTGGATAGGCCCCTGAAATAAAAGAGGGGGACGGAAGTCCCAAGGGGAGTAACATGGAGAAATTTTTCTCTCCGTTAAACCCGAATACCCTGAGCACCACGGACAAACAAGACTTAGAAAAACAGGGGGAAAAAAGACCGAGATCAGATAATGAAGAAAATGACTCGGGGTCAACCACGGACGCGTCGTTTAAATCGCTTTTATCGAAGAAAAAGAAGACTAAGAAATCAAAGAAGGAGTTAAAAAAGGATGACGCAGGCAATATTGTTCTGGACATCTCATCGGGGGAAGAAGAGGAAGAAAAACAAGTGGAAGACATACTAAAAGCAATCAAGGATTTAGGAAAAATACTGAATAAAGTTAACACTTCAACTAGAGAAATGAGAAACTACACAGCCGATCCAAATAATGGGGTTAAAAATCTGATTAAAATGCACGCAGGGCAGGCGGACAGGAACGTCGAAGCGGTAGCCATAAGATTGCAAAACATTGAGCTTAAACTGGAAAATATACAACTGAGGGATAGCCTTCAACTTGGGGACATAGGCACCCAAAGTTCTCCTATGCAATTTGGCCCGGGGAGGATGGACCCGTATACACCCACTGAGAAAGGGAGCAAAATGTCGAAAAGCGCCCCCCCCCCCAAGGGGAGCGAATGATGAAGGATGGGCAGGATACAGAAACGGAGAATGAAGGGAGGGGGAATAGGAAAGGAGGAGGGGATAGAAATGAGGATAATGGAATCGAAGGCCAAAAGGACAATGAAAACTTTACGCTAGTCGATACGAAAAAGAAATCAGAAGAAAAAAGGCAGGCAAACAAGAAAAAGAGAGAGGAAGAAGAGCTGCTTAAGAAGAAAAGAGAAGAGGAAAAAGAGAAGGAGAGGAGAAAAAGGATTCCCGCACCCCCAAGGACAGAGGCGATTATGATTAAATCCAGCGAGACAAAAACATTCGCGGATCTTTTCAAAGAACTCAAGACCAACGCAGGAAGCAGAATGGAAGGTATCCAAACGGTGCGTAAATCGAGGGGTGGGGATTTAATCATTGAGATGGAGAAAACAGCCAACGGGGCATCCTTTCAACGAATAGTGAAGGAAACGTTAGGGGAAGACAATGCGGTAAGGAGGCTGACGTCAACGGTGACATTCGAAATTAAAGACGTCGATCCGACTCTCGAGAAGGAGGAAATCATCGTAGAACTGACAAGGGAGTTAAATCTGGAAACGAATGAAGTGGAAATAAAGACAACTAGATTCGGATTTGGAGGTACGAAGACGGTGATTGCTAACTTTCCGGCGAAGGTGATAGAAAAATTGGAGGGTATGAGCAGAATTAAACTAGGTTTTACCAGCTGCAGGATCAACAGGGCACAGAATCTGGTAAGATGCTTTAAATGCCATGAATTTGGCCATTTGTCTTATAATTGCAGCTGGGATACTCAAGGACAGGAGATATGTAGAAGGTGCGGCGTATCTGGGCACCAAATAAACGGCTGCCAGGCAATTAGATGCTGCGTGCTATGCACAAGGAAGGGTATTCCGGCAGCTAAGGCCGAACACGTGGCGGGGGCGGCAAACTGCCCGCAATATAAAAAATATCTGCAGCTGTTAGCTGGGAGTACCAAGCAAAATTCAATTTGAAAGTATTACAGATCAACTTGAACCATTGCAGGCTGGCCCAACACTTACTGTCACAGACTGCTATGGAAACGAAGGCGGACCTAGTATTAATTTCGGAGCCCCTGTACAATCTAGGAAATTGGATCTACTCCACAAAGGATAACGCGGCCATCTGGATAACAGGGTTCAATGGGAACAACAGGCAAGAGGACGCAGACAAGAGAGATGAAAATTTCGTGGCCGTAAGAATAAAAAATATTGTCTTCATTAGTATTTACTTACCGCCTAATACCACGGAAGAAACATACGCCCTCAGAGTGGATACAGTTTTAGACTATATTAGACAGGAAAAGGCCAAAGGAAGGAGCATAATCCTGGGTGGAGATTTCAATGCTAGATCGCCAGCGTGGGGCTCCGAAGAACAGAACCCGAAAGGCACCATACTCCTCGAGGCACTCCTTAACTGCGGCATTACACCGGTGAGGCCACTGGGGGGTCCAACGTTTGAGAGAGGAAAATCGGTATCGTATTTGGATTTTGTTGCGACAACTCCCGACTTGGCCAAGTATGACGGTTTGATATCTAGAGTCCTCAACAGAGACTCAGCATCAGATCATAATTATATTTTAACAGATTTAAAAATGAAGAGCGAAAGCAGAAACGATACTAACCAGAAAATTTACACATGGAGAATAAACCCCCAGGGCCTCACCAAGCTCAGAGATAATTTGAACAGGTCTCTAGCAGAAGCAGATCTCAACGAGGGAAATATATGGACAAGGGATCAAGAAAACAAATTCATAGCCTTGATCAAGAAAGCTTGCGAAGAATCCCTAGAAAGAACAGAGCAGAATAAAGGATGTAAAACAAGAAATAATCCCTGGTGGACCCAGGAAATAAGGGATGAGAGAGCGAAAGTACAGAAAATGAGAAGAAGAGTTCAAAGAGCTAGAAAAAGGAAAAGCACAGACGAGAGAGAATTCCTTACATTTCTGTACAAGAAAGGTAAAAAGAGATTGCAATCCTTGATAAGCAACAAAAAGAACAGAGCGTGGAAAGAACTGTGTGAGGCAATCGATAAAGACCCTTGGGGCAAGCCCTACAAAATTGTGATTAAGAGGGCCAAAAAAGGGACCCCCCCTGCTTCCCTCTCACGGGAGTTTGCGGAATCGGTGATGAGAGGGCTATTCCCACAACTCCATGAGGTATCAGAAGCAAGGGACCTAAAGGATACAGAGATATCTGAGAGAAATAGAGAACCTGACGGGGAGCACGAACAAAGGGCCGAATTCCCGGAATTTTCCCTTGAAGAATTGAAAGAGGCAGCTAAATTGCTGAAAACAGGTAAAGCAGCGGGCCTGGATGGCATCCCACCAGAATTAATTAAGGCAACGGTGCAATTTAGGCCGGATCGGTTCATCGTATTATACAATAGTATAACTAAAAGAGGCAAAATACCACAAACATGGAAGGAGGCAAAAACAATCTTGCTGAGAATAGATGGGAAAGATCCTTCAGCTTACAGACCCATCTGCATCATAGAAGCGATGGCAAAGCTTTTCGAGTACATGGTTAAAAAGAGACTGTACAGGGAACTAGGCGAGGACCCCTTTAACCAAAACCAGTTTGGTTTCTCAAAAGGAAAGTCAACCATCCATCCCATGGAAAAGATAAGAGAAGCGGCAAATGAGGCAGTGAGAAAACAACGGTTTGCTGCCATGATAGCGTTAGACGTCAAGAACGCGTTCAACACCCTCAGCTGGCCATCAATAATTAGGGAAACGGAAAGAAGGAACTTACCGGAATACTTGGTAAGGCTAATTAAAAACTATTTCAGGTCAAGAATAGTAACTTATCAGACTGAAGAAGGACCGATAAGAATACAGATGCAGATGGGGGTGTCACAGGGATCGGTATTAGGACCCAAGGACGACGGATGCCTGAGTAGAAGCGAACATCGCGGGTCCAGGCTACGACGACACCAGGGATAGAAAATCTCAACTTCGATGGATGACTTCCCGGACACCCGGTAGACCGGACTGCAGCGGCGGACACGCCCCCTCGCCCCGCGACGGCCCCGCCGTGGGGAGACTGCAGCACGGTAAGAAATGCAAGAATTAGAAGAAGGACCAGCGGCGTAGTACTTGTAAGAAGGGTCGCGGTAATCCAGGCGAGATATAACAGCGGAGAACAGAACCTCTAGGTTCCACAGAGTTCCACTTAGAAAAAGATAAGGTAGAGCGCTTAGTCTAGCACGAGAACATGTAGAAAAGGTATAGAGCTGTTAGGGGAACGCACGCCAGCGGCGTATTACTTTGATACGCCGACAAGATGGCGGACGACGCCACGCGCACGTGGCAACAGAGTTTTTAATAAATTACAAGATATAGAGAGAGCTTTTGCGAACCAGAAATGTGAACTCGATGCTTTTTGGACGAGACGAATAATTTAAGACCAATTTCACACCTGGAAACAACTTAATTAAAAAGATATTTTTGCGGGGTGAGGGGGGTAAAAAATTAAATAATTAACGAATAAAGTAAGAGAAAATAAGAAAGAAAAGTAATGTACAAATTTTTGATTAGAATAGTAGTTTTAAAGATACAGGGAGTCTAAGGTAATAGCACAACGGTTAAAGTCGATATAACACAAGTAAGATATTTAAAGTTTGAACGCTCGTCTCCTCCACAAGGCAGGCGTGTGCTGGGTCAACGTACTCTCTTTCAACGTTAAAATTGCGAACATAATTTAAAGCAAAGACGTACGAGATCGAAATTCAATAGGACATAATACCCTTCAACGGGAAATTGACTAGGACAAAATCCAAAAAAGAAAATAATAACCGGGATAAATATTATAACGCTCGGAGTACTTGCCGAGAGCAAAGGCAAATATGAAAAACTGATTTGAAAAAGAATAACAACGAGGTTAACTCGAGGCCAAACCCCATCGGAACAAAGGTCCGATAACAAATACGGTTGGAGTACCGAAAAGTGGGGGGTAACGGCAGAGGTTAAGCGGAGCCCAACTCGGAAATTTGAAATTAGATCGATTCGAACCTCGATAGAGTAAGGAGCAAAGTGAATTTTTACGTAGAAAACCAATAACAGCTTAGTTTTGAACTTTTTCTTCGGTGGATTAATTAAGGGTACAGTTTAGAATTAATTGTACGAATTATTAATTATTGCCGGGAATTAAGTAAAAAAATCATAAGCCGGAGTTTAGTGAGAATTTACAAGCGAAAAACGCGAATTTTGCAATAAATACTCGCGAGTTTCGCAAATAGTCACAAAGAAAGACGAAAATTTTAGTATCCAGTGAACAATTTACGTGGTTAACGCGAAAATCTGGACAATAAAATAAATAATCGGAATAAAAATAAATAAAAATAGATTAACGGCGCGAGAATATTAGCGATAAAAGTGTTAAAATCAGTGAACAATGAACATAATTTAGACTATTGATTTATACTCCAATTAATTGGACAAAAATAGTTGGAGGGTAGAAGGGTAGAAGAGGGTAGAAATAGTAGAAGGGACCTGTGGAGAGAGGAGTCCAAGTTGCGAAGGGTCGGTCGGAGTGAAGCAGTAAGTCGATACTCTGTAAAATAAAGGGTTAACATCCCGGATTGATATAGCGGTATACAGAAAATGCTCCGATTGGCTTGAAATTTTAAACGTAGTAATTACAAAGGGTAGAGAGTAGAAAGGGTCCGAAAGGGAGATATTTCTCCCGGGTGGGGAAAACTTTTCGATCCCCCCCCCCCCCTGTTCGGAGATACAAGAAAATAAAGTCGTGTTTCGAGTGATAGAGGAAATAGGATACGATAACGGTATTGCGTTTAAATAGACCTATCCAACGAGTCCTCGAACGGCCCGATCGGACAAAGTTTAAGAAACGGATATACCGGGTGTCAAATAAGTTTTTCATAAACTCGAGTGAAACCGAGTACGTGGAGCCCCTTAGAATAAAAATATAAGAACTAAGGGTGGGGAGGGGTTGAGAGAAACCCCGTGGTGGGGGAAAAACCCGCCTACCCCCACTTTTTGACCAAAAATCGGGTTTTAACATACATAAGGAGACGTTTTTTGGAAAAAATTTGTACAGGCCGAGTAACCGGAACGTCCAGGCCTAAACGAACAAAGAATAAAAAAAGGGGGTAAATTATTCAAAAAAGGCCACTTTACTCTTGGTCCAAAGCCAAAAAAGGGGTTTTTTGAGGGTATTTCCCGCTTAAAATTAGGTATAAGATATATCTTTATATACAGGGATAGAATACCGTATACTAGCATAGGGTAGATAATCAAAATAAAAATTTTTATATGTACAGAAAAGTGCGACGTAGGCTAGTTCGATCTTTTACTATACTGTAAGATACTACTACTACCTCTCGTAACGGAAATTAGATTAATTATTTTTACCTTCCCTTCGGCCATACAAGCCAGGGAAGCCGATGCGTAATTTTAGAAATAGCTTAATTAGAATAGGATTAGTATAGCGTAGAAATTAAGAAAAAATAGATTACTTTACTCTATAGATTAATAAATTAATTAATAGTTAGCCGCGAGCGACTAGACGCGTAAGAAAATTTAGAGTTAAGGTGAAAACCAGGCGAGCGAAGCAAAAGCTAAGCAACCTAGAATAAATAAACTTAGAATATAAGCGAGCGAAGCAAAAGCAAAGAACTTGAGAAACTGAAATTAAATCAGAGACTTAACGTTAACATGCGAGAAAAATTTAGAACCAGCGATTTTATATGAAATTTGAATTTTTGATTTACAGAATATAGACAAATACTCCTAAAAAAAAAAAAAAAAGGGATCGGTATTAGGACCCTTTTTATGGAACCTCGTGTACGACGGACTACTGAAACGACCGTTGCCGCCTATGTCGATGAGACTGGCGTTTGCTGATGACGTCGTCATCATTGCGCAGGCAGCCACCATAAACAGACTCAAAATAAGGGCGGAATCCATTGTAGAAGATACGAAAAACTGGATGCTAACAGCAGGGTTATCTTTAGCGGAAAACAAAACGGAGGTAATTATGCTAAACCGGAAAAAACTGGAAGAGAACTTCTGCCTAAAAATCGGAGAAGCGGAAATAAAACCAGGCTCCCATCTTAAATACTTGGGCGTCACTTTTGACGATGGCAGGAGCTTTAAAAAGCACATCGAGATGGCTACAAACAAAGCAATTAGGACCCTGGCGGCCCTAAGCGGCCTAATGACAAACGCCATGAGAGCCAGACAATCTGTAAGAAGATTATATTACATGACAATTGAGTCGATAGTCCTATACGGAGCTCCCATATGGGCAGAAGTGATTGAAAATAATACGAACTGGGCGCTTCTGAGAAGGACGCAAAAAATAGGACTATCAAGGGTAGTATCATCTTATAGAACCGTCCCTTTGGAAACTCTATGTGTGCTCTCTGGAATCACCCCTTGGAATTTGAAGATACAGGAAAGAAGAACGTTATTCGAATGGGAAGAAAAGATAAATAGTGATATTAGAGATATCAGAGGAAGATTAGAAAGAAGAGAACCCATTCAGAACGACTACCCGGAAATGGCAATATTAGAAGAGGGAGAAGGCACTGAAGAAGAGCTGCAAGAAATTAAAACAGTGCTAAAGAAACTGGCTAGAAGAAGACTGAAAGAGGAATCACTAAAGGAGTGGCAAAAAGCATGGGAGACAGATATCGTGGGTAGATGGACATACAAGCTGATTCCCGATATCAAAACTTGGACAGATAGAAAACACGGTGAAATTGACTTTTACTTAACCCAGGCCCTAACAGGCCATGGTGTTTTTAATTCTTTTAGGAAGAGAATTGGAAAGGTTGAGAAGGACGACTGTTAGTTCCACCAAGGAATCCCGGACACACCCGAGCACACCCTCTTCAACTGCCAGGAATGGTACGAGGAAATGAAGGAGCTCGGAAACAAACTAGGACTCAGGGAGGAGGAAATAAATCACAGGACAGTCATGGAGGCCATCCTGAAAGAACAGACATCATGGGCAGCCTTCTCCACCTTCTGCAGAAACATCCTGAAAATCAAGGAGGCAGAAGAGAGGAGAAGGGAAAAGTTAGGGCTAGACAACCCCGAGACGAGGGACACGGAGGCCGACATGGAATCGCGAGATCCGGACAGGATGGCAGGCCTATAGAGGATAATTTATAAGCTAAGTAGTCAATTAAGATAGAAATAAGATAAATAAATATTTAGATTTAGACTTAGGTATAGATACAAAAATAATCGTTTAAGAATATCCCGTATCAGTTTTCTCTCACCTCTCTCTCACTCACAGGGAATCCGGTGGAGCGGTGGAGGTGGTGAATCGGATGCCGAACAGAGGAACTGGTCAAGGGTGACGCCCCCGGGAAGTTTGAACGAGAGGGATAGAGATCTGGGCCGCTGCAGAAGGATGCCTGTGAAGGAACCCTAGTAGCACAAAATATTGTATACACATTCATATAATATTAAAAAGAGATTCAATCTTTTTTTAATATTCGAATATACATACAATATTTATTTTATATTAAGTAAAAAATATTTCTTTTTAAATATTCAGGAAATATGTATTTCATGTTACGAGAAAAATATTTTTTTCTAAATATTAAATAAATCTTTTTTTCATATTAGAAGTAGAATATTTTTTCCTAATATACAAATAATATTTGTTTAATATTATGAACAAAATATTTTTTCTCATTATAAAATGAATCTTTATGTAATATTAGAAATAGAATTTTTTTTTTATCTATGCAGGAAATATTTTATGTTTATCATGGAAAAATATTTGTTCCCGAATATGATGCGAAGTAAAATGTTTACTTTTAATTTACTTTGAATTCGTGTTTGTCACTTAATCGACATATATTTATATTATAATAACATTAATGCGACAAAGTTATTGCATGAAAAATAATCGTGTAGCTCTTACGTCTTACGCAATGTTATTGAACTGTATACAAGATTAAAAAGTTCGTAGTAACAGACTGGTACCTATTCGGGATAAACATTTAACTTCGGTCAATGTATTTGGGAAAGGCCCTGGCCATGTTGCAGCGAGAAACGCATTCATTCGTTAGCAAACTAGCAATCAGATTGAACGGTCGGTTGCGATAGCCGAGGCACTCGACGCGACGCGACGGTCCCAAAATTATTGGGTGTCAGCGGACACCACTTCGAAACCTCCGTGAGCGAGCCCATTGACAGGGCAATATACAAACATTTAGTTTTCCAGACTATTTTCCCCATATCTTTCGCACCCAATTCATTATATAATCTGAACACAATTTCATCAAAGCGCATCCCTACTCTGACGACCAAACTGCACCACCCACTCACCAATTAGGAAACTTTTAGTCACCCCATACAGTTTTAAGACAGCCAATAGGAAAATATCAAAGTTAACATTATACACGACACGACACCGAAAATCAGAAGACAAAATTCTCTCATATAGGACAACACACCTTGAATATCTCGGCTATCTCTTGTGTCTCGACTATCTCTATCGACTTGTACGTACGCGATCAAGTTTTTAAATAAGTTTTTAAATAAGTGTTGTTATTCGTGCCCCGAGTACGTGTGCTCGAGACCTGCATTTCATCGTTCGCAGAAAAGGTATGTACATTTATGTTAAAAAAATTTTTTTTTAATTATCTGAAGAGTTGCAATATTAAAGTTTTCAAGAATAGTTTTTCATACACCGTATTTAGTTTGCAGTTACACAAATTTCATAATGGCCGAAAAACGACGTTACAAAAAATATAAATTTATAAAGAATGAACTACGGAAAACTTTCAATCAGAATCAGAGTCTCAATACAGTAAATGAAGATGTTACGAGCCAGGGCTGCGAGCAACGCGAGAGGCCGGCGAGGGGTTGTTACCCCAGGAATATGGTTTCAATTTGTTAGTTAAGTACGCGGACGCACCCAATGCGAGATCGGGGAGCCGCTAGGATAGTTGACGTCGAGGACGCACCTGATGCGAAATCAGGGAACCTCTGGGAGGTTGGAGTCAAACGCAGACGCACCCGATGCGAAACCGAGGAGCTACTAGGAGGATGAAACTTCGTGAACGCACCCAATGCGGAATCGGGGAGTCACTAGGAGAGACACGCGGCGAACCCGATTTAAACGAAGGTGGATAACTCACAGACGCACCTGATGCGAGACCAGGGAGCTGCTAGGATACGGAAGAACCCAATGCGAAATCAGGGTTCCGCTAGGATGGTATAATTTCCGTGGACGCACCCAATGCGAAACCGGGGAGCCACTAGGTTGGAGAAATCTTCGTTGAATTGAATCTAAGATTAGTAAGCCTCGTAACTTATATATAATTTAATGGATACAATCCGAGCGGTAAGATTGTATCATGTGGGAACGTTCAATTATTAGATTAGGATATCAGGCAATAATTAAAGGTTGTAGATTACGCGAGTTAACAAACAAGACAAATATATTCTGATTTGGAATAGTTACAAGTGTGATTGTTTGTGTCGCGAGTGGATGTAGTAAGTGTACAATTAGAGAAATTGTTACCTAATGATGCACGGTGTTGACGCACTGGCAATGCGGGGTTAGATAGCGATTGTTGAATGCCAAATAGAGTATATACCGAACTGACGGAATCTATAAGGTTACGTTTTGATTCGAAAGGGACTTTAACCCGATCTCACTAGACTTGACGCGACGTGACTGCACGAGCACTGAACCGCGTCTGAATCTTGACTGAACCGCTTCTCGACTAACCAAGGAGGATGAAAATGCATGGGTTTATATACCCTAAAAATGAGAGGGGAATGTATCTGTTTTATTTTACGGTCGCGTACTCGTATTTGTCGTTTCAAGTGAATTTAAGGTTTGCAGCTGGATCTTTTGTTTATAGGGGTAAAACGAAGGGTTAGCCAGGATGTTTCCTATCAAAGACTATCTTGACAAAACATTCCAGAAGGGGATGTTTTGAAGATTTCCATATTAGGAAATCGTACGGTGCTGTTACTGAATCATGCTTCGTGCCAGCTGCGTCCAGCCGGAGTACAATTATTAAACAAGGGGCCTGTTGGGACGCTTTTCGTTCTCAGAAAAAGAGATTAGAACTTCTAATCGAAATGAACGTGGAGAAACGTCTCCATACGTAACATCTCCCCCCTTAAATGAAACATCGCGGTTCGCGTGATGCTTTCGATCTGAGAAAGAAAAACGTCCTGAGAACTATGATAAAGAAAAATGTCGGGTGTAGTGTAGTGTAGTGTGATGTTTAGTGTACTTATTTTTAGGTGTGGTCTCGATTGCGTAGCCCATTTGAATCCAGTGTTCCGCAACATCCAGTGGGGGTTGATCAGGTGGTTGGTCCAACAGGAGGTGGCCCTCAGGGTTAGCCACTACTGGTGATGGTCACTTCGCTAGCGTAGTCGCTTCGGTCTCTCATTACTATCCCGGAGATGGTGTTGATTCGGCGGATGGCATTGTTTTTACGGGGGTGGACGCCCCTCCGCACCATTTTTACTGCCTGCCAGATTATGTATTCGGACTATGTTGGTTATTAACTCTGTTAAATAGTCTCCATATGTTTTCAAGTTCGTACCAGTTGGGAATGAGGTTGGTTCCCGAGCTTGTTTACCAAAAATTAATTCGTATGGTGTAAAATTGGTGGCTTCATGAACTGAGGTATTGTAAGAGAACATTGCAAAAGGAATTAGCAAATCCCAGTCTTCGTAACTATTCATGTAATGCTTGAGATATTCCGTGAGTACGATGTGACTTCGTTCTAATGATCCATTGGTTTGCGGTCGGTATCCTGAAGTAGTGATCTGTTTGATTTTGAAAATTTCGGATAAGTTTTTCATGAGGCTTCCGATAAAACTGGTTCCTTTGTCTGTTAATATGGCTCGAGGTGTTCCATAAACTGCGATGAAATGCCTGGCGAAAGCTTCGGCAATGGTAGTCGCTCGGATGTTGGGTATTGCTACTGCAATACAGTATTTGGTTAAATTATCCTGCATAGTAAGAATGTATCGATTGCCTCCTGGTGTGACTGGTAATGGTCCAACGGTATCCAGAGAAATTTTATCAAATGCGTCCAAAGGTGTGTCGGTGATCAGCATAGGCTGACGAGTTTTTACACGGACTAATTTTTGTTCCTGACAACTTTTGCATTTTCGGATGTAATCTTGAATTTCATTACGCATGTGTGGCCAATGAAATCTTGCTCGAATACGATTGTAGGTTTTTGTGACTCCTTTATGTCCTCCGATTAAACTATCGTGTGCTTCGTGAATAATCTCTTGTCTATTTTCCGCAGAAGGTGTGGTGATAATGCAATTGCATATTGTGATTTGAGGAATTTGCTCTGTGAAGGTCTCTTCCAATGTATTGAAAAATTCGTTGAGTGGCAATTTATGCAAATCTCCGGTGGCTGATATTCGAAAAGATTCGATCCTGTTTTCTTTTAAAGCTGGTTGGAGAGTTTTCAATCCGTTGATTATGTCCATTCTATTTGGTTTATCATAAAAATTGTCGGAAATTATTATGCTGAATGTTTTAAATAATCCGTTGTTTGAAATTACAACTTGTCCCTTCTTTGGTCCTGCAGCTAGAAATTCCTGTTTGTTTATTAATTCGGTGTCCAAGAGTAATTTTCCGATGGGAGTTATTAAATTGCAGTCGGCTGATATAAAGTGCACGTAATTGTCTTCTTTTGCTGTGAGGGTGTTTGAAGAAACGATAATCTTTTGTTTTGGTTCTGGCGGCGCTTCCAGGTCAGTTTCGGTGGAAGAACTGTCGGTAGCGGTGTCAAAGAATGGGTAAGGGTCTGCTGTACGGTCAGGTAACTGCCTTGCACTTGTTTCGCTTGTGGGTAACCGAATTATGGTGGGTTGTAAAATTCCATCTGTTCTGTCTGATTGTTCCTGCAGTATATTAGGTGGATCCACTTGCAAATTGTTTGTATTTTCAATAACTGTATTTTCGAACGGTTCTTCAAACGAAATTAAATCATCAGATAAGCTTTGGTTCTTATCTGTAGAAAAAATTTCTGTGGAGTTTGCTGCGGGTAAAAACTGGTGTGTGGTATCCTGGTCTTCATCTGGCATCAACACTTCTCTAGATAGGCTCGGAAGGGACCGGTTTTTGTTTATTATGGGAGAGTGGCGCACTTTTCCAAGAGCGGGCTCTTCTCTTTCATCTGAACTGCTTGTTTCTTGATATTTCGGTCGTTTTTCTCGGTCTCGACGTAATTGTCTGATACGTTGTCCAATTGAATTCGGTCTGTCTTCATGTGTCTTCGGTAGTTGGGTCTTGAAATCGGGATCTCGAAGTTCACGTGGAATAAGCGGTAAACAAGAAATGGTAGGGTTGCGTGAAAGAGCATCTGCGTTCTTATTCGTTTTTCCGGATTTATGGATAACCTGATAGTCGTACTCCAGAAGTCTCAATTTCCACTTCATGAGTCTTGATGTCGGATCTTTTACAGAATGTAGCCAAACTAGAGGTCTGTGATCTGTCACAAGAGTGAATTTGGTTCCGTAAACATACGGTCTGAAATATTGAACGGCGTAAACCATGGCCAAACATTCTTTTTCTGTAGCTGAGTAATTTTTCTCTGCTTTATTGAGGCTGCGCGATGCGTAAGCAATCGGCAGATCATTTCCAATCTCGCCTTGACTAAGCACGGCTCCAATGGCATGTTCTGATGCATCCGTTGTAACGATGAATGGTTTGCTGAAGTCGGGGTATTGTAAAATAGGTTCTTGGCAAAGTTCTTCACGTAATTGTTTAAAGCTGTTTTCCTGTTCTTCTGTCCATTTGAATTTTATTCCTTTTCCCAAGAGGCTAATCAACGGTTTTGCTTTAGTGGTGAAATCTGATATGAATCGTCTGTAGTATCCTACTAATCCCAAAAATTGTTGTATATTCTTCTGATTGGTGGGTGTTGGAAAATCCTTGACGGCTTTTAATTTTCTGGGGTCAGGTTTTACTCCTTGTCTTGAAATAATGTGTCCAAGGTAAGTAACTTCTTTCCGTAAAAATTCACATTTATTGGTCTGAAGGGTTAAGCCATGTTCTCGTAAACGATTGAATAATTTCCTGACTTTAACGTTGTGTTCATGTAGTGATGATGCGTAAACCACAATGTCGTCCAGGTAAACGAACACGTCCGTTCCCTGAAGTCCAGTTAGTACTTGATCCATGAGGCGTTGGAAGGTGGGTGGTGCATTTTTTAAACCAAACGGCATTCGTGAAAATTCATAATGTCCGTTAGGTGTGGTAAAGGCTGTTTTCTGCCTATCTTTCGGGTCCATCTCTATTTGGTGAAAACCATTTGCGAGATCGAAAACGGAGAAGTACTTAGCTCCCCCGAGACGATCTAATATTTCTGTAATCTGTGGTAGCGGGTATTTATCAGAAATTGTTTTATCATTAAGCGCACGGAAGTCTATGACCATACGCCAACGTTTGTTTCCCTGTGCATCCGGTTTCTTAGGTACAATCCACAAAGGTGAATTATATGGGGATTTCGACGGAGTTATTATTCCTTCGGATAGTAATGCGTCTATCTGCTTTTTTATCTCATGTTGATGTATCGGAGGATAGCGATATTGTCTTGTGTTTATTGGAATTTCGTCGGTCGTGTGTATGGAATGTTTGAAATCGGAGGCCTTCCCTAGCTTATCTCCGGGGAGATAAAATCGGTCGGGAAACTCCTTTAACAGAGCAGTGATGCTGCACAGTTCCTCTTTGTTCAAGTGCTTGAGATTTAACATTTGGGAGATTCCCTGTGCCCTATCTTCTCTGTTGTTGAAATTAGCATGACCTTGTACCTCTGAGTAGATGTCTTCGTCCGAAGTGCTTACAATGTCATAGGGTTCCAAAATTTGTGGTTCTATTTCTATATCCAGGTCTTCTTCGCTGGTGTTGGTTGCCATAACATGGCACCTTCCTTGATCGTTTATGACAGCTGCTTCTCCTATGTACAATTGGTCATGTGTTCTTATGCGAGGCAAGTAGCCTTCCTTGATCTTCGGGTTAGCTATGTGAATAGCGATTTGTTGTGAGGTTCTTGCTGGAATGCGGTGTTTAGTTGTTTTTTCTGGTGCTTCTAAATAATTTGAAAATCGAATAGGCCTGATAGGTTTGTTCTTTAATACCAGTGTTCCATGGTAATAGGAAATCTCAGCCTGTTCTTGTTTTAGGAATGGGCTTCCGATTAGTCCATCTGCTTCTATGGCAAGGTGTTTTACTACGTAAAATATTGCTGGGGCTTCATGGATATGAAAAATTGTCGTCCCTACGGTGAAAATCGGGGTTGTGGTGAGTCCAGTTATTTCGATTTCCTCTCGTGAAATCTCTGCTGTTCTTTCTAGAGCGTCGAGGACTACCAAATTTACGGACGCTCCACCGTCAATTAAAAATTCTCCCGTTCCTGATTCCAGTTCTGGGATCGTAATTTTTATCCGTGGTGCAGGTGCTTCCTTGATGAGGGTTTCTCTTCGAAGCGGACGGATCTTGGGCGATCTTCTTTCTTTTCGCTCATCCTGTCGCCTGTACGGTGAGCGCGATCGTAGTTTAAAAATTTCTTTGATTCCTCGGACGAATCTCGCGAATCTCGCGAATCTCGTCGGAATCGCGGGCTACGGGGACGATTCCTGCAGAATTTCCCGTCGTGCCCGGAAGTTCCGCAATGCCAACAATACATGTTTGACATGCGATTTTTATCGGTACCCTTTAGAATCGTATACCGTTTTTCTCCGTCATCTCCCATTGATGACTCGGAGCGATTAGAGGGGGAGTGTGAGGGGCTCCTGTGACGCAAGGTCCAGGCAGAAGCGCGTTCTTCTCTTTCCTCCTCAAAACCAGATGGTCTCGTGCGTCGATCTCTGTGTCGATCATATCTGCTCGGAGATAGAGGATACGACACTTCACGTTCGCGATAACGAGGATCTTGGTCAAAAGAATCTCGGCGGGACCACCTTGATGGTGATTCATTCCGAGGCGATTGTCTTCGATTTCTTAGTTTTTTATCTATTTGCAGCACAGCGTCGTAAGGTTCCTCCAGATTTTCTGTATCTTTTAGGAGAGCCGACACCTTCAAGGCAATACGATCCGGTAATCCATCGATGAAGTTTTCCAGAACGTCCTTCTCCATTTCCTTGATGAATTCTACAGCGTGGACCTCGTATTTTTCCTTAATGGCTCCGCGCGTACAATAGACTAGGTGGCTTGTCCTATCGATGTATTGTCGTAGGCTCTCACCTTCGCGGATACGCAACTTCGCGATTTCCACTTGGAAATATGACAAACTTTTGCCAGGCGCGAATCTTTTCTTTAAGTGCTGAATTAATGCTTTTACGGTCGTAAACTTGTGCTCTAATGTGCTTCTACGTGCTGGCCCGACGAGTTTAGTAAGAACAATTGCTAGATACTCGGTTTCCGTACCCTCAGGAATCAACGTTAACCCGTCCTCTATAGTCTGCGCGAAACGAGACAAGGGTGGGTCTTCCCCATTAAAAGTCGGAATTGTCGAAGTAACGTTTTGTAAACATGTCCTTTGCGTCAACAGCGACATAGAATTTGCAAGTGATACCGTCAAGTTCATTATGTCAGCGTTAGAAGTATTTGCTATTCCGTTCAGCATTTTTTTAAAACGTAACTAGCGAAAACTAGTATATAATTTTTTAATAAAAGCGTAACTAGCGAAAACTAGTATATTGCTTATAATATTACGACGTGACTAGCGAAAACTAGTATATTGTCGATACTCAGTTACGAGTAATTTAACTTGTAAAAAACCAAAAATTAAAGCGATCCTAAAATAATTGAATGTATCCCACCGCTGTCACCAGTTTTGTTACGAGCCAGGGCTGCGAGCAACGCGAGAGGCCGGCGAGGGGTTGTTACCCCAGGAATATGGTTTCAATTTGTTAGTTAAGTACGCGGACGCACCCAATGCGAGATCGGGGAGCCGCTAGGATAGTTGACGTCGAGGACGCACCTGATGCGAAATCAGGGAACCTCTGGGAGGTTGGAGTCAAACGCAGACGCACCCGATGCGAAACCGAGGAGCTACTAGGAGGATGAAACTTCGTGAACGCACCCAATGCGGAATCGGGGAGTCACTAGGAGAGACACGCGGCGAACCCGATTTAAAGGAAGGTGGATAACTCACAGACGCACCTGATGCGAGACCAGGGAGCTGCTAGGATACGGAAGAACCCAATGCGAAATCAGGGTTCCGCTAGGATGGTATAATTTTCGTGGACGCACCCAATGCGAAACCGGGGAGCCACTAGGTTGGAGAAATCTTCGTTGAATTGAATCTAAGATTAGTAAGCCTCGTAACTTATATATAATTTAATGGATACAATCCGAGCGGTAAGATTGTATCATGTGGGAACGTTCAATTATTAGATTAGGATATCAGGCAATAATTAAAGGTTGTAGATTACGCGAGTTAACAAACAAGACAAATATATTCTGATTTGGAATAGTTACAAGTGTGATTGTTTGTGTCGCGAGTGGATGTAGTAAGTGTACAATTAGAGAAATTGTTACCTAATGATGCACGGTGTTGACGCACTGGCAATGCGGGGTTAGATAGCGATTGTTGAATGCCAAATAGAGTATATACCGAACTGACGGAATCTATAAGGTTACGTTTTGATTCGAAAGGGACTTTAACCCGATCTCACTAGACTTGACGCGACGTGACTGCACGAGCACTGAACCGCGTCTGAATCTTGACTGAACCGCTTCTCGACTAACCAAGGAGGATGAAAATGCATGGGTTTATATACCCTAAAAATGAGAGGGGAATGTATCTGTTTTATTTTACGGTCGCGTACTCGTATTTGTCGTTTCAAGTGAATTTAAGGTTTGCAGCTGGATCTTTTGTTTATAGGGGTAAAACGAAGGGTTAGCCAGGATGTTTCCTATCAAAGACTATCTTGACAAAACATTCCAGAAGGGGATGTTTTGAAGATTTCCATATTAGGAAATCGTACGGTGCTGTTACTGAATCATGCTTCGTGCCAGCTGCGTCCAGCCGGAGTACAATTATTAAACAAGGGGCCTGTTGGGACGCTTTTCGTTCTCAGAAAAAGAGATTAGAACTTCTAATCGAAATGAACGTGGAGAAACGTCTCCATACGTAACAGAAGAATCAAATAGAATAATCATGCCAACTAATAGTTCACAGACAACTAATGATCTCGCTATATCCGATCTGGATCAACAATTTGATCTTCAAATGATAAATAACAGGAATGACATAAATTACAGTACAAGTGATAACTGCAGTGCTATTAGAAATTTGAAATTAATTACTTTTTTAAAAAAATGGTCTCTAGGAAATAAAATTAATCATACTCAATTAAGTAATTTATTAAAGGGTTTAAAGGACATTTTTCCAGAATACAAAATTCCATGCGATTCCCGCACTCTGTTGAAAACTAAACGATCATCAAATATTGTGTCCGTTTTAAGCAAAAAGGAAAATTTAGCGCAATTTACATATTTTGGTATTGTTGTAATATGGTAAATATTGCAATCCCAACAACACTTTCGAGGTGGCGCCAGTCGCGCCATTTCTAGGTACGCGACGAGGCCGTGCGGCGTGACGAGCGCGGGTGTAAGTGACCGTTTTAGATATATGGTTCTAACTCTGTGTAGAGAGGTTCTTAAATGTAAAACATAGATGTGTGTTTCAAAGTTATGAAAATAAAATTGTTGTTTATGTTGAAGTACTTCGACATGAAGCTTACCGTCCCTTTTTACGTTCATCGTGTATATCTCAACAGGTATAAAAGAAAATCTATTAAACTTGTTGCAAACTGAAATAGGTATATTTCGTGAAATCAAAGAAACATTAACAATTCGTTTAATTTTCAATATTGATGGTGTTCCAGTCTCAAAAAATTCGAACAAACAGTTTTGGCCCATTTTATGCAAACTGGTATTAAACAATTATATCGTGTCTCCTGTTCCGATAGCCTTATATTATGGTGATGCAAAACCAAATTCCTTAGCTGATTATTTAAATGATTTTACAGATGAATTAAATGATATTTTAAAGCATGGATTATTTTATAATAATATTAATTTTAAAGTTTGCGTTATATGCTTTACATGTGATGCACCTGCGAGACCATTTTTAAAAAATATTAAAGGGCATACAGGTCGCAATAGTTGCGAAAGATGCACAGAAGAGGGTACATACTATAAAAAACGAATTATTTACGAAAACCATAATGCCAGTGCTCGGACACATGAAGATTTAAAAAATTGTCGCGACTTCAAGCACCATAAAAACAATGAAAGGACACCCTTATTAAATATAAGCACATTAAATATAATAGAAGATTTTGCTTTAGATTATATGCATTTATGCTGTTTGGGAGTAATGAAGAAATTACTTCATCATTGGTGTAAAGTAGAGTTCAGATTACAGCAAAGGAATAAATTATCAAAACGAATGATTTCTGCAGCAAAATACTTACCTAGTGAATTTAACCGTAAATCACGATCCATATCGGAATTGCCTAGATATAAAGCTACGGAGTTTCGTTTATTTCTCTTGTATCTAGGACCCATTTTTTTAAAGAAAATTCTTCCAAATATCTTCTATAACCACTTCTTATTACTACATGCAGCTATGAGAATTCTATTACTCAATAAATTACGTGTAGATGTAAAGTTGCTAAACAAAGCTCGAGAAATGCTAATTCAATTTGTCAATGATTCTTCTGTTTTGTATGGCAGAGAATTTAGTGTATATAATGTTCACAATTTAGTGCACATTACAGACGATTTCCAAAATTTAAAATATTCTTTAGAGGAACTAAGTTGTTTTCCTCTTGAAAATTACTTAGGGAAGCTAATAAGCATGTTACGCAGGTACAATAAACCACTAGCACAGATAATAAAAAGGTTGTCGGAAAATGGAGCACCTACAATTAAAGAAACTAGTAAAAAAATATGTGTAGAATATGATAAAAAGAAAATACAATTCCCTTATTTTAATATAAAAGCTTACGGACTTCGAGACTCTTACGTTTTTGTACGGAATGATTATGTCCTACAGATCCTAGACATATCAACAAATAAAATAGTTGGTAGATTATCCACAAAATTGAAAACTTTTTACAAATACCCTATCAAATCGAAAATAATAGGAATATTTAAATTTGATAATTTCACAGATGAAATTTTATCATGTACTCTGAATGAAATTACACATAAAGCATTTATATATAAATGCCGTTCATACTTTGTAGCATGTGAATTTCTTCATTTATCTTATTAATTACACTGTGCAACAAAATTAAACTTTTTTCGAGTTTTGCAATACCTGTTGGGTGATTCTTATACACTTTGTCATCCGAAAACCGAATCTGAAAGTAGAATTGCTCCATCACGCAACGTTTTCGAAAAATTTTGGTTTTTGTAAAAATGCCCGATTTTGATACGAAACGACGTGTCACGCAAAAAATAAACACGCGAGAAAGTTGAAATTTGAGTCAAGAGATAGAGGGGACTCTCCTCTACATATTCATATAGTCAATTATATTTTTATGTACTTCCTAATAGTTGTAAATGGTTGTTAAAGTTTGAAAATGTGCCGACGCGGGTACTTTGTACGCTCTATTTTTGTATTTATGTGAAAAATCCTTTATCTAGCAGGAATTTACTATACAGGAATGCATTCTACAGACATTTCTGGTAAAGAAACCATTCACGAAAAGTATTTGGTTCCCTTAATGTACGAGAAGGATCAGAAAATGTTAATTGACAGCGTGTGCGCGACGCGTTCGCGCCAGACGGCCATTGCAGCCTTTTCGCGACTCGCCAGGGCCGTCGCTATGCGTAGTCGACGTTGGTACCACTCAAGTATGTCTTTGCTTACTATGCTTAATTAAATACATTTTTTTTTGTCTTTTTGGGTGCCAATCATTACAAAAGATTATAAAAATACGAGTTATATTCACATTTCATTGTGGAAATGCTTAATAAAGAAAATTGACCGCAGCAATGCGGTGACTGGAAAATTTTATTTTCAGTAATTGTTGTCTTATTTTTGTAATTGTAATACCAATGGACATTCAAGATTCTTCCGATTAAAATAAGTCCAAACACTATGTAAATGGGACTATTTTTATCGATTTTATTGATCGAAGTACATAATTAAGACATAGATCGCTCTATATTAAATCGATAAAATCTCGCGGAAGTGTATAAATCAGCCGGACTGTTTTTGTTATATTCATGACGAAATTATTTTAAAATCAAAACAAGGAATACAATTCCAGCATTAATCTTTCATCAAGATATTTCAACATTGAAAAACGTTACAATGGAAAAGACTTATGTGCGGATGCTTGCTGATTACTGCTGGACACTTATTATTGAAAATCGGGATACCAGGAACAAACGTCAAGCAAGGCGGAAACCTTTTTAATTTGTTTACATCAGAAATAGGTAAGTTTTTGTATTCAATTTTCTTTATTAAGCATTTCCACAATGAAATGTGAATATAACTCGTATTTTTATAATCTTTTGTAATGATTGGCACCCAAAAAGACAAAAAAAAATGTATTTAATTAAGCATAGTAAGCAAAGACATACTTGAGTGGTACCAACGTCGACTACGCATAGCGACGGCCCTGGCGAGTCGCGAAAAGGCTGCAATGGCCGTCTGGCGCGAACGCGTCGCGCACACGCTGTCAATTAACATTTTCTGATCCTTCTCGTACATTAAGGGAACCAAATACTTTTCGTGAATGGTTTCTTTACCAGAAATGTCTGTAGAATGCATTCCTGTATAGTAAATTCCTGCTAGATAAAGGATTTTTCACATAAATACAAAAATAGAGCGTACAAAGTACCCGCGTCGGCACATTTTCAAACTTTAACAACCATTTACAACTATTAGGAAGTACATAAAAATATAATTGACTATATGAATATGTAGAGGAGAGTCCCCTCTATCTCTTGACTCAAATTTCAACTTTCTCGCGTGTTTATTTTTTGCGTGACACGTCGTTTCGTATCAAAATCGGGCATTTTTACAAAAACCAAAATTTTTCGAAAACGTTGCGTGATGGAGCAATTCTACTTTCAGATTCGGTTTTCGGATGACAAAGTGTATAAGAATCACCCAACAGGTATTGCAAAATTTTTTTGGTGTTGGACAGTGTTATTCATTATTATTATTAGTATTTGATTATTAGTTCTATTATTAGTATTATTATTATTAGTTATATTGATTACTTCTTTCTGTTATGTCTAAAGTTTTTAATATGTCTTCAAAAAGAAGTATACTGAAAAAGCGAACTGTGATTCTGGACAGTTCCGATTCCGATTCTGAAAGCGATGAAATTCAGCAACCGCAAACAGTAGCGCCAAGTAAGTAGAAAAAATGATGCATATGTTAAATCTTATTGTAAACATAAAAGTATCATAATCAATGAAATATATAATGGTAAATATACTACACATATATGTTAAATAATAAACGTAACGATACGAATATTATATTTTATGCAATTGTACAGATAAAACTATGAATGATACGTTGACGTCGTTCACTGAAGGACAATTGACACTATTTGTTTCGGCGTCGACCGACGGTCGGAGCAGCCTGCTGCCGGGACCACTCAGATTTGAGCGCGCAAATGAATCCACAGGATGGGTCAATGAGAGGTTGAGACAGAGAGAGAGAGAGAGAGAGCGAGGATTAAAGGTGTAACTGCACTTTTAATCGAGTACTCGCAATTACAATGCGCCGTGAGAGGCGCGAGCCGGCGGACGAGCGGAGATCTTGCGCGAGCCAACTTCTGCCGTCGGATCGCGAAGCGGAGATCTTGAACGACACGAAACACGTGCCGTCGCGAGGCGGAAATCTTCGACGCGGACGACGGAAATCTTGGCGCGAAGCAGAAGGCTCGTAACGCGGCGCGAAAGAGCGCGAGAAAAATACGAACGGGTATTTTGAGAGCGCGAGAGATCAGCGAACGGGCGCGAGAACTAATACCGTACGATTAGACGACTGACGAAAGTTACAAGAGCGATGCGAGAGGCGAACATGAAGAGAGCGAGAAGGCACGCGCAGGTGCCTTAAATAACAAGGACCATCGAATGTGGAGCACCGTGATTGGTGCTCCCGAATCGGATAATCCTTGTTTGTCTCGATTTGAAGGATTCAAGCGTTGAAATCCGGTCAATGAGAGCGACACGCGTTCTTGCCGCGTGTTGATATACGAGACAAAAACCGTATGAAACAGCGGTCGCCCGCCAAGACAATAGCCGCCGAATTCCAACGCTTGAATCCTGAACACTATTAAATCGTCAATATATAGAATTAAAATACGAAATAAAACAAATTTTCAATAAATTAGAAGGAATTGAAAGCCTATTAAATAACATAGCAGTTAATACAAATGCGTCTCAAAATATCGTGTGTCATGGCGAGGAGAAGTCTTTCTTAGACCAATTGCCACTGAAATCTGTCCAAGAAATAACGGATTTTGATACCACAATATCAGAAAGTTCTGAAAAATTTAATTCACTGGTTTGTATTCATATAAATCCAGAATAATAAAATCGTAGTGCTGTATTTTTATAACTAATTATTAGGACAATACCATTTTCTAATATTTATGAAATAAATAATCGCATATCTTCTTCCAGGTACAATTACTTTATCTAGTCGGCGGCGATACCAATAACAAAATAATATATAATATGATGAACAAACTAATATCAAACCAAGCGGCAACTTTTTATTCAGGACAGGGAAGAAAAAAAAATTACCTTTTATAAATTTAAAACTGTATGATGCTGTAACTGGTAAATATACTTATAAATTTTAAGTTTTGTTTAAAAAATATATGATATGCAACATATTTCATTTTTTATTTCACAGTAGCAACAAGAAGAAGGCAGGAGTCTATTACAGACATGGAAATAAAAACCATCCTGTCTCTATTTTTAGCAACAGCTAAATCTAGAATAAAAACTTAATTTTAAATAATTATTTAAAACATATTATATATATTATAACAAATGTACTTTTATATTATATTATATTTTATTTTACTATTTTATCATTATTATTTTTTTATACTTTTATATTATATTATTTTTATACTATACTATATTATGCTGTATTATTTTTTTATATTTTTATAATATATTATGGAAATATATTTTTTCACAATAAAATGTTTTTGTTTATTTAGTAAATATATTCTATGTGTTTCAATGCTTACCTACGATGGAAGTACTTCAGAAAATATATATATCTGTTTGTCGTTACTATACTATTAATAATATGCTTCATTAAAAATAAAGTAGTTAGATTTTTATCTAAACAATATTTTTAACAGAAGTTTATCTCTTGTAATAATTATATGATTTGATACGATTTGACCTTTATAAGTCTAAAAAGTAATGAATCTAACAATATAGGTTCGCATGACTCAGTGAGGAAGCACATCGTCAATTAAACGGTAAGTCCCGAGTTCGAATCCCGCCAGCTGCATAAAAATTTCTTAAATGTAATAAAGGTCCTTTCGAAGACAAAGTGCAATATTCCCTCAAGCAATGCACAGAAAGTAATACATATTCATATTTTCTCATTTTTGTTATAACTTTTTCTTAAATTTGAAAATTTTATTGAATGTTATTTAAATATTAAATTTATATTTTTCAAATATTGGATTCATATTTTTTTAATATTTACCTTATATGTTTTAAATATCTAGTTTATATCCTCTGAATATTTACTTTATATTTTTTAAATATCTCGTTTATATTCTCTGAATATTTAGTTTATATTTTTTAAATATCTAGTTTATATCATCTGAATATTTAGCTTATATTTTTTAAACATTCAATTTATATTTCTTGTACATGTATACAATATTCAGATCCAATATTTTTCTCATATGAAAAAATGTGGCTTAAAAAATATTTTTCTAATATTTGAAAAACATATTTATCTAATATTTTTGTGCTACTAGGGAAGCTGGAAAGCGGAACCAGGCTAACGAAGCAGTTTCCCGGAAGCACATCCCTCACCGTGCAAGCGAAGGACAGGAAGTCACAATTTTCTCGACCGGAGCCGACGAAAAATGCATCTGGACACCATCCCCCGCCGCACCATCGGACCCCCCCCCCCCCAACAATCTGAGCGAACATTTAAATGCAGCAAGTAACGAGTAACGATTGCGATAGTGATAGTGAAAGTGAAAAGACACACTGGGTAGAGAGAGAGAGCGCGCGAAAAGAGACAAAAGCAGGGAGGAAAGCGTAGTTAAGCGTAGCCCGGACTAGTACTAGTGTTGCGGTATCATTGGCTAAAAAATTAGAAAAATAATGCTAAATGGAATAGCGGCAGCAAGAAAATAGATATTAAATGTAGCAATATAGATGAATAGAACTTGGGTAAAATTAGTATCCAATGTAATTTAATTAGAGTAATAACGGAGAACTCGACTTACAAACAAATTAAACAAGTAGAAAATAAGGGAACGGACAGGGACAAAGTCAGAAATAGCAGGCAATAGTATACTGGTAGACTGCATTAGATTCTTCTGCTTTCATTACCAAATTTAGAAGTAATAAGCGTTTTAAACAAAGATGGTACAATGAAGCACTACCAAGCGTGATTAGAGAATAGTAAAGAAACGAAACTACAGGAATAAGGAAAGAGATTATCAGAGAAAGTACGAGAAAAAAAAAAGAATACAAGGGAGCGGATAGGGCAGATACAGGAAGATAATAATAAAATAGGAAATAACCGGGAACCAGCTAACGGAAATATAATAATATAGGAAAAGAAAGTTTAAAACAAACCAGGTAAATACACTGGTAAACACAGTACATACTCACCAGAGAAACAAGTAGTATTAAAATTAAAATTAATACTAAAATTAAAATAAAATAAAACAAAGTCAATGTAGGAAATTATTGGTAATAGGATTGTTCGGAATGACTGCGGGCGCGTTAGCATTCAGTATGGATGTGTGTATGTGTGTGCTCGCGCGTCGTGGCAAAGATTGTAACAGCTCGGTGACAAAGGTACAACGAGAAGACTCGTGTGTTTTATCGTTGCCAGGTGAATTGTTTTAATTGCATAAAAGAAACGAATCGTGGTAATTAGTTACCAGCGAACCGGCGACCCATCAACACGGCATCCGCACACGCGCCTGAATTTATATTAAAAAAACAAATCGAATAAATATAGTTAGTAGGAGTTGGAGAATCTTGACTGTTGAATCCCCTCCTTCCCCTATAAAATTCAGAAGTGGGATAAAGGACTATTTTTTTGGAAATAAGTGCGGTTTTTTTGTGTATAGTCGCTTCATTGACACGCGGTAACTCGAAGTGGTGAATTGTGTATGTGCCGAGTTTAATTGAGTTGGTGGCGAATCCTATAGAAAGACATTTTATTGAGGGTGGAATAGCGAATTGTGCATTTGATAGTCAAGCGTGTTGGCGCATTTTGAAGACTCAGCGACATTAGTATTGACCACCGAAGATGTTGAAGGACTACACCATCAACGAATTGAAGGAATTTTTGCGGGCACGAAACTTGGCAGTTTCAGGATCGAAGGCGGAATTAATCCTCAGGTTGGAGGAATACGATAATAACATTTGGATGGTACTTGCGGCAGAGCGAGAACAACAAGACGAAGAGGAAGAGGACGAAATAGTACAGCTTCGGCGAGATGATGGGGAAATAGAGAGCGAAACCCATATGCGAGAGTTGGAGTTTATGAGAAGAGAGAACAATTTACTCCAGCGCGAAATGGAGCTTCTCCGCCGCGAACGAGACCTAGCGAGGGCTCAAGCTATGGCGAGTCCAATGGGAATCGGAAGTGTAGCGGGTGGTTCCAGTCGGAGTACGTTATCGGCGAACATGAGTATCCGTGCGATTGGCGACCTCCTTTGCGATTTTGACGGATCCGACGGTACCTTTTGGAAGTGGGAGCAGCAAGTACGGCTCCTTCAGACCACCTATGAACTGGACGATAAGGTGGCAAAGGTGTTAATCAGTTCTAAATTAAAAGGACGTGCCGCGAATTGGCTCCATTCGAAGTCGGAACATCTCGTCATGGACGTTGATGTAATATTACGAGAAATGAAAATGATGTTCGACCACCGACCCAGCAAATTGACGTTGCGGAAGGAATTTGAAAGCAGAGTCTGGACGGCGGGCGAACCTTTCTCGGAATATTGCCATGATAAGGTAATTTTGGGAAATCGCGTGCCGATCGCAAGTGACGAATTGATAGATTACCTCATTGACGGTATCGCTGACACGCGGCTCCGAGATCATGCCAGAATATCGCGGTTCCGAACGACTGCCGATCTATTGGAGGCGTTCGAGAAAATTACCTTGGAGACGAGAGGAACTGCCAGCGGCGATAAGAAGTTTTACAAAAGGAGCAGCGATCTACGTGGAAAACCCGAGCAGCCGAAGAAGACGGTGCGGTGTTTCAATTGTGGGGAGGCAGGGCATGTGTCCCCAAGATGTCCAAAACCGAAGAGTCGGGAGTTTGGAGCCTGTTTTGGATGCGGATCGACCACGCATCAATTGAAGGATTGTACGCGACGGGCAGCAAATCAACAAGAGGAGAGCGGTACACGAAGGGAGCCCAGCATCAGGAAGGGGTCCAGCCCGACGACGACGGCAAATATGGTACAACCAGCACTCCCGGCACCGTATCTGCTCTCACTAAGTTATGTTGTGACTGATAGAAACGACCATTCTTGTAAGTATTCGTTGAACGCAATGTTAGATTCGGGATCACCGATTAGTTTTATTAAAAGCGGTTTTGTACCCGTTCAAGCGCGAACTCCGTTGCCAGACAACCTATGTGAATTTGCAGGAATTAACGGTTCACGTATGGAAATATTGGGTCTTTTTGAACGCGAGGTTGAGGTCGAAGGAATTCCTATTAAATTAAGATTTTACGTAGTTCCGGATAATACTATGGCGTTTATGGCGGTATTAGGGCGAGATTTTTCTTCAAATTCCATAATCAGACTGTCATTTGATAACGGGTTCGTAGTATCTCGAAGAGAAAACAAGTCCGCGAACGATGTAGATTCGGCGATCGAGCAAATTTTGAACATTGATTGTATAAGCGAACCGGTTGCGACACCGGAGAAACTTCGAATTAACCCAGAATTGGATTCGGTGGTGGTGGAACAAATCAAAGAGTCGTTCCAATCGGATTATTTACAACTGAAGCAATCCAGTACTGATAAGGCCGATTTTGAAATGAACATAGTTTTGAAACATGACCAACCAATTTGTTTTAGACCGCGACGACTTTCATATGCCGATAGAGAAAAATTACAAGGTCTTTTAGATGATCTCTTAGACAGAAAAATCATTCGCCCGAGCGAATCACCGTACAGCAGCCCGATTGTTTTAGTACGGAAGAAAAACGGGGAAACCAGGTTGTGCGTAGACTATCGGGAATTAAACAAAATCACAATTAAAGACAACTTTCCAAGTCAGTTAATTGAGGACAACATAGATCAATTAAAGAATAAACGATATTACACAACATTAGATTTGAAGGACGGATACTATAATGTCCGGATGGCGGATCAGGCGATTAAATTTACATCATTTGTCACTCCTATCGGGCAATATGAATTTTTGTTTTGCCCTTTTGGACTGACTAACGCCCCGAAGGTATTCGCACGATTTGTTAAAAAATTATTTTGCGACTTGATTAGAGCCCATAAAGTATTAGTGTATTTCGATGATTTTCTAATTGCGACGGAAACTCTCGAGGAACATTTAGAGATTCTGCGAGAAGTTTTCCGAACAGCCGGACGATGTCGGTTACCATTTAAATGGAATAAGTGTGCCTTTGCACAAACCGAAGTTGATTATTTAGGATACCGCGTTAGTATCGAAGGAATTCGACCGAGTGACGATAATATCAAGGCCGTTCTTAATTATCCGATTCCGCGTAACTCAAAGGACGTTTTACGCTTTGTGTCACTAGCCAGTTATTTTCGGCGATTTATACCTGGGTTCTCCATCATTGCTAAGTCATTGTACGACCTGGTCAGGAAGGATGCTAGATTTATATTTGGCGAAAAAGAAAATAGCGCTTTTGAAATGTTAAAAGGTCGGTTAGCAGAAAAACCGATTCTTTCGATTTATTCTCCCACGGCCGAAACCGAGCTTCATTGCGATGCGAGCGCGTCCGGATTTGGCGCAATATTGTTATAGAAGCAAGCAGATGGACGTTTAAAACCAATGGCATATTATAGCCAGCGAACAACACCGGTAGAAGCTAGGTATCATAGTTTTGAGCTAGAATGTCTTGCAGTAGTAAACGCAGTTAAACGGTTCAGAATTTATCTTGCGGGTATTCGTTTTAAAATACTGACGGATTGCGATAGTTTTCGTTTGACATTAAGCAAGCAAAACATAAATCCGCGAATTTCCCGTTGGGCGCTTTATTTACAAGATTTTGATTATGAAATTCATCATAGACCGGGAAACAGAATGAACCACGTTGATGCTCTCAGTCGTTGTCATGGCGTTTTAGTAGTTGAAGGTAATACTTTTGAGCAAACATTGTCCATATGCCAGGATAAAGACCTAGAAATTAGGAAAATCCGAAGCGAATTAGAGCAAGTGGAATCAAAATACTTCGAATTACGTGATGGACTAGTATACCGGAAAGATAAAACTAAAAAATTGTTATTTTATGTGCCGCGTTCGATGGAAGATAATGTAATTCGTACATGTCATGACGATTTGGGACACGTAGGCAAGGATAAGGTTATTCAAAATATTGTAAAATTATATTGGTTCCCAAATTTGCAGCAAAAGGTAAAAGAATATATTTCCAATTGTTTACGATGCATCGAATTTTCACCGCTTAGTGGAAAACAAGAAGGATACCTGCATAGCATCGAGAAGAGAAAAGTACCGTTTCATACTTTGCACTTAGACCACCTTGGTCCGCTCGAAAAAACAGGAAAGGGATACAGACATTTATTAGCGATGTGTGTGTGTGGTGTGGTGGTGTGGTGGTGTGGTGTGTGCGGTGGTGGTGGTGGTAGACGGTTTTACAAAATTCATCAGACTATACCCTTGTAAATCAACGAGTTCTCAGGAAGTGATAAAGTTTTTAAAAGAATATTTTAGGGTATATAGCAGGCCAAAACGGATAATAACAGACCGCGGTACTGCTTTCACATCAAATAATTTAAAAGAATTTCTGGATAATGAAAATGTCCAACACATTTTAATTGCAGTTGGCACCCCTAGAGCCAACGGTCAAATTGAACGATTTAATCGTGTTATAACACCAATGATGGCCAAACTGTGTGAAGAACCGAGTAAATGGGACAGAGTTTTAGAGCAGGTAGAATTTACTTTAAATAATACAATTTGCCGAGCGACAAAAGAAACCCCTAGTCGTTTGCTTTTTGGAGTCGAACAATTACAGAAACGGAATGATTCCCTACGTTTATTGTTAGAGTCACGTTCGTGCGACGACAGAAATTTAGAAATAATTCGGGAAAAAGCGGCGGAAAATATTAATAAAATACAGGCGGCTAACGAAAAGAATTACAATGATAAGCATAAGGATGCATTGGTTTATAATGTCGGGGACTATGTCATGATTAAAAACACTGACACATCAGCAGGGGTTAATAAAAAATTGATACCCAAATTCAAGGGACCTTATGTAGTTAAAAAGGTTTTAGATCATGATCGTTATGTAATCAGTGACATTGATGGATTCCAGGTAACGCAAATGCCGTACCATGGAGTTTTGTCCCCAGACAACATGCGACGTTATAAAACGTGTGACGTTGCACAAACCCCGCCGCCCTCAAGGGTCCCTAACAACCGAACGAAGGGACCGGACTGTCGTAAAACACGTTGTCGCGAATAGAACCACGGCTCGATAGGTTAAGAAGCGCTCCCCGAGGAACTCCCGAATCGAAAGGAAACGCGTGCTTTCACCCTTTCGCGCACGCCGAGCCCGGCAAGTTTCAGGTACGCGAGCGGCACCCCGGCATCCAGCCGACCTGAAGAAAGGGCACAGCACTCCGCGGGACCACCTACGCCAAACCATGGCCATTACGCAAATCCGGTGCACCGGTACTAACGAGGAATGGGCGACGCCACACACGGGCCAGACAACCCGGAGGTGACGAAGCGGGACGAAGGCCCCTGTCGACCATCCGACAACCTATTTCGCGGTCCTGCCGTCGCCTCACCTAAGCCAATTGCAAGGGGCCTCGGCGAGGGTGGTGTAGGCGCCCCCCCCCCCCTCCATACCGGGGTAGGTCGTCGATCTGCCCCGCGTTTCAATTTCGGAATAATTTTCGCGTAAGGTCTGGGGCCCAAGGACCCGACGTAGGCACGATCCTGCGAGTTCCGAATTTCGCGCCAGACGCGCGCCCTATTAGAAGAAAAGCCGGGCTACGGCCAGGAGTGGGGATGCGAGGACCCTGCCGTAACGCGAACGGACTAGGCCGAATTACTGTCGCGGTGACTTCCGAATTGTATCGTACCGAACTCAAAACCTCTCGAATTGCCCGGACCGCGGTGTTGGATAAGTTAACGAAATCCGTCCGCCTATCGTACACGCGACGTGCGTGCCGTGATAATTCCGAACTACAGCGGGACCTCCACACGGTTACCGTTTCAAGGCAGGAGCCGAATTACCGCAGGACCATCCCGAGCGAGACGGGCAATACCGCGACAGACGGCGGAGAAAGTACCGACAGGAACGGTGAGTCCCTTAAGTGACCCTTTTCGTGTATTTTTCGCGAGTTGGTTCGCCAGGCTCTGTCGGGGAACAAACGAGGTCGGCCGACGCCGATCCCGTGCCCTCGCGGCAACGCGAGCTCGCGGGTCGCCCGTCGGACGCGTAATATCGCGTCTCGTTCCCCGAGTGTTCGCGCGCCGAGGCGCTTCTCGCCTCGGACATTCCGCTAGTACCGAATTCACCGGTACTTTGTGTCTCGGCTGCGAGTTCCCGGAAAAATATCGCGCGGAAGTCTTCCTCGGAGGAGCTGCCGCCGTTATCGTTTGCAACCATCTGTTTGTTACGTTACATTTCGCGTTATTCCTATCGAGCCGTCGCGTAGTCTATCGCGAAGTTTTCGCCGAGCGTTCGCCGTCCGTCGGAACCGAAACCGCGCCGCGACAGTCATACCGTGATTGCGCCGACCACCTGCGTGCCGCGAAACCCTCGCTTCGGCGAGGGGCTATTCTCGTGCCGATCTACCGCACCCCCGCGGCGTATTTTACCGATCGACCACAGCGCGTTGCGAACCCTTCAACTTACCGCCAACTCTGTACGAAGAGCGCGGGCTCTCGGGTGCGGCCACGTGGCCGCGACTTTGTAAAACAACCGACGCCAATAAAATTGTAGAGCCCAGTCTGAATATCGATATCTTCACCTGCGCGATCCGCCCTGCCGTGAGGGCTGTCCTCGTTCCCTTCCGTGCCCGAACCCCCGACCCTTCTCGCGCCTCTCGACCTTCTCGCGGTTCCCGAAGGTTCGCCTCCCGCCCTCAGCTTCGGCTAAGGGCGGACTTCGGTCTCGTTTCGCGTGGCACCCTTCCGGTGCCTGGCGCCCGAGCAGTAGGCTCTTCCCGATTTCCGAGAACCTTCGAGAATCGGTTAGTACCGGGAGGACCGCGTATTCACGGCCGTACGCGGCCCGGCCTCTGAGCCCATAAATTCCCGGAGTGGACCCCGCCCCCGCCTTCCTACGCGGCGAGTGGAGGTCCACGTTACAAATTGGCGCCCAAACAGGGACCCTAAATGTAACCCCAACCCACAGATGGCACAGAATATCGAAGAAGCTCTGGACAAAAAGAGGCGCTTGGAGAGGCAGATGGAAGCTATGTCGACCCATATTTTCCTGGTGGCGAAACACCAAAAGATGGTCACCCAGGAAATCCGGGAGCTGGACGAGATGATTCTCGCCCAGCCGGGGGTCACCTCTGAATTACCGACAACTCCCGCCCGGCCCGAGGTACCCGTAGGAGACCTCCTGGGGCCTATCGAGGGGATGACCCCCCCTCTACCGCTGCCGCTACGGCCCGCGCCGCAGCCACTACCGCAGCCGGTCCCGCGGGGGGACCAGAAATCCCGCGTCCCGGAGAAGCCGGCCACCACCCCTACCGCAGCCAAGGTGCCCTGCGCCGCGGTCCCGCCAGCTCGTCGCCGCCCGAAGAACGCGCGCCACGATAAGTGGGAAACGTATTGGCGCCAGGCCCAGGACGGGAAACAAAACCCTCCGGCGAGACCCAACGAGTTGTAGCGGCCAGCTGCATATAATAAAGTTGACACGTGCAATGCAGATGCTGGAGAGGTTTTAGGACTCAGGCGACAATTGAAACTATTTTTGAGGAAACTTTCAGGTAGAGTCATTAAGACGCCCTCTAGGGTAGCAATTAGATTTTATTAGCGACAGCCTCAATAGCCCTCGCAAAGAGTCATAAAAAACCCCGAATTTCTAACGGCCCAAGCCAATGGTACGGGAACCCCGCGAAGACAAAGGGCCCGTTACCTGCGATGCACACAGCATGTTAAGGGTGTGCGGCCGATGGAAATTCCGTTACAGTGCGATTCACCAGAGTGGGGGTGCAAAGACACCCCCACCTATCAAAGACACAACTTTGTATAAAAGAGTAGACAGACTGGAGTCGACACTTCACTCTCGTCAAAACAGTCAGGCAGTAGGCCCTTAAAAATAAACAGATTGCACGTCCGTCAGGGATTCCTTTCATTACCATACCGAACACCAAGCATCCTTCCTAAAGTGGTGACTCCGACGTTCGCAAGTGAATAAGTGAAATTTAATTTTTGTTTTTCCTTGTTTTCGTGCGCGTGTGATATTAAGCAAAAGAATCATGGAAGGATCAGATAAAAATCTCGGAACACCCAGCGTGAATCGTGTCGCGATTAAGATACCGCCGTTCTGGCCAGATCAGCCGACGATCTGGTTCGGTCAAATAGAAGCCCAGTTTATGCTGAACAATATAACTGCGGATTCGACGCGATTTTATTACGTGATATCGCAATTAGAGCCCAAGTATGCCGTAGACGTACAGGACATTTTAAGAAACCCGCCCGAGACAAACAAATATGAAACCTTGAAGACGGAATTGATCAAGCGATTAACAGCGTCGCAAAGTAAAAGAATTCGTCAACTCCTAGAGCAAGAGGAAATTGGAGACCGCACGCCGTCGCAATTCCTGCGACACATGAGGAATTTAGCCGGTACGACAGTCTCGGACGAATTCCTAAGGACACTGTGGGCCGGAAGACTACCGAATATGACGAGAGCAATCGTAACAGCTCAGTCGGACCTCTCGCTGACCAAATTAGCAGAGATCGCGGATCAAATACACGCGGAAGGTGCAGGACAGCCGCAGGTTGCAGCAGTTAGCACATCCGATCGAGTCACGGAACTGCTTATCCAGAGACTTGAGAGGATGGAGCTGAAAATAGAGGAGTTAACCTCTCGCTCTAGACCGCGCGGGACAAGTTCAGCATGGCACCGTCGACGATCGCGATCCAGTTCCAACAGCAATCGGAGAAGCGGATCAAGAAGCAGGAATCGATCTCCGAGAGACAAGAGCCACTGTTGGTACCATCAAACATTTGGTGCGCGATCGACTAAATGCCGAGAACCTTGCTCGTATGCCACCTCGGGAAACGAGGGAAACCGGCACTGAGCGCGGTGGGCAGTGACGGCATGAGGACTAGCCGCTTATTTGTGACCGATAAGATCACAAAAGAAGAATTCCTGATAGATACCGGGTCGGATCTTTGCGTATTTCCTCGTACGCGAGTCAAAGGCCGATCCGAAAAATCTAAATATGAATTGTTCGCGGCAAACGGTTCGACCATAAGCACATACGGTACGCGAGTGTTCGACCTGGACCTTGGACTACGACGAGCTTTCCCATGGAGATTCGTAATTGCCGATGTGGAGAAACCAATAATTGGAGCGGATTTCCTCAGCCATTACGGATTGCTCGTGGACCTACGCAACAGGAGACTCGCAGACCAGACGACATCATTGCAGACGTACGGGAGGATCGCCGCAGATGACACCGCATCAGTGAAGTGCATCGCGGATAATTCGCCCTACCATGCGATGCTAACACGGTTTCCAGACATTACGAGACCTTTTCCGGCTACTGGTGAGAAAAAACACAATGTAGTACACCATATATCGACAACCCCCGGTACACCGTCTTTTTGTAAAACGCGCCGACTTACGACCGAAATGTACAAAATCGCGCGGACAGAGTTCGAGCAACTATTAAGCCAGGGTCACATACGCCCTTCTAAGAGTCAGTGGGCTTCGGCTCTCCACATGGTTCCCAAGAAGGATAGCGGCTGGCGACCCTGCGGTGATTATCGAGCTCTGAATGCGAGAACGATTCCGGATCGTTATCCAATTCCGCATATAGAAGATTTCGCAAGGTCATTGTCGGGTAAAACAGTATTTACAACAATAGATTTAGTGAGAGCGTATCATCAGATTCCGATGTCCACAGATGATATACCGAAAACCGCTATTACAACACCATTCGGGTTATACGAATATACGGTAATGCCTTTCGGCTTGAGAAACGCTGCTCAAACGTTTCAAAGGTTCATAGACACTGTTTTAAGAGGTTTAGATTTTTGTTTTGCTTATCTTGACGATATATTAGTAGCATCAGAAAACGAGTCCGAACATAAAAACCACCTAGAGCAACTTTTCTCAAGACTCGAAGAGTACGGTATATCGATTAACCCGAGCAAATGTATTTTTGCCGCGAAAGAGGTGAAATTTTTGGGATATACGGTAAATAAAGATGGCACAAAACCACTGGCAGAGAAAGTAAAAGCAATAGTAGAATTTTCAAAACCAACAATAGTAAAACAACTTCGCAGATTCTTGGGCATGATTAACTTTTACAGAAGATTTATTCCGAACGCCGCAGACATTCAGTTACCGTTAAATAAATTATTGACCGGTAAGAAAGTAAAAAGTAACGCCCCGATCACTTGGTCAAATGACGCGGAAACTGCATTCCAAAAATTAAAAGATAGTTTAGTAAACGCCGCGATGTTGGCACATCCATCTAATGGCGCGGATATCGCAATTATGGTGGATGCGTCTGATTATGCACTAGGCGCGACTTTGCAGCAGCGGGAAGGAAATGCGTGGAGGCCACTAGCCTTTTACACAAAGACCCTATCGCCTGCTCAAAGGAAGTATAGTGCATACGACCGTGAACTGTTAGCTATTTATGCTGCCATAAAGAAATTCAAACATTTTGTAGAAGGCCGATTATTTACTGTATTCACCGATCACAAACCATTGATATACGCTCTCAAACAAAAGCCAGAGAAAAGCTCACCACGACAATTTCGATATTTAGATTACATTAGTCAATTTACTAACGACATACGACACATTAGTGGTAAGAATAATGAAGTAGCGGATGCTTTATCTCGTGTGGAAACGATTTCCGGATCTTTGAACTACAAAGAGTTAGCGAGATCACAAGAAACCGACGAAGAGTTAGACAAACTAGTCACAGCATCCGACACTTCATTAGTATTTAAAAAAGTAAGATGTATAGATAGAGATATCGAGTTAATTTGCGACGTATCAACGAATGTAGCTAGGCCGTATGTTACATTGCCGTTTCGTAAACGTGTATTTTACTCGATACATAATTTAGCTCATCCCGGAATTAAATCAACAACAAAACAAGTAAAGCACCGTTTTGTATGGCCGGGAATAGATCGCGATTGTCGTGAGTGGACGCGGAGTTGTTTAGAATGCCAACGGGCAAAAATAACGAGGCATGTATCAAGTCCCATAGGAAATTTTTCGCCGCCATCCGCTAGATTCGACCACATACATATCGATCTAGTGGGTCCGCTGCCAATTTCGGACAATTATAGATACTGTCTCACGTGTGTAGACAGGTTCACGCGCTGGCCCGAAGTTTTTCCACTGATAAACATCGAAGCGGAAACGGTAGCCAAGGCATTTTTCTCTGGATGGGTTTCTAGGTTCGGCACACCGATCCGTATAACCACAGATCAAGGTCGCCAATTTGAGTCCCAGTTGTTTAAGCAATTAAACAAACTACTTGGAGCGACGCATTTTCGTACAACTGCCTACCATCCAGAGGCAAATGGCATGGTAGAACGTCTGCATAGACAATTAAAAGCCGCAATAAAATGCCATAGCGATAAACGTTGGACCGATACGCTACCTACAATTTTATTAGGTATTAGAGCCGCGTTCCGACCGGATTTAAAGACGTCAGCGGCCGAGCTAGTTTATGGCGAAAATGTACGTTTACCGTCAGAATTTTTTGTTAGCGCTCCGGATAATAATCCGTTACAGTTAATTAAAGAGTTGCGAGAACATTTTCGCGATATAAGACCGGTAGCGGGATCGCGACACGGTAACAAAAAGATTTTTATGTTTAAAGATTTAAGTACGACTTCGCACGTTTTCATTCGCACAGATTCGGTAAAAACACCATTGCAGTACCCATACGAGGGACCTTACGAAGTTATTTCACGAACCGATAAAACATTTACAGTTCGATGCAAGGGTAAAGACACGGTCGTGTCAGTGGACCGTCTTAAGCCAGCGTACATACTGAACGACGATTGCAATTTCGAAAATAACAATAGAATAACGACTCGCACCGAACCTCAACAATCGACTCCAGCAATCATTCCAGGAAATGCACGGACTCCGGTACGGACGCGTTCCGGTAGACGTGTAAAGTTCCCAGAACGTTTGCAAGTTGGTTGAGCCGTGTAACGATTTAGTTAAGATACATAGTTTATATTCAATCCCAGTTTTAGCATTAAGTAGTTAATAAATAGTATTAAGTTAGTATAGCGTTACACTGGTAAGGGGGTGATGTAGCGGCCAGCTGCATATAATAAAGTTGACACGTGCAATGCAGATGCTGGAGAGGTTTTAGGACTCAGGCGACAATTGAAACTATTTTTGAGGAAACTTTCAGGTAGAGTCATTAAGACGCCCTCTAGGGTAGCAATTAGATTTTATTAGCGACAGCCTCAATAGCCCTCGCAAAGAGTCATAAAAAACCCCGAATTTCTAACGGCCCAAGCCAATGGTACGGGAACCCCGCGAAGACAAAGGGCCCGTTACCTGCGATGCACACAGCATGTTAAGGGTGTGCGGCCGATGGAAATTCCGTTACAGTGCGATTCACCAGAGTGGGGGTGCAAAGACACCCCCACCTATCAAAGACACAACTTTGTATAAAAGAGTAGACAGACTGGAGTCGACACTTCACTCTCGTCAAAACAGTCAGGCAGTAGGCCCTTAAAAATAAACAGATTGCACGTCCGTCAGGGATTCCTTTCATTACCATACCGAACACCAAGCATCCTTCCTAAAGAGTGTTGGAACTGCGGCCAAGCCGGGCACCGGAGGGACCGGTGCCCTAAACCCCCGGCGCCACACTGTTACCGTTGCGGCCGGCAGGGGTGCTCCGTGCGTACCTGCCCAAAATGCGGCCCGTCATGGGAAAAGGAGATCCGTCCCGTCAACCCCTAGGGAAGGGCTGAAGGCCCCCCCCCAAAAAAAAAAAAAAAAAAAACGATCACGACGCCGCCGTGACTAAGGGCACGGCACTACCGTACCGCGCCGAGGGGGAATCCCGGATAAGGGATCCCTTTATATTTTCTAATTATTCGTGTGACATTTGTTGTTTTTTCCTTCTCGTTTTTTTTCTATCGTACCGTAGTACCGCCCAAACTGTTATCGCGGTAGCACCACCTAAGGTGTTTCGGGCCCCCACCCAGTAGGGCAAACATTATCGAAAAAAAAAAAAAAAGAAAATAAAATTATTTACCGTGTGATTTGTTGCGTCAAAATTAATTATACCACCTAGTCCCGTTGTTCTCCTTCCAGGATCTGGTTATTCGTTTGTCGAGTCCGAGTGTTCGTCCGCCGGTGAAGGCTCCGCGAATGTAAAGGGAGACTTCCGAAGGGAACCGCGCCAGAACCAATCGAGCGAGGGGTCACGAGGGGGAAATACCGTAGCAGTCCGGTCCGGTTTAAGGGGGGGGGAGTTGTGACGTTGCACAAACCCCGCCGCCCTCAAGGGTCCCTAACAACCGAACGAAGGGACCGGACTGTCGTAAAACACGTTGTCGCGAATAGAACCACGGCTCGATAGGTTAAGAAGCGCTCCCCGAGGAACTCCCGAATCGAAAGGAAACGCGTGCTTTCACCCTTTCGCGCACGCCGAGCCCGGCAAGTTTCAGGTACGCGAGCGGCACCCCGGCATCCAGCCGACCTGAAGAAAGGGCACAGCACTCCGCGGGACCACCTACGCCAAACCATGGCCATTACGCAAATCCGGTGCACCGGTACTAACGAGGAATGGGCGACGCCACACACGGGCCAGACAACCCGGAGGTGACGAAGCGGGACGAAGGCCCCTGTCGACCATCCGACAACCTATTTCGCGGTCCTGCCGTCGCCTCACCTAAGCCAATTGCAAGGGGCCTCGGCGAGGGTGGTGTAGGCGCCCCCCCCCCCTCCATACCGGGGTAGGTCGTCGATCTGCCCCGCGTTTCAATTTCGGAATAATTTTCGCGTAAGGTCTGGGGCCCAAGGACCCGACGTAGGCACGATCCTGCGAGTTCCGAATTTCGCGCCAGACGCGCGCCCTATTAGAAGAAAAGCCGGGCTACGGCCAGGAGTGGGGATGCGAGGACCCTGCCGTAACGCGAACGGACTAGGCCGAATTACTGTCGCGGTGACTTCCGAATTGTATCGTACCGAACTCAAAACCTCTCGAATTGCCCGGACCGCGGTGTTGGATAAGTTAACGAAATCCGTCCGCCTATCGTACACGCGACGTGCGTGCCGTGATAATTCCGAACTACAGCGGGACCTCCACACGGTTACCGTTTCAAGGCAGGAGCCGAATTACCGCAGGACCATCCCGAGCGAGACGGGCAATACCGCGACAGACGGCGGAGAAAGTACCGACAGGAACGGTGAGTCCCTTAAGTGACCCTTTTCGTGTATTTTTCGCGAGTTGGTTCGCCAGGCTCTGTCGGGGAACAAACGAGGTCGGCCGACGCCGATCCCGTGCCCTCGCGGCAACGCGAGCTCGCGGGTCGCCCGTCGGACGCGTAATATCGCGTCTCGTTCCCCGAGTGTTCGCGCGCCGAGGCGCTTCTCGCCTCGGACATTCCGCTAGTACCGAATTCACCGGTACTTTGTGTCTCGGCTGCGAGTTCCCGGAAAAATATCGCGCGGAAGTCTTCCTCGGAGGAGCTGCCGCCGTTATCGTTTGCAACCATCTGTTTGTTACGTTACATTTCGCGTTATTCCTATCGAGCCGTCGCGTAGTCTATCGCGAAGTTTTCGCCGAGCGTTCGCCGTCCGTCGGAACCGAAACCGCGCCGCGACAGTCATACCGTGATTGCGCCGACCACCTGCGTGCCGCGAAACCCTCGCTTCGGCGAGGGGCTATTCTCGTGCCGATCTACCGCACCCCCGCGGCGTATTTTACCGATCGACCACAGCGCGTTGCGAACCCTTCAACTTACCGCCAACTCTGTACGAAGAGCGCGGGCTCTCGGGTGCGGCCACGTGGCCGCGACTTTGTAAAACAACCGACGCCAATAAAATTCTAGAGCCCAGTCTGAATATCGATATCTTCACCTGCGCGATCCGCCCTGCCGTGAGGGCTGTCCTCGTTCCCTTCCGTGCCCGAACCCCCGACCCTTCTCGCGCCTCTCGACCTTCTCGCGGTTCCCGAAGGTTCGCCTCCCGCCCTCAGCTTCGGCTAAGGGCGGACTTCGGTCTCGTTTCGCGTGGCACCCTTCCGGTGCCTGGCGCCCGAGCAGTAGGCTCTTCCCGATTTCCGAGAACCTTCGAGAATCGGTTAGTACCGGGAGGACCGCGTATTCACGGCCGTACGCGGCCCGGCCTCTGAGCCCATAAATTCCCGGAGTGGACCCCGCCCCCGCCTTCCTACGCGGCGAGTGGAGGTCCACGTTACAAACGATATGATCGTTAAGAATTTGTTATGTTGATAGCGATAAGAATGTATATTTTATATTATATTTCATATTATAATGTATTTATCAAAAATATGTACATAGTAAGTAGCAACTAAGGAAGCGAAATATTGTATTCGGGTTAGCCGGGACGGCTAACAGGTCAGGATGGCCGAACTGTAGGAAGGTATTGGTAATAGAATTGTTCGGAATGACTGCGGGCGCGTTAGCATTCAGTATGGATGTGTGTATGTGTGTGCTCGCGCGTCGTGGCAAAGATTGTAACAGCTCGGTGACAAAGGTACAACGAGAAGACTCGTGTGTTTTATCGTTGCCAGGTGAATTGTTTTAATTGCATAAAAGAAACGAATCGTGGTAATTAGTTACCAGCGAACCGGCGACCCATCAACACGGCATCCGCACACGCGCCTGAATTTATATTAAAAAAACAAATCGAATAAATATAGTTAGTAGGAGTTGGAGAATCTTGACTGTTGAATCCCCTCCTTCCCCTATATCAAGTAAATTAAAATACAGAAAGTATAGAAAGTATAGATTATTATAATAGTAGTAAAAGGAAACAGTACAATAATTAGAAATATAATAAATTAATAATTAATCGGGCTAATTAGTTTTCCGAAGTACGAAAAGGAAGATTCAAAAAATAACAAAATATTAGAAGACAACGATCTTGGGATAGCAAGTGTAAACTCTGCGGAGTATGTGAATGTGTACATTGGTTTTGAAGCATTATAGAATTAAACAATTATAGAATTAAACAATTATAGGAAACCGTAGGGATAATTCCACTGTTAACCATACCGTTCCACAATTAAGCCGATAAGGTAGAAAACTGGAGATTCGAAAGGTAGTAGTAGACAAATCTTAATACAGAGCACTATTAGATACCTCTTTACAAAACAACTCTAAGAACAGAAGGGTGATAATACACACTAGTAATTATATATGTAGGAACAGGATTTTTATAGATAGAAAGTATCTGCCCTTTATTTGTAGAAGTGTCGAAAATTACAATAATATCGCGAGAGAAGAACAAATAAACGTATCCGTATTCGTGGTCCTTTAAACATAAGCCGTAAATCGTAATCGTAATCGTTAATCCTTTATCGTAAGCCGTGAGTTGTAATCGTTCTAATCGTTAATCGCGTTCTCGTGATACTCTTGTTGATCGCGTTTTCGTGGTATTGTCGTTTATCGCGTTTCCGTGGTTCCGACCGTATCGTCGCGTTTTTCCAAAAGACGTCCGGCATTCGACGATCGGGTGCGCGACGCTTGTTTATGACGCGAGGGCAACGACCCGGTCAGCTGATGGCCTTCACAGCTGATGCGATCATTCCCACACTCGGCCGTCCTGCATCGATATCTGCCCTCAGATATCTTCCTCCTCTTCCGCTCTCGTCGTCACCAGGTGATGGTTGCTTCGCCTAACGCGTGTCATCTCGCGCGGTCCCTGGTACTCGCCGACCACTTTCCACCCTGGTCCGGCCTGGGTGCGTTGCACGGAGGCTAGGTCCCCCTCGTGGTGCACGGTGGCCCTTTTCCATCGCCGGTCGTCCTGCCGATTGGCCTCGTCTCGTTCGGAAGAGGGGAGGCTTCTTGGCCGCTGATGAACCGACTCGTTATCGTTTATAGCGATCCGCGTCGTGTCTCCGACCTTCCGAATCGCGTTTCGCCTGTAATCACGGTCAGGCGTTTCGTTCTCGTCGCGTATTTTCGTGTTATCGACGTGGGAAACGTCCATCGTGTCGCGTGGAGGTTCGTGCCGTATGTGCAAGACTTCGGGGACGCTGGCCGGTGACCGTGACACCAACGTCATCACGCCGTTTTTCACCGACCACTCCGCGGTGCCGATGAAATCGAAACCGAGTAGCACCCCGTATTCTAGGACGGTATTTCCTACGACGCGCAGCGTAGCCTCCCGTATTTCCCCGTCGACGACTATTTCGGCCCTGAATTTCCCCAACGTACTGCAGCGTTCCGCGCCTACCCCGCGTAAATACTATTTTTCGTGCGTTAACGGCGGTGCCCCGACTTCACGGTATACATCCTCGCGAATCAGCGACACGTCGCTACCCGTATCGAGTACGGCGACCGCGGCGCGTCCGTTGACGCGAATGTCTTTGCGACATTTACTCCCGGTGGAAGCCGCGACGGCGAGGACGTCTTTCACGGGTGGTTTCTTAGGGCATTCGCGCGAGATGTGGCCGTAATCGTTACAATTTAAGCATTTACGACCTCGGTTTTGGGCGGGGCAGCTCGCTGCGGGGTGTCCTCGATCGCCGCAGTTGGTGCATCGCCCCAGCGTGGCGCTCGCTGTGTTGGTGGGCCTGGGTGCCGGCGCTGCAGTTTCTCTCCTGGTCGTTGCGTTCGTAGCTGTCGTCCGGATCGCGATCTTCCCGAATGCCTCCAATAGATCCGTCTTCGTCCGGAACCGCTGCAGCCGGGCCTGGTCTTGGAGGACGGGATCGGGTATCCCGTCTATAACGCAGTCGATCAGCTCCTCCTCCTCTATGGACACGCGGGTTGCCAGGATCACCTTCTGGTGGAGGTAATCGGCGAAGGACTCTCCTCGTTGCCACGTCCTTCCCTCGAAGAGTCGCCTTGCCTGCAGCCGGTTGGGCCTGGAGTAGAACATAGAGCCCATCTGCTCCAGCAGCATGTCGATCGGCATCCCCATGTGTTCCGGTCTGGAGTGGAACCAGTCCAGTACCTTTCCTCGGAGCCTGGAAACTATCAGGATGCGGCACGCGTCGTCTCGCAACCCGTAGGTGTCGCGCAGCAGCCGGAGTTGCCTCGTCCACGTCTCGAAGGTGCCTTCCGTCGCGTCAAAGTAGCTGAGCAAATCCGCGATGGCCGTGATGCCCATGCGGAGGGGCTCCGTTACCGTGCCTGCTGCCGTGGACTGCTGTTCGCTGCAGCCCTGCGTTTGCCGTAGAAATTCCAGCTCACGTCTGGCCAGTTCGGCTTCCCTGACAGCCATCTCCTTCTCCCTTTCCAACAGCCCGAGCCGAAGCTGCAGGAGTTGCATCTCGGTGGCTGGCGTATGCACGTGGGGCGTCGGCGTAGATTTGCTGTCTCCGGTGCCCGGCGGGTCGTACGGCCCGAAGACGTCGTCCTCTCCAATTCCGTGCTCCAGAAGCCTTGCCACTAGCTCGTTCTTCGCACCGCTCGTGGACAGCACGCGCCTCCTCAGGATCTCCTTCAGTTGTACCGTGGTGAGGCCTTGTAGCGTTCGGTCGTCCATCTCGTCTCGAACTGGCACACACTCGCGACTCTAATCCCGATACCGTTTCGCGATGTACTGCACTTTCCGACACGTATACACCGGTCGCTGTTTATCCCGGACGAGCCCCCAATTGTAGGAACAGGATTTTTATAGATAGAAAGTATCTGCCCTTTATTTGTAATATCACGAGAGAAGAACAAATAAACGTATCCGTATTCGTGGTCCTTTAAACATAAGCCGTAAATCGTAATCGTAATCGTTAATCCTTTATCGTAAGCCGTGAGTTGTAATCGTTCTAATCGTTAATCGCGTTCTCGTGATACTCTTGTTGATCGCGTTTTCGTGGTATTGTCGTTTATCGCGTTTCCGTGGTTCCGACCGTATCGTCGCGTTTTTCCAAAAGACGTCCGGCATTCGACGATCGGGTGCGCGACGCTTGTTTATGACGCGAGGGCAACGACCCGGTCAGCTGATGGCCTCACAGCTGATGCGATCATTCCCACATATAATTAAAACAAAAGAGATAGTAGGAACCGGCGTGACCGGCGGCGGACTAGCAAGCGATACAAGTGGAACTGACTTAGCAGGAAGGGTCACGCGGTATCAGGCGCAGCGAAAACATGAATTAGCGCCGACAAAATGGCCGAGCGTAATCGTGCACCCGAAATGCACATTTTTATTAATTACAAGTAAACTAGAAGGAATCTGTGATCCAAATTGTGAACGCGGCACTTTTTCGGCACGACCTACATTCTGGCACCAAAATTTCGGGGTTAAAATCCCGAAATTAAAAGATAATTTTCAATACAAAAAAATTAAAAATCTAAACAGAGGAATAGCTAAAAGCAATAACATTTAGTGCAAATCTGAAAACGGTTTTCAAATAACTCGAAAAACAAAGGCGTGCGAGGTAAAGCAAGGTAAACGAATAACGGCTTCGGCAGTTGAGCTCGGGTATGAATATATAGAATATACAGCATACACAGGCCAAATATTTGGTAAAACAAGTCAGTGGAGGCCAAGCTCGAAAGTGTACGCGTAGGACACAGAATAAAAGTAAGGACAATCCGGGAGATCACGAAGAAGGAGAAACCCAAAAGAAACTTATATTTCTTTTTGCAAAAACAGAACAGAAATAGCCGCATACGACCTATTAGAGGTGGAAGCCGTGTATATAAAAACAGCAACGGTTAACCAGCCCCGGGGGTTACTCCAGTTTAGACTCGCGAGGTCACCCAAAAACTCGCAACAATAAACGTGTAACGGAAGTCGAAACGCGAGGGGGGATCTATAGAGGGAAGGTCGGAAGAACGCGAAACGGAGAAATTCAAATTAGAGCGACTCGAGACCTTCTAGGAGACAGTTGAATTTTAACGTAGCTAAGCTAATTTTCAGTTCATTGCATAATATAGTGAAGTGATATCTGGGAATTATGGCAGTGTAAAAGAACTAACGGGTGAAAATAAGTGAACAAATAGACACTTAGATAAGGGAGACGGTTATTTAGTTAACTTAAAGAACAAAGAACAAATAGTGAAAAAGAACAAAAAACGTGAAATGGGGATACGAAGGGGATAAACTTGAACTTAGGGGTTCCACTCCCGGGTTTCCCCCTGTTAGGCGATAATTAATAGTGTAAATAACAATTTAAGCTATGATTATCTAACCAAATCAAATTAAATAAAAAGAAAGAGAGATATAGGCAGAAATAGGAAATAGAAATAGGATAGTGAAGTACAAACCAAAAATTAAGAGATACATAGATAGAATAAACAAAGTAGAGTTAAATAAATTAAATAACTTAATTAATTTTAGAATTTAAAAGTAACGGGGTATATACATATATACAATTTAACATTCCGAAATCCGAATAGGCGGAGGCAGGAGTTAAAAGAAGGAAAAATTAACCTAATTAATAAATACTAGGACAATCAACAAATTAGGTAACATAGAATATAGCGGCTGTAAATAATTAAATAAATAAATAAATAGAGCTGAAAATATAGAAAATCCAGAATTAGCAAGAATAGAATAGAAGAAATAAGAGTAAAAGTTGAGAACGAGAGACTAAGTTCGAATGTTACAACAAATTATTAAATTGTTTAAACATTCGAACTTAGACTCAAAACGGTGAAAACCACCGAGCAGAGGTAATATAGTAAGTCCTTAGGGCATACAAGCTGGAAAACCTAAAAATAATAACACTAAATAAATAGATTAATTAGTAAATAATAAATAATTAGTAAATAGGTAGTGTAAATATAAATAGGTACAGTGAATAGAGTAGAGTAGTAGGTAGGTTAGATAGCTAGTAAGCGGAATAAATAGAAAAACTCAGATAAAGTTAACAGAAAAGAAAAGAAGAATAGGGTAAGACTAGTGAAGTGAAGTGAAGATAAGCGAAGTCAAAGATCACCCGAACTATACGGAGGTTAGTGGGATCTGTTTCCCCGTCGATTCGGCGTTCGGCGGAGTGTTGGCGTACAGTATGGGCTGGCACGACCGGGGGGCGGGAGTGCCGAAAGAAGACGCATGGGGTTGGGGTTTGCAGACTCTCATAAAAGATTATCAACAGAAGAGTCTCAAGTCAGTAGTCATCCCTAGAGGCACAGGTAATGTTATCATGGCGGCAGGGTTCAGTTCCGGGACCATGCTGTACTACGGCAGTGCCGATCCTCCAGTCACCGGTATAAACCAACACTACCTTGAGAGAGCGATAGGAGTCAAGGACCCAACATTTAAGGGGAGGTTAAAAGGAAGAGGGGGAGTATCAGCGCCCGATGCTGCCCCGAGGTCCCCAACATCAAGGACGAACTGAGAACGAAAAGGATGTTGGAGTTAGAGAGGGAAAAAGAGGTGCTGAGTGCGGTCCGCCCGGCGGAACAGAGAATATATCAGAATTTCGAAGATCCAGACTGGCAGGTTCCGATCAAGATAACGGATCCGCAGATAACAACAGTGAGCGGGAAAGTGATAGCCACCCCATCTGGGGTAGAAGAACATGGGCCAAAAGAAGCCCAACAGCAGCTCGAGTCTGCCGCTATGCAGAGGAAGGAGTAGATTGGGGGGAAACACCCCCAATCTACCCGGAATGGGTGTGGAGCAAGCATCTGTTTAGGATGAAGATGGAGGAAAAATTGAAAGATCTCAGGATGGAGTTCGGAGTTGATTTGGATTGTGGATGTGGCACACCGGCATGGGAGGTGGACTACGATGAGTTCATGTTACAGAACCTGAAATATAGGTTGGGACCCCATGAATGTAGCGGGTGCGCCATTGGGAACTTAGTAGGAAAAGATTACCAGCGATAGTTTTCTCACTAGGACACCCGGTGAAAACAGATTTGGAGCAGGTAGAAGGGGTGAGGGGGACGAAAAGACAAACTTGATCCGATCGACTTGAAAATTTATAGGGGGCTATTTTCGAGGATGACGAGCAAGTAGGGGGTAAAAGGGAGAAATCTTCTTCCCCTTGCAAACCATTTCCCGACCCCCCCCCCCCCTTCGGAGATATCGAGGATAGGAGGGTCGTTTTTGGGAGTTGGAAGGGAGCCGTGTACATTACTCGGTAGGCGTGGCCAAGACCTATCCAACGAGCCCTTGAACGCGCAAATCGGAGCAAGTTGAAAAATTTGTAAGAGGAAAAGTAATTTTTCTAACTTTCTAAGCGTATACGAACCTAACTGTTTCAACTTTGTGAACTTTTACGTATTTGAAACTGTTAAATATACGAGGAAATAGTGATATTAAAAAAAAAAAGGGTTAGGGTTAGGGTTAGGGTTAGGGTTAGGGTCCCATATTTCATATATGGTGCAGGAGGCGGGGAAGGTTGACCTTCCGCCTCACGCAGGTACTCTCCGGCCACGGCTGTTTTGGAGAGTACCTGCACAGAATGGGGCGGGAGCCGACTGCGCAGTGCCACCACTGGGGCGAAGATGTAGACACGGCGCGGCATACCCTGGAGGAGTGCCCTGCTTGGGCCGGGCCGCGCCGTGTCCTGAGAGCCGCAGTGGGCGGGTGGGACCTCGCGCTGTCGACCGTGGTCGACCACATGGTCTGCAGCGTGGGGTCGTGGAAGGCGGTGGCCTCCTTCTGTGAGGACGTGATGTCCCGGAAGGAGGCCGCCGAGCGGGCCCGGGAACGTGACCCGGGTTCGGCCAGGAAGGTGTGGGCGCGGGGGTCTCCCCCGCGTGAACGTGTGCCCCTGGTGGTGGGGGGCGGATTGGGGTTGGCGCGGGGAGTTCCCCCGCGCCCTGTTATGCCCCCACCTTTGGGGGCGGCGAACTTGGGGGCCCGGGGCGTGAGCTGACACCCGTGATAGGCCGACACCCCCCGGGTTAGGGGTGTCGGTCCGTCCCTCCCCGATTGGGGAGGGGGATCCGTGGGGGGATTTGGGTGAGGAAGGGTCGGGGCGTGCCGGATCGCGCCTCCGACGGCCCTTCCTTCCGGTGGCGGCGTCTTCTTGCCTCGGCCGGGGCTGGTTCCTTCGGGATACCGGCTCCGAGCGGGGCATGAAGACTCCGGGAGCTGTGGGTGGACCGAGCTGGGGCTCGGCAAGCCCAATCCGAAGGCTCCAGGGATGGGGACACCGGGCGGGTCCCTCCGCCCGGGGTCTTATAGCGTAGGCAGTGGGGGAGGTTAACCCCTCCCCCGGGGTATGATGATAGCTGGTAGGTGTCCTGTGGAGTACTCGCGTGATCCAGTCACCTCCCCTTTAGCTTAGGTGGGCGTGGGTTTTTAGTGGGTAGCCTTCTGGGGAATTTTCTCCAGGGGTAGTCCCACATAACCCCGGCTTCCCCCAGGGAGCCGGGGTATGCGAAAAGCATTTTCCCACGGTAAAAAAAAAAGGGGGTTAGGGTTGTGGAACCCCCGATTAATCGTGGGTTCCACTCTCATTCCCCTGGAAAAAAGGAGAATGGGGTCATAGTAAATGGTGTAAAGAGGTTGGCAACTCTGAGACCTGTAGAGAATAAGCCAAAGTACTCGTTTCTGAACGGGGTCCAGCGCGAAAGGTCACGAGGTTATGCAGTCCGAAAGGTTTCCGGTGGTGTGCTCGCGCAGTATTTCCCAGAGGACGGCGAGCAGTACCCGGAATCTCCTAGACCGGGTAGTCCCCCACGCTGTGTATCTAAGTGACTGGAGTAACGCAGGATGTTGAAAAATTGACGTGGGGTGTAGAGTAAGTGCAAGGCCAGGGCGTTGTGGGGAGACCACACGACCCCGAGCTGTTGTGGTGCTGGTGCGAATAAAAGGGGACCCCTCCTACCTGCAAACACAGGCGCCTACCGGCCACTTGGGGAGCAATCCCACAGCGGAGGGAAGAGCGGTCGAGCTACACGCAGCTGGTGGCGTCCTCCCACCTGGGAGGAACACACACCGTCTAGGGTTAAACCCTGTTCTCGGGAGCGTAAAGGAGCTACGGTCTCGGGAGATATCTAGACTTGGTCAGCACGTCACCCGTTAATTCTGGGAGTGTCGGAGGTACCAGTCGTTGACATAGGACGGTCTATGCCCTCTGCTTCTTTCGGGTGTTCTCGCAGGTGATCAAGAACACGTCCACTTTCTTCCCTTCTTTTACATATGGTGGCAACGATAGAAATACTCCATATGCTTACATTGTGTGCACATTGCGAAATTGATACGTAGGGTAATACAGGTGGAATTGTGGTAGTGTTTGCAGTGATTACGGCACGTCAAGATGTTTAAGCGTCGCATGGGAGGATATCCTCCGCAGCATGAGGACAGGCTACAGTTCGGCGGTACCGCTGGATATGTGGACGACATGGTTTTGAGACTCGAGGAAATTCGGGCTCAACTGCGGGGTGAGGTCTACGTCTCCGATGATGAGGATCCTTTCGATCCAAATATGCCCGTCAGAGTGATACGGGCTACGGGGTGGACGAGCGAGGGTGGGTCCACGTCTGCCAGGACCGACTCCGGGTGTATCGAGAGGGACAACAGTATCCCAGCAGTAGTAGGAGAAACCTCGGCCGAGGGGGTGAGCCTTTGGGACATAGAAACGAATACCCTGTAAGGGGCGAGGGTAAGGACGAAGATCTTCCGTTTTTCAGAGGTAACTTAGGGGAAATGTCAGAGCAGATTCTAAAGGTGGCGGCGGAGCAGAAACCAGACGACCAGGCAGAGTGTGATCGGCTAAGAACCTGGATAATGTATTCAGGGGCTGGAGTGGCGCCACCCACGTATATCAATCGGCGCCCCTTAACGAAGTGGGAAGAGGTGGGAAACCGACTAGCCCCTGTGGATGAAGCCAGAGGTAAAAAAGATGGTGAGAGGAGGGGAAGGATAATCACAAATTCGGTCGGGGAGGAAGAGAGAGGAATGGACGGGCATACCCGCCCGAACAGGGCCTTGGGAATGCGCGCCAGCGCTATGGCAGACAGAGTGAAGGGTGATCCAATGAGGGTGATGGGCGTACTCGGGGCTGGTGGTAATAACCGTAAGTGGGCTATCGAGGTTGCAAGGGCTATCCTCAGCGGAGGGATAGGGGAAGGTACGCTACGCAACTGGGCTGCTAGGGCCCCAGCGTGGGTCGGGACAGATCGCCGTCAGTTTGCCGAGCAGGTGAAGGACGCGGTCGAGCTGTGGGCGAATGGCAAAGGAGGACTGGAAGACCACGAGAATGGTAGCGAAGCTGGAGAGGCAAGGACTCTGGGAAGGAGTATGGAAGGGGTGCCTACTACGGATCATGGTAAGCGGTGGGATGGGGATGTGGCCCGCGCGCGCGATGCCTTTCCAAGGATGTTAATCTCCAGCCCTGTGGCTGCAGGCATACGCGCGGGTGGGTGTGTCCATTCTGCTTGTTCGCCGAAGTGTCCGGTGACGAGGTACCTAGAGTAGTGGAATACGGCGGGAGGGCTTGCCGGGAGTATGCACCGGGCAAGCTGAGGGAACGTCTCTCAAGTGGCTCGTTAAACTCAGGATGGTCGGAAGCAGCGGCAGCGGTCCTACCCATATTCCTGCCGATACCGATGCTAGTTCAGACGGATACGGGGCAGTTTTACTGCAAAAAGCGTGCGACGAAAAGGTGTTCCATCCCGTTCATTATATGAGCAAAAAAACTACAGATGCAGAAAGAAAGTACAGCTCGTATGAATTAGAATTGTTAGCGATAGTAAGAGCAGTGCAGAAGTTTCGGGTGTACCTATTAGGATTAGATTTCGCAATAATTACTGATTGCCAAGCGGTGCAAAAGACTCTGTATAAGAAAGATTTGTGTCCGCGAGTTGCGAGGTGGGCGTTGACTCTCGAAGAGTTCCATTATAAAATTAAACACCGATCGGGTGAACGTCTGAAACACGTTGATGCGCTAAGTAGATATCCGGTGTTTATCGTGGAAGATAGGATGCACGAAATTATCCGGAAAACACAAAACGAAGATGAACGCATTCGAGCCATAAAACAGGTATTGGAAAGGGAAGCGTACGAGGACTATTTAATAGAACACGATTTATTGTTAAAGAGATACGGTGATAAAACTGTTGTAGTACTACCAGCGAGTATGTTTGTAGATACTATTCGACGAGTGCGTGAGAATGGACATTTTGGAGTGAAGAAAGTTGTAGAGCAAATTAAGGAAGAATTTTATATCCCGAATTTAAGCGAGCGAGTAGAAAGAGTAATTAGCTGTTGCGTACCGTGCATATTAGCCGAAAAGAAAAAAGGTAAAAAGGAAGGGATGCTCTCCCCCGTTCCCAAAGGAGACACACCATTATGCACTTATCATATCGACCACCAAGGCCCGATGGTATCGACGGGAAAAAATTATAAGTATATATTAGTCGTAGTAGACGCTTTTGCTAAATTTGTATGGATTTACCCAACGAAGACGACAAATACAGCGGAAGTACTAAGTAGGTTGGTCGCGCAACAAAAAATTTTCGGAAATCCGAAGCGTATTATTTCTGATAAGGGAACCGCGTTTACGTCGAAAGAATTCAAAGAGTATTGTGCGTCGGAGTCCATCGAACATCATACGACCACAACGGGTGTACCACGCGCGAATGGACAAGTTGAGCGCGTTAACCGTACCATTATTCCGGTGTTGACAAAACTCTCGTTAGATAACCCCGACCATTGGTACAAACACGTCGACCGGTTGCAACGATGTATAAATAGCAGTTTTCAGCGTGCGGTGGGTATGACCCCATTTGAGATACTTTTTGGTGTCAAGATGCGACAAAAAGAGGATGTGAGAATTCTTTCGCTTATCGAACAAGAAACCGTTGAGATGTTCGATGCGAACCGTGATAGTTTGAGGCGTGCAGCAACCGAAAATACTGTTAAGATTCAAGAGGAAAATCGTCGCGGCCATAACCGAAAATGTAAAGAAGCGGTTAAATATAAAGAAGGGGATTTAGTAGCGATCCAAAGGACGCAGTTTGGAACTGGACTAAAAATTAAACCGAAATTTCTAGGGCCGTACAAGGTTGTAAGAGATAAACGGAATGATCGATATGAAGTCGTGCGGATTGGTGAAACTGAAGGGCCGAGAATAACATCGACCGCGGCCGATTATATGAAGCCGTATCTGGGTACATCTTTGGGGTCCGAAGATTTGCAGGATGGCCGAGTGTGGGATGCCTAGATTCCAGGAAAAAACAGGCGAAACGCGCTTCCCGCGAAAAACAGGCGAATCGCGCTTCCCGCGAAGAACAGGCGAAACGTGGATTCACAGAAAAAACGGACGAATAACGTCGAGACAAAAGACGAGCGAACAACGTCGACAAAAAATGCGAAGGAGAGACGATCAGGGGAGTCTCTCGTCGGCTGTCGCCGTGTACGGTTGTGTCGTTGTACCGATATCTTTGTTCCGTCATTTTATTTTTCTCATTAAATATAGTATATGTTCGTTACGAGTCGGCTCATTAATTGATACCTGCCCACGTAGATCGACTACTTAATTCGATCGCAACATCGTGCAAAATAGGGAAATCCTATTTAAAAAAATATTCCATGTGCCCGTTGCTCTCACCCTCCCGAGTAGCGCCTGGGCACGCGAGAAGATTCGAGCAACGAACAGGGAACCTTTATATCCTGAAAATCCTAACTAAAAGAAACCGTTAGATTGTGTACGAGCTAATTTTTTTCTTTTCTGCAAAAAGACTCTACTTGAAATTCAAAATATAATCTCAATTTATAAATAAAATATTTAATTATTGAAAAAACTAATCGACATTTTTAATTGTCGAGCAAAGAAACAAAATAATTGTCGACTTAGAAAAATTTTTATTCGCTGCAATTATTTATTTGCAATCTTTAAGGAAATATTAAAAAACCCTCGGACGATCCTTTCTACGAAGCAAAGTTTCGAAACAATGGAAAGATTACTCTGCTAAATGTAAAGTACGCGTGAAAATAATACAGGTTAAATTGATGTGCGTATTTGCTTTGTCTCGAGGATCTATCCGTCGCGAATCGTCTTTTTGTACGTGGGGATCTAGTGCCTCCGAGCAATTCAAACTAATTTTAAAATACGTTTTTTATTTAATTTTAAATAAATTTTAAAAATAAATAATTATCTTGATAATAAAAAGCGACTCTAGTTTCTTCATATTCGAAATTACGGAAGATTCTTATCTTCTCGAAAATTAGTGATTCCATTATCGAAATTTCTTTACTCATAAAAAGAAAACGCGGTGCACAAAAAGGCCCTACCTAGCTAGGAAACAGATTACTACCCGCGGAAATGGCTGGCGTTTCCACGGTCACCGTACTCGTCAAAATCAACCACTAATCAAATATAGCAATAAGAAAGACAATTGTTTGTTCACTTACTACTTGTTGAGAGGACGAGAAGCTACGTTAGAGTCCTGAAATCAAAAGAAGAAACAAAAAGATATTAAAATCAATTCGTATAATTCCATGGGGATATAAAAAGAGTCAGTTTAAATTATTTTCAAAATAAAAATAGCAAAGCTGTGGAAACGAATCGTTGCCTCAAATTGTTAACTTATATCTTTATCATATGAAAAATTTATTCAGCGTGTTTAGTCTGTACAATTTTTCATTAATAATTTTATAAGAAAATATGCAATAAAATAGTTTAATTGGGAATATATGTCTTGTTACTTACATTCTCTCTCCCCTTGAAGAAAGCACGACACGATGGCTCTCGATCTTAGCTATCGATGTCGTCATTGGTCATCGTGGTAAGAAGCCTCAGGCATTCAAATAGACAGCCTCGAAGAATTCTGTAACACAAAGAACAAAGTTTCATTACAGGCTTAGATAAAAAAGTTGAAAAAATTTACTTTAACTTTTTTCTTCGCAATTCCGACCAATACCAATTTTTTCAACATTTCGTTTACCCGTTACTTAGTAAACTAAGTCATTTAACGTGACAAGAAATCTCAACTCATTTTGTTCAATTTTAAGAAAATTATGCGATTTTTATATGTGGGCAATTACTTTTGGCCGGTAGGGTATATTGCTGAAGATATAGCACAGGGGAGTATTGTAATAAAGAAAATCATAGTTGGTATGATTTGGCGCTTCACAATCCCTTATTATTAAGCCAGTGTTTCGTTGCGTAGCAACAGTAAAATATACTTCGCTCGTGCTACGGATACCTAATGATTCAGCAGAAGCAAATGCAAACGACGTCTACATTTAAATGGTGGAAATAGTGTTTATGGAGTACAATGCCAGGGAAATATAGTTTTCAATTATTCATGAGCATAAACATCTTTACGCATACATACAGGGTGTTGCATTTAAGTGGAAATGGTGGAAAATATCTGACACATATTTCTGTATCTGCAGTGGTCCGTGTCCAGGGTGCGAAACAGATCTGAGCAAAGGGTGTACAGCTGGGTAAGGAGGTCAAAGGTGTTCTCAAACCAAATGGATTTTGCAATGGGTTATTCGATCAATTGTCCAAAGAAAATACTTTGTGCCAATTTTCATCCCTGTATGTCGACAACGTGAGTAGTAATGGGGTGACAAAGAAAATCAGGTTTTTCCGTAAAAAATTTCTCTTATCCACTCCCATTGAAAATTCAGAAGAAAAAGGCATATTTGAGCTATTAGAATGGACATCTATGAATTTTCTATGAATATTTTTAGCTTGGAAACAGAATTTTACAAAATAAAAAAAATGTTGGAAAAATATCAAAACGCACTATTTCTCACTTCTTCGATGCCCGTACAAGTACCATATTCATATGACTCATATAATTAATTTCTTAGATGGACACTATATCAAATTCTAAATAATATGCATATATTTCCATAGAAGAGTTTTTACCCCTCTGTTGCATTATTCTTCGTCCCTATCATCATTGATTACGGTTTTTGATTTTTGTAACTATGTGCCCCCACTTTGATAAATCTAAAAAAATTATATGTTAACTACCATAACGGGATGCTAAAACTGTAAAAATATAAACTTAGTATCTCACAACTTCTACAAGAGATTGGCATTTCACCCTTTGCACTCAGCGCTGTTTTCAATCTAAAACTAAATTTTTCTTCCATCTTACATTATTTTCATTTTATTCATACGAAACTGATCCGATTTCTACATATAATATTGAAATGTTTAGTAATTTATTAAATACAAATTTTGTAATATTTTTTGTAATTTCTTTGAAATAATGCGACAACAATTTCTAGTGGTGCTTCAGAGTCACCACTCGAGTGCAAAGGGTTAAACTTTTTTTTTTATTTCTGAAAATTCGGTTTCGAAGCTAAAAATTCAGACAAAATTCATAGATGTGCATCCTAAAAGATAAAATAGAAAAACTTGATTTTCCTTGTCACCCCATTACTATCCCCCATTTCGACATATAGAGTTGAAAATTGGCACAAAGTATTTTCTTTGGATAAGTTATCGAATAGTGTTGTAACAGACCTGGCTGCGCCAGGCCTGTTCCGAGCCGAACACGGCCGACGGATACCGAGATCCGCCGGCACCCGCGAGCGCCCCTGCGATCCCCGCACCACCGTACCGATCTTGGCGGGAACCGGAACCCGCCATGATGAAATACCGTCGCGCCGGATACAGGACGACGCCGGAAAAGTCGGCCGCGATCCGTACCGCACCGCACCCCCTCGCCTAGGAGACGAGAGAGACGAGCCGACAAACGGCCTCTTTGGCCTTCCGCCACGCTCGCGTACGGACGTTTTTCCAGAGCCACGATCGCCAGCCGATATATTATCGAACCGACCGATCCCGCCGAGAACCGTCTTGCCGCGACGCCGAAAACGCCGAGGATAAATCCGCGCCGTCAGCGCAGACTTCACCCGCGGAATTATCGCCGCGAGTGTACCGACGTGTGCCCGCGCACCGCAACCCCGGACACGCCGCAGCGTGCCGAAGTTCCTGGAGCGCCGACCCGAACGCCGAGCGATCGAGACCGGAACCAGGGTGAGTAGCCTTCCGTCCTATTAAACCCGACATCTCCGCTTCCGTCCTGCACCCACGGAGAGCGAACCACCCGCGACCGGCGACACGCCGGTCGTCCTGGGGCACGGGATCTCCGTCCGCCGAGATTGCCCTGGTCCGGATGCGCCGCTGCGTACGGCCACGACCCCGCCGTGATACGAGTCTCGAATCGCGACCGCCGACCACCGAAATGCGAAGCCGGGACCGCGACGAACATTGCGAATAATCGTGTCGTTAATCAACCGTGCTCGACCGCCCGCGTCCCGCCGTAACCCTCGCGTTATCCCGCGTGAACCCTGGCACGGCGAGCCAAATCCGGCCGCGAGGAACCCGTTGTTTCGAGGTCCGCCGGGAAACGGACTCGTTACAGTATAATGAACGACGAAAGTTACTTCCCATTACAATTACATTAACGGAAAATTACTGTAAATATGATCTGAATGATATTGTGTTTGATATAATTTTCATTAGAAAAATGCCACGAATATGTAGGTGAAAGTCCCACAAAAAATAATGAAAAAGCTTGGGGGCCCCTCACGAGGGAAACCCCGCGGCAGTGGGGATAATTGTGGGACTTTTATCGGCTAGATATTTGGGACAAATATCGAGAAAAGACTGTGCATACTTTTGAGCGGGAGTGTCCACAGAACTCCAAAATTATGACGAGATTGAAATGGACAGATCGCGAAAGGAATGCAGAGTTAACATTGTGCACAGATTAACATTTTTTAAAAACGCCTGAAGCTTGTGTCGACTCGAATTATCCGCTTCATGGATTGAATAGTTTGCCACTGATGTTTCTACAAGTAATAATAACACTTCCTCCACTGTATTTAAATAAACATCTCAATCCCCAATTCCTTGTATCTAGTGAATCAGGCCAAAGCTATTTATGAACGTTCCACCCCTAACAAGTGCAGATCCATCACCTACTTTTATCGTTGGTTTAGTACAATTTCGTCGGTATTCCTGCCTGGTACATCGTTGTCTGACATACATTTTACTATCGGGTGTGAGTGTACACCCATTCAAAAATCGTTCGTAAAAAGTACTGGATGTAAGTCACTTTCCACAGCTCCAATTTAAATGGTCTTTCGCAAAATTCATTCTAGCTCGTACATTTTTCTCAAAAATAAATTGCCTCTATTTTATAATTCTCACCTCAGCATGTAAAACCATTGCCGAATACAGTGTCTACTCGAGAATTGTCCAAAACACGGGTCCGGCCAGGGACAATTATCGACTAGAAGATACTATTCTTTTATCCACTGCCGAACGTAGAAAAGGACAGCGAAGCTCGAGGGACGTGGTCGCCGAAGAGTGTAAACATAATACGGGTCGGCTATATCGGTGTGAGACTATATATAATTCGGATTATATTTACACTAATTTTTCGTTAATATAATTGTAATGGTAAGTAATTTTCATTATTCATTACACAAGTAAATATCATCAGAATTATATCATATTCGGTATAATTTTCATTAGAAAAATTCCACGAATATAATGGTGACAGTCCCATAAAAATAATGAAAAATAAAGAAGTTTTTTTATTGGATTAGTTGTAATTCTCACCGATATACCCGACCCGTATTATGTTCATACTGATCGGCAACCGAGGCCTCTAGAGCTTCTGGGCCCCTCACGAGGTATGCCCCGCGATAGTGGGGATAGTTCTGGGACAATTATAGGCTAGATATTTGGGACATTTATCGAGTAGAGACTATGTTGCGTGTCTGAGCTACCCAAAATTTGGCTACTTTTTAACATCTTCCTTTATGGATTTGTTTCTGAAATGCGAAGATCTTTCAGTGATCCAGTTCATTCATTTGTATTTGTTTCTAAAATTAAAAGTTCTCTCTGTGATCCAATTTATTCTTTATAGAAATTATTGTCCTAGTCAATAGAACGATTTAAAGTTGTGAAAAAAATCTTGCAAAAAAGTGTTCACTATATACATATAACAAAGGTCCATCCTAAAGATCCACAATAATAAAACAATGATTCAGGCATATTTCACTGTTTAGGAGCTTACAAATTAATATTTAACACAATTCGTTACATTTCACAGTGATACATGACCTCGTATATTGCACCTCGTTGAATTCCTCTAAGCAAACGCCATCTTATTATGAACAAAAGTGTATATCGTTTCCTTAAAAAAAAAAAAGAAATAAAATTGACTTTGAAATTTTTCCTATCACACAATGTTGTTTTTTTTTTTTTTAGAACGGTGCTACAATTATGGCTGTGATTAAATATCACATAAACCTTGAAATCGGTTCGCATAATATTTGTCGTGTAAACCACGTCACATCATGACCAGCAAAACGTTTTACAATTTCGATGACGCAGTTTGGTTGCGACAATATGTATAGGAAATAAAATAGCTTTGCATATCTGTTAAGAAATATATGTATTATGTTAATTCGTCGATAATTTGGTAATTATCATAAGAGTGTAAATTTTCTTGGCAATTTCAGTCGATTTTGACTACTATTTACATGTGCCAGTTACGCATTTAACAAAAGAATGCAATTTCTTATGTGATTATAAATCAAATGTGAAATGTATTACATCTTGATGATAATAATAATGTTTACGTTTACATGATAATAATTATGACAAAAATGGATTTGTCAAATAAAAAAGTGTACAGATATAAGAAGAATTGAATATTACATTGTTTTCGACTTAATAAAATTACTAAATGAGAAAATACGTTTTCAATTAACTTCTGGTTCTTGCAATTGACATCGACAGTTTTTATTTTGCATAAAGATCCGCAGTCTAACAATGTAATAATAAATCCTACTGAAGTCAAAACTATAATATTGTGAAAATCTGTGTCTTTACCTACAGATTAATACGTACAAACAAGATAAAATAAAAAAATAATAATACTTTTATCATTATAATTATAAAATATCTGATGTATAATTAATGACTCGGGTGGATTAAATTGATTACAGTGTAACCATTGCTCGAACGCCATTTCCAATACTAATAAGCACTCGTTCTGTTATGACGCACACGCTCGTAGGAGAAAGACAGAAAATAAACAATTTCAAACAAAGTGAAGACAAGCTTTGACGAAGTTATAGCCCATTAAAATCGTTTGTTTTGCCCTTAAACATAACTTTACTACAAAACATGTACAGACTAAAAACTTGAGATTATGACGACATACAGGGTGAGGCGCCAGAAACAGGCCACCTGACACAAACATTCTCTGCATGGGTGGAGGCATAGAGGAGATTTCAAGGTCACCATGATTTTTTTTAATGGAAAGACCTACTTTCTGTATCATGAATCGATAGACTATCGAATTCTGAGTAAAACTGTATTGACCTCCATATGTCCTAAATCTAATAGTTAACGAGATATTATCGAAATAATTTTCTTTCTTCTTTGGATAATATCTCGTTAACTGTTAGATTTAGGACATGTGAAGGTCCATGCTTTTATACTCAGACATTGATACTCTATCGATCTATGGTATAAAAAATGGGACATTCCGTTTAAAAGAAATGAAGCCGACCTTCATATGTCCTTTACGCGTCCACCTAAAAAAAAAAGCTACTAACATCAGATTAATGCCCCCTCGAAACCAAGCAAGTTCCATGTGATGCATTTCTTCCTAACACCAATAGCAGCCGAAGTATTCAGGTGGCCTGTTTCTGGCACCTCACCCTGCATATGTTCCGAATAAAAATTCTATGCTTTAAACCAGAGCTGATAAGCGGTCTGCCCGTACGGGCAGCTTGACCTGAACATACACAGAACGGCGGGCACAAAGCCACGCCCCTGCGGGCAAGGCTGCATGAATTTGTCACACGAATTGTCACAGCTACGTGGCCAGCTATATCTGTGCTACGGCCTACCCCCACTCCGCTAAGTCACTTGCCCGCTGATAGGCATATCGAGCAGCTCTGCTTTAAACAGAAAGATAAAAGCAAAGTGTATGATCCCTTAATCGTTCATTATAAGTATCTTTTGGTCTGCTTTATCTTATCGATATGTATTTGCTTACTGAAATTTACAACTACAAACTGCGTCACGTTAGTATTTCAACGATTGTTTTATTATCATTTGTCACTTATCTGAACATTTCTGTGCCACCATGTAATATGTAACAATGAGAACATGTACGGTGGATGTGTCAATATGTACATATGTATGGAGTTTTCAGTTATGCTCATCGAATCTCCGATAAGATGATATTTAATTAACCGACTGGGCATAGCAAGCACAATGTATGTACGTATGTATATCGATCTAAGAAGAATGATACGACACATACACACTTCGATCGTATACAATGTTGCGCATCTATTCAAAGACACAGAATGTCCAAGGAATGATAAGACTGTTCGACAAAGGGTGTAGCCGGATAAGGAGGTCAGAAATGCCCCCAAACCAAATTGAATTTGCAATAGGCTTTTCGATAATTTATGCAAAGACAATACTTTTTGTGTAAATTTTCAACCCTATATGTCGACATGGGGGTAGTAATGAGGCGACTGGGAAAATCAGGTTTTTCAGTAATTTCTCTTATTCTTTTCATTTGAAAATTCTGAAAAAATCAGGCATATTTGAATTTTTTCAGTATTGTTAGCTTGGGAACCGAATTTTAAACAATAAAAAAACGTTGAAATACCAATTTCTTGTAGAAGTTATGAGATACATATGTACTATGTTTATATTTTTCCAGTTTTGGCATCTCGTTATGGATGTTAATACATAATTTTTTCAGATTTTTCAAAGTGAGGGCATATAGTTAAAAAAAAAAATCAAAAACCAGTCATTTTCGAGCGCCCTGTGGCAGAAATCGATGTGACCTCCAAGGTTAACCCGATTTCTGTCAGAGGGCGTTCCAATCTGAACTAATCTACAGGAGCACCTTGCGGTTTTTGCAATTTTACAAAACTAATAATATATAAATTAAGATAAGTGTACATTGTTAAGATGAGTGCTGGACATTCGCGATGTGTTAGGTGTAATTCTTCACTTTGGAAGTCACCCAAGCAAAACAAAAAAATTAATAATCGAGATAAAGCTAAGAGGTGGTCGAACGTTGTGCATGACAGAAACGGAATCCGTCACGTGACCGAGCCGTGGTGAGAGCGTGGGGACATAGCGCGGTAGAAGGGGAAATTAGAGTGGGGGAGCAAGTCTTAATCTGACGACTATGGTAAGGTAATGCGTCTAAAATTCTAGAGTGTGGAAAATCGTAACCTTAAATGGTAAAGTAAACACTCAAATACAATAATACCAGGAAGAAGACGTCTGATAGAAGGCAATTCAAGAACACAACCGATAAGATGAAAATCGTTACAAAATATTTGGAAGAACATTAATTCATTCGTGGGCTATTACTAGAATTACAAGAAATAATATAATAATAAATTACAAGAATTAATAGAAAAGACAAGGCTGTTATTTTCAGTTGAAGAATTTAAGAAATACTTTCTCTCTTTTCTGGAACGATTAGCAAAAATGTCTTTCCGGAATGACCATCATTCCGGATATTAACTTATTAATATAATTCATGTTCACTGATTTTTGTAATACGCGTTGGTCACATAAACTGTATCTTTATTTAATGAAAATTCTATCTGTGTAGTTATTTAAGCATTCTTGTACGATATAAATAAAAATTAATTTTGTTGTATTAAAATGAAATATTTACCTCGATTCGATTGTTCACATACTTTTGTTACATACTGTACGATGCGCCGATGAGTATTTACCCAGTGATTTCGTATTTTCTTCGTGTTTCCAAGGATACGAAAATATAAAAAAAGGCAAAAGTTTTTATCAGCTTCTCCCGTGACGAATGCACAGAAGTTTCAGTGCAGTAAGTAGCTCTAATGTGTAGGAGATAGATAGATAGATAGATAGATAGATAGATAGATAGATAGATAGATAGATAGAGAGAGAGAGAGAGAGAGAGAGAGAGAGAGAGAGAGAGAAGGGAGGCACACAGATCCTCTACCTGAGGGCCATGGAAATTGCACATGGTCACCAGAAGGAGAAGACGGTGGGTTTTCCCAAAAAGTCGAATACCTGAGCTGCTATAAACAGATGGCTGGCTTGCAATTACGGGGGGCACAGTGGCCAACGGTTTTTAGCGGCTCAGGTCAAAAAAGGGCAACTGTCGTTTTCGGGAAAAGAAGCGGCAGTGTCGAGCGCGAAGTGAAGAGTGTCACATCGAACGAACAGCGAGCTGAGATAATTGTATACACTGGTTTTTTTTTGCAAGTAAAGTTCCGAATCTCCTAACCACCCATCTCTCCAAATATTCTGTTCCTCGCCCCAACAAATGGATCAATATCGGTGAGCACAGCCATCACGTAAGCTGAATATAGATGTACGAAAGAAGTACAAGGTGAAGTATAATTATTTGTTATTTCCACCAAGCGATGAAGCAAACTGATTCAAATTATGAAATAAATTTGAATTTATCCCATGATGTCCGCGTTACCACAGCTTTTACCGCTAGAAATAAAGTATGGAGGAAAGTGTGACAACCTTTCTTCTTCTCTGCAGATTTAATCGGTAATTATTACTTTAAGGAGCGACACGTTTAATGATTCTTGTTTTACCAAACCATGTCAGGTCGAAAGGCTTGATATTTTGTTAACGTTTGTCCCTTTTTCTTTTAACTCTAATATCATTTTTATTTCGGTTGGATTTAATTCTTCACCGCGTCCCATTTTCGTAACTTATAAACAATATAAAAAGACAACGATTATCTTTAATTCACTATTAGGACACAGGAAAGATTTTTCACGTGAATAGAACCTCGTCTGTTCACTGTCTCTGGGACACTGACTGAAACACCATAGCATGTCCTATCGTTCAGACGTACCAGTTTCTCATGTAAACAAATGGGACTCCTAGAACGCAAAGTAAGTAGGAGCTGTTTCTTCGTATGTTCCAAACAGAGGACACTCAGCTATACCGGGGGTTCCAAAAGTTTTACCTAAATGAATAAATTCCAGAATATTTCGCGGGCCAAAAGTTCGACACAGGGGAAAGATTTATACTAATTTTCTAACATAATCGTTCTATATTTATAACAACAATTAGTTTCTTTTTTACAAACCGTTTATTAACACAATTCAGAAATATAATTCTCGGCTCGCGCTTTGGAAACCCCTGCTGTATACAGATGTACATACTGTACAAAATTTGTGTACACATCATTGGTATTGAAGAACGTTAGAAATTCAGGGGTATCCTATCGATATGTCGTGGAGTGTATATTTTATATTGGATGATTGCAAAAGTTTGTGCCCAATTTTCAGAGACTTGAAGACAAAACATCTTCTTTTAAAGAAAAAACCACGCTATCTTTGCGATAAAAGAAACCTCCTAGCTAGAAGAAGGAAGTTATTTGACCGTTCATAGACCTAATCGATTTTACATTTGCAATACATTTCCTGGCTAAACTTTACTTCAGGAAACCAGAAATTTTTAACTTTTTTTGTAATCCTGTAGATTTTGGTGAGAAAATGTCGTAAATCCAGGTTTTAATGTTAGGAATTCAATGGTTCAAAATTTATGCACGTGTAAAGATGTCGATTTTCAGCGTTTTTGACAGATAAGAACGCCGCTATATTGGTATGCAATCATCTAATAACATGAAAAAGTTGCACCATCTACGCTAGATATGCATATTGTTCTGAGGAGCATTGCCCTAGCTCCGTAGAAATCGAAAGTAACAAAACCATGATTGCTCACTTCACCATGTACAGAGGGGCAAGAAAGTATTCTAATTTAAAGATTGAAGAAATTATGTACAAAAAGATTGGCGATTATTTACGTATTATTTGTGAATATAAAATGTACTAGTCTATAGTTTTATGTTTTCCACGAATAGATTATTACGTAATAAAAGTAGTACGAAAAGGTTAAACACCCTACCCCCACCCCCCCGCGGTTGTTTGTATAATGGATGAATTTTCCATTAAATAAATATTCATTTATGATTCATACCAATTGATCTCGTATTGTACTTCTTTATATTCACGCCAAGTGAACAGTATACCGGAATTTCACTGAAAAGTACGTTTCACTGAAAAGTACGTTTCACTAAAGATAGGTTCCTATGAATTGTTTACATCGGTCTCAAATAACATACTTTTCTTACGTTCGAAACAAAACTAAAGATTTTTATTTTTCTTCACCTTGGACGGTGTTTCGCCCAATGCACAAAAACTTCTATGATGATATATTGGGTTGGAACGAAAGTTTCTAGCGTTCTCAAATTAAAATTCAAAGATAAAATGAAGATATTTAATCATCGATTTATTCAATAACAAATTTTTCATTCGGTCCTATTACTTTTCGTCATTTTTTAGGTAACTTATGTTATTGTAATAAACCTCTGAATAAATATCTTAATTTTATCTTTGTATTTTAATATTAAAACGCTACGAATTCTTGTACAAGCTCAATATTAGCAACAAATTGTAACTTATTGCAGAAATTAATTCATTTTTTCAAACGCACGCCACTCGTGGAATATCGGTTTCTTTAGTTTGATTTTTATAGGCTGAGTTTAGGGGGATACATCGAAGCTTGAAATTACTGATAAAATAATAAAATTGTTTTCACGCAATTGTTAAATAAAATAAGTTTAATTTATGAATTATTCGGCTAGATCTTGACTATACTTCCGTTACATTTTATTATTTAAAATTACAAAATGGCGGCGTTAAGTTAATCATGAATAAATATATTTCAATGTAGCGTACGAGTTTTTAATAATTCAAAAAAGTAAAAAAATAGCGGCCGTTTAAAGAATGCAACCTTTGTCCCTAAGAATAATTAAGATTAAATATTTATAAGGTTTAAAAAAAATCGTACGCTACATTGAAAAGTATTTACTCTTGATTAAAATTATATAAAAATGTGTAACCTTCTATGCACAGTGGTCCAGAAGTCCATATTTGTGGCCAAAACTATTGTAACGTTATTTCAAGGTTTAATATTATGTTATCATAGATCGTTGAATTCGTATCGATACCAGTTAGAATATTATGAAGTACAAACTATATATTAAGGGCCCGGGCTGCCAAAAGTAGAGTGACTACGTTACCGACAATATATGGTTTTACGGGGATCAAGTTTTAGTCCTTAAGGGGGCCGGCAGGGTTTGAAATCCATATGCTTATGCATGGGTCAAAACCTTTTCAAACTATCGCTTCAATATTGCAATGAGCAGTTTAAAAGTGGTCACTTGTGTTTCCTAAAAGTCCAATTTATGTCTGTATAGAGCCCAAATTTCGACTTTCTACCTCATCGCGGAGTAATTAACAATATTCGGCAGAAAATTCGAATTCTGAAGCAAGTATGACGTCAAAAGATGGCTGCCGCTGAGAGATTCTCTTAATTTCGCGAGATTTAGTGTTCGTATCGAAAAAAGGGCTCTATACAGATATAGCGAAGACATGTACAAACACGGTGGTATGCATTTTTAATTGATTACTTACTTATTTAAGACGTAAAATGACTAGAAAAAAAGGCACAATTTTGCGGTTCCGGTTACTAGCGCCACGGTCTCTCCGCGGCAAACACTGTACGTTGCGATAGAATACGGTCGATAATGCAGATCGATAGTACAGGTTTACGTATGTACGATATGTATGCTGCCGAATATTGTTAATTACTCCCCGATGAGGTGGAAATTCGAAATTTGGGCTCTGTACAGACATGTATTGAACATTTGGGAATCACAATTGACCATTTATAAACTGCTCATTGCAATATTGAAGCGATAGTTTGAAAAAGTTTCTGACCCTTGCACTTGCCGCCACGCGGCTCGCAACGTCAGGCTTGTTTCGAACGTCTCGCGACCGGCGGCATGCTGCCGAATATTGTAAATTACTCCCCGATGAGGTGGAAATTCGAAATTTGGGCTCTGTACAGACATGTATTGAACCTTTGGGAATCACAATTGACCATTTAGAAACTGCTTATTGCAATATTGAAGCGATAGTTTGAAAGGGTTTCTGACCCTTGCACTTGCCGCCACGCGGCTCGCAACGTCAGGCTTGTTTCGAACGCCTCGCGACCGGCGGCATGCTGACGAATATTGTAAATTACTACCCGATGAGGTGGAAATTCGAAATTTGGGCTCTGTACAGACATGTATTGAACCTTTGGGAATCACAATTGACCATTTATAAACTGCTCATTGCAAAATTGAAGCGATAGTTTGAAAAGGTTTCTGACCCTTGCACTTGCCGCTACGCGGCTCGTAACGTCAGGCTTGTATCGTACGCCTCGCGACCGGCGGCATGCTGCCGAATATTGTAAATTACTCCCCGATGAGGTGGAAATTCGAAATTTGGGCTCTGTACAGACATGTATTGAACCTTTGGGAATCACAATTGACCATTTATAAACTGCTCATTGCAATATTGAAGCGATAGTTTGAAAAGGTTTCTGACCCTTGCACTTGCCGCCACGCGGCTCGCAACGTCAGGCTTGTTTCGAACGCCTCGCGACCGGCGGCATGCTGCCGAATATTGTAATTTACTCCCCGATGAGGTGGAAATTCGAAATTTGGGCTCTGTACAGACATGTATTGAACCTTTGGGAATCACAATTGACCATTTAGAAACTGCTTATTGCAATATTGAAGCGATAGTTTGAAAAGGTTTCTGACCCTTGCACTTGCCGCCACGCGGCTCGCAACGTCAGGCTTGTTTCGAACGCCTCGCGACCGGCGGCATGCTGCCGAATATTGTAAATTACTACCCGATGAGGTGGAAATTCGAAATTTGGGCTCTGTACAGACATGTATTGAACCTTTCGGAATCACAATTGACCATTTATAAACTGCTCATTGCAATATTGAAGCGATAGTTTGAAAAGGTTTCTGACCCTTGCACTTGCCGCCACGCGGCTCGCAACGTCAGGCTTGTTTCGAACGCCTCGCGACCGGCGGCATGCTGCCGAATATTGTAAATTACTACCCGATGAGGTGGAAATTCGAAATTTGGGCTCTGTACAGACATGTATTGAACCTTTGGGAATCACAATTGACCATTTATACACTGCTCTTTGCAATATACCTGAGCCCCACACTACCCCAGTCTGGGGTGTGCGTACGGTATTTTCCCCCTCTTCCTTACAAAAAGGTATACCTTCTTCGTGTAAATAAGAAGCTATAAACGTTACTTCTATATCATAAATTTTCAATCTTGTACATAAGCATATTCTTCTTCTTTCATTTTATACTTACATACAATGATTATTATTTAAATTAAGTAGTATTTTTTTATGGAAAGGAATTATTTTTTATGAATTTGAATCTAAATTGAATTATATTGTGGGGAAGGATAAAACGCAAAGCGTTTTTGCCAAAGGACACCCGCGAGTCGCCAAAACAACGGTCGACAGGTGAATGTCCAAGAGAGCGAGTGTGAGAGAGTGAGAGCGTGAGTGAAAGAAAGAAAGAATCTTAGAAGGAAAATGACCGTGTAGTATGTATGTATGCATGTGTGTGTAACTAGTCCAATATAAATATGCGGTAGGTCGCGGGAGCGCAAGAGTTATTGTCCGAGTTTCGGCGAGTCGAGAGATTTGCGAGAGTGCGGAGTGATAGAGCGAGAGAGAGAGAGAGAGAGAGAGAGAGAGAGAGAGAGAGAGAGAGAGAAAGATAGAGAGAGAGAGAGAGAGAGAGAGAGAGAGAGCCGTTCGTACGAAACAGACGAGAGAGTGAGAGAACACGTGGGTGAGCGTCAAGAGGAATATTTATACAGGTCCAATAAACGTTACTGCAATACAAAACTTCATTGCAATACCTGACCGCTTGGCCTCCAACAATTCCTACAGTATTTATTATTTAAATTTCTTATTGATTATTTTTCGTGTAAATAATAATTTAGATTCAAATTCATAAAAAATAATTCCTTTCCATAAAAAAAAATTTAAATAATAATCATTGTTATGTAACTGTAAAATGAAATAAGAAGAATATGCTTATGTACAAGATTGAAAATTTATGATATAGAAGTAACGTTTATTTACATTTTAATTAAACTTATAGGAAAGGAAGAGAAGGGATGCAGGAAAATAAACTCTCCCTGTTTTAAAAAATAATTTTTTTTTATTGTCGATGTGCGTAATAAAAATACTGGTGAACAATGTTGAAGGGGGATGATTCTGGGAAACCGTGGGCTCCTCCGTGGGCTCCTCCGTGGGCTCCACCGCGGGCTCCTCCGTGGGCTCCTCCGTGGGCTCCTCCGTGGGCTCCTCCGTGGGCTCCTCCGCGGCCTCCTCCGCGGGCTCCTCCGTGGGCTCCTCCGTGGGCTCCTCCGTGGGCTCCTCCGTGGGCTCCTCCGTGGGCTCCTCCGTGGGCTCCTCCGCGGGCTCCTCCGCGGCCTCCTCCCACGTCGAGCCGCTTCTTTTTACGTTGGCCACGGTTTCTGTGGCGGTATTCCGCCCGCTTAATTAATTTCGCTAATTTGTTCTGAAAAATAATTTTATTATGTATAATTGTTAAGACTGTTCATTATTGATTATTCTATAGTGACTTACGTATGAATATTCATCTAATCTCGGGAGCGTCATCCCGTCCCGCGTTGCGGATGCCGTGGGCGGTGGGCCAGTGTGCCGAGCTGTTGCCGGCATCGCGATGCGGGAGGCGGTGGGCGGTGTTGTCTCGCCGACCCTTATTGGGATCCTTGATCCCCGAGGTTTTGACACCGACAGCCTCTCAAATTTGGCAACAGTAGGTTCCATTATTCTGGAAAAGAAAAAAAAATTATGTTATAAGATTATCGAAGGAGTAAAATGTATATATGTTGCAACGAGACGTATGTGTCTCGTTGCGAGTCGTTCTGTACCTTAACCCGCACCAATCACCGGTGCGGGCTAGCCGCGCGCCAATCCGCGGAATCCAGCCCGAGCGCGGACCAATCGCCGTGTACCGAAGATTCGCGAACGAGCACACGAGGTCCGCGTTCGGGCTATAAAGATCGCGACGGAACCAGCCGAAGCCGGAGTTGGTCTGGAGCAGCTCTCGGGTGAACACCCGGGCCCAGATCCTCTCGCAGCCGCGCCAGATCGTGCTAGCCGCGGTATACCATCGGGCGAACACGACGAGGCGCTGGAATCGGCAGAACGTAAGTGGGTTTACGTCCCCTACGCGAAACCGAGACCGCGACCAGGATTCTGGGAGGCAGTCGATCACCGGCTTGCTCTTGTCAGGGCACCGAGGATACGACACTCCCGGACCGTCATCCCTACCACCCGGACCTGTTCCCGCGTCCCGCTCTCCCCTCAGGGATCCAGCGTCACGCTCCGCAAGTTAGTCGTCGATCGGCCGCAGCAGCGTGTGGAGCTCGCCTCTCGGTATACTACCGGAGACGAGCGCCCTCGCCGGTTTCGGGCCGTAGGCATTAGGTTTACGTCTGTGCCTACGTGCTCGAGCCGCGGTCGGGCGGGGACGACGGGTGGGGTGTTCCGCGGATTCCTTACCCTCTCCTCTCCGCGCCCCGCGTGCCCAGCCCACCAGGAAACCAAAGTCGATTCACTACCGTTCGCTGGGCCGCGGTGGAAATAACATCTCGAGGATCGGGAGAGCTCGGGATCGCGCCGAGAGCGCCCGACTAAGACACCGCATTAGCGAGCACGACTCGCCCGCGCTCCCCGCGCACCGCGTTCTCTATACGCGCCGCGACCGTACCCGAACCGCGCCGAGGGCGTCCGACGGCAGGCACCGTTCCAGCGAGCACGTCTCGCCCGCGTCGAGTATTTCCCGCGTACAATATCGAAACCGAAAACCGTGCCGGCGTCCCGCGGTTGCCATAGGTTAGTTTTCTCGTAGGCTAAGTAGGATAATTAAAGATAAGCTACCCGCGTCGGACTCCACCGTTACGGTCCATTGATTTCTGGTTATTAAACTGTTGATAGGCCAGGGGAGAGGCAACCGGCCATCGCCAGCCCACCGCCGGACCGTCGGGAAATCCGGGCGGATAACCAACGGACCGCTCCGCGTTTTGTTCTATATTTAACCTTTATTCCTTTTGCATTAATTAACGTCTTTTCGAATAATGAATTAGTTTTGTTTTCTATCTACACAGACTGAATTATTAGACCACCTCCTCCTCCCTCCCCGACGAACCCTGGTCGCTGAGCGAATCCAGGGGAGGGCCCGCGCGCCTCACTCGCGCCTCTACGCGAGCGAGACGCTACCGTTACAATGTAAAAAAACGTTTTATAGCGTCCAGAAGAAAACTAATATACAAATGAAATAATAGTTGATTTGATTCGTTGGACGCGTGTTATGGTGTTGTGTAGAATTTGGAAGTGTGCGAGAACGGTTTTTTCGTGACCGTATCGGATTCGTGAACAAAGATTCTAAGTGACTGCAGGTGTGTAATAATTCGAAAGAATCGGGTACATAATCGTTGGGATGGGTCGGAAATCCACGGGGTGGAGACGTATCAGTGAAGAGCAAAATTGAATCAACACCGTTTTGAACAGCATTCACACCAAAAGACTTGAGTGTTTTCGAGAAGCTACAAGGATTATTTTATTAGTCGAAGATGTAGGAAAAGTTACATTTTACAACGTTTTTATCTGGGCCTCTATTGGAACTTCAAAAAATGTGTTCCATTAACTCGAACAAATTATATCCATGCTGAAAATGTTATCGATATTTGTCAATTATAAGTCGAATTCGTTAAAAATTGCAATTTTTCCCAAACGTTTATAACTCGTAAACGAAGGAAAAAACCAATATCATAGGTTTCATTGACTAAATTTCCAGCATCGATACAGTTTATTCGAGTCAATGAAACATATTTTTTTAAGTTTCAATATAGGCACAGATAAAAGAATTGTAAAATTCAACTGTAACGATTTCAAATGAAATCACAGTTCAAAATTTTTTTGCACCGAATTATTGCACACCAGCAGTCACTCACAATCCGATACGATGCCGAACAAAACATTCTCGCACACTTCCAAATTCTACACAACACTATAACACTTCACCACGCGTTCAACGAATCAAGTTTATTCGCGTAGTAAATAAAGAAAAAAAATCGACATTCAAATTGACTGACAAACGTTTCTTCACCTATATTCGCGATAGATAGACTTTCTAATACTTACGTTGTTTTCCCTACTGAAGTCAAGCTCGGAATGAGCCTTCGGTCCCAGCGTCGAGCACGGGGGATCCACCGATTTTCATGAAAATGCACCGGTCGGTCACGAAAGATCGCACCTCCCCTTCGTCTTTCGAATTTCCCGCGACCGCTGGCCGCGGCACGAAGGTCGAAATTCAAATCATTGCCATATGTTTCAAAGCTTGGGCTTTCTGGTGGACTACCAGGAGGGGGTGCGAAAAAACTGAAAGATGCTGTTTACTGACGAAGAGAGACGCGTTCGGTCGTGAAAAAATCTCCGTCAGTAATTGTTCAAAACGCGATATTTATTTCTCATTTTTTCCTTCTTATTTTTATTCTACTGTATTCCATTCTATTCTATTCTATTAAATTTTATTCTATTCTATTCTATTCTATTATATTCCACCTCATTATATTATAATAAAATTACAAAAATTGTGACAAAAAACGACGAATGTGCATCATCCGCGTCGCTACGACATGTGAGGGAGAATGCAACAGGAAGGCTTCGTCTTTCCAGCAGAAGATTGAGTGTAAAACGAAAATTGAGGGAAACGTGAGTATAAATTTGTATTATTATGTCTAGCTTGTATTTGGTAATTTTACCACCCACGCAAAAATCTGAAAAAATCGGAACCACTGTTTTTGGTGATACCCTTCGATACAAGTAAAACGAAGAGTGCATAACTTTCCAACATGTGAAAACATTTTTTAAACATTACTAGAAAAATAGCCGTTTCATTTGTAGTGGACCTTTTACTATAAAAGACTGTAGGCCATAAAACATCTGCGTGCCAAATGCGAGTAGGTACGTCCGAAAACATTCATCGCGGTCATTTCGCAGGCAAGAAGGGATTTTTCCTGATACCTGGTCGTTCTCATATTTTTTTCGCGCGCAGCACAACGTCCAAAGGCCCAAAAGCCGGCCAAGAAAACATTGGAAACCTTTTCAAAAGAAAACCGTGCGCAAGGGTTTTTGAGGTCGCTGGACACGAATATGTTAATTTAACATTTTAATCAATAATTTAATTTTCATTAATTGATTTTTTTATTTTGGTCGGATAACATGATTTTTCTTTTATGACAGTGTACATTTGAAACTATGTACATGCTGATGCATGGTCACGCAAGCAATTTTAATTAAGTAATAACTTTCAATCGCAAGATTGTCCTCCAAAGTGTACACATTTGACACAATAGGAAGAAACAAGCATTACAGTTCGCAGTATTTGACTGAAGAAAACATAATAAAAATATGATTTCACAATGTTAAAATTAATTTGTAAAGTTGTTCGTTGTGGTTTGAAGAAAATGACATCGCAACTCAAATGAACAATATTCGTAATTTCGAAAAATTGTCCTATGGCCGGCTTTCGGGCATTCTCGCACACTCTGCGCAGTGGCGTGCGATGATTTCCGTGCATTATTCCTTTCGTTATTTCCTAACTCGTGGTGATCTGGACTTTGTCAGCCAGGTCTGTCCTGCTCAGGTACACGTGTTTCCATATTTTATGGAACCCAGCCTTATTTGCGCCAATTTGCTTTTCCCCGTCGAAGGACCCGAAATGAGAGAGCACTTGAGATTGCCATAAACCTCTCCCCCCCCCCCCCCGTACCAGGCCGAGAGGACCGGGCATGATAATTCGTTGGTTTCGTCTCTGGCAGAGTTGGGCAAAATATTTATCTAAATAAAAATTTCGAATAACGAATAAAAGATAAAAATATTTGTATTCGTTATTCGAAGGTTCGAATTAAAAAAGTATCTTTATTCGACGAGTATCGAATAAATAATTCTATTCCACGAGAATGTATCCGACGAATAAAGTTACTTTTCTATTCAAAGCGGATTTATTCGAACTTCGAATAATTTTTCCATCTTTTATCTGTATCTTTTATTCGAAGGCTTCGAATTGTAGTGACCGTAATCAGGAAGGCTAAGGGTTCTAAAGAGGTTCTAAAGATTTCGTACACGTGTTGGCTTTGGTGCGTCTTTATTTGAACTGCCGATTCATACGATCGGTCCTGGCGTGTCGGGAGGTCCGCGCCCTCTCGACACGCGTCAACCAATACATATCGGTTACCGACTGCTGGTGCTATATACTACAGTTCGTCCATCCTGACAACATGATTGCCCTCAATCATCGGTTCACGCAGAAAACACAAACATCTTATTGTCTACAAGAACCTCATTAAATTAAAATATAACTTTGATTAACATACACATTCCTTTCGCATGAATGAACAAAATAAAATTTCTCGTTTAACATAAAAATAATCTAATGTTCAGTAAACTTGCACTCTAAACCTAAATCTAAATTAAAACGTAAAATTAAATAATCATTTTCTTAACAAACTTTTTCCAACGATAATACACTTAAACTAATCCGGATCACCTTTAATCCATGGTCTCATATTTTCGACAGAACAAGTTCCTTCATAAGGCATTTGAGTTAACTGGTTATTTTCAGGATCACATACAATATAACGGTCATGGTCTAATACACATTTCACTACATAGGGTCCTCTATACTTAGGTAATAATTTCTTCTTCACACCCGCAGTTGTATCTACATTTTTTATCATCACATAGTCGCCTAATTGATATTTTGTTGGTTTTTTACGCTTCTTATCATAGTATTTTTCATTATACGCATTACTCGCTTGAATTCTCTCGCCTGCGCTTTGCCTAATACTATTTAGATCTCGATATTCGTTCTTTCTCTCTTCAAGAATTTCGCGTAAATCATCACTACATTGTCCTAACTGATTAGTTCCGAAAAAGAGTCTAGCCGGTGTATCTCCAATTGATCGGTTTATCGAATTATTTAACGCAAATTCTGCCTGCACTAAAACGTTATCCCAGCTACGAGATGTTTCAGTAAGTTTCGCCAAAATCGGTGTCAATGACCGATTTATCCGCTCGATCTGACCGTTTGCGTGTGGTGTGGCAGTCGCAATAAGAACATGCTGTATACTATTCGCTGCCATAAATTCTTTAAATTTTTCGGACGTAAACGCTTTACCTCTGTCTGATACAATTTTCTTTGGTTTACTATAATTCGAAAAATAAGATTTCAAATGTCGTATTACTTCATCAACGCCTGTACTAACGGTTGGATAAAATTTAACAAATTTCGTGAACGCATCAATGATTTCAAAGATATGTTTCTGGCTGTGTTTAGTTCTTTCCAACGGACCATAATGGTCGATGTGGATGCACTGGAAAGGTAAATTTCCTTTTTCCGGGCAATGTAACTTCCCTTCAATCTTATTTGCAACTGTCGCGAATGTTATGCATTTTAAACAATTTGAAATATGGTTTTTTACTTTATCTTTTATACAGGGAAACCAATATACTCTACATATATATTCTACTGTCTTATTCATACCCTGATGAGCAATTTCTTCATGGCTTGCACGTATTACATTTTCCTCCATGGATGATGGAACGTAAAATAACAATCTACCATTCGCTTTACGATATACTAAACCGTTACTTAATTCAAAAAATCTATCCTCCTCTTGTTCTAATTTAGATCTGATCTTATTAATTTCCGGGTCTAAATTTTGTAAGATTTCTAAATTTCTCTCAAAACTATTTTCCGTAATAACTAGTATACTATACATACGACTTAATGCATCGGCATGCTGCATTCGCTCGCCTTTTCTATGCTCCAATACATAATCATAATTTCGCAATATAAGTGACCATCTAAGAATTCTAGGATTAACCTCTTTTCGCTCCAAAGTTAACTTTAAGCTATTGCAGTCTGTGACAATAGTAAACCGTATGCCCTGTAAGTATATTCTGAATCGTTCCAGAGAATAAATAATCGCTAATGCCTCCAATTCGAAGCTGTGATATCGTGATTCTATTTGCGTTGTGCGCTTACTAAAATAACAAATAGGGTGAAATTTATTATCCGATTGTTTCTGTAAGAGCACTGAACCAAATCCTGAAGAACTTGCATCGCAGTGCAATTCTGTATTAGCTGTTGGTGAATAAATACATAAAACTGGTTCGGATATCATTAACTGTTTCAAACTTTCAAAAGATTTCAGAGCTTCATCATCCCATTTGAATTCCGTTTTTGATTTTAACAACTCATAAAGAGGCTTCGAAATATGTGCAAAATTTCGAATAAATTTTCGAAAGTATGAAATTAAACCCACGAAGCTCTGCAATTCGCGGAACGTTCGCGGTATTGGATAATTTGTCACTGCATCTACATGCTCGGTACTCGGTTTAACACCGTTGGCACTAATTCTATAGCCTAAATAAGTAATTTCAGTAAATAAAAATGTGCATTTTTCTAATCGTAACTCTAAACAATTTTCCACTAAAACAATCAACACTTCCTTCAAAATCTCTAAATTTTCTTCTATCGTTTTCGTTGCAATCAATAAGTCATCGATATAAATTAAAATCTTTCCTTGATCCAATAACGTACGAAAAGCTGCACTTACAAATCGCATGAAAAAAGAGGGTCCATTTGTCAATCCAAATGGCATTCGAACGTACTCGAATTGACCCATAAAAGTAACGAAAGACGTATATGGTATAGATTGCTCTTTCAATTTAACATGGTGAAACGCATCTTTTAAATCTAGTCGTGTGAAATACTGTTTATCGCGAAGTTCATCAATTTGATCATCGATTCGCGGAATTGGGAAATTGTCTCGTAATGTTATTTTATTTATCTCTCGATAATCCACTGCCATACGAATTTGTCCATTCTTCTTTTTGACTAGTACAATAGGACTGCTATACTGTGATGTACTTGGACGTATTATCTTTCTTTCCATTAAATTGCGAATAATATTCTGAACCGCTGTTTTTTCGAGGTACGACAAACGTCTAGGATTATAATAAAACGGTTGATGGTTTGGTTTAATCGAAGTTCCATTTCTAATTGAGTTTTTGGCGTTTCCGGCCTCTCAGGTTTTACGTAATAATTATCCATAATAGCATGAACTTTATCTTTAACGTCCCAACTAATACTATTGTTCACATTAGTCTCAAGCGATTGTACAGAATCCTGATCTATGTCAATAGCTAATATTTCAGGAATACCGACACTCGCCTCTCTTTCTTTCAACCGCTTCGAAATTTCAACAGTTTTTCCAAAGCTTATCCGAATATTGTCGCTCGCGATAAAATCTCTACCCAACAAGCATGCATTACTCATCGTGATCTTTGGAACAACATAAAAATTAATATAAACTTCGCAATCCTGTACTTGTACCTTTTGCAATAATCTACCTAATATAGTAATTTCGCTTTTGTTAACTCCTTCATAACGTACGGCTTCGTTATAAGGTTCAATATTTGTTCCACTAGGCAACAAATCATTATTCAACAACGATATTGGACTACCTGTATCGAGAACGGCTACTGTTTCGCTTATCTCTAATTGTATTTTAATTGTATAGGAAGGAACAATACTCAAAGTTTGTCGAACTAAATGTGTAGTAGTGTCCCCTGTTGAAGTCGCCGGTCGGTGCTTTGAACTTGTCGCTCGCTGCGGACAAACACTCTTTTGATGATCGGCCGCTCCGCAGATGTAACACGATCCCCGTTGTCGAATCGGCTTCGGGCACGATGTTTTGAAGTGTCCCACCTCATTGCAGTTGAAACACCGTGTTTCGTCCTTCGACTCGTTCCTCTGCGCCGCTGTTTTGTTTTGCGACACGACCTTCGTTGGCGCGGTGACTCGTACTGGAACATTCTTTCCCGCCTGAATATGCGTCTTCTTCGTCAGCTTACCGTAGACTTCTAATTTTGTCTTCAACTCTTTAAGAGTTTGCGCTTCATATAAGGACATTTTACGATAAGGATCATCAGGAATTCCATCCACGATATACTGTATCAATGCTTCTGCTTCAATAAAACCTCTTGACGCCAATTCCGTCATTTGCAAAAAGTATTCCTGTACTGTTTCATCCCGATTCATTCTTCTATTAGATAGCACATTATGAAGATCAGCACTGTTGACTTTTTTCGAAAATTCCTCAAGCAAGCACGACTTTAGCTTTTCCCATAACGTAAGTCCTTTTTCACTCTGCACCAGAATTTTAGCCAAGCCAATCAAACGCTTTTTGGCAAATAATAATTTCTGAATATCTGACCATCCCAATAACGTGGCATTGTCTTCGAACTCAGCAATCCAATTCTCCACTAAATAGTCATCACCACCATCGAACAGCCTAACAGAATCTTCGACGTCACGAAAGCTCAAAGTAAATTTTGATGCAATCGCACGATTTTCTACCTCATGGAATACGCTTTCCTCTTCTTCGTCTGACTCCTCTTCCGGGTCACTTCCACACAATAAATCGAAATTTGCGAGGCACCCATAAATACGTTGTGCAATTTCCTTGGATGTCCCGTTGTAACTAATTTTTAGCACGTGACAAATAGCAACTAGATCACCAAACTCCAGCTCCTTCTCTGCCCACGATACCTTGGCTTCTGCTTGTACGGATTCTTCGGGTTCTGGAAAACCTTTGAAGTCTCTTAAACGCATTCGATTTCGTCGATCACCCACTTCACCGAACACAAATTTATGAAAAGCTTTTATCGTTTTCACTGACGCCTTCGTAATCCTTTCGTCTAGTCCGGGAATTTGCCGCAAACTTTCCATCGTATCACGTAAATACTAAATACTAAAGTACGTAAAATAATTCCACAAAATTATATAAAGACACCCGAATCCAATCCCACTTCTGAAAACTGTAGTGACCGTAATCAGGAAGGCTAAGGGTTCTAAAGAGGTTCTAAAGATTTCGTACACGTGTTGGCTTTGGTGCGTCTTTATTTGAACTGCCGATTCATACGATCGGTCCTGGCGTGTCGGGAGGTCCGCGCCCTCTCGACACGCGTCAACCAATACATATCGGTTACCGACTGCTGGTGCTATATACTACAGAATAAATGTTCGAATAACTTTTGCCGAGCGCCGAGCATCAAAGACCCAGCGACGACAGACGACATACAATGTAAGCGGATGGAGAATCGCGCACGAATGAAACTTTAAACTTTTAGATTTTTCAATATATCCTCATAAAATTGTGACGAGCGTATGGAGGGGATTTTCCTGATGAGAATGAGGTCAAATTCGAGTGTAATCGAACAAGTTTCACTGATTCGTAATGTTACGATAAAAATCACAAACAAATGATGCCGTGTTTGGACTCATTTTGATCGTGAAAAGCTCTAAAACTCATTCGTATTAACAATATTGTTATTGTTTATTCTGATTAAAAATATAAAAGCATAAATTGCCAATAATGCACGATTCTCCATCCGCGTACATTGTATGGCGTTTGGCAGTCGCTGGGTCTTCGACGTTCGGCGCTCGTCGGTCCTCGTCGGGCGTCGTCGCCGTTCATTCGTCGAGCTGGCAAAAGTTATCCGAGGATTTATAGCGAATACATCCGCTTCGAATAAAAAAAATTATCTTCATTCGTCGGTTACATTCTCGTAGAATAAAATTATTTATTCGATACTCGTCGGATAAAGATACTTTTTTTATTCGAACCTTCGAATAACGAATAAAGATAAAGTATCTTTTATTCGAATCGTTATTTAAATAATTTTTTATCGAAACAATGCCCAACTCTGGTCTCTGGTGCGTGTTGAGCGCCAGTGTCGGATGACAATATGATACCTTTATTTGAAGATCTGTTCGAATAAAGTCTGATTATTTACTATTTATTTATAGAATAGAAAAATATCCGTTATATTCCAGTAATTAACTAGAATGAAATATGTTGTAGTCCATGTAACAGTTGAAGAGGTTTAGCAATAATTTCTTTTTTGCAGCTTGAGAACTATTTTTAGAAATTACAGGCGACGTTTGCAATTTCTGCCTACATTGTCGATGAACGGGCCTCGCTTGCGAATTATTATCTCCGGGACTGTTTCTCCACTTCAGCTACACTACTTTTTGTTTAATTTAGAAAGGATACGGCTGTTATAAAATAATTTTTTCGACCATGACAAGTAACTTTACAATGTAGGAAACTGTAAACAAATTCCTCTTTTGCGTTTTTTTCCGATGATGAGCCAGTGATTCACATGTTGGAAAAAATATGGTCACATTCCCTGAAGTTTCCCCTTCAAAATGAACCCTTCAGAAGAATGGAGAATTCTGATTGATTACGTATACATGTTAGTTTGTATGTGAATTGAATATGTTCTACAAGAAAGGTGTCATTGCTCAATGAAAACCACGAGAAGGTGGTGATTATTTACTTGACAATTAGGGTTTCATAAAATATACTTCAAAACCAGAATTTCGTGTTGTCGGCTTTGCAGTCTGCGAGGTACTGTCTGCAAAATATATGTCTAAATAAAAACTTCAAATAACGAATGAAAGAAAAAAAAAATTTGATTCGTCATTCGAAGGTCATATCGTCGATTTGGGAGTTCTAGTCTTAGAATTGGAAAAAGGGTGACACGTTTTTTGAAATGTCTGTAAAATCAACAATTTGTAAGAGATCGAAAAATCCTTTGAGATTCGGTCACTAAACACCACATAGAAAGAATAAAAGCCGAAACATTACTACAACAGGGATGACCCATAGTTCTCGAGGTAAAAATAGGGGCATTTAGTCGTAAACGAAGTCTGCTGGTATTGCGGAGCGCACCACTCACCTACCTGAAACGGGGACACCCCGCGTCCTTTTCCAGCTCATTGTGAAGCCAATGTTCAATTCTCCATCCTTCTAAAGGGGTCATTACGAAGGGGAAACGTTTTTAGTAGATACTTTTATGGTTTTACTTTTCTGACTTTATAATGTAATGAAGAAAGGGTGATCCGTTTTTTAACACGTCTATTTAAAATCAACATCGAGATGTCTCATCACACAAACGTAATAGTAGCTTGTTCGAAATCCGGAAAATCACAGGAAATTTATAAAATTTAATATATAATTATTATATAAAAATCGATTGAAAATATAAATACATAACGATAAAACATAATAAAATAAAAAAAAAAATGCGTTAGTAGGCAGGATTTGAACGCCGGTCGGCCGGGTGAAAGCTTGGCACGCTACCGTCGCGCCACAACAATTTTTGTAGTGTACATAAAATACGGCATGACATAGACGATATATATAAATATACATATATATAATAGTATACATATATTATTACATTTATGCGCTTCGTGGCACAAAAAGAGCTGCTTTAAATTTCATTCAAATGAGATTTGAATATAATTTTCTTTCTGCCAGGAAGTAAATGCCGGCAAATTTTCAAGAAGTCCTGGTAATATATATAAAATTATTATAATGTTAAGAATAAATTGATTTAATTTAATATACATCAAATGATTTCATTAGCTTTTGCATACACGTGACCGCCATTCGAGTTTCATTCCAGAGATATTAGCGAAAAACTGCAGAGGTAATGTGACAACGAGTCCTGCGTATATCTACGCGCCCGTGGCAATGTATGTGTTAGCATGTGTTGGTTGGCTGAATCGGGCTCACGAGGCAGGAATCAGTTTCACGAAACGCTTGTACATTTACGGTTTTGATGACATGGCAACAGTGAGGCGAAGGATTATATGTGGCAACCATGTCTAGTCGCTAGCTTTCTCTCTTAATTTTCGTTTCTCTCTTCCGCTACTACTCAATCTTCTTACCATCCTCAATCGGCATTTCATATATACTTTTTTACCGATATGTCGTAGACGCGACGTAGTTCCACAAAAAAATTTTAACCATTCCACAATGAGTTTTCCCTACTGACCGTTCGAGGACCGTTCAAGAATTGGCGTGACAGTCAAGGTCAAATTCCTGCCGGCCCCCTTAAAAAGGAATATTTTGTCGCTGGTAAAGGGCTCATTCGAAAGAGGAAGGTTCAATCTAATGCGGGCTGGTCATGAGCTGACGAGATTATGGAGATATTTAGAAATATGAGCGTTAGAAGTAGGCCAAACCACCGACGATATATATATAAAGACTGCCAGCCTTACGGGAGAATGTGTCGCTCGAAAAACACGGTGTTTTCTACCGCCATCTAGGATAGATTTTGGCTGGAGTAAGAAACAGAAGGTCAACGACGGTATCTCGTCGGTGCAGAAGACCACGAAGGAAATTCTCGTCGGTGAGAAGGTGAATCATCACGGAACCATATCGATTATCAAATGTTACATTCTCCGCCAAACGTATTCAAATTAAACAGATATTTTTTTTTAGTGTTGCTTTTTAAGATTTAAAATATTAAAAGTAAAAATAATATCAAAGACGAAAAATTCGTAAAAATATTTTACGTAAGAAATGATTAAAGCATAATTTTAGGAAAATCAATTTCTACTTCAAATTTCATATGAGGTACCTTAATTTGTAATTTAAAAATATTTCATGAACAAGCATTATTTCCTTACACTTTTTTTATAGATAATTGTTCCAAGAATCGATCTGTGCGAACAGAAATATGTTGAAAACCAGAGTAGCGTTTATTTAACGTACTATTCCGAATAGTATAGAGTTTGAGAGAGAATCACGTGGATGAATTAATATAATATAAAATAATATAATTGTAGGAGCAAAGATGGGCAAATTTTTATTGAAATAGACATTTCAAACAGCGAATAAAAGATAAAAAAATTATTTGTTACGCGTCAAATAAAAATAATTATGTTATCTCTATTCTACACGTAATGAACTTATTCGATGAATAAAGATTTTTTTTTAAAGACCGACCAACAGCCTACAATGTAAGCAGATGGAGAATCCAGCATTATTGGCAATTTATGCTTTTATGTTTTTAATCAGAACAATATTGTTAATAGGAATGAGTTGTAGAGCTTATCCCGATGAAAATGAGTCCAAACACGACATCATTTGGACTATCTTTAATAAGATTGTAATTTTTATTGTAACATTACGTATCAATGAAACTTCTTCGATTACACTCGAATTTGACCTCATTTTCATCGGGAAAATCCCTTCCATTCGCTCGTCACAATTTTATGAGGATATATTGAAAAATCTAAAAGTTTAAACTTTCATTCGTGCGCGATTCTCCATCCGCTTACATTGTATGTCGTCCGTCGTCGCTGGGTCTTTGAAGCTCGGCGCTCGGCAAAAGTTCGCTTCAAATAAAAATTATCTTTATTCGTCGGATAAATTCTCGTCGAATAAAATTATTTATTCGATACTCGTCGAATAAAGATACTTTTTTTATTCCAACCTTCGAATAACGAATAAAGATAAAGTATCTTTTGTTCGAATCGTTATTTATATAATTTTTTATCTAAATCAGGGCTGCTTAAGGGGGCCGGCAGGTCGACTCTGTGTAACCACACACATACATGAAATCCATATACGTATATGAACTTGCAAGGGTCAAAATGTTGACAAATTGACGCTTCAATATCGCAATGAGCAGTTTAAAAGTGGTCACTTGGGTTTCCTAAAAGTCCAATCTAGGTCTGTCCAGAGCCCAAATTGCGAATTTCTACCTCATCGTCGAGTAATTTGTAATATTCGGCAGAAATCTCGCTTTCTGAAGCAAGGATGACGTCACAAGATGGCTGCCGCAGAGAGATTCTCTTAATTTCGAGAGATTTAGTGTTCGTATCGAAAAAACGCTCTGGACAGACATAGCAAAGACATGTACGAACACGGTGGTATGCATTTTTAATTGATTACTTACTTATTTAAGGCGTAAAATGTCTAGAAAAAAACGCACCATTTCGCGGTTCCGCTTACTAGCGCCCCGGTCTCCCCGCGGCAAACACTGTACCTTGCGATAGAATACGGTCGATAATGCAGGTCGATATTACAGGTTTACATATGTACGATATGTATGCTGCCGAATATTGCAAATTACTCGACGATGAGGTAAAAATTCGCAATTTGGGCTCTGGACAGACGTAGATTGGACTTTTAGGAAACACAAGTGACCAGTTTTAAACTACTCATTGCAAAATTGAAGCGTCAATTTGTCAAGATTTTGACCCCTGCACGTTTCGCTACGCATCTCGTAACGTCACGCTTGCTTCGAACGCCTCGCGACTGGCAGTATGCTGCCGAATATTGCAAATTACTCGACGATGAGGTATAAATTCGCAGTTTGGGCTCTGGACAGACGTAGATTGGACTTTTAGGAAACACAAGTGACCACTTTTAAACTGCTCATTGCAATATTGAAGCGTCAATTTGTCAAGATTTCGACCCTTGCACGTTTCGCTACGCATCTCGTGACGTCACGCTTGCCTCGAACGCCTCGCGACTGGCGGTATGTTGCCGAATATTGCTAATTAATCGACGATGAGGCAGAAATTCGCATTTTGGCCTCTGGACAGACCTAGATTGAACCTTTAGGAAAGACAATTGACCATTTAGAAACTGCTCATTGCAATATTGAAGCGGCAATTTGAAAATTTTCTGACCCTTGCACGTTTCGAAAGAGGCCACGACCTTCGGGTCATCGATTCTGTTGAAACTTTGCATACTTATAGATCTCGTTGTCCTGTTCACAAATATACACCATTATAGGGGCAGATACTCAATAATTTTCGCGATATTAACGATTGAAGTTTCATTATTTCCTATGTAATGCCGTATTTTTTTCTACGGTACAACAAGATTCGGTTTGGCGTGACTGCAGCGTACCAAGTTTTCAACCGGACGACCAGTGTTCAAATCCTGTCTACTAACGTATTTTTTTTAATTTCATTATGTTTTATCATTGTATATTTATAATATCAATTTCACTTCAAAGTACCGATTTAATTTTGATAAAATATAGCAGGCCGAAGGTCGTGGCTTCGCCTTAGCATCTCGTGACGCCACGCTTGTTTCGAACGCCTCGCGAAATTCACATTTTGGCCTCTGAACCAGAATAACCAGAGGGTTATCAAATCATTTCAACGGAAAAATTGTGATTTCATTAGTTTCTTTTCGCAGAAATCGATTCTTTCCAAAATCCTGAGGTGACAGACAAATTTTGTGATCGGATTTGATCTCAGCGTGATAAAATCTACGAGAACAGATGTACAGAATGTCAAGAAAAATCTAACCGTGCATGGCATTGGATAAATCACAATTTTGTTTAAATATTCCAAGTTTATTTTCAAAGTTAAAACATGTTTGTACCATAGTCTCTCTATTTTTCCCTTCTTTTGCAATATTTTAACTTCTAAAAAAAAATCATAGCTCTATCTCATTTCTATCGAAAGTTCTTTGATTTTGACAGAAACTTCGTCACTTTGTCAAATATAGTGTTACGAGTATCGATATGTTACGATATCGAGACATCGCGCCGAATGGTCTTCGTTGTATCGTCGTCACTAAGACAACGCGGCTAACTTCTCGGTTTTATATATTGTAAACATATATAAAACTTTGGAAAATGCTATAAACTTTTATATATATATATGATATTATTCAAGTTTATTTTACGTTTAGTCTTTAGTTGTAAATTTGTATTTGTTTGTTTCTTAACTTCAGATTTGACATCTAAAGTAAAAAAATATGACAAATTTTGTTTAATTTTTTATGCGCTTTGTGGCATAAAAAAAGCTGCTTTAATTTCATTTTGAATATAATTTTCTTTCTGACAGGAAGTAAATTCCGACTCATTTTCTTTTTAAAAGAAGTCCTGTTAATATATGTATAAAATTATTATAATGTTAAGAATAAACTGATTCAATTTAATATAAATCAAATGATTTCCTTAGCTTTTGCATACACGTGACTGCTGTTCGAGTTTGATTTCAGAGATAGTAGCAAAAAACTGCAAAGGTAATGTGACAACGAGTCCTGTGTATATCTATGCGCCCGTGGCAATGTACGTGTTAGCATGTGTTGGTCGGCTGAATCGGGCTCATGCAGAAATCAGTTTCACGAAACGCTTGTAAATTTACGGGTTTGATGACATGGCAACAGTGAGGCGAAGATGATATGTGGCAACCATGTCTAGTCGCTAGCTTTCTCTCTCAATTTTCGTTTCTCTTTTCCACTACTTTTCAAGTCGGCATTTCATATATTCTTTTTTACCGATATGTCGTAGACGCGATGTAGTTCCACAAAAAAAATTTTAATCATTCCACAATCAGTTTTCCCTACTGACCGTTCGAGGACCGTTCGAGGATTGGCGTGACAGTCAAGGCCAAATGCCTGCCGGCCCCCTTAACTTCTTTTCTACAATCTCCTCGGAATGACAGCAAAATCGATTGAAAACAAAATTCTAAACAAATACCGAGAAATCTTGTTGTCTCATTCTGCCGCGCTTCGCCTCGCTTGCTTTCTTCGTTGCGCCCAATGCCCGCCTCCAACGTCCACCGCGTAGAGAAAAACATGAGCGAAACGGAGCACGGCAGAATGAGACAGCTACGATTCTCCTTTCCCCTGTGACTGCCTAGCTTGTGGGACGACGTCGTACGCAGTGGGGGTCTCTTGTCGAAAAAGGAAGATAGGGGAAAGAACCACGAGCGGCTCATAAGCCACTAGTTCAGCAGCCCTGATCTAAATAATGCCCAACTCTGCCTATGGCATACCAAAATGACTAGCATTCAAACGGAGAGAATATCCGTCTCCGATATAATGTTGCACGGAGAAGCGGACAGCAAAACTCGAAAACTGTCGTCGCTGAGGAGTGGAAACTTCTTTATTTTTCGTTATTTTTTTATGAAACTTTTACCAACATATTCGTGGCATTTTTCTGGTTAAAATGAAACCAAATATAATATAATTCCGATGGTATTTACTTGTGTAACAAGCGATAAAAGTTTCGAACACAGAGAATGACAGCGTATGGGAAGGAAAGAGCCGCGAAGAGTCGCGGCCGCCGGCACAGATCAAAATCCGCGTGAGCGCAGGCCTTTAAATGAAAAATTCAACTTCTTTATTATTAATTATTTTTTTATAGGACTTTCACCAATATATTTGTGGCATTATTCTGATTAAAATGATACCAAATGCGATATAATTCGGATCACATTTACACTAATTTCCCGTGAATGTAATTGTAATGGGGAGTAACTTTCATCGTTCATTACACACGTAAATATCATCGGAATTATATTATATTATATTGAAGCTTCGAATATAAAAAAGTATTTTTACACGATGGATAAATTCTCATCTAATAAAATGATTTATTCGATCCTCGTCCAATAAAGATGATTTTTTTTATTCGAACCTTCAAATAGCAAATAAATATAAAGTATCTTTTATTCGAATTTTTATTTAAATAATTTTTTATCCCAAATAATGCTCAACTCTGCGAGGGCCGCTAGCGGCGTGAAAGATTTACTTAATATTTAATTTAATTTAATTATTACAAAGAGTGTATCATGAACAAAGAGTATGCACTTGGAACTGTTACAGAAGTATGTAAGATCACCCTTTCGATGAAGTATCGAATGCGGTTTATGACACGAGCGATTGGAATCCGCTTCTTTTGAGTTTAGTGCGCACTGCATATTTAGCCTTCCTTTAATTAGTTTTGGAGGCAGATCTCTGGAAGTTGTGGATGCATTCGCTTGTTCGGTCTGGCTTGCGACTCAATAGCGATTGTTGGCGTACCATAAAACTACAGATGTGCCACAGAACACAGGTACAGGGTTGAATTGTGGAAACACTTTTGTTTTTTCAATGATTGTCACAAAAAATTGTTCTTTTTTAAATATGGGTGGTATGTACTATGGTATTGAGTTGTAAAAGAGTGTTAAACAGAGCTGCGTTGCAGCTTATAAAAAATTAGTAGAAGGGTGGAATAAAGAGTAAACTAGAATGTTTCCGAGTAAAATTATTTAAAAATAGTTCCATATGTTTTTAAAGTCATCTAGTGAAAATCTTATGGTCCTGAGGTGGAAAAAATATTCATTCATGAAAGAAAATTTTTTTTTTATTACTAATAACAGTAGCTAAATATATGAAAAAATTTAAGATAGTGTTGATGACAATAGCTCATTATTAAATTAATATTCAGGATGATCGCTTTAAAACTTCGATATGAAATTTGTATTTGTTCGAATTTTTCCGAGTTTTCCATTTTTCACAACTAGAGTTTGCAACTACAAAATTGGAAAAAAATAAAATACGTATCATTACAATTAATAATATACTTAATTTATATTAATTTGAGATTTTGTACACAAGATTTACGTGTTAGTTACATATTTCATGTAAAACAATTAAGCTGTACGTTCTAATCCTGGTTAAAAAAATAAAGTGCTTTCGGTTTTATGCTAAAAGACCGCCCGGTTCTGTTCCAGGAAAGACGGCCCGGTTCTGTGCCATGCCAAAGCGGCGATGTCACGAAAGTGGGAACGCCGAAACCCCGGGCGTGAGCACTCTCCTATCCTCTCTGCCATAGAGCTTCTGAAACCTGCGTTCGGTCTTGGGGACCTGCCGGCCGCAGCAACCCCTGGCACCTCCGTTGTGCCCGCCGATGCGTGTACGCCTGGCCCTTCTGGCTCATCGCGCCCCGTTCTAAGAACGTACGCGAAAAGAAAGTCGGTGCGCTTCATGCCGACCGCGCAAAGCAGTTGTTAACACGCGTCCGTTGCGTATGCAACACTTGTATATATAGTTTTAGTCTTATGTATTATAATTGACGCCGCTTAGTATATTAAGTTGTGTATTGTGTTGTCACGTCCGGTGGTTCGACCGCTAAAGACTAAAAGATTATCACGAAAATCCGATAATGCCACACGAGAGGTAAAACGTAGAAATAAGATAGTATAATAAGCAAATATATATAACACAAGAAATTAAAACCCTGTTAGCTCAAGCGCGCAATACCACAGCATAGCAACAAGAAATTATAGCAACTACGAAACACGCAAATGAAGATCGGTTTACATTCTGTAGCGGCCATCGGCACGTACATTTAGCAACATTTGGCGTGCAAATGGTCGAGCGAGTTTATGGAATCCGTTGTCCCACAGCTGTTTTTGAGAAAGCCGTTAGGCGTCTTAGCAGTTTTTGTTATGGCACGTATTGGCCATTAGATTTTTACCATCGGCCTCAACAGCGCGTACGGGTATCATAAACCTCGAGTTTTTCAAAGGGACCCGGAAACTAGGCAGGTAGGCGATAGCCGGCCGCGCCATGCACCGCGGGCCCGTCGGAAATCCCGCTGCATTACCGGAATTACGGGGTCGCCCCCGCGTTTAGAGAGACCGCGCCAAGGTCGGGAAGAGTCCCCGAAAAAGGTACCTGACTGGCTAAAGAGGCTAATTCAGCCCCGGCCAATCAGGACGATTCAGGGATAGGCAAAAAGCCTGGTAGAAGAAGAGAGAACAAAAACGTTTCGACCAGACAGTCGAACAGGTCTCGCGTCGCGTGTAACATAGAACTCTGTAAACGACTAGAAATAAACCAAGTTCCTGGGTCGAACACGCTGAGGAGATTTATTTAATCCAGACCCACATACCCGTACATTGGTGACACCGACGTTCGAGGAACGAGTTTTTCTAGTGCGAGTTCGCGTAGTGCAAAGGTGTTGAAAGTGCACAAGTGTCGTGAAAGCAATCATGTCCCAACCAGACGGTCTCGTACCAGGAGACGTACGCACAGCGGCCACCGAGGTGCATCGAGTGGAAATTCGCGTGCCACCTTTCTGGCCGGAACAGCCGTTAATCTGGTTTAGTCAGATCGAGGCACAATTTATCCTGAATGGCATCACAGCCGACGCGACGAAATTTTATTATGTTATGTCGCAGCTAGATGCGAAATACGCGATAGAAGTCCAAGACATTTTCACGAACCCGCCGGATAAGGACAAATATGAGACGCTGAAAAAGCAGCTAATCCACCGATTGACGGCTTCCCAAGGCAATAGGATCCGGCAGCTGCTAGAACAGGAAGAAATCGGAGACCGATCCCCCTCGCAATTCTTACGGCACATGAGGCGTCTAGCAGGAACCACTGTGTCGGACGAATTCCTGCGCACATTATGGGCAGGTAGATTGCCGAACATGACTCGGGCGATCGTGACAGCACAGGCGGACCTACCGCTTGACAAGTTGGCAGAAATTGCGGACCAAATCCACGCAGAAGGAGCTGGCCAGCCGCAGATAGCAAGCGTCACGACGGACCGTGGAACTGAGATGCTGCTCCAACGATTAGAACAATTGGAAGCGCGCATCACGGTGTTGTCTGTTTCGCGCCGTACAGAGCGTAGTGGATCTCGGTTCCGACCCAGATCGCGGTCACGCAGCAAAAGCAGGGAGCAGCAGCACTCATCACAAGGAAAAGTATGCTGGTACCACCAGGTCTTCAATGGGCGGTCGACGAAATGCCGTTCACCATGCAGCTATGAGTCGTCGGGAAATGGACCAAACCGGCACTGAACGCGGCAAGCAGTGACGGCCACAGAACCAGCCGCCTTTTCGTTACCGATGACGTAACGAAAGAGGAGTACTTGATCGACACCGGTGCAGACCTTTGCGTATACCCACGTACACGCGTTAAAGGCAGACTGGAGAAGACGTCGTACGAGATGTATGCGGCGAATGGTTCAACGATCTGTACGTACGGAGTACGTACAATAAACGTCAACCTGCGGCTTCGACGAGCGTTCCAGTGGAGGTTTATCATCGCGGACGTCGACAAGGCCATAATCGGAGCGGATTTCCTGAGCCACTATGGACTTCTTGTGGACCTGCGGAACCGTCGCCTCCTGGACCAGACTACGTCGCTGTTTTCAACCGGCAGGATCGCTGGAAGTGAGGTCGGATCAATCAAGACCATCGTAGGAAATTCGCCGTATCATCAGATCTTGGCGCAGTTTCCCGACATCACACGACCGACATCGATCCCGCGCAAGGTAAAACACGACGTAGTCCATTATATTACCACGACTTCCGGACCCCCCAGTTTTTGTAAAACGCGTAGACTTTCCGCTGATATGTACCAGGTCGCGCGAACAGAGTTCGAAGAGCTGTTAAGCCAGGGCCACATCCGTCCGTCCAAGAGCCAGTGGGCTTCGGCCCTACATATGGTGCCTAAAAAGGATAACGGATGGCGACCCTGCGGCGACTATAGAACTCTCAACGCGCGCACGATCCCGGACCGTTATCCGATCCCTCATATAGAGGATTTTTCGCGTCTACTAGCCGGGAAAACGATTTTTTCTACTTTAGATCTGGTGAGAGCGTATCACCAGATCCCGGTAAACGCGGACGATATCCCCAAAACCGCGATAACCACTCCGTTCGGATTGTTTGAGTACACCGTAATGCCATTCGGACTGAGAAATGCTGCACAAACGTTCCAACGTTTTATAGACAATGTTGTAAGAGGCCTTGACTTCTGTTACGTTTATCTCGATGACATTTTAGTGGCATCAAGAGACGAAACAGAACATAAGGACCATATAAAGCAGCTTTTCTCACGTCTGAACCAATACGGTATTGTAATCAATCCGAGCAAGTGTGTTTTCGCCGCGGCCGAGGTTAAATTCCTAGGGTATATCGTGAACAAGGAAGGCACTAGACCGTTAGCTGATAAAGTCAAAGCGATTGTAGATTTCCCGAGACCCGAGGTTGTTAAGCAACTCCGTAGGTTCCTCGGAATGATCAACTTTTATCGGAGGTTCATACCTAACGCGGCATCGGTACAGTCACCACTTAATCGGTTGCTTTGCGGTCGCAAAGTTAAAGGAAACGCTCCGATTGAGTGGTCGACAGACGCGGAAAAAGCTTTCCAAGCGTCGAAGGAAGCTTTGGCAAACGCGGCATTATTAGCGCATCCGTCGGGTCACGCGCATCTCGCGATAATGGTTGACGCGTCGGATTTCGCGTTAGGCGCAACGTTGCAGCAGCGGGAAGAAGGTTCGTGGAAACCTTTAGCTTTCCACACGAAAGCCTTGTCTCCCGCGCAACGTAACTACAGCGCGTACGATCGCGAATTATTAGCCGTCTATGCCGCGGTAAAGCAATTCCGACATGCTGTCGAAGGCCGCAAGTTCACGGTATACACCGACCATAAACCGCTGGTGTTTGCATTTAGTCAAAAGTCGGACAAATGCACACCCCGGCAGTTTAGGTACCTAAATTACATAGGACAATTTACGACCGACCTGAGACATATCAGCGGTAAAGACAATGAGGCGGCAGACGCTTTGTCTCGAATAGAGTCCGTAACCGCATCGTTAGATTACGATGATTTAGCGAGGTCACAAGTAACGGACGAAGAATTGAAAGATCTTCTGACCGCGTCTGACACCTCATTGGAACTAAAACGCATAAAATTAGTAAATAGCGCCACTCAGATCTATTGCGACATTTCGACCGGAAATGTCAGACCATTTGTGACAAAGCCTTTTCGACGTCAGGCGTTTTTATCCGCACACGCGCTTTCGCACCCCGGAATTAAAGCCACGGTGCGATTAGTAAAAGAACGTTTCGTGTGGCCGTCGATGGAAAAGGATTGTCGCGAATGGTCCCGACGTTGCATCGAGTGCCAACGCGCTAAAGTAAGTAGACATACAACGAGCCCTATCGGTACCTTCGCGTTGCCATCCCCTAGGTTCGAGCACGTGCACATCGACCTAGTGGGGCCATTACCGATTTCGCGCGGGAATAGATATTGTTTAACGTGTGTAGATCGTTTTACGCGATGGAAAGAAGTTTTCCCGATCGAAAACATAGAGGCCGAAACCGTCGCGAGAGCGTTCGTTGCTGGATGGGTTGCACGATTCGATACGCCTTTAAGGGTCACTACCGACCAGGGGAGACAATTCGAGTCTCAACTATTTAAGCAGCTCAGCGTCCTCCTAGGCACGACGCATTTACGCACGACTGCATATCATCCAGCAGCGAACGGCTTAGTGGAACGTTTCCATAGACAGCTAAAAGCAGCGATAAAATGCCACGGCGATGAGCGTTGGTCGGATGTACTCCCCGTAGTTCTGCTGGGCATCCGAGCAGCATATCGCGCAGATTTAGAGGCATCGGTCGCCGAATTAGTATACGGCGAAAAAGTAAAGTTACCGACGGAATTTTTTTCCAACAGAAAGGGAAATAACACGGAACCGGTAGAGTTAGTGAAGAAGCTCCGCGAACATTTTCGTCATGTAAGACCGGTCGCGGGATCGCGACATGCACAAAAGAAAATTTTCGTTTTCAAAGACTTGTCCACGGCATCACACGTGTTCGTGCGAGTAGATGCGACAAGAAGCCCCTTAGATAACCCGTATGAGGGACCGTTCCCTGTTATTTCCCGTTCGCAGAAAACGTACGTCATTCGACTTAGAGGTAGGGATGCGACAATCTCCATAGATCGACTCAAGCCGGCGTACACCTTTGATAATAACGACCAGGTACAAACCCATGCGCAGACGTCCTTACCTACCGACAATACCGTGACAGAAGACAATAACCCACCTTCCGTACGAGAACCGATACGGACGCGTTCAGGTAAACAAGTCTCCAGAACGTTTACAGGTTGGTCGGTAGGTCAGTTTTATTGTACATAGATAAACAATGTATATAGTAGTGTATATAGATAAGTTGTTTAGTAAGTTTAGCCGTTATTTAGAATAAGTAAGTATAATAGGACGTTTGCACTGGCAGGGGGGTGATATAGCGGCCATCGGCACGTACATTTAGCAACATTTGGCGTGCAAATGGTCGAGCGAGTTTATGGAATCCGTTGTCCCACAGCTGTTTTTGAGAAAGCCGTTAGGCGTCTTAGCAGTTTTTGTTATGGCACGTATTGGCCATTAGATTTTTACCATCGGCCTCAACAGCGCGTACGGGTATCATAAACCTCGAGTTTTTCAAAGGGACCCGGAAACTAGGCAGGTAGGCGATAGCCGGCCGCGCCATGCACCGCGGGCCCGTCGGAAATCCCGCTGCATTACCGGAATTACGGGGTCGCCCCCGCGTTTAGAGAGACCGCGCCAAGGTCGGGAAGAGTCCCCGAAAAAGGTACCTGACTGGCTAAAGAGGCTAATTCAGCCCCGGCCAATCAGGACGATTCAGGGATAGGCAAAAAGCCTGGTAGAAGAAGAGAGAACAAAAACGTTTCGACCAGACAGTCGAACAGGTCTCGCGTCGCGTGTAACATAGAACTCTGTAAACGACTAGAAATAAACCAAGTTCCTGGGTCGAACACGCTGGGGAGATTTATTTAATCCAGACCCACATACCCGTACAATTCCGAAAAGCCAATAACAATGGCATCACGCCATGCTGAGTAACGAGGAAAAGATGCCGACTCCTTAGTAAGAAGACCCTGACGACAAGGAACCGACCAGTCAAGAGAAAACTAAAATATGCAAGGTGGACACTTTTGGGTCAGCATTCTGGGAAACATTGAATTGGCCATCTTATAAATAGGGAGACCAACCCCTCAAAAGTCAGTACAAATCCAACAATCGTAAACCAATAAACTCGCGCTAATTCGGCCCGCTAGTAAAAATCGGAAAATTGTCGTAAATCGAAAAGTCGTGATACCGCGCAACTGGGCAGTATTCACCAGTGATTCGAATCAAGGCGGACATTACATCTACCTCACCGCCCGAAGAGTTACACCTCGGTAATATCATCACTACTATTGTTACCATTGTCTTTGTACCAACACGATTTGTACCCTCCCTTGTATATGCGTTCTTTGTAAGCAACCTCTGTAACCTCATAATAATCTGATTCAGTTCCTAATCTTGAATAAATTATAAGTTGTTTGTTATAAAAAGGGGTTCAACCTTCATTTAAACAATCCTCAATTACCCGAACCGTAGCCGGTGAATGCAGGTAGGTTCGAAACTGCGTCCTATCCCCTAAAATTGTAATTCAGCCCACTTGGGACGTAACAATACAGTTAATTAATTTATTTTTTATTAATTTGACAAAAATGGAAATTTATTTATTTATTGTTTTATTAATTAATTAATTAATTATTTGTTTTTAATTAATAAATTTATTTACTTATTTTTTATTAATTGACCCTTATGTTACGTATGGAGAAGTTTCCTCCACTTTCATTTCGATTAGAAGCTCTAATCTCTTTTCTGAGAACGAAAAGTCCCTTTCGAATCAAGTGACTAACCTTATAGATTCCGTTAGATCGGTGAATATTCTATTTGGCATTCAATAATTCTTCTCTGACCCCGCATTGCCAGTGCGTCAAAACCGTGCAATATAGGTAAACATATTCAATTGTAAACCATCCTTAAACTCATTCGCGACACAGACATTTGTAACAGAACTTATTACAGAATATATGTGTCTTGTTGTAAAATCGTGAAATCTATAAACCCTTAATTATTGCCTAATATCCTAATCTAGTAATTGAAAGTTCCCACACGATACAATCTTACCGCTCGGATTGTATCGATTAAAAAAAAAAAAATATATATATATATATAAGTTACGAGGCTACTAACAATCATAATCGTTAATCCAGCAAAGATTTCTCCAACCTAGTGGCTCCCTGATTTCATATTGGGTGCGTCCACGAAAGCTATACTATCCTAGCGGATCCCCAGTTTCGCATTGGGTTCTTCCGTATCATAAATATGGTTTCAGCATCCTCCAAACAACCAGGCAGGAAGCCTCGTTGGACAGAGGACGTCATGGAACAAGCCTTGAACGAAATAAAGTAATATTCCTTATTTTAAATTAAAATCCCGGAAGGAATCGGCTTTTGAAACTGTTGCGTTCCGTTTCCGTGTTTCAGAAAAGGATCAAGCATTCGCGGAGCGGCGGCACCTTTTGAAATCCCTTACACGACGCTGTACAGGCGGGCGAAGGGCATTGCAAGATAAAGATAAAGTTATTATAGTTATTGTTGGATTTTTCATATCTAATTTGTATACAAGCAAAAATAATCTCTGTGTTGAGAAACACTTTAGAGTGCCAGGAACGCGGAGCCTGATTATTATCCTTAGCAATGGGACTCTGGCAGTACCCCGACTCTTAAGGGTCGGGGGGTGTCATAAACGCATTTCTGGCCCAGGCCTTTTCTTTCGTTTCTGGTTTCAAACCTAAGCAACGGTTTTCCGTTGCACATTTTTCGTTAGTCTCGTCCAGAGTGTCGAGGTATCAAGAGTTAAAAGAATCCTTCCGAGTCTCTTTGAATAAATTAGTTTTCTTATTAAAATCAACTGTGTGTTTCTTATAATAAACCCCATATCCCAATAGGTTATGGGCCCAGTTACGTAATAAACTCAGTTTAATTGTGTACTATCTGCGTAGTGTATTAAGTGAAATAACAGACCGTAAAGGATAAATAAAATAGTTATAAGCAGTATATATATATATATATAATATATATACATATATATTAATATTATATATATATATATATACATTTGTGTGTGTGCATAGTTTTAAGTGTACAGTTAAATATGAAGACAATAAAACAATGGCAAATTTAAATAGAAAGAGAAACATTCAACCATTTAATGATGAAAAGTACAGTGTATGGAAATTTAGAATTCGTTCATTGTTAACTGAACTAAAGGTGATCAAAGTTATTGATCAGCCAACTCCTGATATGCTAACTGATGAATGGGTCGTAGCGGAATTATTGTGGAATATTTGTCAGATTCTTTTCTTAGCTTTGTGCAATCAGCAAATAGTGCTAAGCAAGTGCTACGCGATTCGGACGCTGTTTATGAGCGAAAGAGTCGGGAGATGTGCTGAAAGAAACTGACAAAGTGTCAAATTTATTAATGACTTTACCTGCTTCCTATGATGGTATAATAACCGCGATAGAGACATTATCAGATGATAATTTAACATTGGCGTTCATAAAAACCAGATTACTGGACTACGAAGTGAAGCTAATGAACGAAAATCGGCACACAAGTTTAAAAGTACTTAATGCAGGCTTTCAAATAAATAAAACAAAGAAAAATAATTATGAAATTTCGAAAAATTTTAAAAATCAATATATTAATAATAGAAATAAATCGTCTAAATTTAAAGGACAAATTAAAGGATGTTATCAGTGCGGGAGAACAAATCATATTAAAAAGGACTGCTATTATTATAAAAGACAAGTGAAACATTCAAATATTCAAAGTGAGAAAATGGCTGAAACAATTGAAGTAATACAACCATCTGCATCTTCAGGAAATTATAATACATCCTCAACAAATTATGACCCATCACGTGTTGCGTTTATGGTGGGAGAATATGAAGAGAAGGACAAATCTGATCAAGATAAAACTACATTTATCTTGGATTCGGGTGCATCGGATTACATAATCAACAGAGAATATGTAGCTGAAAATTTTGACAAACTTCCTGTACCAGTAAAAATTTCCGTTGCGAAGAATGGTACATACATTAGTGCAACACAGAGGGGTACCATACATATCACCACCAACAGGGGTATACAAGGGACGCTGCAGGATATATTCTACTGTCGAGATGTACCGTACAATTTACTTTCGGTTCGAAGAATTCAGCAGGCAGGAATGAGCGTGACGTTTGACGAACAGGGAGTAAAAATACATAAAAATGGTAACGTTGTAATATCATGTAAGCCCTTGAACAATTTAACTGCTATTGAATTTATGCTTAATATGAATTTTAAAAATTGTGTTGCTCAAGCAACTAGTGCTGAAAGAGATGATTATACATTATGGCATCAGCGCTTAGGGCATATCGGTAAAAATAAATTCTTAGAGTTAAGAAGAATAAAGAGATGTTTGCGGATATAAAGCAAATAGAAAAAGTTAGAGTAAACGATAATTTATGCGAAGCTTGTGTAAACGGTAAACAAGCACGACTACCATTTCGAAAAGCTAATGATAAAAGTCATGTAAGACGCCCATTATTCATTGTTCATACAGATGTTTGTGGTCCAATCACTCCAACTACAATTAATGAAAGAAATTATGTTGTTTTGTTTCTGGATGAATATACTCTCATTATTGCGTTACATATTGTTCGAGATTCGAACGATAACGACTTGGTCTGATTTCTGTTCGAAACCAAGCTATAAATAGCCCGTTATTGTTCTGGTCTCGTACATGTTGTCTTCGTCGATGCGATCGCTTCTGTTTCGTCCTTCCTTTGTGTCGCTCCTTCTCCGTCCTTCGTTCGTCTCTCTGCTGTTGTTTCCCCAAATTTCAAACCACCCGTTTCTTCAAGATCCACCGATCGCGTCGACGGAGACAACGGTTTCTCGTTTGATCGACATTCGACCATACGCTTTCGGCTCGTACGCGTCTCGTTCACGCACTCTGTACTCCAGCTTCAATTACGTTTTCGCGGCCGCTCCGCACGTATTCAATCTCGAGCTTCACGTACATTCTAAAGTCCAAATACGACTGTTCACAGTTTTCGACCATTTATTGTTCGACCCTTTCAATAATCTTCTTTCATCCGCGTCGCGAATCGTATCGTCCCGCGTGCAAGATTTCCGTTCTTCCGCGGTCAAGATCATCCGGCGCGCCGCGTGCAAGATTTCCGTTATCGTCGTTCCTCCGTGTTTGTCCGAACGTCAGTGTACTGTGAGTTTTGTTTTAAAATAAATAACCATTGGTTCCGTGCATTTTTCGTTTCTTGCGAAATCCGTTCGTCTCCTCCGGAACTTCATCCTTCTTTCCGGTGCTCTCATTCCGCGTCCACCGCTGGACGGTCCCGGCACTCGGCAATTCGCCGAACACATATTAATTGCTCGGAAGTCAGATGTATTTTCTGCCTTTCGAGATTATGTTGCCAAAAGCGAAGCTCATTTTAATTTAAAATTAGTAAATTTACATAGTGATAATGGTAGGGAGTATTTGTCAAACGAAATGAAAGTTTATTGCGTTGAAAAAGGCATAAGCTACCACGTACTCCACAGTTAAATGGTGTGTCTGAACGTATGGTGAGAACCATAACGGAAAAGGCTCGGGCTATGGTAGCTGGAGCTGGTTTAGACAAAGCTTTTTGGGGAGAAGCTGCTTTAACGGATACATATTCGTTAAATATAACTCCAACAAGGGTTTTGAAAGAATCAAAAACACCATATGAAATGTGGCGTACGAAAAAGCCTCAATTAAGATACTTAAGGGTTTTCGGATCAACTGTGTATGTTCATAATAAAACCAGAGAATCAAAATTTGAGGATAAATCCTGGAAAGGTATTCTAGTTGGATACGAAGCAAATGGTTATAAAGTAATTTTGTAGTTTCAAGGCCAGTAATGGTTCGATCTGAAACTGATAAATCTAAATCAGTAATCTCTCAAAAATCTAATAATGATAAATTAGATACAACTACAACAAAGGTAGTCGAAACAAATGAAAATGCCAAATTAAGTAATGATCTTAATAAATCTGTAATAGAAACAGATAACGACGTGCAATGAATCTTTCAATAATAATAGTAACAAAAATGATAATAATGATAATGAAACAGGAAAATTGTCTCCCGAATTAAGGAGGAGCGATAGGACCAAACATCGTCCAACTGTTGCTTATAATGAAGAATGTCGTATACGTAATGTGTGCCGTATGCGTGAGTGGTGCGAGCGACTGCGCACGCTAGCCGCGCACGTATTGTGTGTGCGTAATTAGTCGCTATTCGGGCAAGGCCGAGACCACATGGCCGGCAGGTGAAAATACCTTTTATAAGTAACTTGTGTTAATTTCAATAAATATCACATTATACTCGCACGTCGCGGCAGGCCACCTAACCTGATCCTAAATACACCACAAAGAAGAAATGCCAGATGATTATCATCTATCCGTTCGCTCTATTGTTTATGAAGTTCCTAAATCATATCATGAAATCGAAAATAGGGATGATAAACCCAGATAGCACGCGACGTCTTAAAGACGTCTGTTTTACGTCCATTTTACGTCTGAAAGTCTTACGTCTGGAAAAGGCGTCTTTAAGGCGTCTTATTTCAGACGTAAAAACGACGTCCCGAAAAAGACGTCTTTAAGACGTCTCGTTTCAGACGTAAAAACGACGTCTTATTTCAGACGTAAAAACGACGTCTTATTTCAGACGTAAAAACGACGTCTTATTTCAGACGTCTTTAAGACGTCTTTTTGGAGTCGTCATTTTTACGTCTAAAATAAAACGTCTTTTTCGAGACGTTTCATTTCAGAGGTCTTATTAAAAATCTTTAAGACATCGATGTCTTTTTCAAGACTAAATATTTCGGTTCTTCATAACTGTTTTAAACAGAACCGATCAATATAAGAGTTGGAAACTGTTATTCTCAGTACCATTTTGCTCCCTGATACAAATATAATGGGTAATCTTCCATTACCACCCATTGAGGTGTTACCCCCTGGCACGTTGCTGTTTTTTTTTTATGTGGGTAGTTCGCCGGTAGCCCTATCGTCCCACAATTTGACTGGCTTTATACATGTATATATAGCACAACTGCAATATAATGTTACAATTGGCTAGGACAGATTTAATTGTAGTAAGTGTATATATGTACAGTAAGTTACACTTCACCGATTTCGATGATTGTTAAATGTTATGTATAAAGGTCAGTTTTAGAGATATTTGCGAAAAACTTTATTACTGTATATATACTACTGCAAGAAATCCTGGTCAGCGACGTCGTCGTTGGAAAAATGCGGTAACATATACGGAAAAAATGCGGTAACATGCATAGTGTATAGGCACACAAAAATTGTTCAAAATATTGAGTTACAATATATTTATATAAATTGTTTTCAAAATCGGTAAGGAGCATCCTTATTCATGCAACAACTGCCATATACAGGGTGGCCCACATAACTCTGAACAACTCAATATCTCGAAAACTATGCCATCGATTTTAAAGTTCTTAGTCTTAAATTGCATGGAACTGAAGGGCCTTTCTGACTACATAAACGTGAAGTGGCCTCCCTTCCCTTTTAACGAGGGAGGGGAGGTACATTTATAATTTTAAATGGAACCCCCTATAAAATGTTACATATTTAGATTCTACAGGAAAAAACAAGTCAATTTTGTCGGAAACATTTTTTTGTCAGATACTTCCATGATGAGATATAACAGTTTGAAGTTTCGAGTTGTAGGTACTTGAAGCGCTCGGAAATAGCGTTATGGAATTATACGCGCTCGAGTCCTTTAATTCGATGTGGCGGCCTGTGCAACGAGCACACCGACGAACCACCAGATACATAGTATGCGCGGCGGCGACCATCCTCGGGAAACGAAACACGCGAAGATCGGTTCCGAGGTCGATCGTCGTTTGTAAAATAATCGAATGGCGAGACAAAAGTTCGGACAAACGAATGCAAACGACGAACATTCGCTCGCGTACGCTGGAACAGGACGGTCGACGATCCGTACAAATAACGAACCATACATATCAACGAGCCTCATTTAGTCTCATTTATTTCACCCGAGATCCACATAGACAAGTAAGTATTTTTATTGCTATTATTTGTTACCATTAGTGTTTTCTCTTACGCTTTTTCGCTATATATTTTTTTTTATATAATCCTGTGAACTACAATACAGTGAAATCTCGTTGTATGTACCGCCGTTATTTTTACCTACACGAATACGAAATCGGACAATGTTGTGGCCGCAACGGCTCTCGAGCTTCTTCGTTGGAAACGTAAAGTTGGCACTGTTATACAACGAGATTTCACTGTATTCAGTCATGCTACACAAATTTTGACTGTATTTTCCAATTCTAGGCAACTACAGAATGGAGATGAAAACGTGGACAGTGGTACAATTTATAGAGGATGGCAGCGTAGAGGCTGTTCCGTCCAGGTGGTTAGAGGGCGAGAATTGTTATTGGCCACCGTACCAAAGGGCACGTTTAATCACAGCCCTTAAAAAAATGGAGGCCAGTAGCAATTTATGGTCCAAATATAAAGTAAAAATTTTTAAAAATAGCACTTTCGGTAAGTTACAACTATTATACACCATAAATGTACAATTTAAATTTAATTTTAATTTTAATTTTAATTTTAATTTTAATTTTAGTTTTAATTTTACTTTTAAGTTTAACTTTAACTTATTTAATATTAAGTTTATGTTCTGGCGAGTAGGGTGCGGCGTTAGATGTAATTAGGTTAAGAGCGATTTAGGTTTAAGTGAGGGGAAGGGTATGAATTTGTAACCCTGAGGGGATCAAATAAACTAATTGATTGATATTAAGTTTATGTTGTATTATTCGTTTAATTTGTTTAATGTTAATTTTAAGTTTATCTTTAAATAGTATTATTTGTTTAAGTGTGTTTAATTTTAAGTTTAACTTTATGTAGTATTATTTGTTTGAGCTTGACAATAAAATGAATATACTTTGAACTCGTTTTTCTTTAAAAATTTTTCTCTCCCAATCCCTAATTAATCCCTATTTAATCCCTCTTTAATTGCATTTTACTAAAATTTATGAACGTCTTAAAGACCTCTGTTTCGAGACGTCTTAAAGACGTCTGACAGACGTTTTAAAGACGTCTAACAGACGTTTTAAAGGCGTCTGACAGACGTTTTAAAGACGTCTTAAAGACGTCTAACAGACGTCTTAAAGACGTCTAACAGACGTCTTAAAGTCGTCTTTAAGACGTACAGTTTTATAACAAAGACGTTCCAGAGACGTTCACAAGACGTTCGGAAGACGTTCGTAGGACATTCAAGACGTCTTTAAGACGTCTGAATGTCCATCGACAGACGTCTTTAAGACGTCTTTAAGACGTCTCTGTGCTATCTGGGAAATGAAATGGGAACAGGCTATTAAAGATGAAATTAATTCCCTTTTAATTAACAATACATGGACTCTAGTACCAAAGCCTAATAATAAAAATATTGTTGATTGTAAATGGGTATTTACTATTAAAAATGATGAACATGGAAATCCATTAAAATATAAGGCTCGTCTTGTTGCACGAGGTTTTAGTCAGCAATATTTAGTAGATTATAACGAAACATTTGCACCGGTTGCAAGGATTTCAAGTTTTAGATGTATTTTGGCATTTGCAAATCAGTTTGATTTGTTAGTACATCACATGGACGTTAAAACAGCATTTCTAAATGGTACGTTAAAAGAAGAAATTTACATGAGAGTTCCTGAAGGAATTAAAAGTAGCAACAATGAAGTATGTAGATTGAATAAAGCGTCATATGGACTTTGTTACGTATGGAGACGTTTCTCCACGTTTATTTCGATTAGAAGTTCTAATCTCTTTTTCTGAGAACGAAAAGCGTCCCAACAGGCCCCTTGTTTAATAATTGTACTCCGGCTGGACGCAGCTGGCACGAAGCATGATTCAGTAACAGCACCGTACGATTTCCTAATATGGAAATCTTCAAAACATCCCCTTCTGGAATGTATTGTCAAGATAGTCTTTGATAGGAAACATCCTGGCTAACCCTTCGTTTTACCCCTATAAACAAAAGATCCAGCTGCAAACCTTAAACTCACTAGAAACGACAAATACGAGTATGCGACCGTAAAATAAAACAGATACATTCCCCTCTCATTTTTAGGGTATATAAACCCATGCATTTTCATCCTCTTTGGTTAGTCGAGAAGCGGTTCAGAAGTGATTCGGTCGCGGTATAGTAATCGTGCAGTCACGTCGCGTTACACGCGTAAGAGTCAGTTCTAGTGAGATCGGGTAAAAGTCCCTTTCGAATCAAACGTAACCTTATAGAATCCGTTAGTTCGTGTATATTCTATTTGTCTTTCAACAATCGCTCTCCGACCCCGCATTGCCAGTGCGTCAACACCGTGCATCACTAGGTAACAATATCTCTAATTGTACACTTACCACATTCACTCGCGACTAGGCATGTGCGGGCCGCCCGATATTCGGGTTCGGGTCGGGTCGCAGAAAGTCGGGCGGGCTCGATTCGGGCGCGCGATACTTCATGACACATCGGGCTACCCGAGAGTTTCGGGCTACCCGAAAGTTTCGGGCTACCCGAGAGTTTCGGGCTGCCCGCTCGACTTCGTCGGGCGGGTTCGGGATGAATCGGACAAGTTCGAGCGAGCGAGTTATCACAATACCTGAGATTCAACTCTGCGTTCTTATGAAATACATAATGATAATAATTCGTAATTTTTAATATACTTGGCTTTTTTATAATTACTGTAGGTATAATTGGCAAACATATGCGTAATCTTTATTTGTATTAAATTTTGAAATAATGCACGTTACACGTGAAAAATTTAAGAGACAATATTTCTGGCATTCTGACGAATTTGTTCCTCCGAATGAACTTGCATATGTATCGATAATATCATCAAAATATCCTTACGAAGTTACATACACCTAGAAGGTATGAAAATAAGGTAAATTATGGCAATTTTTGACATTTTGTGCTGTTTTTATTAACTGTAATATAACTGACTTAATATCTTGTTATAATATATAAACTTATTAATAATATAATTCATTAATTAACTGCCATATAATATAATATATAAACTTATTAATAATATAACTTATTAATTAACTATCATTAACCTATCAGAAGTTCTTAAAAAATAATACATAATAATCAAATGTGGTAAAAATAAATAAGTAATAAATAATGTGGTTCTAAATATAATATAAAATACATAATATATATTAAATCATGTGCGATATCTTTAATATAATATATTCATGAATATAAATATAAATATTATAATTTTAATATTAATACATTTACTTTAATTGTGATTTAACTTACTTTATAAATTAACTTATTTTATGTAAATTAAAATGTAGAAAACTTAACTTTTCAACATTTTCTGTTACTAACCGCGACCGCGTTTGAGTTACTATATTTCCAGAAGTTTATATATTATATTATATGACAGTTAATTAATAAATTATATTATTAATAAGTTTATATATTATAACAAGATATTAAGTCAGTTATATTACAGTTAATAAAAACAGCACAAAATGTCAAAAGTTGCCATAATTTACCTTATTTTCATACCTTCTAGGTGTATGTAACTTCGTAAGGATATTTTGATGATATTATCGATACATATGCAAGTTCATTCGGAGGAACAAATTCGTCAGAATTCCAGAAATATTGTCTCTTAAATTTTTCACGTGTAACGTGCATTATTTCAAAATTTAATACAAATAAAGATTACGCATATGTTTGCCAATTATACCTACGGTAATTATAAAAAAGCCAAGTATATTAAAAATTACGAATTATTATCATTATGTATTTCATAAGAACGCGGAGTTGAATCTCAGGTATTGTGATAACTCGCTCGCTCGAACTTGTCCGATTCATCCCGAACCCGCCCGACGAAGTCGAGCGGGCAGCCCGAAACTCTCGGGTAGCCCGAAACTTTCGGGTAGCTCGAAATGCACGGGCCGCCCGAAACGCTCGGGCCGCCCGAAACTCTCGGGTAGCCCGATGTGTCATGAAGTATCGCGCGCCCGAATCGAGCCCGCCCGACTGTCTGCGACCCGACCCGACGATTCGGGCGCCCGACAATCGGGTGGCCCGCACATCCCTACTCGCGACACAGACAATTACACTTGTAACTATTCCAATTCAGAATAAATTGTCTTATTTGTTAACTCGCGTAATCTACAACCCTTAATTATTGCCTAATATCCTAATCTAATAATTGAACGTTCCCACATGATACAATCTTACCGCTCGGATTGTATCAATTGAATTATATATAAGTTACGAGGCTTACTAATCCTAATTCAAATCAACAAAGATTTCAATATTAACTAATAATAGAAACCATATTCCTGGGGTAACAACCCCTCGCCGGCCTCTCGCGTTGCTCGCAGCCCTGGCTCGTAACAACTTAAACAAGCAGCAAGATGCTGGCTTGAGGTTTTCGAACAAGCGCTTATAGAAAGAGGTTTTAAAAACTCTTCAGTTGATAGATGCATATATATTTTAGATAAAGGAGATGTATCTCGAAATATGTATATATGTTGTACTTTATGTAGATCTCTGGCAGTACCCCGACTCTTAAAGGTCGGGGGGGGGGGTGTCATAAACACATTTCAGGCCCAGACCTTTCCTTCCGTTTACGGTTTCAAACCTAAGCAACGGTTTTCCGTTGCACATTTTGCGTTAGTCTCGTCCAGAGTGTCGAGGTATCGAGAGCTAACAGAACCCTTCCGTATCTTTGAATAAAACAGTTTTCTATTATAATCAACTGTGTGTTTATTGTCATAAATCCCATATCCCAATAAGTTGAAACTTCGCAAGGGATAAGAAATTCGACATTTCATATTACACAACCTAATATATTCCATGTTCTTTGGTCGTTACAAAAAATGATTTATTTGAATTAGTATTTTAACAATAAATTATTATTGAAATAATAATTCAAATAACTAATATCGAAACAAATTTCTATTACAAAAACTTATTTATTAAAAAAAAAGGTTTAATTAATAAATAACAATAAATAACTACTTAAATAAGAAATCAATAAGGCCAGCACAATACAGAATTCAGAATGACAAAACTGAAACCGAAACCGAAACCGAAATCCAAAACCAAAGAATAACAGTTATAGAACCGAAATAATATCGATTCTCCAGAACCATGACCGTAACCGATATAAGCCAGAACCGATATTCTCGTAACAGTTACATCATTTCGGTTCTTCATAATAAAGGGTCGCCCCAGACAAGACAGGCAGGATGCCGAAGTTGTTTGGGCGCCCAAAATCGTCGCCCATAAGGGCTGAGCGTGTCTGCTGGCCGCTTGAGTGGCGCACGGGGTGCTCGCAATAAAGGCCAAGTGCCGAAAATCGTGTCATTTGCTACCAGAACCCCAGAACAGTCCACTCCCCTCTACACCCCTGAGATGCCAATGATGTTGCGTGTCGGCCACAGGCAGGCAACAGGCCACAGACAAAAGTTAGAAATCTCTGCCAATACAGACGCAGTCACGGTGCGGAATTTACTGAAATAATTCAATATTCGTGTATATCACGATATGAAATACATTTCTTTTGCATAGAATGCGTACGCGAATGGAAATTGTTATTAATAATCATATAATAATCATTTCTATGCATAATACAATTTTGCAATAATTATATGTCAATCATTTTTATTTATTCCTAATTTGCTTTTACTATGTTTTATACCTATTCGAAAAGTAATATGAATATAAAGATAGATCGAGATTGTTTGGAAGAACGTGAATGGGGATCACATTCAAAGTACTGAGAATGAGTCGGATAGCGAATAACATTCAGTTATTATTAATTTCGTTTTGAATTTGTTAGTTTTTAAAAATATATATATATACACCTGACCTGGTGAAAAAGCGAATATAATAGTTTTTTTTACATAATTGTTGGAAAGTGTTACTTCGATACTTCCCCTTCGAAATTTCGTTTTTTTTTCAGGTAGCCAATTGCAAGTGAACCGACTGATCGACCGCTATTCACCGGCAGGCTTGGAAAAACCAATGTCCTTTATACTATGGATGGCATTACCTTTACTGTACACTGGGAGTGCACAACACCCTAACAACAGTTTAGGTAAAATATGTAAATGAGATCCCCGATAACTGTTTCAGTCAGAACCGATATATAACAGTCTGAAACAGCTATTTGCAGAACAGTTTCAGTCCCTATCAGAAAAGTATAATTGCGAGCGCCAAGGACTAAATAGCCAGTAGTTATAATCTTTGGAAGTGAGAACGAACAGGTCGATATACACATATAATATATGTATCAATATATCATTTCTTTCCTTGAGACTGTCTACATTCTGAATCCTACATGTATTGGATATTACTTTTTAATAATTTGTTACATACATAAAATGGTACTGTTTATTACATCCTGTGTTTCATATTAGGTACTGATCTTTTAATTACCGACAATTAATAAAAATGTGATTATTAATAATCACTGTATTATTTTGTGGAATTAGCTATTAATTCAACCAGAATATTTCATCTCTGTTTAAATACAATGCTTTCTGCTTCTATACTCATTTCAATTTACATAAATAAACTTTTATTTATTGATAGTAAACATAATAACAATTGTCGTTGAAAATTGAGATACCTATTTAGCGCTATTTTTATCTTGTATTTGATTCATATAAACTGTTGTTGGCTTCTTTGAACCTTTTGCTATCAAATACAATTTTCAACACGGACGGAAAAATATTCAAAAGATTGTCACTAAAAATTTTAATGACAGTAGTTATGCGTTGTTATTCCATATTCGTTACAAGTTGCGGCATGTCTGTTATTATCGATAATAATTATCGATATTGTTATTATTGATAAGCAATTGTTTCGAAACTGATAGCAATAATGGTAAAAGATCAGCTAAATCTGAACACCTGTATGCTTTTACGATATAACGATAAGTCAAATCAGTAGTAAACAGAATTTTATACAAATTTATTGTTTATAATTAATAAATTCTTGCACAATTTATGAGAATATTTGGAAAAAATAACTAATGATTCTACATGTAATGTCAATATATAATAACAGACACGCCGCAACTTGCAACGAATATGGAATCTCGCATAACAACTGTCATTTAAATTTTTAGTGACAATCTTTTGAATATTTTTACGTCCTTTTGAAAATTGTATTTCGTAGCAGAAGATTCGAAGAAGCCAACAACAGTTTACATGAAACAATTTCAAGATAAAAATAGCGCTAGATAGGTATTTCAATTTTCAACAACAATTGTTATTATGTTTACTATCAATGAATAAAAGTTTCTTTATATAAATTGAAAAAGCATTTATTTAGCTTTAAAGTGAGTATAGAGACAGAAAGCATTGTATTTAAACAGAGATGAAATATTCAGATTCAATTAATCATGCAATGGCTCGTTTGGTTTAGTTTTCCAGAATTGGCACTGTAACTTGGAAAGTAACCGAAAATACGCGCTGTGCGTTACACGGCAGTAACGGTAAACTGGCAACTATGCGACGAATATTCTCCGATGTTATTTGGCAACTACGCCCCCGATACCAGTAATTCAATATAATTCCTAAACTCACCACTCTAAATCGTAGAGGGCATAGCAAAACCTTTGAGTTTTTGAAGAGTCGGTATTTCAGAACGTGAGACACGAAGTCCCATAAGATGATAGGTCTATTCTATACCTCGTCGGTGCCTCGGGACAGCAGCGTTAGAATCATTCGCGCATCTGAACTATTCAAAATTAAACACATAGTTAGAATCATTCGCGCATCTGAACTATTCAAAATTAAACACATAGTCAGAATCATTCGCGCCTCAGAAAAACACAGTCTGTTACTTTCCACACTGCTACCACTGTTCCGAATTTAACCAATCACCTAATGTAAACTCGGCATGTGGTAGTGCCGTGTATTATTATTAATAAATAAACATTGTTAAAAAACATGACATTTAATCAATTCATCATCCGGCACAAAATATAACACAGTCCGAGTGTAAACACGCGTGTATTATAACTCTATGTGATATTAATAACGATAATATTAGCACCATAAACCAGAAAAATATTAACATTACTCATCAGGCTATAGGCTCAGATTATTAAAATAATTAAAAAGTAAAAGTAAAAACAAGTAAAATAGGAAGATAATGCTAGAAATAAAATATTGTCGAACAGATCAGCAAATAGCATAACATAAGTAACATGTTACAACAATTTTAATAGTTAAGAGGAAGTATTAAAAACAGGGGCCGAAAATGATAGTTATTCTAAAATGTTCAACGATAAAAATCATTAATAAAAAATGGATTATTTTTTAAATTTAAGATAAGGTTACAAATAACAATTATTAGTGCCCAAAAAATTGAATCCTCCTCTATAACTGTTTTCGATGAAGAAAAACTCTTTCGATTGCTCAAAGCGGTTATCGGTGAGAGAAGTTCATTTCGATTTCTCATACTCCTAACAGTTACACTGTCCAACACCAAAAAAATTTTGCAACACCTGTTGGGGGATTCTTATACACTTTGTCATTCTAAAACCAAATCCGCCAACAGAATTGCTCTATCACGCAACGTTTTCGAAAAATATTGGTTTTCGTAAAAATCCATGATTTTGATAAAAAATAACGTGTTACGCAAAAACTAAACACGCGAGAAAGTTCAAGTTTGAGTCAAGAGATAAAGCGGACTTTCCTTTACATACAGCCAATAATATATATAGCCAATTATATTTTTATTAAACATTATTTTTCGAAAGCTTGAAAATGTGCCGACGCGGGTACATTGTAGGCTCTAGTTTTGTGTTTATGTGAAAAATCCTTTATCTAGGAGGAATTTACTATACAGGAATGCATTCTACATAAGAGTTCACTTAAGGAAATGCTGAATAAGAAAAATTGGATACAAAAGCTTACCTATTTCTGATGTAAACAAATTTTAAAGTGTATCCACCTTGCTTGACTTCCGCCTTGCCTACATTAGCAAATGTCCAACAGTACTCAGCTTTACATCGGCTTCAGCCTTACTTCAGCTTTTCTCTTTTCCTTTGTAACTCCGAAATATCCATGGTTGAAATATCTTGATGAAAGATTAATGCTGGAATTATATTCCTTGTTTTAATTTTAATTACTAACTCTTTTAATCGGGTGTGTAATTGAAATACAATATAATTCAAATATTTTAATCAGGTGTATAATTGGAATACAATATAATTCAAATATTTTAATCAGGTGTGTAATTGAAATACAATATAATTGACATATTTTAATCAGATGTGTAATTGAAATATCATACACTTGAAATACAGCTCTCCAAGTTATGTATAGCTCTTTCTGATTTTTATATTTATGTTTGAAATTAAAAAAATTTGTAACGCAGAAGTTATTTCTGTTCAGATATTATTTTATAAATAATACATTCCTTCCGTTTGAAACCTTCACGTGGATTTTTCAACCTCTTATTACCTATTATTTTATTATTCTTTAATTTTCAATTTTAATTTAAAGAAATCGTAATTCGCAATTAATGTAATTTATTTACAAAGTGTTTTGTAATTGTACTCCATTGCAATTACGAATTACATTGTAATTTAATTGAATGAAGATCTCAATTATAAATTATAATATGATTGAAATACAATGTAATTCAATTACTTTGTAATTATAATTCCTGGAGTAATTCAATTGTAATTCTGCACAACTCTGCCGCTGGCACAGATCAAAGCCCGCGTGAGCGCAAGACTTTAAATAAAAAATTTTACTTTCTTTATTATAAATAATTCTTTTGTGAGACTTTGACCAATACATTTGTGACATTATTCTGATTAAAATGATACATGATGAATGAAAGAAAATATATAGAACTATTCGATAGAAAAAATATGCATCTCTTACCTTCAGATAAAAGTATTTTCTTCATCACGACGTGCCATCCACGAGCGCTCAAAGAGGAATGGTCGAAAACCGCTCGAGCTGTTGCGAACCAGCTTATAAGAAACCTACAAAAAAAGCAGGCAATGTTTGTGTAAAGGTGACAACAAGGTAATTTCTTCATAAATTCCTTCCTTTATATTTTATATACAGAGTGTTTACGAAATCGTGGTACAAACGACACGGCTGTGTGGTGATTGTACAGGGTGTATAAAAATTAATAGTCAATAGAAAGCTGAAACTTTGTAGAATATGGGAAAAATAAGGAGATTATGGTACGACCGTTTTCTAACCTTGAGGAAATTCGTTTAAATTCGTACACAATTTCAAGAAAATTTTAGTTTTTCTATTTGTAACACAAGTAAAATATTTTATATTGCAGTTTTAAGTTTGTACAGTGTTTTCCCGAATATAGAAATGTTCAATACTACATAATACACCTACAAAATGCTAAAAAGCTTTTGTCAACGACGATGCAATTTATAAAAAAAATTCTGAAAAAATTAAGAACAATTGTTTCAATAATATCTAACTACTGAATTTTTATAAAACTGGTATCTCTGAAACTTCAATCCGAAATGTGCACTTTCTTCAAATGATTAGATATATCAACATAATACATGATCAACTGAAAACTTCGATATAAAATCGGCAATTTTATGCTTTCAGATTTGTTTAAAAATCGATTTTGCAACCAAAAATTCTGAAAAGATCTCAGTCATGTATGATATTAGATAGAATATTCATGAATTTTTTTGTAAATTGTTTTCGAGCATGGTGCGATAAAAAATTAATTTGGTTTGCAGGCACTTTTGACCAGCTTATCCGGCTTTGTCTTTAAAATCGACAAAAAAATTACTTAAAAAATATAGAACATATTTCAGCATACGACATTAAACCCGATTTAAAAAAAAAATTTCTAGTTCAAATTTCGCATTGATATCTTTTTTAGTTTAAAAGTTGGTCGAACCGGGAATCGATTGCGGATAAGGCGCTCGAAATTTTGGTGACGTGACGACGGTACGTCTGAGTGGGGCCATGCCGGCGGAGGGGTTCATCCCTCTCCCCCTCGAGCCAGTTAGAACGATGACCCATGATTCCTGGCATCACGACTGGACGAGCCTGATCGATTATTCATATTACTTATATTAGTTACACTGAATGACTAAAACATATTCAAAAAATGTTAAAAAATGTCTATATGTGTGTCTCTTTAATTTCGACTGCAAAAAGCGAATTTGAAGACTATATATATGTGTAAGGTATTGAATCCGCCATTTTGAATTTTGAATTTTTGGTGTCAGATTCGTTATCAGTGACCTCAGAAACACGTGATTACCAACTTTTAGAAAGTTTCAATGACATTTTGAATTTTATTTCGGACGCCCATGCTCGGGCTGCAACTATCCACTGTGAAAGTGGTACACCCCCCCCCCGGCAGCCATTGCTTCCCTTTTAGAGTTGCGAATAATGAAATTAAAGTGCACGGGAGTCTTTTCCATCGAATTTAATAAATTAGTGTCGCGTGAAATAATGCACTTCTCGCGTTTATTTCGACATATTTATTATTTATTATTTGTACACTAGCGTTGCGAAATAATGATTCGGTTTGTTTCCCTCCCTACTAATTCAAATGGCTGCTATCGCGATTCCATTTAGTGTTGCGATAAAAGAAATGAAATTGCACGGGAGTTTTCTGTTTTGAAATAAATAAAGTAGCGTCACGATGGACAATGCACTTACTCGCGTTGATTTGAAATGTTTAATACATATTTTTGTAGAGTAGTGTTGCGACAAAACGGTCCACTCGCGCGTTGATTTGAAATATATCGAGTGGACAACCATTTTCCATATGTATTTTTTTTTATTTAAAAATTTTTTTTTTAATTTTTTGTCGTCTATTAATCTAAGATATAGTCTGTTTCAGATATTTCTTCCCACAACAGCGCAGTGTTAAACAAAGGCCTGTACATCATAAATTTGTGGGGTTGTATGTTGTGACGTTCGTCGTATGTGATGTTGCATGTTGATCTATATATCGCATGTGTTGCATGTTGCGTAGTCTGTTGTACACATCGCGTGTTGTGTACTCTGTCGCATGTGTTGCATTTTATGACGTCCATCGCATATTGTGACGTCTATCGCATGTGTTGCATGTTATGTTGTCTGTTGTACACATTGCATGTTGTGTAGCCTGTTGTATACATTGCATGTTGTGTAGCCTGTTGTGTACATTGCATGTTGTGTAGTCTGTCGCATGGGTTGCATGTTATGACGTCCATCGCATGTTGTGACGTCCATCGCATGTCTTGCATGTCCTATTTAATTCACTGAATTTTCATTTCAGCAAATTTGAGCTAGCCACCCCCTGCAAACTTAAGTACTTAAATGGCCAAAACACAAAATACTTGTTAGGTAGGAAATACATAAGTATTACATTAAAGGGGAAAATCACAAAATATGCATGCAAAAAGATTAGATTTTATACTAGGCAGGTAGTAATTCGGCGGGTAGGCTTTGCAATGAGCTCTTCTTGGTATTCGTTTGTACAGTGATCGAAAGTAGAGCACTGTCAAATCTGTATTAGGAAGAGTATCTACAAAATTACGGATTTTTTTTATTATTTGGTAATTTTGTAACTTTCCGTCGGGTGGGACGATTGTTCAAACATGGCGGAAATTGCGCGCTTTCCGCCATGTCTGAACGATGCCAAATACTATGTGGGTGGGCGGGTCTCCCGCACAACAACCTCCACGTGGTGAGACCTGGATAATCGGTGTGAATTTCGATTTAGAATTTTTTTTTTCGCAATTGCTCTATAAAATATTTAAAATCGACAATCACGTCGAGCTAATGGCTGTGACAACGAAATGATTCTTCGACATGATCTTATTAAAGATAGTCCAGATGATGTGGGTTTTCGGTATACCTGATGTCCATTTCTAGACGTTCTGGTGTTAAGAAGAGCAGACGGAACCTTGGGACATCAGGTATACCGTAATTTTTATCGTAACATTACGTATCAATGAATGAATTGTTCGATTACACTCGAACTGGTACTTATTTTCATCAGGAAAATCCCATCAATTCAGGCGTCACAATTTTATGAAGGTATATTGAAAAATCTAAAAGTTTAAACTTTCATTCGCGCGCGATTCTCCGTCTGATTACATTGTATGCCGTTTGTCTGTCGCTGGGTCGTTGGAGATCGGCGACCGTCGGACCTTCGAATAAAAGATACAGATAAAAGATGAAAAAATTATTCGAAGTTCGAATAAATCCGCTTCGAATGAAAAAAATTCTCTTTATTCGTCGGATAAATTCTCGTCGAATAAAATTATTTATTCAATTCTCGCCGTATAAAGATACTTTTTCATTCGATTGTCGTCGTATAAACAAATTAAATTTTTTTATCTTTTATTCGTTATTCGAAATTTTTATTCAGATAAATATTTTGCCCAACTCTGGGGCCCAATTTTTGCTGCTGGATAGTTCGACGACAATGATTTCGGGACTTTAATCTCCTACTTAAGATGACCTAGTTCAAACGGGCGGAATGGACATTGTCTTGCACCAAAAAGAGTATATTGAAATTGTATACTACTTTCAATTGAAAAGAACCTAATGACCCGTTTCGTAGAATGCCAGGAAAAAGAACTCTGGAAATTCCGTTGCGGAACGGAACAGATATATACATTTAATGGAAATCGAATACAGAAAAATAGGATTGGAAGAAACGGATGATAGAAATTAAAATGAATTTAACGTTCTATAATATATTTATATTTGAACTTTCTGCTATCAAATACAATTTTCAAAAGGAGGAAAAAGTATTGAAAAGATTGTCAACATTTAATACAGTTTTTAATTACAGTTGTTATGCGAGGTTCCATATTTGCTACAAGTTGCTGGATGTCTGTTATTGTCGATTATTATTATCGATCAAAAATTGTTTCAAAACTGATAGTTATATTAGTAAAAGATCAACTAAATCTGAACTCCTGTATGCTTTTGTAATATAACGATAAGTCAGATTACCACAAACGGAATTTTATACAGAGTCATTGTTTATAATTAATAAATTCTGGTATCACTTATGAAAATATTTAGGAAAAAGAACAAATAATTGTATATGCAACGTTAATATATAATAACAGACACGCCGCAACTTGCAACGAACATGGAATCTCGCATAACAACTGTCATTTAAATTTTTCTTGACAATCTTTTAAGTGTTTTGACGTCCTTTTGAAAATTGTATTTCGTAGCAGAAGGTTCAAAGAAGCCAACAACAGTTTATATGAATCAATTTCAAGATGAAAATAGCGTGAAACAAGACCATACCTTGTTTTTTTTTTCATTTGTGGGCGTCACTACGGCGGCAGGCGACGTGGCTTTTTTTTCTTTCTACAAGCCAGTACGATAGTTTCCTACCAAAAAAAATAAATAAATAAATAAACCATACTTTTACAAGTGATCATACGGGATCAATGTTGAATGAAATAATATTTAACTTTTGACATACCTCTTCAACATATTCTTCACGCTCTGTATTTTGGATGCCGTCTCCTGAGGGTGAGGATGTGCCAGGCGGGCAAAGTGCTGGATCTTCTACAACAAGATTCAAAAGTTTGGCAAATTGTAAAATTTGTTATTCATTGAATATACGAAAAATAATATTTATTATATTTGTTAAACTTTGGCGCTAATCCGCGAGTCAACACGCATGTGCGTTTATAGAAACGCACCTTTCCTATATAGATAGGAAAAACCACTGCCACGTGGTAGGAATTGTAATTCATTTATTTCGGCAGTCTTTTGTTACACGCGGATCTTCGCTTGTCGCAGCGTCGCACAGTGGGCAATTTGGACAAAATCGGATTCAAAATCAAGGAACTTTCGATAGGAATGAGGTAGAGCGATGAAATTTTTTTTTAATGAAAGCTGAACCTTTGTAAAATATGGGAAAAATAGAGAGATTATTACCATCCAATCATTTCAACGAAAAAATGACTTCATTAGTTTTTGTCACAAAAATCTATTTTTTGCAAAATCCTGTGGTCGTAGACAAATTTTGAGACCAGATTTGAAATCAGCGTGAAAAAATCTATGGGAAATGATGTATAGCATGTTAAAAAAAAAATTTCTTCCGCGCGTGTTATTGCGAAAACCACAATTTTCTTGAAATTGTGCAAGTTTAACGAATTTTCTCAAAGTTAAAAAGCGTTCGTACCATAATCTCCCTATTTTTCCCATATTCTACAAAGTTCTAGCTTTCATTTAAAAAAAATTTCATCGCTCTACCTCATTCCTATCGAAAGTTCCTTGATTTTAAATCCGATTTTGTCCAAATTGCCCACTGTGCGTCGTCGCGATCGTTGCAATGTACCGCGAACCACGTTCTGTGTCGCACGCATGGCGATACGCGTTTTGTATGTATTTGTAATAAACTAAAACTTATTTAACCACGCACCGAGCGAACCGCGCTCTGTTATTAGCCGAATACTTCCTAACAGGTTATGGGCCCAGTGAGCCAATAAAATATAAATAATAAACAGTACGAACTATGAGACGTGGAAAATACAAATGAAGAGTGTACTTAGATTTAATGATTTGTGGGGCTACGTGAATGGAAATATACCCAAACCCGAAGAAGACTATGACGACTATGAGGACCACGAGGGACGAAAAGGCTTTAGACGTAATCACCCTAAGTATACAATCGGATCAGTACAATCATATAAAAAGGGCAAAAACTTCGATGGAAGCATGGGAAATGCTGAAAGGTATTTACGAATCTAGAAGGCCCATGAGGCAATGCGTACTTTTCAATCAGTTATATCGTTTAAAAAAATCCGGTGACCAGACTATGTCTCAATACATAAACGATTTTGTAAGAATATCAGAACAATTGGAAGAGTGCGATATGAAATTACCAGAAAATTTGCTGTCCATTTGGCTTCTAAATTCGCTACCGAGCGAGTATGAAACGATTAGTATGGCGATACAGTCCAGAGACGGGATGCCAACTCTGGAAGAACTCAAGACAAAGCTGCTTGAGGAGGAAGCAAGAAAGCTAGAGAGTACAAAGGATCAAGAAGAAGAAAAAGAAGAAGCCCTACTAACAAAAAGGAGAGAAGGGTACAAGAATATACAAAGAGTCACACGAAACCTCCACAAGGTAAAAAGACATTTAAATGTTTTAACCGCGGAAAGCCAGGCCAAAAATTGCAGATCCAATCCAAAAGGAAGAAACATGGTAAGCAGAGACGATGCGATGACAGCAGTTGCGTTAAACACTGGTCTCCCAAAGTCAGGTACATGGTGCCTAGACAGTGGTGCAACAACACATATGTGTAATGACAGCAGCAGGTTCAACGGATTGAATAGAAGAGACACAACCAAGATATACACAGCTTCAGAGGACTGCGTCAAGTCAGAAGGAAAAGGAGACGTAAGAATTAAAGTGCAAATAGAGAGTAATAAGCCAAACGATATTAGATTGCAAGATGCAATGCTGGTACCACAATTCAAAAGTAACCTATTATCGGTGTCAAGCATTACGAAGCATGGTTATAAGGTAACATTTCATAAAGACTATGCCGTAGTAACCCGAAAGGATGGGTCTGTAGCGATGAAGGCCACCATGATAAATGGATTGTATGTGGTTAACAAGAATCCTCCCGAGTATGCAGGTATGTCAAAAATTCATAACAATAATCTAACCAAATGGCATAACAGGCTGGGACATCTGAACTTCAAAGACCTCAGAAGGATGAGAGAAATGGTAGAAGGATTGAATGACAATATGGATGGGCAAAATGAAAAATGTGAGGTATGCGACAAATGCAAAATTCACCAATTGCCTTTCAGGTCATCGACGACAAGGGAAAAGAGAGTCCTAGGCCTGGTACATAGTGACATATGCGGTCCGATGCATGTAGCCTCGCTAGGGGGAGCGAGATATTTCGTAACGTTCATTGACGATAAAACGAGATACACCGAAGTTGCAATGTTAAAACACAAGTCAGATGTATTCAAAGCATTCAAAGAATACAAATCAAAAGCAGAGAGATGTACGGGGCAATTAATAACGAAACTACGTACTGACAATGCCAAAGAGTACCTGTCCAAAGGATTTACAAAATATATGAAAAGCGAAGGAATAACAAGGGAGTTATCAGTCGCATACACGCCGCAACAAAATGGAGTGGCCGAGAGAGCAAACAGGACATTGATCGAAATGGCAAGATGCATGCTCCTACAGGCCAAAGCACCTTTCACCCTATGGGCAGAAGCCGTTAATGCAGCGGCGTATATAAGAAACAGGTGCCCAACAAAGACTTTGGAAAAATGCACACCATATATGAAGGATGGACGGGAAAGAAACCGTACGTTGGATTCCTAAGAATATTCGGTGGTCGTGTCATCGCTTTAAACAAAAGACACAGGTACAACAAATTCGCACCGAAAGGCAAGGAGCTCGTTTTAGTGGGCTACTCAGAAGAAGTGAAAGCGTACAGGCTATGGGAGAGAGGGACCACAAAGGTAGAAAAATACAGAGACGTCAGATTCTTGGAAGACCGAGAGATAGATTTACTCAATAGTGAGGAGACGTTTTTCGAAATGCCCCTGAACCATTTAGCCGCAGACGAAAGCGATGAACAAATAGAAGTCCAACAAAAAGAACAAGAAGATGAAGAAGAAGATGATCAAAAAGATGAACTAGGAGATGAGGAACTCCCAGCGACAATGCAAACACCGACAATGGAAATGGAAAAAGAAAAAGAATGGAAAGAACTGGGAGAAGGGGGAGACCAAGGAAAATATTCTCCATGAGCTCCACGGAAGAAGAAGAAGTCCCTGAAGAACCAAGAACGATAACTGAAGCCATGAGTACGTCAGAGCGAGAGGACTGACTAGAAGCTATACGCACGGAATACGATGTCCTAATGGAAAATAATACTTGGACCTTGGTAAGTAGACCAAAAAGCAAAAAAATATTAAAGTGCAAATGGGTTTTTAAGGTCAAAAGACACCAGGATGGCTCCATTGAGAAGTACAAGGCCAGATTGGTTGCTAGAGGCGATCAACAACAAGAAGGGGTCGACTTCGATGAGGTCTTCGCGCCAGTGGCAAGACTTGAGACGATACGCACCCTCCTTGCGTCGAGTGTCGCAAGAGGAATGCATGTTCACCAACTGGATGTGGTGACGGCGTACGTCCAGGGAGACCTGCATGACGATATATACATGGAGCAACCTGAGATATTTGTGAGACAGGGTCAAGAAGACAAGGTTTGCAAGCTTAACAGGCCATTGTACGGGCTAAAACAGGCAGGTCGTGAATGGTACCGGCGACTAGATGACTATTTGGTTCGGTTAGCATTTAAAAATACTGTAGTGAATACGTGCGTGTATGTAGACTCTAGAGAAAATTACGACACAGTAATTGTTGTTTATGTCGATGATTTATTGATAGCGTCTGCGAATTTACCAAACGTAATAGATATAAAACATAAGTTAGGGCGCGAATTCAAAATGAAAGATCTCGGTAACGTTAAAGAAATTCTAGGTATGCATGTGGAGAGACAAGGCGATCTCGGAAGTATTACGATAACGCAGACAAGATATATAGAAAATACGTTGCAAAGATTCGAAATGAGCGATTGTAAGCCGATAAGCACCCCTTTAGAAACGAATATAAATATCGCCGCGATAGAGAGCGTAAGCGAGAAAGACGAAAATGTAATAGTGGACGTACCGTATAGGGATGCCTAATTTACCTCGCTAACGCGTCGCGACCCGATATAGCATTCGCAGCAAGCTTTTTAAGTCGTTTCTGCAACCGTCTGAAGCAAATTTACTGGAACATGGCAAAGCGGGTATTGCGATATTTGAAGGGGACGATAAATTACGGAATAGAATACACTAAACAAAAAGACTGTTTGACGGCGTACGTAGACTCCGACTGGGGAGGGGATACGACAGATAGACGCTCGAATACGGGATACGTGACATATTTAGCTGGGAGGCCGATCAGCTGGAACAGTAGAAAACAAAAATCGGTTGCACTTTCTACCATGGAAGCCGAATACATGGCTCTATCAGACGTAACCAAAGAAATTGTATACGTAAGAGATTTGCTGAGACATATACGGCATTATAATGTACTGAGAGGAGCGACTGAAATTCACTGTGGTAATCAAAGCGCCATACAGTTGTGCAAGAATAGTGTGTATCATTCACGAAGTAAGCATATAGATATACGGTATCATTTTTCGCGAGAGGCGCAAGAGCGAGGAGACATAATTGTAAAGTATGTACCTACCAGCGAGATGACTGCGGACATATTAACGAAAGCGATATCAAAGAGTAAGCATGATGAATGCGTAGAGCGATTAAGGTTAGAAAAAAAAATAAAATTATTGTGAGCGCATTGACCCACGGATTAAGGGGGAGTGTTAAGGGGACCGGCAGGTTGACTCTGTGTAACCACACACATACATGAAATCCATATACGTGCATGAATTTGCAAGGGTCAAAATCTTGACAAATTGACGCTTCAATATTGCAATGAGCAGTTTAAAAGTGGTCACTTGTTTTTCCTAAAAGTCCAATCTAGGTCTGTCCAGAGCCCAAATTGCGAATTTCTACCTCATCGTCGAGTAATTTGTAATATTCGGCAGAAATCTCGCTTTCTGAAGGAAGGATGACGTCACAAGATGGCTGCCGCAGAGAGATTCTCTTAATTTCGAGAGATTTAGTGTTCGTATCAAAAAAAGGCTCTGGAAAGACGTAGCAAAGACATGTACAAACACGGTGGCATACATTTTTAATTGATTACTTACTTATTTAAGGCGTAAAATGTCTAGAAAAGAAGGCACCATTTCGCGGTTCCGCTTAGTAGCGCCACGGTCTACCCGCGGCAAACACTGTACCTTCCGATAGAATACGGTCGATAATGCAGATCGATAATACAGGTTTACATATGTACGATATGTATGCTACCGAATATTGCAAATTACTCGACGATGAGGTATAAATTCGCAATTTGGGCTTTGGACAGACCTAGATTGAACCTTTAGGAAAGACAATTGACCATTTATAAACTGCTTATTGCAATATTGAATCGGCAATTTGAAAAAGTTTCTGACCCTTGCACGTTTCGAAAGAGGCCACGACCTTCGGGTCACCGATTCTGTTGAAACTTTGCATACTTATAGATCTCGTTGTCCTGTTCACAAATACACACCATTATAGGGGCAGATACTCAATAATGTTCGCGATATTAACAACTAAAGTATCATTATTTCCTATGTAATACCGTATTTTTTCTACGGTACAACAAGATTCGGTTTGGCTCGACTGCAGCGTACCAAGTTTTCAACCTGCGACCAGTGTTCAAATCCTGTCTACTAACGTATTTTTTTTTTAAATTTCATTATGTTTTATCATTGTATATTTATAATATCAATTATACTTCAAAGTACCGATTTTATTTTGATAAAATGTAGCAGGCCGAAGGTGAGGTGGCAGACAAATTTTGTGAACGGATTTGAAGTCAGCGTGATAAAATCTACGAGAAAAGATGTACCGAATGTCAAGAAAAATCTAACCGTGCATGGTATTGGATAAATCACAATTTTGTTTAAATATTCCAAGTTTATTTTCAAAGTTAAAACATGTTTGTACCATAGTCTCTCTATTTGTTCCTTATTTTGTAATATTTTACCTTCTAAAAAAAAATCATAGCCCTATTTCATTTCTATCGAAAGTTCTTTGATTTTGACAGAAACTTCGTCACTTTGTCAAATATAGTGTTACAAGTATCGATATGTGACGATATCGAGACATCGCACCGAATGGTCTTCGTTGTATCGTCGTCACTAAGACGACGCGGCTAACTTCTCGGTTTTATATATTGTATACATATATAAAACTTTGGAAAATGCTATAAACTTTTATATATATATGATATTATTCAAGTTTATTTTACGTTATTCTTTAGTTGTAAATTTGTATTTGTTTGATCCTTGACTTCAGATTTTACATTTAAAGTAAAAAAATATGATAAATTTTGTTTAATTTTTTATGCCCTTCGTGGCATAAAAAAAGCTGCTTTAATTTCATTTTGTATATAATTTTCTCTCTGACAGGAAGTAAATTCCGGCTCATTTTCTTTTTAAAAGAAGTCCTGGTAATATGTATAAAATTATTATAATGTTAAGAATAAACTGATTCAATTTAATATAAATCAAATGATTTCCTTAGGTTTTGCATACACGTGACCGCCGTTCGAGTTTCATTTCATAGATATTAGCGAAAAACTGCAAAGGTAATGTGACAACTAGTCCTGCGTATATCTACGCGCCCGTGGCAATGTACGTGTTAGCATGTGTTGGTCGGCTGAATCGGGCTCATGCAGAAATCAGTTTCACGAAACGCTCGTACATTTACGGGTTTGATGACATGGCAACAGTGAGGCGAAGGAATTATGTGGCAACCATGTCTAGTCAATTTTCGTTTCTCTCTTCCGCTACTACTCAAGTCGGCATTTCATATATTCTTTTTTACCGATATGTCGTAGACGCGACGTGGTTCCACAAACAAAATTTTAACCATTCCACAATCAGTTTTCCCTACTGACCGTTCGAGGACCGTTCGAAAATTGGCGTGACAGTCAAGGCCAAATGCCTGCCGGCCCCTTTAAACTTTGGCGCTAATCCGCGAGTCAACGCGCATGTGCGTTTATAGAAACGCACCCTTCGTAATTCATTTATTTCGGCAGTCTTTTGTTACACGCGGATCTTCGCTTGTCGCAGCGTCGTCGCGATCGTTGCATTGTACCGCGAACCACGTTCTGTGCCGCACGCATGGCGATACGCGTTTTGTATGTATTTGTAATAAACTAAAACTTATTTAACCACGCACCGAGCGAACCGCGCTCTGTTATTAACCGAATATTTCCTAACAATATTCACACGTATATCAAATATGACGATACAAAGGAGTACTCTTAACAAGAAATCCAGATTGACGAAAAATATAATACTGTGAGAACATTTGACGAGCAATATGAACATACTGACTGAAAGCATGACAGCAGTGTATGCAAAAACCGTGAATGAATGAATGAACGAAACGGTTTGATTAGTATCTAGCTAGTGGGCTTCTGCCTATTACAGTTATTCCAATTTCTAACCTTCACACGTTTCTCATTACCTAAAAATTGCAATTGAGTAATAATAAAATGGAATTAAAATTGTCTTCTTCGTGTTCTCTCTATGTCAAGTTAGAGGCGAATAATAAAATAAAATTAAAATACTCTTCTTCGTATTCTCTCTATGTCAAGTTAGAGGCGAATAATAAAATTATTACCAATTTATAAAAAATTATTACCAAATAAAAATTGTAACTTCATCACAGTTTCATTTTTAAAATGAATACATTGTAAGAGTGCACCGCGCCGCTGGCCGTACCGCGGTTTGTATCAGGTTACGGCTAATTGTAAGTGTTTAGAAGAAGGCGCACGCACTGTTTAGGTTAAGGCGCGACGATGCGAGAGGCTGGGACCGAACGACTTTTAGGACGGGAGGACAGTCTCGTCTAAGCCACGATCCAATAAAGACCATTTTCCTCGATAGGCCATCTGTTATTTAACTCCTGATACATTCCCTAAAATTCAGAAGTGGGATTACACGATACGCGAGTGTAGTTCGATTACAAAATGCGGAATAAGTTCGCGAAACTAGTTTTGGGATAAGTCCACTAGTTAACTTTGTTAATTGTGTACGGTCGTGAAAGAACCAAGTGAATTAGTGATTTTTAGTTAAGACATTGACATTTAAGATAAACATTATGACGTCGCTTACGGTAGCAGACTTAAAAGACTTATGCCGAGGAAATGATCTGTCGATATCGGGGACAAAAGCCGAACTCGTGCACCGGCTGCTGGAAAGTCCTATTCCAGAATCGGCGTTGCATCTGACAACGCTGCCGACCCCTCAGTGTACTGTGGCGGGGACTGAGACTCAGGAAGAAGTTCAAACGGGGCCCAGTGAACAGTGGGATAGGCCCTTATCTGAGGCTGATTTGTTAAGAAGGGAAAGAGATTTAGCGGAACGTGAAGTTCGATTGTTACGCAGAGAACTGGAACTTGTCCGGCTTTCGCCTTCGAGTAATATGTCGTCGCGATCACGAGAAGTCCGTTGGAAGGACGTCAAAGAATTGATCAGCGACTTCGACGGCAACAATTTCGATGCAGAAACGTGGGTGCAGCAGATGAGGAGACTGATTGCTGCACATGGATTAGACGATTACGCAGCAAAGGCGATGATCTGCAGCAAATTAAAGGACAAAGCCCTGAGATGGTATCAGTCGAAACCAAATTGTGTGGACATGACGTACGAAGAGTTACTCGTTGGTTTAAATAAAATGTACGGGTGTCGACCGAGCACGCTGTCGTTAAGACGTGAATTCGAAAAGAGATTCTGGAAAAGCGATGAAACGTTCACCGACTACGTACATGACAAAGTTGTGCTGGGAAATCGAGTGCCAATTTCAGACACCGAAGTGGTCGACTACATCATCGAAGGAATACCAGACGAAAATTTAAAATTACTGGCTAGAGTACGGGGTTTCCGTACAGTCGAAGAATTAGTGCAGGCGTTTGCCAGGTCAACGCTGCCAGAGGAGCCGAGAAGGCCCAGACCAGTGCCACGACGGGATATCAACCCACCAACAACAAAGGTTACCCGGGAGCGGCATCCGAAAGACCTAAAAGATGTTCGATGCTACAACTGCAACGAGACGGGACATTTTGCGGTTGAATGCAAGAAGCCCAGAAGAGAACGAGGGTCATGTTTTAAATGCGGCAATATGGGACACCGCGTCGAACGATGTCCGGCTTCGAGGGACATCAGTTACGTAGTTCCCCACCAACACGAAGACAGCGATTTTTTCCCTACGGTATTATTGGACATAGAAACTACTGAAAGTAATTTTAGGCAATTAGAAATAAGCGCACTGTTAGATTCGGGTAGTCCCATTAGTTTTATTAAAGAAGCTATTGTACCAAGTAATTTGATACGCGATACCGACAAAGCAATTAAGTTCACAGAAATAAATAATAGCGAAATGCATGTTATTGGAAGCGTTGAGGTCCAACTCGCTTACGACGAGATTCCCTATAATATTATGCTGCAAGTAGTCACGGAGAATACTATGCGAAATCCTCTAGTATTAGGGAGAGATTTTTTGAAAAAAGCAGGAATTTCATTTAAACTTAATCATGAAATCAGACAAATAATGAACATCGAAATAGCTTCAGACGACGATAGTCAAATACCGACATTAAACATTAATCCGGAAGTTATGCGAAGTACTCAAGATCAGGTCCGTAAATTGTTTACCGAACGCTATGTGAAACCTATTAGACCAGAACACCCGCAAACAGAAAACGTAATGAAGATTACAGTAACAGATGAAAAACCGTTCCATTATGCCCCACGTAGATTGTCGTATCACGAAAAAACAAAGTTAAAAGAAATAATTGATGACTTGTTAGCAAAAGACGCGATAAAGGAAAGCACTTCCGAGCCGAGTATGCTTCACCGATAATTTTAGTTAGAAAAAGAAATGGTGAAATGCGCATGTGCATAGATTTTAGATTCTTAAACAAAATTTCAGTTCGTGATAACTTTCCATTGCCCCTAGTAGAAGATCAGCTAGATTTATTAAACGGGAAAAAATACTTCACGCTGCTGGATTTGAAAGACGGATTTTTCCAAATTCGGATGCATGAAGATTCGATTAAATTCACTGCTTTTATTACACCATGGGGTCAATACGAATGCCTTAAGATGCCATTCGGTCTAAAAGGAGGGCCGTTAAAGTTCCAGCGATACGTTGCACAAATATTTAGAAAACCACTCGAGGCTGGAGATGTTTCTGTGTATTTGGATGATTTTCTAGTGGCAACAGAAACAGTAGAGCATCATTTATTGGTATTAGAAAAAGTTTTTCAATTGTGCGTCGCAAATTAACTAGAATTACGATTAGATAAATGTAAATTCCTACAAACTAGGTTAGAATATTTAGGATATACGATAACAAGCGAGGGTATACGACCCACGGAACGCGGGGTAAATTACGCTAAAAGATTCCCGATTCCTCAAAATACGCGAGATGTACAAAGTTTTCTGGGACTTTGTTCATATTTTCGAAAATTTATCGAAAATTTCTCGTTAATCGCGAAACCGTTATATGACCTTACAAAAAAATCGGTTAATTTTACGTTTGGTTCAGAAGAAGCGCGTGCATTCGATAAATTGAAAGAATGTCTAGTAAATAGCCCTATTTTAAGTACTTAGTGGTGTCCGCGCGACACCACCGAATTACATTGTGACGCAAGTTCAGTGGGTTTCGGTGCAATCTTGATGCAGAAAAAACGGGATCAAAAACTTCATCCTGTGTTTTATTTCTCAAAAAGAACAACAGAAGCAGAAACTAAATACCATAGTTTCGAATTAGAGACTCTAGCGATCATTTACGCGTTACGGCGTTTCAGAATATATCTGCTTGGAATACAATTCAAGATTATTACAGATTGCCAGGCCCTCAGCCTCACGTTAAAGAAAAAAGAAACCAATCCACGAATCGCGCGGTGGGTGTTAAAGTTACAAGGGTACGACTATGTTTTAGAACATAGGTCAAGCTCGAGGATGCGCCATGTAGATGCACTTAGTTGACAAATTCTTATCTTGCACGATAATTCTTTCGATAGAAACCTCGCATTATGCCAGGATAACGACCCTGAAATAGCAAATATTCGTAAAAAATTGGAAAATTCAGAGGATAAATTTTTCGAAATGACAAACGGTTTAGTTTATCGCAAAGTGAGAGATCGCGCTTTTTTTTTATGTTCCTTCTGCTTTGGAAACTAGTATTTTACAAAAACATCATAATGATATGGGACATGTAGGTTTTAGAAGACAGTGGAAAACGTGCAAAATACCTATTGGTTCCCGAAAATTAGAGAGAAAATCAAGGACCACATAAAAAACTGCCTTAAATGTATTGCATTTAGTCCGAATTCTGGTAAACAAGAAGGAAGTTTGCATGAAATTCCAAAGGATAGCAAACCATTTTATACCATTCATATCGATCATCTAGGGCCGATAACAAAACAACATTCAGTTAGCAAACGCTATATTTTTGTAATAGTAGATGGATTCACGAAATTTGTAAAATTGTATGCAACAAAAACTACAAATACGGCGGAAGTCATCAAATGTTTGCGAAATTATTTTACGACTTTTAGTAGACCATTAAGAATCGTATCAGATCGGGGTAGTTGTTTCACGTCTCAGGATTTCCAAAATTTCGTAGATGAAAACGGGATAACACACATTAGAATTGCCACTGCCTCACCGCAAGCAAATGGTCAAGTGGAAAGATTTAATCGAACCTTTGTACGGATGATAGCAAAATTAGCAGACGAGAGGAATGTACGGTGCGGTGGTACGAAACACTCGACGACGTAGAATACGCGTGCAACAACACGATAAATAAATCGACGGGAGAAACCCCGAGCATATTGTTATACGGCGTAAGCCAGCGTGGAAAAATGGTCGATAGCATCTGGAAAGTTGGGCTGTTCGTTTTTTCAAAGAAATTATGCGCGCGTTTGTGTCGAATAGAGTTTATTTTAAACTTAACAAATGCCCTGTCACCGGCCGAACTAACTTTGGGTGACTAGTTACTTTGGATACAATGAATTGTAGCGGTGTTACGGTATGGCGCGATTACTGACTCGAATGGTCGTGGTCTGAGTCTGAAGCTGACTTTTTCGGATGCCGACTTTGCTGATTCTGCTGCTCTGCTCCGAGGCCCGCTTACTCGTCACCTCGGTGGTGACGCGATTTTTTGGTCGTGGGCCCGTTTTCGGGGGAAGAATCATCCCCATTCGTTGATTTGACTTGAGGGCGGAGGTTCTTCTGAAACAGTCCTCACCGGTGGAGGAGGAAGTCCCCACCTCAAGTCAATAAGGGAGAGTTCCCAAACTGCGCGATTTATGGGACCCCGGAGCAGCGCGACGAAGGCCCAAGTGGCCCATGTACGCCGTGCTAGCCAAGTGGCTAGCAGCTAATTTATTGCCCCTTGGCCGAGGTCCGGTGACGAAGACCAAGGGCTGGAAAAATGTGCGTTTACTGTCTCTGGTTTTCGTCCGTTTGACGAAAACCAGAGACACGGTTATTGGGGTTGTAGCGCAACCCGAGCGTGCCTCGCGTCGTGCGGAAGAGGATTTACGACCCCTTGTCCGCCGCGTGTAGTGGGCCATAAGGCCCGCTGTGTCCGAATCCGGAACCCTCAAGTACCTCGCGGACGGTACACGGTATGAGGGTCGCACGGATTGACTTATGGCCACTTTTCCAATGCCATCAGCTCGAATCCTCAAGCGCCTCGCGTGCGGCAACTCAAGGACTAGCATTCTTCGTGATTAGTCGAAGGACGGACAAAAATCGGAAAAGGGCTTCTTGTCACGCATGTGTATTTTTTGGGCGAAAGAGCATGCTCCGTGCAGCTGTAACATCCTCGCTTGCGTTACGGCCGGAAATGCGAGGATTCACGGTACTTTTGTCTGCGAGGGATCGAACAGCATCCGAGATAGATTAGAAAAAATAGGTAGTATTATGGACAGTAGAAATTTAGTAGACGTAAGAAATAAGGCGAAGGAAAAAATTAAGCAAAGTTTTGAGGCGAATAAGAAATACCACGACGAGAAACGAAAACCGGCACGGATATATCAAGTTGGAGATAGAGTAATGATTAAAAATTTTCACACAATAGGCGATTCATCGAAGCTAGCACCTTTGTTTAAAGGATCATACGAAGTTGAAAGGGTATTGAGGAATGATCGATACGTGATAAAGGATATCGACGGATTCCAAAATACACGACTTCCTTGTAAAGGAACATGGACGGCAACGAACATGAGACCATGGGTGTCTCCTCAATTATAAAATTTAAAATATTTAATGTAGCGATCTCATAGCGATTAGGTTTAAGGTACGATATTATAATCACATATTATTTGTTAGTGTATAGAGTCCTTAGAGATTAGAAAGAAAATTTATAGTTTGTAAAGTGTGTGATAGCAATGTTAGTGCGCAACGGTATGTTTGTGTATACGGGTTAATCGAGACGATTAACGGTCAGGATGGCCGAATTGTAAGAGTGCACCGCGCCGCTGGCCGTACCGCGGTTTGTATCAGGTTACGGCTAATTGTAAGTGTTTAGAAGAAGGCGCACGCACTGTTTAGGTTCAGGCGCGACGATGCGAGAGTCTGGGACCGAACGACTTTTAGGACGGGAGGACAGTCTCGTCTAAGCCACGATCCAATAAAGACCATTTTCCTCGATAGGCCATCTGTTATTTAACTCCTGACACATTCCCTAAAACATCGAGTTAGGGTATTTACTATAGTTTCAAGTTGTAAATAAATATACCAATTTAGAGGCAAATAATAAGATGAAATTGATATACTCTTCACCATATACTTCTCTTGACAAATTAAAGGCGAATAATAAAATAAAATTAAAATATGCTTTTATCACCTTCACACGTTTCTCATTCGAGCTAATATTCGAGAAAATTGTAATTTAATCATAGTTTCATTTTTTCAATGTATGTATCAGGTTAGAATATTTGCTATAGTTTGGAGTTTTATTTAAATGTATCAAGTAAGAAGCGAATAATAAAATGAATTTAAAATACGCTCTTCCGTATTCTTCTGCCAATTAAAATTGTTCCATTGTTTTGATCTTCACGAGTTCATTATTATTTAGAAATTGTGTTTTTGTCATAAATTTTTTGAATAAGTACATCAAATTATAGCACAGTCACAGAGAGAATATTTTGTTACGTCTAAAAAAAGAAAATGAGTATTTTATTTACTCAAGAAGTCCATTGATATGAAGTACAAGTACGGTATGTAATCTGCACGTAATTATGAAAATGATTCTTGAATCTCTAATTTAAGAAGTATTCAAGCGATGATCTAAAGAAAGGGCCTAGCCGAATAAGATGGTCAAAACTGCCCTTAGACGTTTTTCAATAATTAATGAACCATTCGAAAGCTGACCAAGAAAAACTCCTCTGAGCCAAATTTCAACCCCCTATCTTGCTCGTGAGGGTAGTTACAGGGTAAATTAGATTTTGAGCTTTTCCGTGCATTTTCCGCACTCTGATGCTTCCCAAAATTCTGAAAAAAATTTGACATATTTTGGACCCTAAGGCGGATTTTTGAGAATTTTTTCCGATTTTTTGGATGCAAACTGTGGTCGTAAAAAATGAAAAACCTCAAAAAAATCGGAAAAATGCAGGTTTCTCAAAAATATGAAAACATGCTATTGAGCTGTTTAGTGCCCCCATAAAGTACCATAACAGGCAGTGTCCTCAATTTTTTTTAGATTTTTTCTTGTGGGCACTTTTTGTCCAGACAAGAAAAACCGAATTTTTTTTACGTTTCTGCTATTAGGAGGAAAGTTACACTTGTTGATTTTATCGCAAGTATATATTAAGGCATTTTTAACGTTATTACATTGAAACAAGTAAGTGTTTGACCTCAGAAATATGTTTTAAGAGAAAAATAAATTCTATTTCGTGCGATATATACCAGAATGTTCGCAACGTTTACAACGTCGCCGGTTGGCCGAGCAGTCAAGGTGTCGGACTACGGAGCGGAAACGCTGGGTTAAGGGTAAAGTTTTTTTTTCCATACATCATCTTTATTTTTTCAATTTTTTATTACATGGTTTATTCATGTGATTTTTAAAATATTTTTTTAATGTTTTAAAAATATTTAAGAAACATTTTTGAGTAAAATATATGTAAATATAGTTTTAGAGTATCTATCACTTCCTCGATTCTCTAATTGTATATGATCTTCATTACGGTCCTCTCTAACATTCTTAATATTAAAATTCATTAATCTGGTTTCTAAGCCTTGCGTCTTCATAAATTAGGGAGGAAATGAGAAGAATTCTAAATAAATAACGCGCAGCAAAGTATTGGTTTTTGTCAAATTGAAAGAAAAGGGCTACATACTACCACTATTTTTAAAGTGAGGTATCAGGTACAAATAAGCCTTAGCCATTCCTCTTTATTGTAACGTACATGAGGATGTATTTCCGTTTATAGTTACTTGATTGAAAACCATCATGAAGAGGGGAGACTTTTGTATTGTCGACAGAGGTTTTCGAGATGTTACATCTCATTTAACAGGTCTTGGTTTCAGAGTTCTCATGCCTGCTTTAAAAGGTAATCGTTCTCAACTTTCGACGAAAGAGTCGAATTATTCCTGAAAAGTCACGAAAATTCATTGGGTTGTAGAAGCAATGTATAGTATACAAGGTCAAAAGTACCAGCTTCTACACAAACAAGTAGACAACGAAACCTTTCCAAAAATTGGATATAATTGGAACTGCAAAACGACTCCATTTCAAACAGTATCCTCGGTAGATACTCTGGATTTTCCGGAAATGACAGAAGTAGATTTAAAAATTCTTTTCAAGGAATCTTACCAATTTTCGCAAGCAATTTCTAATCTGGCGGAAATCGTGGACGAACACAATAATATAAATATTAATTTATTGCCTAATCCAAGAAAATAATATCATTAAATTCGAAGTCAAATCGGAGTAATATAAATAAAAGTTAGTTAAAAATGTTACCTCAATATTTTTTAAAAACATTTAAAAAATATTGTTAAAATCACATGAATAAACTATATAAGAAATTGAAAAAATAAAGATGATGTATGGAAAAAAAAACTTTACCCTCGACGGGATTCGAACCCAGCGTTTCCGCTCCGTAGTCCGACACCTTGACTGCTCGGCCAACCGGCGACGTTGTAAACGTTGCGAACATTCTGGTATATATCGCACGAAATAGAATTTATTTTTCTCTTAAAACATATTTCTGAGGTCAAACACTTACTTGTTTCAATGTAATAACGTTAAAAATGCCTTAATATATACTTGCGATAAAATCAACAAGTGTAACTTTCCTCCTAATAGCAGAAACGTAAAAAAAATTCGGTTTTTCTTGTCTGGACAAAAAGTGCCCACAAGAAAAAATCTAAAAAAATTGAGGACACTGCCTGTTATGGTACTTTATGGGGGCACTAAACAGCTCAATAGCATGTTTTCATATTTTTGAGAAACCTGCATTTTTCCGATTTTTTTGAGGTTTTTCATTTTTTACGACCACAGTTTGCATCCAAAAAATCGGAAAAAATTCTCAAAAATCCGCCTTAGGGTCCAAAATATGTCACATTTTTTTCAGAATTTTGGGAAGCATCAGAGTGCGGAAAATGCACGGAAAAGCTCAAAATCTAATTTACCCTGTAACTACCCTCACGAGCAAGATAGGGGGTTGAAATTTGGCTCAGAGGGGTTTTTCTTGGTCAGCTTTCGAATGGTTCATTAATTATTGAAAAACGTCTAAGGGCAGTTTTGACCATCTTATTCGGCTAGGCCCTTTAAATATGCTGGAGTGAATGGTGCAAGAATGATGAGATTCATTGTCGAGTTCATCTCAAGAATGGTGGTGTCATCGTGTATGAAATAATGAAAGAGTAAAGTAAATTTGTCAACCTTTTTCACATGATCGATTCTCGATAAAACATTGGCAGCGCAGTCTGGCAGCTCGTCAATTTTTTTCAGGACCTGTTGCAGTTCACGAAGAGACGGGTTCGTTCTCGATAATAGTGGTGCTGCTTTCTGCTTGTTCGACGTTGGCTTTGGCCTTTTCTTGCTCGCGAACGAAAGTGTCGGATCTGGCGATTTTGTTCACATGAATCGCCGGGATCGATCGTGATATGTGCTGTGAACGTGGAACAAATTAATTTCGCATCCTTATCATAGCAAGCAAAGATCGAATAATCGAAGCAACTCCGTTTAATCACCATAATTATTCAAATCAATCGAATTAAAACTACATTAACCCATTTGAATAGTAAAGCAGAATGAAAAATGTATTTATTATCATCCATGTGCTTTATATTCATTATACAATTACCCGTATCACCAACTATTTTTTATTATCCTTAAATGGAAAAATTTCAAACCGTGAAAACAACTTCGCATTTCAATAATTTGTATCAGATCTGTTACACATATGTACAGATTAATAATTCAAATGGGTTCACCCTCCACTACAGGAAAAAATAAAACCAGTTCTCTAACAACTGTTTAACGCTAATTTTTTCCAGCCAAGGAAAAATTTTGTAGACGAGACAAAAAATTGTCTTTGCTATTAATAAACACCTTCTTCCCTTCGACTATGAGTTCAATTTGAACAGCCTCGTCGACATCCATGTCTTCCTGGCTCTCCGATCCCAGATTTTCAATTTTAAGCGTGGCATCTTTATCGTCAGTCATTAAAGTATCCAACAACCTATACCTAAAATCATTACGCTCGAATAAGACACACAATTGCAAGAGAGAATTGAGAATTTGAACAAATTTAGGTGACATTAACAACCTTCCCAGAGATATATTCGCTGAATCCAGACTGGATTTCGGTACCACTGGAGCGGAGGGAGTGCAAACTACAATCCCTGTCGCAGGTGTTTTCACCGACGAATAATCTGGCACCGATGCATTCACGCCAAGAATCGCTTGCTGCACATTCTGTATAGTTTCTTGTATTTCCAGGTTTGTTAAGAGGGGTGCTGAAGTTCCATCCTCCTGCAGTGATTAAAAATACATCTGATTATTTATTGTTAATTAAAGTTTCGGAATTGTAGGACCAAAGACCAAAAATCTTTAAATGTATTTTCAGTCCTCAGTTTCAAGGAGAATACAAAAAATTAGAAAAATTTGCTTTGTTGGTAGAAAATATGTTGAGCTTAAAATAGTGGATTAATAAGGCAATCTTAATCAGAATATATGTCGAATTTTTAGGTATTTATGTATTTTTTTAAATATTTGCACGAATTTTCCTAGTCTACCACCGATGATTTAGATTATTCACATTTTTATAGAAAATACAATCAACAATATCTACTTTTGAGCTATAAATTGTAGCGTGAATGTTAAATTTGAATTGAAACATTGTGATCAGTGTAACTGCCAACACATAAACTTAATTATTTCTTCGTTAATAAAAGAGAACAGATTGTTTACCGCGAAAAATTGTCGTTAGAGAATAATTCTGTACACACCACACCCTCGCAAAATTAATTTTCTCACGATCTTCGAAATTTCCATAACAGAAAATAGTGTTACTAATGATGCAGAATATATAAACAATTAAAAAAGAAGCAAATACATTACGTTCTTAACATGCCTCGACCAGCGATAAAGCAACTGAGTGAATTCTTCTGCAAATTTCCACGCGTTCTTGCGAAACGGTTCTCCTAGCACGAAAATATTTGGTCGAACTGAATACGAACGTGCTCGACTAGTGACACCGGAATGTCCTTATTGCGTATGGTGTTTACATCAGTACCGTACAATATGTAATCGAGCTCCCTGGTCTTCGGTTCGATCTGTAAAATAAGAAGCTTAAGAAAATTTTCAAAGAATCATTTGGAGGAAGAAACTGCAGAAAATTCGAACGTTGTATGTTCAACTGTGTTTGCACAAGCGAACGTTATGTCTAGCTTTGTTTCGAGCGCATTTTAGCAACTGGAACTCCGTTCTGGCTAATTCTCGCTTGTTTGGCGAATGGATCAAGCTTCCGTACATTAACACAGACTGTGTTATTTGTCTTTCGGTCGAGCATTTCTCTGGAACGCGAACGGCACGGTAAAATTATGGAAGTTTTGCCGGTTCCACGATTATTCACCACCACGATATATCCATATGGATATGTTATACAACTCTATATATATATTAACTGGGGTCAATGAAAAAGTTTAATATTCATTATGCTTTAAAAATAAGTATTGATATAGGCACAGTAATTGGCATCCCCACAGTAGTTGGGTGCCTTACTCTAGCAGATACATTCCTGAGAGTGACAATTTATTACTATCTTTACATAATGTAACATAAATTAAGTGCTGTCTATCTGTGTTGTGAAGAATATTTCTTGAAAATGTGATGCTATAAATATAATATATGTATAGTTAATTTAAAGTATAAAGAAAAAATTAGTGAAATGTTATCCTAGGATCGTTTATCACGAGGGTTAAAGCATAAGATGCGTTCGGAATTTTAGGTTCTGATTTTTCATTTTACATAGTTTAGAAATAATTTTAGTTGCACGGTACGTACCGTGGATATTTATATTCCTTCAACGAATAAACTGGAGGAACTTCCAGTTAAAAACTTTTGGAATCAACTCGAAGCTCTTCAGCAAAGTTCTCGTTTTAAAATTCCAGGTGAAACATTGAAACAGGAACGGGGGAAGATTAATTTTACACTCTAACGATGTATACAGATTTCTGTTCCCTGAGAGAGCAGAGTTCATAAAGTTTTAGCTAACAACTGAGACTGTGAATGCCTTGATAACATCCTCGATTCAATTGTTAATATAATAATAGAAATGCAAGATTGTCTTCACTTGGCAATACAATATGAATTACCCCTAGTAGCACAAAAATATTAGATAAATATGTTTTTCAAATATTAGAAAAATATTTTTTAAGCCACATTTTTTCATATGAGAAAAATATTGGATCTGAATATTGTATACATGTACAAGAAATATAAATTGAATGTTTAAAAAATATAAGCTAAATATTCAGATGATATAAACTAGATATTTAAAAAATATAAACTAAATATTCAGAGAATATAAACGAGATATTTAAAAAATATAAAGTAAATATTCAGAGGATATAAACGAGATATTTAAAACATATAAGGTAAATATTAAAAAAATATGAATCCAATATTTGAAAAATATAAATTTAATATTTAAATAACATTCAATAAAATTTTCAAATTTAAGGAAAAGTTATAACAAAAATGAGAAAATATGAATATGTATTACTTTCTGTGCATTGCTTGAGGGAATATTGCACTTTGTCTTCGAAAGGACCTTTATTACATTTAAGAAATTTTTATGCAGCTGGCGAGATTCGAACTCGGGACTTACCGTTTAATTGAGGATGTGCTTCCTCACTGAGCCATGCGAACCTATATTGTTAGACTCATTACTTTTTAGACTTATAAAGGTCAAATCGTATCAAATCATATAATTATTACAAGAGATAAACTTCTGTTAAAAATATTGTTTAGATAAAAATCTAACTACTTTATTTTTAATGAAGCATATTATTAATAGTATAGTAACGACAAACAGATATATATATTTTCTGAAGTACTTCCATCGTAGGTAAGCATTGAAACACATAGAATATATTTACTAAATAAACAAAAACATTTTATTGTGAAAAAATATATTTCCATAATATATTATAAAAATATAAAAAAATAATAATGATAAAATAATAAAATAAAATATAATATAATATAAAAGTACATTTGTTATAATATATATAATATGTTTTAAATAATTATTTAAAATTAAGTTTTTATTCTAGATTTAGCTGTTGCTAAAAATAGAGACAGGATGGTTTTTATTTCCATGTCTGTAATAGACGCCTGCCTTCTTCTTGTTGCTACTGTGAAATAAAAAATGAAATATGTTGCATATTATATATTTTTTAAACAAAACTTAAAAGTTATAAGTATATTTACCAGTTACAGCATCATACAGTTTTGTTAAAGGAGGTTAGGATCGTGGTTGAAATTAACTGTACGCAGGGCTTTTATTGCACACACTTAGAATAGTTTTATTATGGAAAAATAGTGTCTAGATAATGCGGTTATGTGTCGGGAGACCGCGTGGCTCGAGATCGACAGAGAGAGCCGATCGATGCCGGCAGAACCCGAATGGCAAATGCAGCGCCAGTAGCTTCGGGAATCGCAACTACACCGGCAAATGTCTTATACCGATCTAACACTTTCCCTCAATGTTATGATTCCTGAAGGGAGTGCATGACATTGCATTTTTGAGAGGCGTTACGCCGAGTTCGTTCATGCACTTATGGTGCTTTGGTCCTGAGAGAGCTTTTGTGAGTACGTCGGCGACGATGTCCTCTGTTGGAATATATTCTATCTTCAGGGGATGATTTAATATAGCTTGACGAACGAAGTGGTGTCGGATGTCGATGTGCTTCGTTCTAGCGTGGAACACGGGATTTGAAGCCAGTTTCCTTGCTCCTTGATTATCGTTGTATATTACGATATCGGCTAGATCTGCAAAACCGAGTTCTTTTAAGAAGCCAATTAAGTATATGGCCTGTTTTGCGGCGTCGGTGAGTCCCATGTATTCGGCTTCCGTCGATGATAAGGCGACTGTCCTTTGTTTGCGGGATTCCCAACATATGGCGGCTCCGCCAAGAATAAATGCGGAACCTGTGTATGATCGCCTATCTATAGGGCAGTTCCCCCAATCGGCGTCTACAAATCCAATTAGATTTATATTTTTCTTTTTATATAGAAGTCCGCAGTCGATACTTCCTTTAAGGTATCGAAGGATTCGTTTTGCGGCTGTCCAATGTACCCTTGTATGTTTGCTGTTGAATTGGCTTAAGGCGCTTACCGCATGTGCGATATCCGGACGTGTGCCTATTGCCAAGTATGTTAATGCGCCCATGAGTTCCCTGTAGGGAAAGTTGTGAGCGTCCTCTTCGTCATTTTCTTCGACAACGTCTAGTTTGCTGCCCACGGCGAGAGGAGTACTTGCTGGCTTGGAGTGTTCCATCCCGAACTTTTGAATTATGTCGCGAACGTAACCGGATTGTGAAAGACGTATGCTTCCCCTTTCGCGTTGAAATTCGAATCCTAAACAATATTTTACTTCTCCAAGATCCTTTATCTTGAATGATTCGGAAAGTTTCTTTTTAATTTGTCTCTCCTTGCCTTGATCATTGGTGATAATCAGTATATCGTCGACATAGACTAGGATGAATGTTTTTTTACTTTTGTCGACATACACGCATGGATCTGCGTTTGTTGGAGCGAATCCGATACTTCGGAGGATTCTGTTTAGTTCCTCGTTCCATAAGCGGCCCGCTTGACGTAGGCCATATAATGCCTTTACAAGTTTACAAACTTTGTGTCCTGTGCGGATCTTGTCTAGCATGATTTGTGCCCTTTTTATAAGGTCGGTGTCTTCTTCTTCATGGACGATCCTGTGAAGCATTTCTTCAAGAAGTGGGGGCATTTCCATATAGATTTCCGTGTCGATTTTGCCATTCAAGTAAGCAGTCGTTACATCCAGTTGCGCGACATGAAGGTTATACTTCGCGGCCAATGCCATCAATAATCGAAGAGACTCGATTCTCGCTACTGGTGCGAACGTGTCATGAAAATCTATATCTGGTCGTTGGGCGAATCCTTTTGCCACAACTCGCGCCTTCCGACGTTCTAAGCTTCCGTCCGATTTGTATTTGTTTCGAAGAACCGTTCTGCATCCTATGACCTTGGCTCTGTCTGGTTTCTTGACTAAAGTTGTAACAGACCTGGCTGCGCCAGGCCTGTTCCTGACCGTACGCGCCCCGAATCCGAGCCCCCGAACACGACCGACGGATACCGAGATCCGCCGGTACCCGCGAGCGCCCCCGCGAGCCCCGCAACACCGAACCGATCTTGGCGGGAACCGGAACCTGCCATGATGCAATACCGGCGCGCCAGATGCGTGACGACACCGGAAAAGCCGGCCGCGAACCGTACCGCACCGCACCCCCTCGCCCGGCAAGACGAGCGAGACGAACCGGAAAACGCTCTCTTCGGTTTTCCGCCGCGATAACGATCAGACGTGTTTTTAGCGATCCGATTTCTAGCCGCCGATACCGACCGCCCGATCACGACCGAATCGTCCTTTTGCGACGCCGAGAAGCCGCCCGCTGAATACGACTCGCGAGAGTGTATTTATACCCGCGAAATTGTAATCGCGAGTGTGCCGAATTTTTCCGCGACCCGCGAACCCCGAATACGCCGCTGCGTATTGGACCACCTGGAGGGCCGACCCGAACGCCGAGCGATCGAGACCCGAATCGCGACAGCCGACCACCGAAACGCGAAGCCGGGACCGCGACGAACATTTCGAGTGAACGTGTCGCTAAACCGTCCTACCCGACCGCCCGCGCCCCGCCGTAGCTCTCGCGTTATCCTGCGTGAACCCTGGCACGGCGAGCCAAATCCGGCCGCGAGGAACCCGTTGTTACGAGATCCGCCGGGAGACGGACTCGTTACAAGTCCAAGTACGATTTGCGACCAGGCATTTTATTTCCGAATAAATCGCCTCTTTCCATTCGTCGCTATCGGGACCAGAGATTGCGTTCGAGAAATTAATTTCTGACGCGAGCATAGCGAATTCAGCTTCGTGCCATTCTGTTTCGTCCTCGTCGCTCTGTACGTTTTGCTCTTCGGTCTGTGGCAAATCACCAGTTTGCGCGACATCGTTTGTTGTTCCGGTATTGAGCTGCTCGTCCCGACTACCATTAACATTTACCATATGATATTCTTTGGTCGATCGACCTGGTTTTCCGGTTTTTATCTTTCGAGGTCTTCCTGGACCGTGCCTCGGACCAATTTCTTCGTTTGTATTGTTTTCCGTATCCGGTGAATGATCGGGCGTTGTGTTGGTTGCAGGCGTAGTTCGCTCTTCCGGTGTTGTCTCTCCATTGGTATCGGCGGTTCCGATGCTTATGATCCTGAACCTTCCGTTTGCAGTTTCTTCTGTGATGATATCGTCGAACTTGTCTTCCGAGTCGAATTCGTCCAGAAATTTCACGTCTCTTGTCGTTCGAATTCTGTTTTCGCTCGGAATCCATACGCGATACGCTTTGGATTCGTTCGAGTATCCTACGAAGATACCTGCGATTCCTCTTCGATCGAACTTCCCCTTATTTTGGGTTTTGTCCAGCACGTATGCTCTGCATCCGAATGTTTTGAGAAATCTGATATTCGGTTCTTTCCCGGACCATATCTCGTGAGGGGTTTTACCGTCCAGGCTTTTGGTGATGCATCTGTTGCGTATGAAGTTGGCGGTGGCAATTGCTTCCGCCCAGAATTTAGGTGGAAGTCCCGATTGCATTAGCATGCATCGCGCCGATTCGACTAAGGTGCGGTTTTTGCGTTCGGCGATTCCGTTCTGCTCCGGTGTGTGAACGGTTGTTAAACGTCGGCGGATCCCGGCTTTACTGAAAATTTCGTTTAACATGTTATTACAATACTCCGTTCCGTTATCCGACTGAACGGCTTTTATTTTGCGCCCGGTCTGCGTCTCAACGAAGTTTTTGTATTCGATGAACCTGGTAGTTACCTCGTCCTTACTCTTAAGGGAATATACCTCGCACCATCGACTGTGATCGTCGATTAATGTCATGAAGTAACGTGCGCCTCCAATTGATGCAGTTCGCATCGGGCCGCACAGATCCGTATGCACGATATCCAAGAGATTTGACGATCGCTTGGATTTGGATGTAAACGGGAGACTTGTAAGTTTTCCCGTTAGACATATCTTGCATGAATGTAATCTCTTCGCGTCGTTGATCTTCATTTGAAGTAAATTCTTCAGCATTGATGACGTGTCCCTGGAGTTCAGGTGTCCGAGTCTTTCGTGCCAGATTTGTGCACTAGACCGGTCCTTGCTTGCAACACAAGCCTGTTGACTATTCTCACGCAGATAGAATAAATCGCCTCTTCTGTCAGCGATTAGTTTAACTCTTCCACGAGGGTCTGCGACAACAGCATGACTTTTTCGGAAGATTATTTCATTGCCTTTGTCTACAATCTTGGCGACGGACAATAAGTTAGTCCTCAATTCGGGAACGTATAGGGTATTTTCAAGTTTGATTGACTTGCCTTGATTGCCATCCGATGTCATGACGTTCACGTCGCCTTTTGCGATTATTTGAGTTGTTGCGTTACTGGCCAGTTTTAATCCGCTGCGTGTTTCCTCCGGGTTCGTAAATAAACTTTTGTCGTTGCATAGGTGGGATGTGCATCCGCTATCCAGGCACCAATGATTTTTGTCCGATTCGGTGCTGGAAAGCTGTGCCGATTCGTCGATGAGTGCAGTTGCGAGGTACGCTTCATCGTCAGGATCTCCCCTTGAATTGGTCGACTTCTTCTTCCAACAGTCTGCGGTCTTGTGTCCCGTCTTTCTACAATATCCGCACTTATATTTAACAGGATGAGATGATGATTTACCTTCGTTCGGTTTTCCGCTGGTTTTTCGATGGATTTCCTCTGCATTTTTCGATGGTTTTCCTCTGCATCGGTAATTCTTGACAAACATGGCGTTGGATTCGTTTCCGGTCGTTTTCTGCTTTCGTGCGTCGCTTTCCTCGATGATTTTTACCCGTAGCGATTCAGCATCTGGTACATCGTCGCGCGTCTCGATCGCGCACCGGAAGTTGTCGAAGCTGTCGGGCAAACTATATAATAGCATCATTGATAGCAACTCACCATTGATGTTTATGCCCATTGCTTCCAATTTATCGACTACGTCAAAGAATACAGTCGTATGTTCTCGAATATCCCCGCCTTCCTGCATTTTGTGCAGGGTTAATTTTTTGAGTAATGTCGCTTTACGTGCAGGTCCCTTCGAAGCGTAGACGGATTCCAATTTTTCCCACACTTCTCTTGATGTGTTGCAGCCGCGAATCTGTTTTAATTCGGATGGATTTATCGAAAGTATCAGATCCGACATAGCTCTTCCATCCTGTCTCAGCCATGCTTTGTGCGCTTGCTGCGATGCTCGGAGGGCATCGCCTTCTCCACCTACGACGGGGGGCTCGCTTTCGCCACACACATATTCCCAAAGGTCACTTTTCGTCAAGACAGCTCGTGCTTGAATTTTCCAAGTGTCGTAGTTTTCACGTGTTAGCACTTCTAATCTCACGGTGTTCGAAAATGCCATTTTTCTTATTCGATCGTTCACTGGCGACACGGCGTCACTTTGTTTTTCGTTGGCACGTGTATACGCGTTCGCGACGATTTGCATTCACTTATCGATTCACGGAACTGTGCGCGAAAACAGATCTTCGATCGATCTCTGGCGTCACTTTTCGCAATTTTTGCGCGTCGCGTGGCCGTATAGGTTAAGTTGCGTATTTCGTTAATTTCCTTCTTTCTGCTCTGGGCCCATAACCTGTTAAAGGAGGTTAGGATCGTGGTTGAAATTAACTGTACGCAGGGCTTTTATTGCACACACTTAGAATAGTTTTATTATGGAAAAATAGTGTCTAGATAACGCGGTTATGTGTCGGGAGACCGCGTGACTCGAGATCGACAGAGAGAGCCGATCGATGCCGGCAGAACCAGGGGGTGCAAGCTGCCGTGTTATAAAAGTGACCAGTATTTTAGCGCTCTCTAGTGCTCGGGGCCCGAACTAATAACAGTATATATATGTAGATACAAACGCTACTCACTCACACACAGATACTCGCGTGACTCACACAACTCTATTGTAGCTATATGTACTTTCATGTACACGCGTACAATTAATCTTTTAAGTGGAAAGGGTAGAAATTTATACAGCTTGAAATATATAAAAATAAATATTTATTATAAATCCATTTATTTTCTTCTACAATTCCAGTGAATTACAGTATGGATGCTACAGGACTGTACAGGACGCTTGGACGCTAGGTTAGCGTCGGTTAGCGTTAGCGTCAGTCAGAGCAAAGCAAGCGTTCTGCGCATGTGCCCCCATCACGTGATGGGGAACACCAACGCCGCCTAGTGCTCGGGGCCAGCAACTTAGTGGTTAAATTATTTGCATTTCAGCTTATGCCCCCTGGGCAGAACCCGAATGGCAAATGCAGCGCCAGTAGCGTCGAGAATCGCAACTACACCGGCAAATGTCTTATACCGATCTAACAAGTTTTAAATTTATAAAAGGTAATTTTTTTTTCTTCCCTGTCCTGAATAAAAAGTTGCCGCTTGGTTTGATATTAGTTTGTTCATCATATTATATATTATTTTGTTATTGGTATCGCCGCCGACTAGATAAAGTAATTGTACCTGGAAGAAGATATGCGATTATTTATTTGATAAATATTAGAAAATGGTATTGTCCTAATAATTAGTTGTAAAAATACAGCACTACGATTTTATTATTCTGGATTTATATGAATACAAACCAGTGAATTAAATTTTTCAGAACTTTCTGATATTGTGGTATCAAAATCCGTTACTTCTTGGACAGATTTCAGTGGCAATTGGTCTAAGAAAGACCTCTCCTCGCCATGACACACGATATTTTGAGACGCATTTGTATTAACTGCTATGTTATTTAATAGGCTTTCAATTCCTTCTAATTTATTGAAAATTTGTTTTATTTCGTATTTTAATTCTATATATTGACGATTTAATAGTGTCAATTGTCCTTCAGTGAACGACGTCAACGTATCATTCATAGTTTTATCTGTACAATTGCATAAAATATAATATTCGTATCGTTACGTTTATTATTTAACATATATGTGTAGTATATTTACCATTATATATTTCATTGATTATGATACTTTTATGTTTACAATAAGATTTAACATATGCATCATTTTTTCTACTTACTTAGCGCTACTGTTTGCGGTTGCTGAATTTCATCGCTTTCAGAATCGGAATCGGAACTGTCCAGAATCACAGTTCGCTTTTTATTATACTTCTTTTTGAAGACATATTAAAAACTTTAGACATAACAGAAAGAAGTAATCAATATAATAAATATATATAAATGCTTTATGTGTAATTTCATTCAGAGTACATGATAAAATTTCATCTGTGAAATTATCAAATTTAAATATTCCTATTATTTTCGATTTGATAGGGTATTTGTAAAAAGTTTTCAATTTTGTGGATAATCTACCAACTATTTTATTTGTTGATATGTCTAGGATCTGTAGGACATAATCATTCCGTACAAAAACGTAAGAGTCTCGAAGTCCGTAAGCTTTTATATTAAAATAAGGGAATTGTATTTTCTTTTTATCATATTCTACACATATTTTTTTACTAGTTTCTTTAATTGTAGGTGCTCCATTTTCCGACAACCTTTTTATTATCTGTGCTAGTGGTTTATTGTACCTGCGTAACATGCTTATTAGCTTCCCTAAGTAATTTTCAAGAGGAAAACAACTTAGTTCCTCTAAAGAATATTTTAAATTTTGGACATCGTCTGTAATGTGCACTAAATTGTGAACATTATATACACTAAATTCTCTGCCATACAAAACAGAAGAATCATTGACAAATTCAATTAGCATTTCTCGAGCTTTGTTTAGCCACTTTACATCTACACGTAATTTATTGAGTAATAGAATTCTCATAGCTGCATGTAGTAATAAGAAGTGGTTATAGAAGATATTAGGAAGAATTTTCTTTAAAAGAATGGGTCCTAGATACAAGAGAAATAAACGAAACTCCGTAGCTTTATATCTAGGCAATTCCGATATGGATCGTGATTTACGGTTAAATTCACTAGGTAAGTATTTTGCTGCAGAAATCATTCGTTTTGATAATTTATTCCTTTGCTGTAATCTGAACTCTACTTTACACCAATGATGAAGTAATTTCTTCATTACTCCCAAACAGCATAAATGCATATAATCTAAAGCAAAATCTTCTATTATATTTAATGTGCTTATATTTAATAAGGGTGTCCTTTCATTGTTTTTATGGTGCTTGATGTCGCGAAAATTTTGTAAATCTTCATGTGTCCGAGCACTGGCATTATGGTTTTCGTAAATAATTCGTTTTTTATAGTATGTACTCTTCTGTGCATCTTTCGCAACTATTGCGACCTGTATGCCCTTTAATATTTTTTAAAAATGGTCTCGCAGGTGCATCACATGTAAAGCATATAACGCAAACTTTAAAATTAATATTATTATAAAATAATCCATGCTTTAAAATATCATTTAATTCATTTGTAAAATCATTTAAATAATCAGCTAAGGAATTTGGTTTTGCATCACCATAATATAAGGCTATCGGAACAGGAGACACGATATAATTGTTTAATACCAGTTTGCATAAAATGGGCCAAAACTGTTTGTTCGAATTTTTTGAGACTGGAACACCATCAATATTGAAAATTAAACGAATTGTTAAAGTTTCTTTGATTTCACGAAATATACCTATTTCAGTTTGCAACAAGTTTAATAGATTTTCTTTTATGCCAAAATATGTAAATTGCGCTAAATTTTGCTTTTTGCTTAAAACGGACACAATATTTGATGATCGTTTAGTTTTCAACAGAGTGCGGGAATCGCATGGAATTTTGTATTCTGGAAAAATGTCCTTTAAACCCTTTAATAAATTACTTAATTGAGTATGATTAATTTTATTTCCTAGAGACCATTTTTTTAAAAAAGTAATTAATTTCAAATTTCTAATAGCACTGCAGTTATCACTTGTACTGTAATTTATGTCATTCCTGTTATTTATCATTTGAAGATCAAATTGTTGATCCAGATCGGATATAGCGAGATCATTAGTTGTCTGTGAACTATTAGTTGGCATGATTATTCTATTTGATTCTTCATTTACTGTATTGAGACTCTGATTCTGATTGAAAGTTTTCCGTAGTTCATTCTTTATAAATTTATATTTTTTGTAACGTCGTTTTTCGGCCATTATGAAATTTGTGTAACTGCAAACTAAATACGGTGTATGAAAAACTATTCTTGAAAACTTTAATATTGCAACTCTTCAGATAATTAAAAAAAAATTTTTTTAACATAAATGTACATACCTTTTCTGCGAACGATGAAATGCAGGTCTCGAGCACACGTACTCGGGGCACGAATAACAACACTTATTTAAAAACTTATTTAAAAACTTGATCGCGTACGTACAAGTCGATAGAGATAGTCGAGACACAAGAGATAGCCGAGATATTCAAGGTGTGTTGTTCTATATGAGAGAATTTTGTCTTCTGATTTTCGGTGTCGTGTCGTGTATAATGTTAACTTTGATATTTTCCTATTGGCTGTCTTAAAACTGTATGGGGTGACTAAAAGTTTCCTAATTGGTGAGTGGGTGGTGCAGTTTGGTCGTCAGAGTAGGGATGCGCTTTGATGAAATTGTGTTCAGATTATATAATGAATTGGGTGCGAAAGATATGGGGAAAATAGTCTGGAAAACTAAATGTTTGTATATTGCCCTGTCAATGGGCTCGCTCACGGAGGTTTCGAAGTGGTGTCCGCTGACACCCAATAATTTTGGGACCGTCGCGTCGCGTCGAGTGCCTCGGCTATCGCAACCGACCGTTCAATCTGATTGCTAGTTTGCTAACGAATGAATGCGTTTCTCGCTGCAACATGGCCAGGGCCTTTCCCAAATACATTGACCGAAGTTAAATGTTTATCCCGAATAGGTACCAGTCTGTTACTACGAACTTTTTAATCTTGCATACAGTTCAATAACATTGCGTAAGACGTAAGAGCTACACGATTATTTTTCATGCAATAACTTTGTCGCATTAATGTTATTATAATATAAATATATGTCGATTAAGTGACAAACACGAATTCAAAGTAAATTAAAAGTAAACATTTTACTTCGCATCATATTCGGGAACAAATATTTTTCCATGATAAACATAAAATATTTCCTGCATAGATAAAAAAAAATTCTATTTCTAATATTACATAAATATTCATTTTCTAATGAGAAAAAATATTTTTTTCATAATATTAAACAAATATTATTTGTATATTAGGAAAAAATATTCTATTTCTAATATTTAATAAAGATTTGTTTTATAATGAGAAAAAAATATTTTTTTCCTGATATTAAATAAATATTATTTGTATATTAGGAAAAAATATTCTACTTCTAATATGAAAAAAAGATTTATTTAATATTTAGAAAAAAATATTTTTCTCGTAACGTGAAATACATATTTCCTGAATATTTAAAAAGAAATATTTTTTACTTAATATAAAATAAATATTGTATGTATATTCGAATATTAAAAAAAGATTGAATCTCTTTTTAATATTATATGAATGTGTATACAATATTTTGTGCTACTAGGGACAATTATTAGAATGTGAATTTTATTAATGACAAAACGAGTAGGTCAAACACAAAACTGTAAATACATTGAAAGAATTTGGGGATATTTTTATATCTTCAATTCATCGAAATTATTCAAAGAGGAAATGCATTTTTCTTTCACTTTTGTTCCTTACGATTGACTCAGATTTTTTCTATTTTGCATAAGGATCTGCCATCGAACAATTCTATTTAACATTCTTTTTATTTTACAGTCAGTTTTGGATTGTTATAATTATTAGACAACATCAGGCCCATGTCTTTAATTGAGAATTTTGTGTATTTAATTTTTAATGTATTTAATATAATTAAAAAATGTTGTTCTTCCTTGTAAGGGCCGAGTCCTGGCGCCATTTGAAGTAACTTTTCCGTTGCAAAAATGTTGTCCGCGGCTTTATCACCGAGTTATTAACGAAAAACGCGAGCCAATCAGACCACGGCTACAGTAGACGAGATTCCGGTTCGGCGATAGGTCCCGCTGAGGGTGACGTCAGCACTGGTCGCGCTGTGATTGGCCTGTGTGTGTGTGTGTGTGTGTGTGTGTGTGTGTTTTTGCGGAGAACATTTTGGGAAATAACAAAATTACTTCAAATGACCTCAGGAATCATCTCTTTCAAGAAAGTACAACTCTATTGGGACACCCTGTATATTTATTTTGTTTAAATATTTATGTGTTTATACATCTTACGTCAACCGTCGTTTCAGAAAGATAATCCTACTCCAATATTTAATAACGAATAAATTCTGTGCATTCGTGACACAAAATATTATGTGATCCCATAATTAATAAGTAACGTCATTTTTTATTTTTTTCGGAAATGGCATGAAAAAATTAGTTGTAATATGGAAAGAGATCATAGAGAATGATGAACAATGACTGTCCTCCGACTGTCCTCTTAGGATTACGCGTGCACGTGCGGGCGGACGTCGGTGCGTCCCCGGCCGAATTCGTGTTCGGCTCGACCCTGCGCCTCCCGGGTGAGTTCTTTCTGTCTGAGAACGACTCTCCCGATCCCAATGTCTTCTTGGAAGAATTCAAACGCTTTATGCGCGAGGTGCGACCGATGCCGGTTGTGCATAACTGCAGGAAGCGTGTGTTCGTATTCAAGAAGCTGCAGTCCTGCACGCACGTCTTTATGCGGCGTATGGCACGGAAGGCTCTAGAACAGCCGTATACCGGCCCGCACAGAGTTGTGAACCGGATTACCGACCGCGTCTATATTATAGACGTGAACGGCAAGGAGCGCTCTGTCTCCATAGAGCTTCTGAAACCTGCGTTCGGTCTTGCGGAACTGCCGGCCGCGGCAACCCCTGGCACCTCCGTTGTGCCCGCCGATGCGTGTACGCCTGGCCCTTCTGGCTCATCGCGCCCCGTTCTAAGAACGTACGCGAAAAGAAAGTCGGTGCGCTTCATGCCGTCCGCGCAAAGCAGTTGTTAACACGCGTCCGTTGCGTATGCAACACTTGTATATATAGTTTTAGTCTTATGTATTATAATTGACGCCGCTTAGTATATTAAGTTGTGTATTGTGTTGTCACGTCCGGAGGTTCGACCGCTAAAGACTAAAAGATTATCACGAAAATCCGATAATGCCACACGAGAGGTAAAACGTAGAAATAAGATAATATAATAAGCAAATATATATAACACAAGAAATTAAAACCCTGTTAGCTCAAGCGCGCAATACCACAGCATAGCAACAAGAAATTATAGCAACTACGAAACACGCAAATGAAGATCGGTTTACATTCCGAAAAGCCAATAACAATGGCATCACGCCATGCTGAGTAACGAGGAAAAGATGCCGACTCCTTAGTAAGAAGACCCTGACGACAAGGAGCCGACCAGTCAAGAGAAAACTAAAATATGCAAGGTGGAGACTTTTGGGCCAGCATTCTGGGAAACATTGAATTGGCCGTCTTATAAATAGGGAGACCAACCCCTCAAAAGTCAGTACAAATCCAACAATCGTAAACCAATAAACTCGCGCTAATTCGGCCCGCTAGTAAAAATCGGAAAATTGTCGTAAATCGAAAAGTCGTGATACCGCGCAACTGGGCAGTATTCACCAGTGATACGAATCAAGGCGGACATTACATCTACCTCACCGCCCGAAGAGTTACACCTCGGTAATATCATCACTACTATTGTTACCATTGTCTTTGTACCAACACGATTTGTACCCTCCCTTGTATATGCGTTCTTTGTAAGCAACCTCTGTAACCTCATAATAATCTGATTCAGTTCCTAATCTTGAATAAATTATAAGTTGTTTGTTATAAAAAGGGGTTCAACCTTCATTTAAACAATCCTCAATTACCCGAACCGTAGCCGGTGAATGCAGGTAGGTTCGAAACTGCGTCCTATCCCCTAAAATTGTAATTCAGCCCACTTGGGACGTAACAATACAGTTAATTAATTTATTTTCTATTAATTTGACAAAAATGGAAATTTATTTATTTATTGTTTTATTAATTAATTAATTAATTATTTGTTTTTAATTAATAAATTTATTTACTTATTTTTTATTAATTGACCCTTATGTTACGTATGGAGAAGTTTCCTCCACTTTCATTTCGATTAGAAGCTCTAATCTCTTTTCTGAGAACTAAAAGTCCCTTTTGAATCAAGTGACTAACCTTATAGATTCCGTTAGATCGGTGAATATTCTATTTGGCATTCAATAATACTTCTCTGACCCCGCATTGCCAGTGCGTCAAAACCGTGCAATATAGGTAAACATATTCAATCGTAAACCATCCTTAAACTCATTCGCGACACAGACATTTGTAACAGAACTTATTACAGAATATATGTGTCTTGTTGTAAAATCGTGAAATCTATAAACCCTTAATTATTGCCTAATATCCTAATCTAGTAATTGAAAGTTCCCACACGATACAATCTTACCGCTCGGATTGTATCGATTAAAAAAATATATATATATAAGTTACGAGGCTACTAACAATCATAATCGTTAATCCAGCAAAGATTTCTCCAACCTAGTGGCTCCCTGATTTCATATTGGGTGCGTCCACGAAAGCTATACTATCCTAGCGGATCCCCAGTTTCGCATTGGGTTCTTCCGTATCATAAATATGGTTTCAGCATCCTCCAAACAACCAGGCAGGAAGCCTCGTTGGACAGAGGACGTCATGGAACAAGCCTTGAACGAAATAAAGTAATATTCCTTATTTTAAATTAAAATCCCGGAAGGAATCGGCTTTTGAAACTGTTGCGTTCCGTTTCCGTGTTTCAGAAAAGGATCAAGCATTCGCGGAGCGGCGGCACCTTTTGAAATCCCTTACACGACGCTGTACAGGCGGGCGAAGGGCATTGCAAGATAAAGATAAAGTTATTATAGTTATTGTTGGATTTTTCATATCTAATTTGTATACAAGCAAAAATAATCTCTGTGTTGAGAAACACTTTAGAGTGCCAGGAACGCGGAGCCTGATTATTATCCTTAGCAATGGGACTCTGGCAGTACCCCGACTCTTAAGGGTCGGGGGGTGTCATAAACGCATTTCTGGCCCAGGCCTTTTCTTTCGTTTCTGGTTTCAAACCTAAGCAACGGTTTTCCGTTGCACATTTTTCGTTAGTCTCGTCCAGAGTGTCGAGGTATCAAGAGTTAAAAGAATCCTTCCGAGTCTCTTTGAATAAATTAGTTTTCTTATTAAAATCAACTGTGTGTTTCTTATAATAAACCCCATATCCCAATAGGTTATGGGCCCAGTTACGTATTAAACTCAGTTTAATTGTGTACTATCTGCGTAGTGTATTAAGTGAAATAACAGACCGTAAAGGATAAATAAAATAGTTATAAGCAGTATATATATATTGTGACGTGGCAAAATTGTCCACGTCCCTCAGATCGGAGATCGAAAGACCGGGCCGCCCTTTGGCAGCACCACCGCGATAACGGTGGTCGTGATCGATCTCCCTGGGAGCGTCCGAGATCCCAGATCGGATATTGACGCGGTTTGAATGCCGCGCCACTTGGCGCGACACGAAGTTGCAGGACCGTGGCCGGGTCCCAGGGGGACCCGGATCCTTTTCCCAGCTCACAGGAACGCGGAAAATCCGGAGGGAAACTGTTCAGGGGACGGCTACGGAGGACGCCCTGCAGAAAGCCAACGAGAAGGACACCGAGCCCGGGCCTACCAACCCGGAGGCGCCGCCGAGGAATTACGGGTCTGAGGCGTACATCTTCTCGACCTCGTCGCCGCCTCGTCCCGAAAAGCTACACGCACCCGTCGAGGGAATGGCACGCGGTCTGTCTCCAAGGGAAGCGGCCAATCAACGCGCGTCACCAAGAAAGCGTTAGCCGATAGATCCGTAGCCGAGGGCCCCGTACCGACGGACGCGGCCCTGACGCGCGAAAGCTAGCGATAGGTTAGAGCGTCGCGCGGGAGCAGGGAAGAGTAGGATAGTGGGGGACGCCTCGCTTCCGCGTTGGCGAGTCTTCGCGAAGTAGGGCACTGTGCTGCCGAATCTAGTCCGGGTTAGTCACTGTACCAGTGCGTCAATTACCCAGTATTTTCGAACACCGTGACCGCTGCCGAGGGTAGGCATTGAAAGAGCTGCCGAATTCCGGAGAGTATAAGCCGCTAGGGAGCCCAGAGCTGCCGTCAAGAGAGAGCGAAGCGACTAGGAAGCCACGTGCCGCGTGGTAAGTGCCGACCAGGTTTTTTTCCGCACCATTATAATTTTCGCGTTGGCTCGGTAGCGTTTTTGCGAATCGGCCGGACTTCGAGTCGAATTTAAGACGTAACCTCGCTCGCCGTGACTCGCGATCAGAATAGAATCGAGAAGGGGGTGAGGCCGTCGGTCGGTGAACGGACGGGGGGCCCGTATCGTTACCGATTTTTGGCGAATCCAATCTGGGGACGTCCCACGGTGAGACGACGCGACGAAAACCGTATCGCTGTTTCCGGCTAATTCCGACGGCCACAGTCATTTCGAATTGCTGCCGCGTATACCATCGGAACCCGGTCGCTTCTCGACCGGCTAATTGCCACTCGTAGCTGCCGTACATCGCGCCTACGATCGGGTTCGACGCGTAGGAAAGTAGAATCGGGAGAAAGAAGCGCGAGCGACCGTCCAACTGTCGAATCATTGTACAATACCGCGCGGGCTTCGTTTCCATCGCTGCCGGGTCGCCCCGGCAGCCTTCTGTAATCAGCAAGACTAATAAATGTAAAGTCGAAGCCCATTCTCGTCTATCTTTCTTTCGTGAGAAACCTTTCCGCCGCGGGAAACGTCCCGCATTCCCTCCGCGTAGTACCCTGGCCCAGGCTGCCGCTATTCAGGCCCTCGCACGGTCCTCGTAGGTTCGGCGGAATAATTAGCGTCTCGCGTAATCTTCGAAATTGTTCGTGTGACACTTGCGAGTGTCTGGCGCCCGTTTCGAGTCCCGAACCTGGTAAAGTCCTCCGTCGGGGAAAAAGCCGAACCTACGGGATACCGTTTGTCACCGGGCGAAACACGTTCCGCGCGGCCGAACGTGCCTAACCCGTCGTGGCCCCGGTTTTCGTCCGTCGGACGGGTCGGAAAACGCGGGCCCCGTGACGATATATATACATTTGTGTGTATGCATAGTTTTAAGTGTACAGTTAAATATGAAGACAATAAAACAATGGCAAATTTAAATAGAAAGAGAAACATTCAACCATTTAATGATGAAAAGTACAGTGTATGGAAATTTAGAATTCGTTCATTGTTAACTGAACTAAAGGTGATCAAAGTTATTGATCAGCCAACTCCTGATATGCTAACTGATGAATGGGTCGTAGCGGAATTATTGTGGAATATTTGTCAGATTCTTTTCTTAGCTTTGTGCAATCAGCAAATAGTGCTAAGCAAGTGCTACGCGATTCGGACGCTGTTTATGAGCGAAAGAGTCGGGAGATGTGCTGAAAGAAACTGACAAAGTGTCAAATTTATTAATGACTTTACCTGCTTCCTATGATGGTATAATAACCGCGATAGAGACATTATCAGATGATAATTTAACATTGGCGTTCATAAAAACCAAATTACTGGACTACGAAGTGAAGCTAATGAACGAAAATCGGCACACAAGTTTAAAAGTACTTAATGCAGGCTTTCAAATAAATAAAACAAAGAAAAATAATTATGAAATTTCGAAAAATTTTAAAAATCAATATATTAATAATAGAAATAAATCGTCTAAATTTAAAGGACAAATTAAAGGATGTTATCAGTGCGGGAGAACAAATCATATTAAAAAGGACTGCTATTATTATAAAAGACAAGTGAAACATTCAAATATTCAAAGTGAGAAAATGGCTGAAACAATTGAAGTAATACAACCATCTGCATCTTCAGGAAATTATAATACATCCTCAACAAATTATGACCCATCACGTGTTGCGTTTATGGTGGGAGAATATGAAGAGAAGGACAAATCTGATCAAGATAAAACTACATTTATCTTGGATTCGGGTGCATCGGATTACATAATCAACAGAGAATATGTAGCTGAAAATTTTGACAAACTTCCTGTACCAGTAAAAATTTCCGTTGCGAAGAATGGTACATACATTAGTGCAACAAAGAGGGGTACCATACATATCACCACCAACAGGGGTATACAAGGGACGCTGCAGGATGTATTCTACTGTCGAGATGTACCGTACAATTTACTTTCGGTTCGAAGAATTCAGCAGGCAGGAATGAGCGTGACGTTTGACGAACAGGGAGTAAAAATACATAAAAATGGTAACGTTGTAATATCATGTAAGCCCTTGAACAATTTAACTGCTATTGAATTTATGCTTAATATGAATTTTAAAAATTGTGTTGCTCAAGCAACTAGTGCTGAAAGAGATGATTATACATTATGGCATCAGCGCTTAGGGCATATCGGTAAAAATAAATTCTTAGAGTTGAAGAATAAAGAGATGTTTGCGGATATAAAGCAAATAGAAAAAGTTAGAGTAAACGATAATTTATGCGAAGCTTGTGTAAACGGTAAACAAGCACGACTACAATTTCGAAAAGCTAAAGATAAAAGTCATGTAAGACGCCCATTATTCATTGTTCATACAGATGTTTGTGGTCCAATCACTCCAACTACAATTAATGAAAGAAATTATTTTGTTTTGTTTCTGGATGAATATACTCTCATTATTGCGTTACATATTAATTGCTCGGAAGTCAGATGTATTTTCTGCCTTTCGAGATTATGTTGCCAAAAGCGAAGCTCATTTTAATTTAAAATTAGTAAATTTACATAGTGATAATGGTAGGGAGTATTTGTCAAACGAAATGAAAGTTTATTGCGTTGAAAAAGGCATAAGCTACCACGTACTCCACAGTTAAATGGCGTGTCTGAACGTATGGTGAGAACCATAACGGAAAAGGCTCGGGCTATGGTAGCTGGAGCTGGTTTAGACAAAGCTTTTTGGGGAGAAGCTGCTTTAACGGATACATATTCGTTAAATATAACTCCAACAAGGGTTTTGAAAGAATCAAAAACACCATATGAAATGTGGCGTACGAAAAAGCCTCAATTAAGATACTTAAGGGTTTTCGGATCAACTGTGTATGTTCATAATAAAACCAGAGAATCAAAATTTGAGGATAAATCCTGGAAAGGTATTCTAGTTGGATACGAAGCAAATGGTTATAAAGTAATTTTGTAGTTTCAAGGCCAGTAATGGTTCGATCTGAAACTGATAAATCTAAATCAGTAATCTCTCAAAAATCTAATAATGATAAATTAGATACAACTACAACAAAGGTAGTCGAAACAAATGAAAATGCCAAATTAAGTAATGAACTTAATAAATCTGTAATAGAAACAGATAACGACGTGCAATGAATCTTTCAATAATAATAGTAACAAAAATGATAATAATGATAATGAAACAGGAAAATTGTCTCCCGAATTAAGGAGGAGCGATAGGACCAAACATCGTCCAACTGTTGCTTATAATGAAGAATGTCGTATACGTAATGTGTGCCGTATGCGTGAGTGGTGCGAGCGACTGCGCACGCTAGCCGCGCACGTATTGTGTGTGCGTAATTAGTCGCTATTCGGGCAAGGCCGAGACCACATGGCCGGCAGGTGAAAATACCTTTTATAAGTAACTTGTGTTAATTTCAATAAATATCACATTATACTCGCACGTCGCGGCAGGCCACCTAACCTGATCCTAAATACACCACAAAGAAGAAATGCCAGATGATTATCATCTATCCGTTCGCTCTATTGTTTATGAAGTTCCTAAATCATATCATGAAATCGAAAATAGGGATGATAAAATGAAATGGGAACAGGCTATTAAAGATGAAATTAATTCCCTTTTAATTAACAATACATGGACTCTAGTACCAAAGCCTAATAATAAAAATATTGTTGATTGTAAATGGGTATTTACTATTAAAAATGATGAACATGGAAATCCATTAAAATATAAGGCTCGTCTTGTTGCACGAGGTTTTAGTCAGAAATATTTAGTAGATTATAACGAAACATTTGCACCGGTTGCAAGGATTTCAAGTTTTAGACGTATTTTGGCATTTGCAAATCAGTTTGATTTGTTAGTACATCACATGGACGTTAAAACAGCATTTCTAAATGGTACGTTAAAAGAAGAATGAGAGTTCCTGAAGGAATTAAAAGTAGCAACAATGAAGTATGTAGATTGAATAAAGCGTCATATGGACTTAAACAAGCAGCAAGATGCTGGCTTGAGGTTTTCGAACAAGCGCTTATAGAAAGAGGTTTTAAAAACTCTTCAGTTGATAGATGCATATATATTTTAGATAAAGGAGATGTATCTCGAAATATGTATATATGTTGTACTTTATGTAGATCTCTGGCAGTACCCCGACTCTTAAAGGTCGGGGGGGGGGGGGGGGGTGTCATAAACACATTTCAGGCCCAGACCTTTCCTTCCGTTTACGGTTTCAAACCTAAGCAACGGTTTTCCGTTGCACATTTTGCGTTAGTCTCGTCCAGAGTGTCGAGGTATCGAGAGCTAACAGAACCCTTCCGTATCTTTGAATAAAACAGTTTTCTATTATAATCAACTGTGTGTTTATTGTCATAAATCCCATATCCCAATAAGTTGAAACTTCGCAAGGGATAAGAAATTCGACATTTCATATTACACAACCTAATATATTCCATGTTCTTTGGTCGTTACAAAAAATGATTTATTTGAATTAGTATTTTAACAATAAATTATTATTGAAATAATAATTCTATTCAAATTCAAATTTCTATTACAAAAACTTATTTATTAAAAAAAAAGGTTTAATTAATAAATAACAATAAATAACTACTTAAATAATAAATCAATAAGGCCAGCACAATACAGAATTCAGAATGACAAAACTGAAACCGAAACCGAAATCCAAAACCAAAGAATAACAGTTATAGAACCGAAATAATATCGATTCTCCAGAACCATGACCGTAACCGATATAAGCCAGAACCGATATTCTCGTAACAGTTACATCATTTCGGTTCTTCATAATAAAGGGTCGCCCCAGACAAGACAGGCAAGATGCCGAAGTTGTTTGGGCGCCCAAAATCGTCGCCCATAAGGGCTGAGCGTGTCTGCTGACCGCTTGAGTGGCGCACGGGGTGCTCGCAATAAAGGCCAAGTGCCGAAAATCGTGTCATTTGCTACCAGAACCCCAGACCAGTCCACTCCCCTCTACACCCCTGAGATGCCAATGATGTTGCGTGTCGGCCACAGGCAGGAACAGGCCACAGACAAAAGTTAGAAATCTCTGCCAATACAGACGCAGTCACGGTGCGGAATTTACTGAAATAATTCAATATTCGTGTATATCACGATATGAAATACATTTCTTTTGCATAGAATGCGTACGAGAATGTAAATTGTTATTAATAATCATATAATAATCATTTCTATGCATAATACAATTTTGCAATAATTATATGTCAATCATTTTTATTTATTCCTAATTTGCTTTTACTATATGTTTTATACCTATTCGAAAAGTAATATGAATATAAAGATAGATCGAGATTGTTTGGAAGAACGTGAATGGGGATCACATTCAAAGTACTGAGAATGAGTCGGATAGCGAATAACATTCAGTTATTATTAATTTATATATACACCTGACCTGGTGAAAAAGCGAATATAATAGTTTTTTTTTACATAATTGTTGGAAAGTGTTACTTCGATACTTCCCCTTCGAAATTTCGTTTTTTTTCAGGTAGCCAATTGCAAGTGAACCGACTGATCGACCGCTATTCACCGGCAGGCTTGGAAAAACCAATGTCCTTTATACTATGGATGGCATTACCTTTACTGTACACTGGGAGTGCACAACACCCTAACAACAGTTTAGGTAAAATATGTAAATGAGATCCCCGATAACTGTTTCAGTCAGAACCGATATATAACAGTCTGAAACAGCTATTTGCAGAACAGTTTCAGTCCCTATCAGAAAAGTATAATTGCGAGCGCCAAGGACTAAATAGCCAGTAGTTATAATCTTTTGAAGTGAGAACGAACAGGTCGATATACACATATAATATATGTATCAATATATCATTTCTTTCCTTGAGACTGTCTACATTCTGAATCCTACATGTATTGGATATTACTTTTTAATAATTTGTTACATACATAAAATGGTACTGTTTATTACATCCTGTGTTTCATATTAGGTACTGATCTTTTAATTACCGACAATTAATAAAAATGTGATTATTAATAATCACTGTATTATTTTGTGGAATTAGCTATTAATTCAACCAGAATATTTCATCTCTGTTTAAATACAATGCTTTCTGCTTCTATACTCATTTCAATTTACATAAATAAACTTTTATTTATTGATAGTAAACATAATAACAATTGTCGTTGAAAATTGAGATACCTATTTAGCGCTATTTTTATCTTGTATTTGATTCATATAAACTGTTGTTGGCTTCTTTGAACCTTTTGCTATCAAATACAATTTTCAACACGGACGGAAAAATATTCAAAAGATTGTCACTAAAAATTTTAATGACAGTAGTTATGCGTTGTTATTCCATATTCGTTACAAGTTGCGGCATGTCTGTTATTATCGATAATAATTATCGATATTGTTATTATTGATAAGCAATTGTTTCGAAACTGATAGCAATAATGGTAAAAGATCAGCTAAATCTGAACACCTGTATGCTTTTACGATATAACGATAAGTCAAATCAGTAGTAAACAGAATTTTATACAAATTTATTGTTTATAATTAATAAATTCTTGCACAATTTATGAGAATATTTGGAAAAAATAACTAATGATTCTACATGTAATGTCAATATATAATAACAGACACGCCGTGTTAGAGTTGATGCGTGGATATATATTTTAACGTGTGCGTTTATTCTAATAAAGATTAAATTGGATTACAGAAACACGTGCTCTGCACGTTCCGCGTTACAAATCGCCATATTACATAGTTGTCTATTGTTTTCTTGCGCACGCATCTAGCCCCTCCTTCACTCAGGAGCTCACGTCAGATGACTGTCGAATCAAGGCGCGAATTATAATAATACTCCTTCACACCTCCTCTTAATGCGCGCCGTACCTTAGTATCGTTTATATTATTCCACAAGCATTTATATATGGGTTACATCCCTTAAACCTATCGCATCTATACAAAAATAATGCTTGTCTTTAGTTAACGGCTTAGTTAATACATCAGCTGGCATTCGCTCGGACGGTAAGTATTCTACGGAGAAGGTTTCTCTCTTTAAGACATCACGCAAGAAATGGAACCTTATATCGATATGTTTGGTTCGCGGATGAACTATCGGATTTTTCGCCAGCAGCTGTGCTCCAATGTTGTCGCCATAAATGGATATCTTTGCGAATTCCTCCAATCCGATTTCTTTCAGAATCTCCTGGAGGTAAAGTCCACCTTTCACGGCCTCGGTCAGCGCCATATATTCGGCTTCCGTGGAAGATAACGCAACCGTGCGTTGTTTCTGGGACTTCCAGGTTACGGGACCTTGTGAGAACTGGATCACGTACCCAGTATACGATTTTCTATCCACTTGGCACCTTCCCCAATCGGCATCTACATATACGGATGCACCCTCATCCGAATTCCTAAAAATAATACCATGATTAATTGTACCTTTTAAGTATCTGAGGACCCTCTTTTACTCCAGCAATCAGCTTCACGATGACCCAATTTTCCACACTCAAAGCATTTAATTGGCGGTTTCCCAGGAGCATACGTTTTATTGCCCCCTTTGTCTCGTTTTATTTGTTTCTCGTTTTTCCAGTGGTTGTGTTTGATGGCCATCGCTCCGTGTTCCTCCGAACGTTTCTGCAATCTTGTCTCGTATTCTTCCAAAATTTTTATTTTAATCGTATCTAAATCAGGAAGCTCGTCTCGAGACTCCATAGCGCATCTGAAATTCTCGAAACTTTCTGGCAAACTATTCAGCAACATGGCGCTCTGCAAGTCTTTATGGATTTCAATGTCCATCTCTGCCAGTTTTCCTACAATCTCAATAAAAGAATTGATATGTTGTCGGACATCATCGCCACTCGACATGCGATGGGTTGTAAGCCGTCGCAGCAACGTGGCTCGTTTGGCTGGCCCTTGCGATGCATACGTTGCTCGCAACTTTTGCCAGACATCATGTGCCGTCCGACACCCTTTTAATTGATTTAGTTCTGATGGACTTACGCATAATATTATATCGGCTTTGGCCTTTCGATCACCTTTGTCCCATGCCGCTGCCGCTGCTGCTGTCGTCGCATCTCCTTCGTCGACCACGGGTCGTTTCGTCGTCCCGGCTGCATATTCCCATCCATCGTTTTTAACTAATAGCGCTTCTGCTTGCATGCACCATGTGTCGTAATTGTCCTTATTGAGGACCTCAATTTTAGACACGCTTCCAGTTGCGAAAGCCATGCTTTCTCTTGCACTTATTATTATTTCAATATTCCACACAACCGGCACACAAAAAAATATATATATATTCCTGGGCCCATAACCTGTTAGAGTTGATGCGTGGATATATATTTTAACGTGTTTCTGTAATCCAATTTAATCTTTATTAGAATAAACGCACACGTTAAAATATATATCCACGCATCAACTCTAACACGCCGCAACTTGCAACGAATATGGAATCTCGCATAACAACTGTCATTTAAATTTTTAGTGACAATCTTTTGAATATTTTTACGTCCTTTTGAAAATTGTATTTCGTAGCAGAAGATTCGAAGAAGCCAACAACAGTTTACATGAAACAATTTCAAGATAAAAATAGCGCTAGATAGGTATTTCAATTTTCAACAACAATTATTATTATGTTTACTATCAATGAATAAAAGTTTCTTTATATAAATTGAAAAAGCATTTATTTAGCTTTAAAGTGAGTATAGAGACAGAAAGCATTGTATTTAAACAGAGATGAAATATTCAGATTCAATTAATCATGCAATGGCTCGTTTGGTTTAGTTTTCCAGAATTGGCACTGTAACTTGGAAAGTAACCGAAAATACGCGCTGTGCGTTACACGGCAGTAACGGTAAACTGGCAACTATGCGACGAATATTCTCCGATGTTATTTGGCAACTACGCCCCCGATACCAGTAATTCAATATAATTCCTAAACTCACCACTCTAAATCGTAGAGGGCATAGCAAAACCTTTGAGTTTTTGAAGAGTCGGTATTTCAGAACGTGAGACACGAAGTCCCATAAGATGATAGGTCTATTCTATACCTCGTCGGTGCCTCGGGACAGCAGCGTTAGAATCATTCGCGCATCTGAACTATTCAAAATTAAACACATAGTTAGAATCATTCGCGCATCTGAACTATTCAAAATTAAACACATAGTCAGAATCATTCGCGCCTCAGAAAAACACAGTCTGTTACTTTCCACACTGCTACCACTGTTCCGAATTTAACCAATCACCTAATGTTAACTCGGCATGTGGTAGTGCCGTGTATTATTATTAATAAATAAACATTGTTAAAAAACATGACATTTAATCAATTCATCATCCGGCACAAAATATAACACAGTCCGAGTGTAAACACGCGTGTATTATAACTCTATGTGATATTAATAACGATAATATTAGCACCATAAACCAGAAAAATATTAACATTACTCATCAGGCTATAGGCTCAGATTATTAAAATAATTAAAAAGTAAAAGTAAAAACAAGTAAAATAGGAAGATAATGCTAGAAATAAAATATTGTCGAACAGATCAGCAAATAGCATAACATAAGTAACATGTTACAACAATTTTAATAGTTAAGAGGAAGTATTAAAAACAGGGGCCGAAAATGATAGTTATTCTAAAATGTTCAACGATAAAAATCATTAATAAAAAATGGATTATTTTTTAAATTTAAGATAAGGTTACAAATAACAATTATTAGTGCCCAAAAAATTGAATCCTCCTCTATAACTGTTTTCGATGAAGAAAAACTCTTTCGATTGCTCAAAGCGGTTATCGGTGAGAGAAGTTCATTTCGATTTCTCATACTCCTAACAGTTACACTGTCCAACACCAAAAAAATTTTGCAACACCTGTTGGGGGATTCTTATACACTTTGTCATTCTAAAACCAAATCCGCCAACAGAATTGCTCTATCACGGAACGTTTTCGAAAAATATTGGTTTTCGTAAAAATCCATGATTTTGATAAAAAATAACGTGTTACGCAAAAACTAAACACGCGAGAAAGTTCAAGTTTGAGTCAAGAGATAAAGCGGACTTTCCTTTACATACAGCCAATAATATATATAGCCAATTATATTTTTATTAAACATTATTTTTCGAAAGCTTGAAAATGTGCCGACGCGGGTACATTGTAGGCTCTAGTTTTGTGTTTATGTGAAAAATCCTTTATCTAGGAGGAATTTACTATACAGGAATGCATTCTACATAAGAGTTCACTTAAGGAAATGCTGAATAAGAAAAATTGGATACAAAAGCTTACCTATTTCTGATGTAAACAAATTTTAAAGTGTATCCACCTTGCTTGACTTCCGCCTTGCCTACATTAGCAAATGTCCAACTGTTTGTATCTCCGAAATATCCATGGTTGAAATATCTTGATGAAAGATTAATGCTGGAATTATATTCCTTGTTTTAATTTTAATTACTAACTCTTTTAATCGGGTGTGTAATTGAAATACAATATAATTCAAATATTTTAATCAGGTGTATAATTGGAATACAATATAATTCAAATATTTTAATCAGGTGTGTAATTGAAATACAATATAATTGACATATTTTAATCAGATGTGTAATTGAAATATCATACACTTGAAATACAGCTCTCCAAGTTATGTATAGCTCTTTCTGATTTTTATATTTATGTTTGAAATTAAAAAAATTTGTAACGCAGAAGTTATTTCTGTTCAGATATTATTTTATAAATAATACATTCCTTCCGTTTGAAACCTTCACGTGGATTTTTCAACCTCTTATTACCTATTATTTTATTATTCTTTAATTTTCAATTTTAATTTAAAGAAATCGTAATTCGCAATTAATGTAATTTATTTACAAAGTGTTTTGTAATTGTACTCCATTGCAATTACGAATTACATTGTAATTTAATTGAATGAAGATCTCAATTATAAATTATAATATGATTGAAATACAATGTAATTCAATTACTTTGTAATTATAATTCCTGGAGTAATTCAATTGTAATTCTGCACAACTCTGCCGCTGGCACAGATCAAAGCCCGCGTGAGCGCAAGACTTTAAATAAAAAATTTTACTTTCTTTATTATAAATAATTCTTTTGTGAGACTTTGACCAATACATTTGTGACATTATTCTGATTAAAATGATACATGATAAATGAAAGAAAATATATAGAACTATTCGATAGAAAAAATATGCATCTCTTACCTTCAGATAAAAGTATTTTCTTCATCACGACGTGCCATCCACGAGCGCTCAAAGAGGAATGGTCGAAAACCGCTCGAGCTGTTGCGAACCAGCTTATAAGAAACCTACAAAAAAAAAGCAGGCAATGTTTGTGTAAAGGTGACAACAAGGTAATTTCTTCATAAATTCCTTCCTTTATATTTTATATACAGAGTGTTTACGAAATCGTGGTACAAACGACACGGCTGTGTGGTGATTGTACAGGGTGTATAAAAATTAATAGTCAATAGAAAGCTGAAACATTGTAGAATATGGGAAAAATAAGGAGATTATGGTACGACCGTTTTCTAACCTTGAGGAAATTCGTTTAAATTCGTACACAATTTCAAGAAAATTTTAGTTTTTCTATTTGTAACACAAGTAAAATATTTTATATTGCAGTTTTAAGTTTGTACAGTGTTTTCCCGAATATAGAAATGTTCAATATTACATAATACACCTACAAAATGCTAAAAAGCTTTTGTCAACGACGATGCAATTTATAAAAAAAATTCTGAAAAAATTAAGAACAATCCCTAGTAGCACAAAATATTGGTTAAATATTTTTTTCAGATATTCAATAAATATTTTTTGAGCCACACTTTTTAATATGAAATAAATATCAGATTGAAATATTATATACAGATACAGGAAATATGAAATAAATGTTAAAGAAATGTAAATTAAATATTCATCAAATATGAAAGAGATATTTAAAATACGTAATGTAAATATTCAGAAAATATACAATCAATATTTAAAAAATGTAAAATAAATATTTCTGTTATATTCTATGAATGGTTAGTCTATATTTTTTAAACGTTTATTTTACATTTAATGTATGTGTATACAATATTTGAATCGAATGTTTGCTTTATATTAAAATGTGTGGCTCAAAAAATATTGGTTTGATGTTTGAAAAAATATATTTAACTCACTTTTATATATTTGGTTTGCTAATTGTGGTTCTCTAGATCGGGATTTAGTGTTTTTTTATGTAATGTTAAATATGTATCTTTTAAAACTTCGATTCCAAACGCGAACTGAAAATATGGGCACACGTGAGCGCGGCGCGGCATTCCTTGGAGCGGTCACCCATCCCTCCTTGTGACGTGGCCTACGGTTGTTGTACCTCGGTGATCTGTAACGTAGTGGTGTTCCTACCCCTTCGAATCATCAGATGAAATCATTTTGCCAACATTTCAATTTTCACTAACAATACTAGTGGCACCATAAAAGATACACTACCTTTCAAAAGTGTGGAAGGAGCTGAACAGAATCTTATGGAACTTTATTGTTTAAGATTTTTTATTATAATCAAAGTATGACTTTCTCTGAAAATTGAATTTAGTAAAGCGAAAGAAGCTAGGGAAAAAAGGCAAAGGAACAAATGATACATATATAATAATGAATACGGATTTGATGGCATATTAATTTAACTTTTATTGAATACACTTGAAATAAAGATATATTTTATATATATTTATAAGCTTACAGCCTTGACTTGGCTGTCGCTAAAAATAAAGACACGCATTGTCTTATTTCCACCTCCGTAATTGTAGTTTGCCTTCTTCTTGTGGCAGCTGTGAAATTAAAAATGAAACAAAATACATACATATGTATTACGTATAGCTCGTGGCAATACATAAAAGTAATACTTATAGTTACTTACTCATTACAGCATCATATAATTTTAAATTAACAAATGATAATTTTTTCTTCTTTCCTTGTCCGGAATAATTCGTAGCTGCTTCATTTGTCATAATTTTCCGAAGCATATTATAAATAATTTTTTTGTTGGTGTCTCCACCGACTAAATATAACAGTTGTACCTGAAAAATATATGCCATTATTTATTTGATGTCAACATTACAGATTATATATATGAACCACATACCAAACAACAGTAAATACAAACCAGCGAATTAAATTTTTCTGTGTGTTCTGATATCATCGTATCAAAATCGTTGATGGCAACTACCGACGCTAATGGTAATTGATTTAGAAAATTATTATCTAATTCGTCATGGCTGCTTCCACCCGTTACTCTAACATTTAATAATCTTTCAATATTCTCTAATTTATTTAAAATTAATTTTACGTCGTATTTTATTTCGATATATTGCCGACTTAATGCGGCCAATTGTCCCTCATCCTTATTTGTTGTTATATTATGTATATCTGTGGAGAATATCACAAAGTATTATTATCACCTTAAGTTTATTATCTTATTATATGTATATTTGATTACTATTTTGATATTTATAATAAAGATTTAGCATTTTTGTCTATTTTCCGACTTACTTGGTGTTTCTATTTGCGATGGCTCAATTGGTTGGCTTTCTTTCGAAGAATCAGATGAATCGGATGATTCGAAAATAATGCGCTTTTTGGATATATTGTGTTTTGGAATTTTGGATACTTTTCTCGTTGGCGACATTTTAAAAATTATATAAAATAATCCTTAAAAATATAAATTTATAAATACCTCAATTAATATTTACTTTAAAATAACGTAATTAAACTTAAATTTAATGATACTGATGAAGCAGTTCACATGCTACGAAATATGAATGGCATTTAACTACGAATGATTTGTACAAAATTTCATTTAGTTCGTAAGATCAGTGAATTTATCAAATTTAAATAATCCTATTATTTTGGATTTAATAGGGTGTTTATAAAAATTTTTTAAGTTTGTTGATAATTTTCCAACTATTCTGTTTTCTAATATGTCTGTGACTTGTAGGACATGTCCATTTTTTAAAAAGACATAACGGTCACAAAATCCATACGCTTTTAATTTAAAATAAGGAAGTTGTATTGTTTTTCTGTTATTGCTGATTGTAATCCTTATTTGTGTATTAATATTTTCCGTGACTGTAGGCATTCCATTTTCCGATAATCTATTTGTTATTTGTGCTAAAGGTTTATTCCATCTACGTAGCATGCTTACTAGCTTTCCTAAATAGTTTTCAAAAGGAAAGCAACTTAATTCCTCCAAAGAATATCTTAAATTTTCTACGTCGTCTGAAATGTGCACTAAATTATGAATATTATACGTACAAAATTCTCTGCCATAAAGGCTAGGACAATTGTCAACAAATTTAAATAACATTCCCCGAGCTGTATTTAACCACTCTGCGTTTGGATATAACTTATTATGTAATAAAATTCTAATAGCGACATGAAATAACAAGAAGTGATCATAATAATTATCTGGAAGAATTTGTTTTAACAGAATGGGTCCCAAGTATAAAAGGAATAGTCGGAACTCAGTAGCTTTGAATCGAGGTAGCTCCGATATGGGACGCGATTTACGATTAAATTCACTGGGTACATATTTTGCTGAAGATGTCATTCTCTTTGATAATTTATTTTTATCTGAAATTCCAAGTTGTATTTTGCACCAATGACCGAGTAATTTTTTCATTACCCCTAAGCAACATAAATGCATATAATCTAGAGCAAAATGTTTTATTATATCGAGTTTAATTATATTTAACAGAGGTGTTCTTTGATTATTTTGATGATGAGCAATGTCGTGAAAGTTTTCAAAATGGGAATGCGTTCGAGCGCTAGCGTCACGTTTTACATAACTAATTCGTTTTTTGTAATATATACCCGTTTCTGTACTTCTTTCGCAACCTTTGTAACCCGTATGTCCTTTAATATTTTTTAAAAATGCTCTCGCAGGTGCATCACACGTAAAACATATAACAGTTACTTTAAAATTATTACCATCGTAAAATAATCCATATTCTAAAATATCGTTCAATTCATGTACAAAATCATTTAAATAATCAGTCAAGGAATTAGGTTTTGCATCGCCATAATATATTGCTATTGGAAAAGGGGACACCGTACAATGTTTCAATACTATTTTGCATAAAATGGGCCAAAACTGTTTATTTGAACTTTTTGAAAGTGGAATACCATCGACATTAAAAATTAATTGAAACATAAATGTTTCTTTCAGCTCCGTCAATACACTTTCATTTTCTAATAAAGTAAATAAATGCGCCTTTATACCTAAATATGAATATTGAGCTATCGTATTCTTTTTGCTAATAAGTGATGTAATATTGCTTGATGAGCGCATAGTCTTTAATATAGTTCGTGCATCGCGTGGAATCTGATAATCAGGAAAAATGTCCTTCAAGCCTTTTAATAAATTGTTTAGTTGGGTATGATTGATTTTATTTTCTAGGGACCATGTTTTTAAAAAGGTAATTAATTTTAAATTTCTAAAAGCAGTAGATGTATCATCTGTAATGTAATTTGTGTTACTCCTATTATTTGTAATTTGAAGATCAAATTGTGGACTCTGATCGGATATGACGTGGTCATTAATTGTTGTCGAATTATTTGGCATGATTATACTTTCTTCTTCGGTATGAAGACTCATCTGACTCTGATTGAAAGCTATCTGTTTCTTTATAAATTTATATTTTTTGTAACGTTTTTCGGCCATTGTGAAATTTAATTGTGTAACTGCAAAATAAATGGTATATGAAAAACTATCTTTGAAAGCTTTGATAAATGTTACGTTTAGGGGAGGCAGCTCGGATGACCTTGACCTTGATATATGTTGTCAAGGTCACCTTTTTGCTCTTCTTTAATTAAAAAGTTATGAACAAAAAAAGTTTGAAAAATGCAACAGTTATTTTAAGTATTGAAGGCAAAAACAACTAATATGTGCGTGGAAATGAAGCAAGTATTAAGGAAAAAAGTCATTTGGGTTGGCAACGTAGGCGTGAAATAAAAACACATGTACGAAATCAAAATGTGGAACATTGTAAGCGTAGTCGGGCGGCCCTCACCGCCAAACTAACCACAAAACAACTTGTATATTGTGGGATAAAATATGACTGACTACGTGCGGGAAAAAGAATAAAACAGTATATATATATATTTGGAATAAAAAAAAAAGACAAAACAATTATACACGACGCGATTGACCGCACCTCGCAGGTCAAAACTCAACGCAACACTCTGTTCTCTTAACTCTGACCGCAACTCGCAGACCGAAGTTCTCTCACGTGCGCTTTTCTCTCGACTGCGTCGTCTTCGTTAAAAGAAAACGCGTCAAGCTCGCACTCTACGCACACACGCACATACACACAAACACACACATACAGTTCCTTAAAGCTAAACAGTCTAAGGGTCTCTTCATGCTTGCCGGGACCGGAGGGTTTTACGTAAGGACTATAGGTCCAAATGCCGTGTTACCGATTATCTGTCGTAAAACGGGCGCCGTCGTCCCGGCGTTAGAGCAATCCCACCGGCCGCCGTTGCCCGTCGGCCGAGCAAGCGGCTGATCATTACCAGATGGCCTTTCGAGACCGCGTTGACAGTTCCCTGCTGTGCGTGGCACAAAAAAAAAAGGTTTCTCGGGGCTCTACAGCTCCTTAGGTAAACTATCGGTATCCCTCCTCTACAACATTATGGAAATAGGAACCGTTCCTGCCTCTTCGTGAAACAGCATCACACATCCTTATATATTAACCTAAATTGTACATATATTGTAAAAACGAGAATAGTTGTTTTTTTTTTAAGGAAGTATCCACGTTAGGAAGGGGATCATGCCTTGTGAATTCGATCATTTTTGGGGGACTATGTCTCGAATTTTGATGACATTGAAATATGTTGTGGTCCAAGTGAAAGTGGAAGAAATCCTCAGGACTCAATCACATGATAATTTGTAGAATAAGAAGAATTAATTCCACATAAATTGCATCGTTTTGTCTTACGACACGAAAAAATGTACATGGAAAACTTCTGAATTCTAGTCCATAATGACTTAAAGATGATTAGATGCAAGGTTCCCGGGCAGGAATGCGATGGCGTATCTATATCTTGTCCAATGAGACGAGACAGTAGACGTAAACATAAGCGCTCGAGTGCGACAGAGTTGAAGTTACCCTTGCAAGACAATTAGCAAAGGACGCACGCTGGGTGCTTCATTGCCTCGGTCTCGTTGGTCAGAGCATAGGTACGAATGCGCGGCCGATTGGATCAGAGTGCAAGGGACAGGCCTCGTTTCACACGTACTTTCGGCTATAGTCGAGATATTGGCTACAGCGGTCACACATACTATGTTGCGTGTTACGTCGAAGCCAAAACACTGGGACTGCGGGCGCGGCTGAGATGGGCATAGGCGGACCTAACGATAAACTCTCCAAAAATGGTGACACTATCCACTATCCTGCGATGAAATCCAAATATTTTCAATATTCTTCATATGAATTACTATTTTCAAAAACTATTGTAAAAATCTATTGCATTGAATAAAATATTTTCGAAGTTGCACGCATGCTTTAAAACAAATAAGATTATTTACTATTTCATTTTTGGGTTGGACAGGCCTGATTTATGATGTACACAGGCTTGCGAAAGTAATCGAACGCCCTTTAAAACAGCATAACTTTTTTTTTAATAGGACCAAACGACATGACTTTTTCTTGAGCAATTAGAAAAGTTGGTTTACCGAATGACGCGCAAAAAAAAATTTGGAGTAAACACTGCTGCTAGGAATTCTAAAAGCAAAGGAAAAAGTCAAAGTGGACAGCGTGGGTGACAATCGCTGTTCATTCAGGTATCTTCCTTGGGCCTGATTATCCCTGCCATCCGTTGCGCTCGAGGCGCACCTTTACGGGACTGCTAGGTGTGACCGTGCAGGTTTTATGATTAAGGGTCGGCATGACCCTTCAGAAATTGGGGGGTTTATGATGCCATCATTTGCTATTAAGGCTGGGAACGAAAGATTCTGAAGGACGAGACATGCAATGTCTAAAACATTCTGATGGATTCCAATATTATTTTCATGACATAAAAAAGAGGCAATGTCAGCTATTCGACGACAAATGGGAGGAGGCAGCGTAATGATTTGTGCCGGCATCGGTTATTTCGGCAAGACAATCATCAAGTTCATCCACGGAAGAATGAATAGTGTCCAACACATAAATTTAATCGAAGAACAAATAAATAATCATGCAGAACGCATCTCGGGACCTGATTACATGTTTAAAATTGCTGGGCAGAACTCGTTCGCGGCGTATACGCGAATGGAAAGCAGTATCAACACGTAGAAGAATTGAAAAATGCAATTATACGCGAATGGGTTACGGACCTGAACATTTCGACGAACATTGCGCCGAACAGCGAACGAAACGCAAAATCGACATTCATTTCGGCGAACCGAACGGCGCGATCCTGTTTCGGTCGCTGTTCGGCGCGCCGTTCGGCGCAATGTTCGTCGAAATGTTCAGATTTGTACGAGGCCTTTGATGTACGTTTAAAAACCGACAAGTGATGGATCCACCGCGCGCACGAACGCAAACGGGTAGGGCTTGTAAATCTGTTTGCAGGACAAATCGCATAATTGACAAAACCGACAGTTCGCACAAGTGCGCGCACTTGTCAATTATGCGATCTGTCCTGCAAACAGATTTACAAGTCTTACCCGTTTGCGTTCGCGCGCGCGGTCGATCCATCACTTGTCGGTTTTTCGACATACATCAAAGGGAGTGCACGCAAATTTGTTTGCAGGTATGTTCGAAACACAAAAAAGCCGGCAAATGTGCGAACGTTCTGAAATCATTGAAAAATTATTCCTATTTACTGATAAGTATCATTATGAATATATATTTTGCATAATAATTATTTAATTAAGTTTAGTGCAAGTTTCATCCCAATACCTATATGCATAGATATATATATATATATATCTATTTCTTCCTCGTCATTTTCAAATTTTTAAAAAGGCCTTTGATATAAAAACATTGCATTTGTTTAAATAAATTGGAATGACCCGGGTAGACCCGTTTAAAAAACTGGGATAGGGAAGTTGATTGGTTGGAAAGAGGGGGTGGAGTTAACAATATCGTTGACCAGAGCTAGTAGAGTGGGAGCAGGGGTTGTAAAAATAATGGGAAATCCCGAATTTTTCTAAACGGTCGTCCGAAGCGCATCTTCGAATGACTCAGGCAGGTATGGTTGCAATTTTCATGGTGAGGGTCTAAGACCCTGTGCTATGTGCTAATGAAAAACTAAATCCTCGGCCGGCAACGGTTAACGAGTAATGGATGTAAATATATGCTGCTGCAGCTTCCATAGTTTGTAAGAAATTTTGAAAATTACACAAATGCGATCCGTTCGTTGCGCTGTTCGTTGACCAAATTAATGTCGATCTCCGTCCCGTCCGCCGATCCGCATGCCATTCGGCGCGCCGTTCGGTTCGCCGAAATGAATGTCGATTTCGCCTTTCGTTCGCTGTTCGACGCGTCGCGCCGTTCAGCGCTCTGTTCGACGCAATGTTCGTCGAAATGTTCAGGTCTGTACGAAGCTTTTAGTCAAAATTATATCCAAAAACTGTATAAAGCGATACCAAATCGTACAGTAGAAGTAATAGAAAATAAAGGGGGATGTACCCATTATTAAATAAGTATATATGTTTGATAAGTAATTAGTGTTAGTTAAAATTTATGTTCAGTATTACTCATTGCTTTCTTATTGTACATGTGCTATCATTTCTTTCTTAAAATAAAACAATTTTTTTTTTGTTACACACTAAACCTTATAATATTTTAAATTATTTTCAACGACCCGCATATTCTGAGCCAAAATGTTCTGATATTATACGTCACAAATTAAAGATAGCACACCTGGGCTATCTTTTTGACGAGGAGTGTATTTCTTTCGCGATTCCGAACAATTCGTAACGTAAAGACCGATAAAGGGAGAGGGCGACAGGCGAGACAGGAGAGGGAGACAGGAGAGGGAGATAGGCGACGAGCTGAATCAACCAGGTTAGTAATCACTGTGTTTTAATAACTCCTTAGTTAACAGTCAAACCTGTGTTTGTGCAGTCCTTTTCTGTGCCATTTTTCCATGCGGTCTGTGAATGCCAACGGTATTGGAATTATAACACCCTTGTTATAGCTATTTATGACGTTTCTGAATTTTTTTTTTGCGGTTTCGTTTGTGAGGCCCCTATCTACAAAAATAGGTTTGACTGTATATGTGGTGTACGTACGAGCCCCTTGACGCACACTGACAAAAGGTTAACTGCAAAATATGTTTGTCGTAGCGACGCTGTGTAAGAAACGCTGGCAGAATATGCGGGACTTATTCCGGAAGTACCGGGCGAAGGAGAACGCGGTGCGAAGTGGGCAGGCGGCGGACGGCGCCCATCGAAAATACAGGCACTGGGATGCCCTACAATTTCTGTCGGCGCATTTCCTCGAAAGGAATCTCTTATCCAGCACTGAGGCTTCTCAGAGGTAGGAAATATTTCATGAATATTTGACAAACATTTCAAATTGTATTTTACATTTTAAATTTTATTTTACAGCTTCGAAAATCGCAGCGAAGAGGGCAGCGTGCATAGCAATTATGAAACGGGCGAAACGCCCATTGAATTAGATGTGCCGTGCGAACGGGACATGGAGCCGCAGGTCCACAGCGGAAGTCCACTCCAAAACGAGGAGCCGAGACAAATTTTGGAGAGGGCGGTTGCCGAATGCAACGAATTGCTGCAAGGAGTCGCGAGGGGCAGGGCGGACGCACCGCCAGCAAAGCTGACACCCATGCAGCATTATTTAATGGGGATAGCGACTTCGGTTTCAGAATTGACAAAAAGAAACCAATCGCTGTTCAAGAATGACGTCGGGGCGCTGCTGGCGAAGTATGAACAAAAGGAGTACGACGAGGCAGGAGAACCATAATTAGATTAAGTTACATTAAAGTAAACTAAGGTAGATTAAGTTAGATTAAATTAGGATAAGCTAGACTAAGCTAGAGTAAGATAGGATGTCACATTAAGATAGATTGTTTAATAAATTGTTATTTAAAAAATGTTTCTACTTTTTAGCTCCTTTTCCTTCCTTTAATCATTAAGTAGACTAACAATCAGAGGCCACGGCCGATTCCGTTCAAACTTTGCTTACTTATACATCCCGTTCTCCTGTTCACGAACACATATATGAGTATACGGGCAGATACTCAATTTATTATGTTTCATCATTGTATATTCATATTGTTCATTTTAAATTAAATTAAATTCAAATTAAATTAAATGTCACGCATAAAATTGCATTTTGAATTATAAATCACATGTATTTATTTACTGCCAACAGGAATATTTGCCATTATTATATATTATTATTTATATATTGAATGTATATATTAAATGTAATGAAGTCTTTATAAATATCCTGTGTTAATCTTCCGGATTTCGAACAAGTTACTATAACGTTGTGTGATGCGACATAAGTTCCTCATAAGTGTCCTTTCGATCATTGATTGATACTGATATCCTCTCTAATACGTGTGGCATAACACAGGGAATAATAAAACTGTAATCGTCAACATATCGAAAAGTATTTAGTATCTACCTCTATAATGGTATATATTCGTGAACAGGAGAACGAGATTAGAACGAGTTAGATTGAGTTAGATTACAATAGGCTGACATAGGTTAAGTTAGAGTCAGATAGATTGTTAGATTAAGATAGATTAACTTAGAGTAACTTGGATTATATTTTACATAAATAAATTATGTTATTTAAAAATTTTTTTATGTTTTACATCCTTTCTTCCTCGAACTATTAGATGGACTAAGTTAGATTAAGATCGACTAGGGTAGATAAAACAAGAGTAGGTTTGGTTTAACAATTTTTTATTTTTCATATTTTTAACTTATATTAACAACAACAATTAGAGCGCTGGTCTAATCCTACTCTTATTTCTAACTTACAGCTACCTTACTTTCAACCTCTTATACCTAACACTTATATCTATTTTATACCTACTTACACCTACTTATACCTAACGCTTATACCTACTTATTCTATATATACATCTTAAACCTACAAAAATAATAAGTTCAGTTCGCGTTCCTCGATGCGAATAAGAAATCCTTAAATTTATCCCGCACGCCGAAGGCCTCGCTGGTGGCATTAGCCCCGTAGTGGCTCAAGCTGCGCCAATTTGCACCACTCTCCATGTCGAGGTCATCTCCTCGTCTCGTCCGGACTGGCGCTTCGTTCGATGCCTCGTATGCGCGGATATAATTGTGTAAGACGCATGTTGCCGTTACGATTTGATCAGCATTTTCCGGTTTGGCGTGTATGCGCCGGTTGTAAATTCGAAATTTTTGTGCCAGTATTCCGAATGTATTTTCTACGACACGCCGGGCAACGGACAGCGCTGTGTTGAAATTCGTCATTTCCGGATTTCCATCAGCTCGGCTGCTCGCGTACGGCCTCAGGAGGTTTCTTTTCAGTGGGAACGCCTCGTCACCCACTAGAACACATGGCGCGCTGACCGATGTGCCCGGCAAATCACAATCGGGCAACATCGGGTAAGTCCCGTTGCCAATGTCTTGCCCAAGTTTTGATTGGGCAAAAATCCCACCATCGCTGTTTTTTCCGTATGCGCCAACCTCGATGGCGATGAAATTCGAGTTGGCATCAGCCAGAGCCATTAAGACGATGGAGAAGGTCTTCTTTTAGTTGAAGTACAGTGACCCCGAGTTAGCTGGGGCCTGGATGACCACGTGCTTGCCATCGATGGGCCCCAAACAATTAGGGAATTTACACTGTTCCCAAAACTGCTGCCGGATTGCCTCCCACCTCTCCATGCTAGGCGTGAAAATTGTCTCCGGCATCAGTGTCGTTGCAATAACCCGGCATGTCTCCGTTACAATTCCGTGAACGGTGGAATGCCCCATTCGGAAGCTGTAGTTTATCGTCTTATACGAATCTCCCGTTGTCAAGTATCTGAAACAGTGATAAAAGTTTGTCTGTTTAGTGCCTGTATAAATATCATATTAGCAAACACAATGAAAAAGTATTCATAAAACGCAATGGATTGTAAACCCACTTACCGTAAACAAACAGCTAATCGTTCCCTTGGTGAGATTGGCTTCTTCATACGAGTCTCCTTTCGGACCAGCTGGTCCTGTACTTTCTCCAGCAACGTCTCGAAGCAATTCCGAGTCATGCGAAAGTAGCCGTAAAATTTTTCCTCGCTATCGGTCAGCATTCGGCTCACCAATACGAACTCCCCTTCTGCGCTGCGATTGCGCCACAGAGGATGGACGCTGTAACGGCGCCTCCTTCTGGGTGCAACTGCCTGTTGCCGCTGTTGCTCCTGTTCCGCGAAATCCAACTGGCGGAGCCGGTAACGCGCAATTGATCGCAGAATTACTGCAGCTGTCACTATGACCGATGTTTCGCTAGTATGTTCCATGTTGCTAAAAGTAACGTGGTCACTGCGATGCTCAGGATGGGCCAAAAAAATGGTGCTGAAATCTTGTCCTGCAGCCCGTTATATACATTTTTTGGGGACCCCTTCCCCACAACGACATGGATGGGGGTGGAATTTTCTCGGCAAGAAAATTTTCAAGGGTGCACGGAGACTATTCTGACCGACTGCAGATTGCTGTCGGCATGCGGACAGCAATAAAACATTTGGCCGCCAGATTTGCCGTTTTGCCTGCGAAAGACGCTGCACAGGTAAAGCATCGGTTATTTTTTCGCCATTCCAAGGCGAATGGTTACGGCAGAATACGTTTCCGCGCGCCACTCACGGTCGAGGTTTGCCATTATGGCAAAGAAACAGAATCTTCAGAATGTCCACCGTGTTCGCCTGGGTTGTTTGACAAATTTACTACGAAATGGACGTCATAAATCAAAAATCCTTCCGATTGTACCCAGCACTTTCGTAATTTTTAAGCCAGCCGAATGCAGCACATGCGGAACCTTGTACACCGTTAGCGTACTAAGATTTACAACCGTAGATGCTTGCGAACCAAATGTTATACGTATATTTCCACTTTTCCAATTTTCCACTATTTCCACCAGCTTTCGAACACACCTTGCAAACCAATGAATTCTAATCATTTTAAACTTGTTCTCCGGAGTTTTGACTTATATAATCACTTATAAGATATAAGATATAATTTAACTATGCTAAAATTGATTTGTGAAGCTGATTTTCATCGTTCCATCGTTAAATTAGATTATAGTTTGAACCATTACTTCTTAACATTACAACTCAGATGAACAATATTCTTTTCTCTACTTCGAACATGGATTGTGTGCGGATGCTGTGGTGGCACCGGCGGCCGATGCCACGCGGCCTCTGCCAGTTGGCGGCCGCCGGTGCCGGGCGACTTGTGTCGGGCGGCCGAAAACGGATGCCCAACGGCTTGCCCAGCTCTCAGCGGATGCATAGGCATCCCCGGGGTGTAGAGGGAATAAACTGTTCGGGAGTTAGGTAGCGAACCCCCGCTGTGTGCGGGTCTTAGCTTTTGTTGCGAGCATCTCGAGCGCCTTCTCAGGTTGCCAGCGACGGTCCCGGCTAAAATGAAGCAGGAAAACGCGGTAGTATTCATACTAACGCCGCCTCCGGCAAGTTTGAAGAGACCCTAATGCTCTATCTTAACCTAAACAGTCCAATGCTGTATCTTAACCTAAACAGTCCAATGCTGTATCTTAATCTAAACAGTCGAAGAGTATCGGTCCTCGACGGCGCCCAAATCACTCGACAGGGTGTCGTTTTCGTCTCGACGTTTCGACACGATCCCCATGCCCGACATCCGACACCACAATATGATTCTGTATATTTCAATTAGTGTTCAGTGACAGATTGTATGAGAATAAACTGTACTTGTAACCAAAATTTAACGAAAGTTTTTTGCAATTATTTCGCAAACTAAGTCCAAGCGACGGATAGATGTATGGAGAAAAGTTGTTCAGAATGTTGACCTTGACAACATATGTCATCCAAGGTGCCTCCCCTAAACGTAACATTTACCAAAACTTTAATTGCAAGTCTTTAGAAAATGAAATATATATATTTATTTATTTATTATACATTACATAAATGTACTTACCTTTTCTGCGATCGATGAAATGCAGGTGTAGAGAGGTATCCGTTTGTATTATTACACTACACGCACGCTACGTATTTCTATACTATAATAACTTTTCTATACTATTCTATACTATAATAACTTTTCTATACTATTCTATACTATAATAACTTTTCTATACTATTCTATACTATAATAACTTTTCTATACTATGTATACATATAGGTCGCGTTCCGCAGTCAAACCGTTCGTTATGTAAGAGCTGGCTGAAGACTGAAGACTAGAACGCAAAAATTGTGGTGGAGGTGATGAAGCAAAGTGGGAGAAAATTGGGGGTGAGATCTAGAAAATGGTCCAGACGTTGTCTTAAACTGTAAATGTTATGGCGCCGGAAAGTCGTACAAAAAATCGGACGAGTCCCGTCGCTTCGAGCTCAAGAGCCTTCGACACTTAGACTGATATATTTCTTCTAGTCGGGTAGTCGAAGTCTTGGGATTTGGTGTCAAATTCATTCTAGAGATACATTCGTGGGTCTCACATTGTATACGTTGCGTTCCAACACAGATTGCTCGCTAAAGAATGAATGATCTCCGCTGCAATAAGGCCAGGACCTCTCCCAAATACTTTGACTGCAGTCGAATGTTTATATTTTCTAGCGCAGCGAGTATAATCTCCAGACTCTGTTTAGACAAAGCCGAGAAAGATCTCGAATAGGTTCCAATACTATGGGGAGTCTGTTGCTACGAACTTTTTAATCTTATACAGTTCAATCACGTTGCGTAAGACATAAGAGTTACGATTATTGTTCGTGCAACTTTGTCGCACATAGTAAGAACATTAATTAATTAATCATAACTCTTATGTCTCACGCAACGTGATTGAACTGTATAAGATTAAAAAGTTCTTAATGTTCTTATAATATAAATGTATGTCGATTAATTGACACACTCCAATTGAGAGTAAATTAAAAGTAAACATTTTACTTCCAGTATTGAATAAAGATTTACTTTATATTTGAAACCAATATTTCATTCGTAATATGAAAGTTGTATGACTTCCATATTCTGGAAGAAATATTTTTCCATGAAAAGTATTTCCTGCATATTTAAAAAAAATCCTATTTCTTATATTAAATAAAGATGAATTTTATAATGAGAAAAAAATATTCTTTTCATAATATGAAATAAATATTATCTGTATATTAGGAAAAAAATATTCCATTTCTAACATTAAATAAAGATTCATTTTATAATGAGAAAAAAATATTTTTTTCATAATATGAAATAAATATTATCTGTATATTAGGAAAAAAATATTCCATTTCTAATATTAAATAAAGATTCATGTCGCGATTGCGGCCTTGGTTTTCTGTTAATCGCAATTTTATAATTTAAGTTTGTATTACGCGCCCCAAAAATAAAATGTATCGGCGCGTGCGAGCGCTACCGATTCCGCGATCGAACCACGAACCACCGCGCCGCGGTTCGGCGCTCAGTCTTCTAACAATCGTCTTGCCACGTGCGCGTTCTCCGCCGCTATACCACGTTGGTCCGCTAATTAAAGGTCGACGATCATTCTGTCGTATCCTCTGGATTTCTTTGTCTCTGTAATTTCTTCTCCAATTACGAGCTAAACGTGCGCGCCCGCGACGGCAATCTCTTGCACACGAGTGAGCGTTCCGCGAGCCGTATTCTTGCCCGAGCTATTCCGCCGCGAAATTTCTAACTCGCTCGCGTGCGAACAATTCATTTTATATTTAGAAAAAAATATTTTTCTCCTAACATGAAATAGATATTTCCTGTATATTTCAAAAAGAATATTTGTTTCTTAATGTAGAATAAATATTACATGTATATTTAAATATTAAAAACAGATTGTATCTCTTTTTAATATTGTATGAATATGTATACAATATTTTGTGCTACTAGGGATGTAAGGACAGGACAAAATTCACACACATAAACCGTACAGAACCTAAAAATGTAAATTTAGCAAACGATACCTCTGTAAGTGTTTCCCAAGCTGGCGTAGTTGAATTTATAGCATCAGTGTCGAATGATAGACGTCAAACGAAGCTAAAGGATGTACTGCATGTACCCGAATTGCATACAAACTTAATGTCAGTGGCAAAAATAACTGACTGGGGTCATGAGGTTGTGTTTAAGAAAAATATTGCTCTGATCAAAGACCAGGAAGGGAAAACAAGACTTGTTGCAGATCGTCAGGGTGATCTCTTTTATATTCGACAAGGAACAGAACACGCGAATAGTGTGGTTCGTGAACAGTGTTCAGCCTTAGAGTTGTGGCACAGAAGATTAGGTCACTTAAATTACAGAGATGTCATCGAGTTAAGCAGAAGAGGCGCTATAACCGAGTTTGAAGCAAAGCCGATGCCAAGTAAATGTGAAATTTGTCTCAGAGGGAAGCTAACCGCTGTACCATTTTGTAAGCGGAAAGAATCAGCTGTTCAGGTTTTGGAGATTGTACATATGGATATCTGTGGACCTATGCGTACGGAATCTCAAGGTAGGGCAAAATACTTCATTACCTTTACCGATGAGTTTACTAGGTGGTGTGAAGTAAGGTTCCTGACAAGTAAGAAGGATGCCCTAAAAGCGTTTAAAGAATATAAAAATATGGCCGAAAAGCAGACTGGGAAGCATATCAAAAACCTCCAGTCAGACAATGGAACAGAATTTTGCAATCATGAGTTTGATACTTTCCTGCGTATGGAGGGCATTAAAAGGAGACTGACAGTACCCTACACTCCGCAGCAGAATGGCATCGCGGAGAGGAAAAATCGGACACTGGTTGAAATTGAATTGAAACGTAGACCCGTGAGTAAAAATGTTGTAACCTGTCGTACAGTCTTAACAAATAAGCGTGCTCCTGATGAATCGATTGTGCGACGAAAAGCACGAGTGGTTGGTAGGGGTTTCTCACAACGCCCTGGAATTGATTTCAAGGAGACATTTTCACCAGTAGCGCGGATGAGTTCATTACGCATGATTTTAAGTTTGGCAGCTAGATATAACCTGAAACTACATCAAGTGGATGTTGAAACCGCATACTTGAATGGACATTTGGAAGAAGAGGTATTCATGGAAAAACCTGATTTCTTAGAGGAAATGCTAAAATTGATCATCAGCCGTGAGGATAAGAAGAGCATGGCGGTCAAACAAGCCCAAAGAATGCTCAAGGAAATGCATCATGGGGGCGAGGTATGTCGTCTCCGTAAAGCTCTGTATGGTTTACGCCAAGCAGGACGCCAATGGAATGCAACACTAAATAAAAAACTTCTCGATTTGGGTTTAATGGCAACAAATGCCGATTCATGTATATATTTTGCTCGACGCGGAAATGCCATTATGTTATTACTAGTATATGTAGATGACATTATAATTGCATCAGATAATAAGGATTGGATACAAGATATAATTCAGGGTCTTCAGAAGAATTTCAGGATAAAGGATCTTGGACCCGCAAAATACTGTTTGGGAATTGAAATAGACCAAACAGAGGATAAAGTGTCAATTTCACAGAAGGGGTACATTCAAGATATATTACACAAATTTGGATGAATGATTGTAATCCTGTCTCTACGCCACTGGATGTAGGAAGTCGTCTCGTCAAAAATGAGCAGAATGAAAACGATGGAGAAAGGAAGCGCTACAGAGAGTTAGTCGGGGCTCTTATGTATTTGGCCACCTCCACCAGACCCGATATTGCTCATTCAATGAGTGTGCTGAGCCAATTTAACGATTGCCATAACAGCACACATTGGAGAGCTGCTAAGCGCGTGCTTAGATATCTCAGCGGGACTTCTAATTATTGTATTGTTTACAGAAAGACGGATGAAAATTTGTTGTGCTACGTAGATGCTGACTGGGGAAGCTGTAGCATAGACCGGAGATCATATACTGTTTTTTCATTTTTGCTGGGTGGCGGCACCGTGAGTTGGGAATCACGAAAACAACGCACCGTTGCCCTATCTTCAACGGAAGCGGAATACATGGCAATAGCAGAAGCAGTCAAGGAAGCCATCCATTTAAGAACTTTTCTCCATGAATTAGGTTTTCATGATATAGCGAAAACAGTTCTTTTCAACGATAATCGAGGGGCAGGACTGCTTACACAGAACCCTGTTTTTCACCACCGCACAAAGCATATTGACATGCGGTATCATTTTATTAGAAGCGCTCTGAAGGAAGAGGATATCAGATTGGAATATTTGTCAACTAATGAGATGGCGGCTGATGTACTCACCAAGGCGCTACCGCGACAAAAACACAATTTTTGCGTGGATAAATTAGGAATTGTTCAAGATGTATTAAATAGAAATTAAGTTCGCTTATACGTCAGTATTAAAGGGGAGTGTTGAGAATTAATACTCGACAGTTATTCGCGACATCTGCATGAGAATGCGTCTATCGGACTGATCGTCTTTTGTTTTCTTGCGGTGATTCCGTTTTGTCTGCGTTCTTTCTTTTTTGGAACACTCCACATTCTTCTCTACGCGCGAAAGCATGTAATTTTCGTATATTAAATAAAGTGTGTTAAAGTCTACCATTAGATCCACGTCCATATAATCCTAACAAAAATATAAGCTAAATATTCAGAAGATATAAACTAGATATTTAAAAAATATAAAGTAAATATTAAAAAAATGTGAATTTAATATTTGAAAAATATAAATTCAATATTTAAAAAACATTCAATAAAACTTTCAAATTTAAGAAAATATTATAACAAAAATTAGAAACTATGAATATGTATTACTTTCTGCGCACTGTTTGTTGAGAGAATATTTTCTGTATTATCTGTATTTGCAAAAATTATTCTATTTCTAATATGAAATAAAGATATCTTTATTTCCGATTTGTTTTATAATGAGAAAAAAATATTTTTTCGTGATATTAAATAAATATTATTTGTATATTAGGAAAAAATATTCTACTTCTAATATGAAATAAAGATTCATTTAATACTTAGAAAAACATATTTTCCTCGTAACATGAAATAGATATTTTGCTGAATATTTAAAAAGAAATATTTGTTACTTAATATAAAATAAATGTGGAAGTGAGTGCCAAAAAAGTGCCTGGCCCCGATACTCGACGAGGCACCCTCTTCCCGTATCGGGCCCAATGGCGGTCAACCTGCTGCCGCATCCCAAGAGACGTCTCCCCAGCGAGATGGACAACAAGGAAAACAGCCTGGAGGACATTAACAATAAGCCAGGAACATCCACCTCATCCAAAATCCCAAAACTAACATCGGGGCATCTAGAGAGAATGTACAAAGACATCCTCAAAGAAAACAACAGGGCAACAACCCCCCTAAAAACTCTGCAGCCAAACCTAGCAGCAGCTCAAAAAAAGGAACCCCAGCGCCATCCCTCGGAGCACCCCAGAACCCGACCGACGCAGAAGAAAAAAAAGACCCCAGTAAAGGCCCATGGGATTTCTCCAAAAAACCCAGAAAACACCAACCAATCTCATCAGCATCTCTGACACATTGCTTCTAACCAACCAATACCAGCATCTCTCAGACGACAGTGACAACGAACTGAACGAAAACACCCCCAACACGCAGCCAACCAGCATCCAACACAAACCGAAAACCTACGCACCCCCACCAATCTACACGGTCAACTCTAACATAGAGACGATAATTCAAACCGCACTGGCACTAAACTTAAAAAAACAGGACTTCACAGTAAAAGAAAATGATAAAGACAACCGCACAATATACACAAAAAACCTGTCTAAAAAAGTTACACAGCAATAACTGATAAACTCACAGAAGCAAATACACAATATTACACGTACACCCCCGAGGAACACAAACCCAAATCAATATTAGTAAAAAGCATAAAAGGTAACTTCTCAACAGCCGACATCAAAAGCGAAATTGAAGATCTTAAACTACCAGACATCCAGATAATCAGTGTCACCAAATTCACGTTCAACAAGCAAAACCCGGACAAATACCACCACTTAATACAACTCAGCCGAGAAAGCCGAACAGCAGCAATCTTCAAAATCAAAACCCTCGCTTACCAAAAAGTTAATGGGAACACCTAAGGAAACCACAAATATTTCAGTGCAAAAAATGCCAACGTCTCGGACACGCGAGCAAAAATTGCCACTTAGAATATCGCTGTGTTAAGTGCGCAAAAAATCACGGGCCAGACAACTGCCCCCTCATCAACACTGGCAGCCGCGACAATTTAAAATGTGCCAACTGTGGCCAAAAGGGGCACCCTGCCTCCTACAAAGGCTGCCCATTTATAAAGTTCGCGATTAAACTAAAGAAAGATACTCACATCCACAGCAAACAAAAAAACGCTAACAGAATTCAAAAAATTGCGACAGCAGTCACAAGCGACCGCTCATTCGCGCAAATGGTCAGAGGACCACCACCAACCCAGCAGCCATCCCAAGCACCAATCACGACGCAACAACCACCACCCACCAGCGAACCACGAAGGATCGACAGATCATCCAGCCCACACCAAACCGAGAAGCCAACCACCCAGCAACCCCCACACGAATGGATCAACAATCTCAAGACCGAAATAGCCACTATCATCACCGCACAGATACAGCAAATAGGCACACAGGTAGCAATCAACACAGAAAAACTAGAATTTGTTTTAAACACACTATTCGACAAACATAATGAGTAATAACGCCGCCAGCCCTCCCACCACCATAAAAATTGCAGCCATTAACGTAAATTCACTAATCTCACACCCACGCAGACTCGACCTGAAACATTTCCTACAAACACACAACCACGACATAATACTACTATCGGAAACCAAGCTCAACCCCTCACATAATATCACATTCAAAGACTACAAGCTTTACAGGAAAGACAGGCCCAACGCAACCCAAGGCGGAGGAACAGCAATTTTAGTCAAAAACGATATACCACGCGAACCTATTCACTCCCCCTCCTCAATAGACAACAAAATACTAGAATACACAATTATAAAGATAAAGATCATAAACAACCACACACTCTACATAGTAAGCGCATACGCGACAAACGACAACAGAACACTTTACATAACTGAACTCGACCACCTATACCAATCACTCAAACTCCACGACGACAACAACTACTACATAATAGCCGGAGACCTCAACACTAAACGGACGGACTGGGGGGACAAAACAAACATGTAGTATTGACCACCCCCCGTGAGGGGAGTTCCGTACCTCGGGGATTCGCCCCATACCGGAAAAGTCAGCCGTTCATGTTTGGCTCTCTATCCCTAACTCCATCAGTTGCAAAGGAAACAGCCCGTAGGTGTTGTGGACTGGGCATTGGAAAAACCCCTCGTTCACCAATTAAGGATCATCACAAAAGTAGACCGTCCCGTACGGGAAATAACTCGCTTAGCCGCTACCGAATCGGCTTGCGCCGACCCAGGAGCGTTACCAGCGGGGGCCACGAGGAGGCGGAGTTACCAGCTTAGCGCTCGGTCTCTAGCAGGTTTCGTCAACGGTGTGGTAGCCGTTCTCATGACTATTTCACCCTACGATCCCGAATACCCAGTTGTTGAGGTATTACCTGCGAAGGATCGTCAGGGTTATTTTGCCTTTACTTCTCTAAGTGCCGAAGTCTATGCGACTAAGGCATATTTCCATTGCGTGTTTAAACGCAGCAGAGCTCTTTTCTCGCAGCCCATGATTGGCTGGTCTTCCAGCTCTCTTGCAATTTATGCAAGTGGGTTTCTCTTCTTTCGACGGGCACTTCTCATATGTGTGCCCGTCTTTACCGCAGTGCCCGCACGTGTCGGTTTTGGCTCTGCAATGCTTTGCAACGTGCCCAAATGACTGGCATTTGAAGCACCTCGTTGCAGCGATATAGTCCTTAAGCCCGTAGGCTTGAAACCCTATGAAGACCCGGTTCCTGTCCAGCAGGATTTTCCTGGTCTTTACTGATACTTCTGCCACCCAGTTGGTGGTTTCACTGTTCTTCTTGCCTGTTTTGAAGAGGAGTTTAAACTCCTCTTCTAGTTTTGCCTTCGAGTCAAGTTCCAGGTTCTGGTTCTTGATTGCTTTTTGGATATCCTCCTCGGATGTCTCCGAGGGGATTCCAAATATTATGATTTTTGGTCTCCTCTTGGGGAGGGGACCAATGTCTACTTTCTTAAGTAGTTTCTCGTTGCTGAGGACTTGCTCAAGGTCCTCAGCTTGTAACCGTACAGGTTACATATTAATACACCCCATATATCGAACGTCGATGTCGACCCCACCATAATGCTCCGTGACGTAACCCGCGAGTTCGGACGGAGAAAAGGACCGCGAGATATCGCGACACTTGTCGCAATGCGCACGCATCGATCCCCACTCGATACCGATCGAAGGAGGTCGATGCGTGCCGCAGATAGATCACTCTACATCTGGAAGCGGTTCTAGCCGCACGCGTCTCGCGAAGTGTCCCGTCGGCGAAACACGGTACGCGATCGAGGGGTCAAACCGACCCGATAGAACAGGCAAACCGACTGTTCTATCCTCGACACGTACGCGCCTCAAACCGAGGAGTCACAGGTGCAAACTGCGCTGTGGCATTGCCGAGCATTAAGACGCAGTTTGTGTTCTGTGTAATTATCACGGGTTATTTAAAATTCGTAAATCTTTCGTCGTAATCGTGGTACCGAGTGGACACTTCGTCATCGTAACTTTCGGGGTTCTTGTTCGAAATGCCCATCACTGCTTCGGTAGGATTTGCATGGTCGTGATCATTCTGCCGCTATCAATCAGGAACACGTTCGGAGGCCACGTATCGTGCTGAAGAGCGTAATCCTTGGTAGCGTGGCGTGACCTACGGCTTGGTGTGCGTCTCCATCCAGACCACTCGTACGAGCATTCGGACGAGTGTATGGACGGTCTGACAAGTCCACAATCGTGCAGTGCGTCGTACGCATACGGATTGTGCGAACGAACTCATAATTTCCCTTCGGGTCGATTCGATACGACCGAACCTTGCACAATCCTTGTCATTCTGCCGCTGCTTACACGGAGATTGCTCGGAGGCCACGCATCGTGCTGAAGAGTAAACTTCTTAGTTGCGTGGAGTGCCAGGGGTTTTTAGTGTGTGTCTCCACTTGGGCTATTTGTACGAGAATTCGGACAAATACTTGGGTGGTCTGACGGGTTCGCCTTCGATCGGTTACGAGGTCGAAACGAGTCGTTCAACCGTCACTGCGTCAGGCACACGGGTCGGATTAGAGCGAGCGGACTGTGCACAATTCTTGTCATTCTGCCGCTACCGATACGGAGATTGCTCGGAGGCCACGTATCGTGCTGAAGAGTAAACTCCTCGGTCGCGTGGAGTGCCAGGGGTTTTTAGTGTGTGTCTCCAACCGGACTACTCGTACGCATTCGCGGCCGAGTGCACGGTTGGTTAGACAGGTCACGAATTCGCATATCGTGAGGCGCGATACACATTCAAATCGTTAGAATCGTTTATAAAAAGGAACCAGGTGTAGAGGCAAAGCGAGCGAACTGCGTGCGTCGTAACACGGCGTACATTGCGTGTTTACGTGTTGCGAGAACTCGGTACGGATTACCGTTACGCGGTATTCAGCGCGTCGCCATTGAGGAATTTATTGCCCCGTACGTCGGGACAGATCACGAGTCGTTCTGTAAACAAATAGCTCATCTCCGAGCATACCGGAGAGATTGCTCGTCAAAACAAAAATAGTTCTTCCAAGAATATACTGCCAATTTTACCAGTAATTTGTCTACAAGCTTTATTTGTCTCGTCCAAACCTCGCCGCTTTCCAGTGCCTGGAGGCACGAATCCATCTCCTTCGCGAATTTACACGCGTAGGGAATTGGGGGGTAGTAACCGGCCCCCGTGTCTTAATATCAATAACCCTTGAGTCATCGGGACAGGGAAAAATCCAATCAACACAGTCAAAAGAGGAATGTACGGTTACATAATTGGCGCCCAACGTGGGGCGGTCTGGTCTGGACGAGAAACAAAGTAGAGAGACAAAACATGAGTAAGTCCCGAACACGCGGAAATAAAGCAATATTAAAAAACGATAGTATTCCAAACGCGAGCGACACTCAGGAAGACGTCATGTCGGTGACCCCGCGCGTCGTGAGAACACCGCCTCCGGGTACGGCGAACAATGAAATTGGGGGGGTCCTCGCGCCGGGTGCTGCCGATGGGCGATCCGCGGGTTTAGGCAGCGTCCTTGCTGCGGGCCTTACCTCCGCTGCCATTCGCGAACTGCAGGCTGAGGTCGCGCGGCTCAGAGATCAAGTAGACACGCTTCAAGAAAGGCTAAATGCCCAAATAGGGGTGGAGGAGCTCTATGAACGGGTAACCGAATGCAGAGCGCAAATGCGCGATTTCCGAAGAGAGATCGAGGCACGTCTAGATCGCGATACTAAGAAGCACGCGGAACGGAATGCTGACGTTCGCAGGGAAGTACAGGACTGCCTCGAGAGCGTTCGGGCACATCTTACCACATGCGGTAACGTTGGACCCGAAGAAACCCGTCATCCGGGTAACCGAATGGACAACCACCGACACGAAATGCGTGGCGCGCCAGAGTTGAATACAACACGACGTTTCCACCGTGATTCTATAGATTCACGTGCATGGGCACTCAATGACTCGGTCCGGTTCGATGGAACACTGGCCACCTCCAACCGTCCATTCATGGTCAAACCACAATTGCCGACTTTTGAGGGGAAAACCACGGAAAGACCTGCAAAATACATGCGGGAATTAAAACAATTTATAGAAGCGGCCCGCCTTCCTGATGATGAACTTAAATTCATCATCGGACAATCCTTGCGAGGTATCGCCGGCGAATGGTGGGACATTGTGTCCGAACAGGTCACGACGTGGGCACAATTTTCAAAGGCCCTCCGGGAAAGATTTTGGAGCTCGGCGATCCAGCGGAAGATCCGAGATAATCTCAACGTTGGGGTGTATCGCCCGGACTCGGGAATCTCTCGGGTAGCATATGCGATGAAGCTAATAGGGACAGCACGTGACCTGATCCCCCGACCAGCAGACGAAGAAATCGTCCAAATGCTGGCCCGGCATTACACGCAGGCGGTCGACGACTGTGTCCTTGGCCAGAACATTGGTACGATCGACGCGTTCTTGGCACTCCTTGAACGCTTTGATAACGGAGGAACGGTCAATCGTCCGAAGCAGGAAGACCGAAATAATAGAGATTGGACTATCCGCGCCAACCAGGAGAGGGGAATCCAACCGACGGTGAACCCGCCACGATCAACTCCGATCAATCCGGCCCAGGCAAGGCCCAATCGAGATGGTCAGCGACCTGCAGCCGACTATCAGCGACCTGCAGCCGACTATCAGCGGCCTGCAACACAGTACCAGCGGCCGCGATACGAAAATACTCGCCCATGGCAAGAGTATCGGAGGCCGCAGGACCGACCGAGAGACACGGCGCCTGATCGCATTCGGGCAGCGCACATCGACGAAGACTGTCCCGAAGACGAGGCGGACGCCCACGCGCCTGAAGAAGTAACGGGAAACAAATAAGGGGAGCCTCGGAGGTACGTCTGAGTGCATCCCCCCTTCAGACGAGAGGTAACTCCCCTAACGTCAGCGGGGAAGATGTTAAATTGTCCATGGGCTCGTTGTTCCCGGACACGCGCCAAGAACTTCTAGAAGAGGGTACATCGCCACTCCCGTCTCATAGGGAAATCCGCTGTCCGGAAGTACACCTAAAAATCGAAGGAATTCCAGTCAAAGCTCTCGTTGACACGGGGAGCACGGTGACAGCCGTGTCAGAAGCCTGGTATTGCACTCATCAAGCGCAGCTTCTGGCATGCCCAACCTTGCCGGTAACGGGCGTGGTCGTCGTCGGAGCAACCGGAAGCAGGTCGGCCAGATTAAAGAAACAGATCTGGGTGACACTCAGTCACGAAAATGGGATGATTGAGACATCAATCATAATTGTCCCAGGCCTGATTTGTGACGCCATTCTGGGTGCCGATGCCCTGGGACGAGCAAGGGCCACGGTAGACTTTGAGCACGAGCTGCTCTCGCTAGACACGAGAGAGGGTCGAATAAAAATCAAAATGAATTCGGAAGAAGTAGAAGGAACTCTTAGCCATTGTGTGGGCATTGGGAAAATTAAGAACATACTTATACGGGTCAAAAATAGTGCTCTTGACCGACCACAAAGCCATCACGTTCTTGATGCACAGCAAGTTGCTAAACCAACGCCTCACCCGGTGGATCCTCTCCATACAGGACTACCACATAAAAATTCAATTCCGCCCCGGGAAAGAAAACATTCCCGCCGACATCATGAGTCGTATACATAAAACGTCCAAAGGAGAAAGAGTAGATCGGGAAACTCAAGTACCGATCATGACAGCCCTTGCCCGAACAATGTCAAAGAGCTTGGCCGCAGCCCTTAAGCAGCTTCCCGAATGGCAGCGGAGAGACGCAAAGTTACGCCGCGTAATCGAACAATGCGAAAACCAACGCGAACGTAAACGCGAAAACGTCCCTTCGCGATACCGTATTCGCGACGCCGTGTTATATCACGTGGATAGAAAGGGTGGGGAACGAGCGGTCATCCCAGCACCTTTGCGCGACGACCTCATCCGGGAAACACACGAGATTTACGCGCACGTCGGTGGAGATAAAACGGTACGAATTATATCCAACGATTTCTACGTGCAGAAACTACACCGACGTGCGAGGAAATTAATAGCCACGTGTGACACGTGCCAACGCGTAAAAATTCCCACCCATGCAATACACGCCGACATGCAAAGCATAATTCCGAGGTGTCCGCTCGATATAGTATCCATTGACTATTATGGTCCTTTACCGATATCTAGGGGTGGAGTAAGGTATATTCTGGTATTGGAAGAACTATTTACAAAATTCGTGAAGCTCTATCCAATGCGAAACGCGACTTCACCCGTAACAATCTCGCGCATTTTCAAGCAATTTATTCCGACCTACGGAAAGCCCCGGAAAATCCTCACCGACCACGGAACACAGTTTACCTCGAAGAAGTGGACGGAAACACTACAGAAGGAGGGAATACACCACGTCCTGTCCTCAATACGACATCCACAGAGCAACCCGGTCGAGCGGGTCAACCGCGAAATCGGAAGGATATTTCGCACCTTGGCGGCGCACGCACACGCATCATGGGCCCAATGGGTAAGCGTGATAGAAACCTGTTGCAACGAGGTGGCTCACGATAGCACGGGCTACACACCAACAGAACTCCTGCTAAAGGAAAAGCCCGTGCGACCCTGGTCGAAATGGTTTCAACACGCCAAGAAAGACGATGCAACCGGCGAAGAGCAACACGATGCTAAGCTGCAGCTCGCGTTCCGACGTATGTCAAATAAAGCACGACTACGCTGTGAGCGTGCGAACGCCGGAAAAAGACATCAGGAATACAAACTGGGCGAGCTAGTGCTGCTGAAAACAAATCCGGTGTCGAATGCTGCCGACCGGGAAATTGCTAAATTTTTTCACCTGTACGAAGGTCCATACGAGGTAGTCCACAAAAAGGGGCCATCGACGTATATACTCGGAAGACCACAAACAAAAGAAATACGGGGCACATTCCACACCTCATCTCTACGCCCTTATCACCAGTTAGAGAGAGAGACCACGAAAACAAAACAACAGTTATAGGTCACCATGGTCGTACGAGTAGGGGATTCCGAGGAAGCTTCGACATCGGTCCGGAATAAAAGGCAGTACTACACCCAGCCAGGGCACAGTCTGTCGCAAATCGCCAAAATGGACAAGCCGACGGAAGCGAGCATACACCAAATCAATTGCAGCACCCAGGCGTATGCCGCATGGGCAATGATTAGTCGGCCGACACAGACGGGAACGGATCTTCATTACCATGATCCACCACCACCTACCCTAACGACGAGAGTGCCAGGACCGTGGAAACCCGGAAGGTGCAGGAGGCGACGATACGCAGCCGGAGTAGCCACCCAGGCCCGTGTAAAAATGGTGCCGGCGCAAACGCAGACACCACAAGGGGGACCGGCAATGCCACGAAAAACATGGGCAAGCCTCGGACGAGGGAGAATTCTGGACGAAAAGGACCAGAAACCGGAGGAAGAGAGGCCAGGCACCGCCAAAACCGGGGACACGAAAACACCCGACTTGGACCAGTCATGGGAGGTGATCCCGGAAGAACCACGGGGAACTCGTGAGCCACCTGCAGCACCCGACACTGATCACGACGAGTCTTGGGAGTCATGCCGGTGGGAAGACGATCCTACAGTGGAAGTCCCCGACCTAGATCCCCGGGATCCACTAGGACTGTTGGCCCTTACGGAAAGTGCCATTAACAAACTCCTGGAGTCGCCGCCGACAGAGGAGTAGAGACGCTGCAGTGATCCACATGGTCCACGAAAAAAGTGGTTAGTGAAGTGTCATGCACATACAGACTTTTATTTTTGGTTATTTTTTTTTTTTTTTTTTTTACATTGCGTTGCGGTAAGATACTGCTTTTTAGTTTTTAGTGACAGTGCTTTATTACTTTCTTTTTTATTTCATCGCCACAAATAGTGTTCCTTATACTGTAATGACTAAGATCGTAGTCAGTTTAGTTATCAAATTCAGGTGATCTCGCAGTCGCCAAAAGTACATGTTAATAAGTTACGCGCACAGCACTACAGCTGCATATATATATTTTTTTTTCTCTTAGCGAGAGTTTTGTTTAGCGAGAGTTCAGAATTTTTGTTTAGCGAGACACACGGCGCGGGCGAACATCGTGACGTTTCCGTTGAAACAATGCGATACGCCATTTTTCATTCTCGCAACAAAGGAGCAATCATTAAGGACTTTATGTTTTGTACTTTGCTTTGAGTTGTGTTTTTTTTTGCGTGCTTCTTTGCGTACATATCCGCAATCTATTTAGTTCGCGCGAAATAGATGGTTTAATTGTATACACATAAGGCTACGGCCACATTTATATATATATATTTTATTTTAGTTTTTTCTGTTCTTCTTCTCTCTCTTTTCTCTTGTTAAGACTGCGATGCGTTGAGTATTAGAAAAAGGGACATTTCAGTTCGCTCGGGTCAGAACATTGTGATATTTTTTTTTTTACTGCGTTACATTCTTGTTATATTTTTTTTGCGTGGTTCCTGCGTTGCTACAAAAACTGAATTGTCTTTACGAATCTCCGTGGTCGTGTTCGATTCCCAATGCATATAAACTGCGTACCTGCACTGGTAATCTCGAGCGTGGGGGAGGGGGTAATATGTAACCGTACAGGTTACATATTAATACACCCCATATATCGAACGTCGATGTCGACCCCACCATAATGCTCCGTGACGTAACCCGCGAGTTCGGACGGAGAAAAGGACCGCGAGATATCGCGACACTTGTCGCAATGCGCACGCATCGATCCCCACTCGATACCGATCGAAGGAGGTCGATGCGTGCCGCAGATAGATCACTCTACATCTGGAAGCGGTTCTAGCCGCACGCGTCTCGCGAAGTGTCCCGTCGGCGAAACACGGTACGCGATCGAGGGGTCAAACCGACCCGATAGAACAGGCAAACCGACTGTTCTATCCTCGACACGTACGCGCCTCAAACCGAGGAGTCACAGGTGCAAACTGCGCTGTGGCATTGCCGAGCATTAAGACGCAGTTTGTGTTCTGTGTAATTATCACGGGTTATTTAAAATTCGTAAATCTTTCGTCGTAATCGTGGTACCGAGTGGACACTTCGTCATCGTAACTTTCGGGGTTCTTGTTCGAAATGCCCATCACTGCTTCGGTAGGATTTGCATGGTCGTGATCATTCTGCCGCTATCAATCAGGAACACGTTCGGAGGCCACGTATCGTGCTGAAGAGCGTAATCCTTGGTAGCGTGGCGTGACCTACGGCTTGGTGTGCGTCTCCATCCAGACCACTCGTACGAGCATTCGGACGAGTGTATGGACGGTCTGACAAGTCCACAATCGTGCAGTGCGTCGTACGCATACGGATTGTGCGAACGAACTCATAATTTCCCTTCGGGTCGATTCGATACGACCGAACCTTGCACAATCCTTGTCATTCTGCCGCTGCTTACACGGAGATTGCTCGGAGGCCACGCATCGTGCTGAAGAGTAAACTTCTTAGTTGCGTGGAGTGCCAGGGGTTTTTAGTGTGTGTCTCCACTTGGGCTATTTGTACGAGAATTCGGACAAATACTTGGGTGGTCTGACGGGTTCGCCTTCGATCGGTTACGAGGTCGAAACGAGTCGTTCAACCGTCACTGCGTCAGGCACACGGGTCGGATTAGAGCGAGCGGACTGTGCACAATTCTTGTCATTCTGCCGCTACCGATACGGAGATTGCTCGGAGGCCACGTATCGTGCTGAAGAGTAAACTCCTCGGTCGCGTGGAGTGCCAGGGGTTTTTAGTGTGTGTCTCCAACCGGACTACTCGTACGCATTCGCGGCCGAGTGCACGGTTGGTTAGACAGGTCACGAATTCGCATATCGTGAGGCGCGATACACATTCAAATCGTTAGAATCGTTTATAAAAAGGAACCAGGTGTAGAGGCAAAGCGAGCGAACTGCGTGCGTCGTAACACGGCGTACATTGCGTGTTTACGTGTTGCGAGAACTCGGTACGGATTACCGTTACGCGGTATTCAGCGCGTCGCCATTGAGGAATTTATTGCCCCGTACGTCGGGACAGATCACGAGTCGTTCTGTAAACAAATAGCTCATCTCCGAGCATACCGGAGAGATTGCTCGTCAAAACAAAAATAGTTCTTCCAAGAATATACTGCCAATTTTACCAGTAATTTGTCTACAAGCTTTATTTGTCTCGTCCAAACCTCGCCGCTTTCCAGTGCCTGGAGGCACGAATCCATCTCCTTCGCGAATTTACACGCGTAGGGAATTGGGGGGTAGTAACCGGCCCCCGTGTCTTAATATCAATAACCCTTGAGTCATCGGGACAGGGAAAAATCCAATCAACACAGTCAAAAGAGGAATGTACGGTTACAAGCTGTTTCAGTCTCTATTAGAATACCGGAGTTCCCGAGTTTCCTCAGGTTCCGGATTCTTATTTTCTGTTCTGTCGGATTGATACAATCCGACAGTACCTTCTTGGTCTCGTCGCTGTTCTGTATTTTACTACCCTTTACCGGGTAGATGGCTGCAGCTGGCTTGGATTTTGTAACGAGGGTCCTCTTTGCCAGCTGCTTGGTTGCCTTGTTTGCTCTGATTATGTCCGAGTAGAGCAACGGTTTGGGGGGTGGAGCCTCCTGGCCGCGGCTCTTCTCAGGCATGGAGTCTATCTTTGCAGAAAGCTCATTCAATTTCTCTGTCATCTTATTCATCTGGTCCTGCATGGAGCTCTGCTCCTTTTGCGCTTCCAGTTTTTCCTTTAGAGCCTTGTTGTCTCTAATGAGTTCGAGACGGAACTCCCTGGCTTCCGTCTCTACCTCCTCGTGTTCCCTAAGTAGGGTGTCGAGGAGTTCTTCGCCTCTGCTTCGTTGGGGCTCTGTGAGTCCCCTGAGGAACCTCCTAAGAAGTTCCTCGGCGTTTAGGTCCATTTGGTCGAACCTCTCGAGTTCCATTTTAACGTCCTTTAAAAGCTTTAGCTTATGTGACTCTTCACACGAGTCACTCTTGTTTTTCCTCTCCCTGTTCCTGGGGAAGTCCCATTTATAATCCTCTGGATTTACGTCCGAATACGAATCATCTGTGTAGTTGTCTGATTCGTCGTCCCAGACAGTAGCTATGTCCCTGCCTGTCTGGGTCGTTTCTTTTTCCACCTTCGTCTTCCTTTCTCCTGTCTTTCCTTTCTTTCCTCCCGCCTTCTTCTTTTTGTTTAATGTTTTTGTAATTTTGTTCATGTTTGTTCCCACGAGTAGGGACGAAAGACGGTCGCTCCCCGGGTTACGCCCTTTCCGGGGAGAAGGCTTTTACGCTCAGGTTTCGCCTGGTATCCTGAGGTTTGCGCTAATGGTCGATGGACCCACCGACCGCCCGTGTAAACACGGGACCTCTTTCGCCGCGTTCTCAGCTTAGAGGTTAAGGGTTTGTTCAAGGGGTTCGCCTCCCCGTTAGGCCGACCGGCTAAGGTAAGCCCCCCGTTTCTCCCGTTCTGCAACATACCACCGGATGTATCCGGTGGGTCGTCGCGGCAGAGGGGAGTCTTCCGGGTGAGAGCCGCGGTTATCGCGAACGATAACACACGCATGGGCTCCCTGAAAGCCGCGGTCATCGCAAAGCGATGACTCCGCCAGAACTCTCTTTATGAGAGAGCCGCGGTTGTCGCGGAGCGACAACTCACGCAGAGCTCTCTGAGAGCCGCGGTCCCCGCCATGCGACAACTCCGCAAGAGCTCTCTTCCCAGAGCTGCGGTTGTCGCATGGCGAGAACTCTCGCAGGAACTCTCTTACCAGAGCCCCGTTAGTCACCCGAAGGTGTCCAGGTCCTACCACGTGAAGGAGGGGTTGGTGCGTCAGGGTTATACCATGATATAAGTCCCTGACGCTTATAAGACCCGGACAAAACAAACAACCAGAGCGGACGATACTTTAAAAAATGGGAAAACAAACACGACCTAACATACAGACTCAACACAATTACAACCACCACCACCCCGCCCACATACAAACCGGGCCAGTCTTTCCTGGACATCTGCCTCGCAGATGCCAGGCTCGAGCTAGCATACAATACAAACGGGAAAGCCAGTACACTGCCCTACGACAGTGACGACCTAGCTATTTCAATGCAATTCATCCTGCCCTCAAACATCTCACCAACCACAAACCCAGACCCCATAAAATTAAACTACAAGGCCACCAAATGGAAAAACTACACTAAACACCTAGACAGATACTATACAAATACGATCCCCACCAATCGCAACTTGACCACAACAGACATCGACAACAACCTCCTCATCATAACCGAAGCCATACAGAACGCATTAGACACCCCCCCCCCCCCCCCAACACAAGAAACGCAATAACACGACAATGTATATTAACAGAAAAATCGCCAAACTACAAAAACAAAAAAAGACATTAACAACAATATTACACAGACTACATCTAACCGACCCCAACTCACACCTATCCATAACAAAAACAGCAAAAATTCACTCACAAACTCCTAACAAAAAAATTACACTCGGAATTCAGAAAAGCCATTAACGAATACTGGACTAACGTTATCAAACAAATAGACCATAGAAACTCGGACACTTTCTTCCCTAAAATCAATTCCACATTCCGACGTAAACCCCCATTCACAATAGACGCCATACACATAAAGCAAAACAACAGACAAATCATTACCAGAAGCCAATGCAACACCTCAACCCTCCAAACAACTAAAGGCATGTACATACTAACAACACCGACGGACAAACTCAACGCCATAGGAGCATACTACGAAACAATCAACTCCCCACGATATCTTAACAACGGAACAGGACTAAAAGAACTAATAGACAACACCACCCTCACACTAACAAACGAATTCACAAATAACCGACACAACAAAAACACCATTACACAGTTCTCCGACCAAAATATCGCCACACACCCAGACGACTCGGACAACGAAATTGACCCATTCTGTACCCCACACACAGTTGCAAGTATCATTAAAAAACTCCCAAACAAAACCTCAACCGGGACCGACAGAATCCCCCCAATAGCCCTGAAACACCCCTAGTAGCACAAAATATTGTATACACATTCATATAATATTAGAAAGAGATTCAATCTTTTTTAAATATTCAAATATAAATGCAATATTTACTTTATATTAAGAAATAAATATTTTTTTTTTAAATATGCAGGAAATATTTATTTCATGTTACGAAAAATATATTTTTTTCTAATTATTAAATGAATCTTTATTTCATATTAGAGATGGAATATTTTTTCCTAATATACAGATAATATTTATTTTATATTATGAAAAAAATATTTTTTATTATTATAAAATACATCTTTATGTAATATTAGAAATAGAATATTTTTTTTTAATATGTAGGAAATATTTTATGTTCATCATGGAAAAATATTTGTTCTACAATATGTTGCTAAGTAAAATGTTTACTTTTAATTTACTTTGAATTCGTGTGTGTCACTTAATCGACATCAATTTATATTATAATTTAATAAGTTGTTGCACGAAAAATAATCGTGTAGCTCTTGCGTCTTACACAATGTGATTGAACTGTAAAATTAAAAAAGTTCGTAGCAACAGACTCCCTATAGCATTTCTGGAACCTATTCGGGATCTTTCTCGGCTTTGTCTAAAGAGAATCTGGAGATTAGACTCGCAGCGCCAGAAAATATAAACAATTGACTTCGGTCAAAGTAAAGAAATGCATTAATTCGTTAGCAAGCTAGCATTCTGATTGAACGGTTAACTGCGGAGCGCGAGCTATATAGTATACAGTAGTGTTTGACAGAAAGACGTAAAGTCCTCAAATATAAGTATTAATACAGTTTGTAAAAACTGTGTGCGATTGAAGAATTGACAATTGTTTGTGTGTGTATAGTTTACGCAAACTAATATATTATAGTTTCGGTAATAATAAACGATACGGTCATACGTGTTCTCGACACCTGCATTTCATCGTTCGCAGAAAAGGTTGTAGCGGCTAGCTGGGCGCCGGAAGAGAAACCTTCAGCGCACCAGCACCAAGAAAGATTTATGGTTTGCACAGCATAAGACGCTATTTGTGAGAAAACGTCTTTAACGATTTTGGCCACTTAGCGGACAGATGTGTCCTTGTAGTTCCTAGCGACGAACTTAATAGCGCAAGTGGACGCCATAAATTTTGGGTAGTCGAAGGGTTTCCAGCTTAGAGAGTCCCAGCGACGCGTGCCTGGTTCCTATCAACCGGGAAAGCGGTGCCCGTGGACATAAGCCAGCAGGCACATACCGCACTTAGCACTGGGCCCGGAAGACACCCCGCTGCATCACCAAAATTAGATTTTTAACGAAACGACGCGCTCACCCTTCTCACGTACAAGGGGCGTGGAACGTGGGCGTGTTACGAAAAATTAACCGATTGGTGGAAGTTCCTCGAAAAGACTTCCACCAATCAATCGACATGCGTTTCCGCAATATAAGACGGCAGACTACCGACGCGTGGTAGCTAGTCGAGTAGAGTCACAACCGAGTGAGAATCGAGTCTCAGTTGAATCGCTGTCTAGCCTAGCCGAACTACTCTGAACGCCGTCGCGACTTTGTATTGCAAAATAAACGACTCGTCACGAAATACCTGATTGAACATTATTTGAAGGTACCCGCCTCCGATAACCTCGTATCCTTCAAACATCTTAGGTGACTATACCGGAAAAAAATTATTTCAACAATACAAAACATATTTCAGTATACACAGATAAACAATTCGATAGAGAAAGGCCTGTTGGTGCACGGACGGAATCAGGCTCAAGCGTGGTCCAGTGAAATTTGTCGGAAGGACGAGAGGGGGGACACCGGCGACACATCTGGCAAAACTGATTGCGTCGGTGTTTGGTTTCTTCAGTTTACTGATGGACGGGAACGCGTTCGTAATTTCGTGCGAATCATTCCTGTCTCATTTAGTACATAATTTATACACCGCGCGGAAATAAGTATGCATACTCGTGTCGACGCGATTGTGTACATTTTACATTTGGTGCAGTGAAGTTTGAAGACCGTGTAGTGCACAATGGCACATAATGAAGCATCTTCTGCTGAGCACGTGAGAAAAACGGTGCTCAAGCGAGCAGCGAAAGCAACAGCATCTTCCAAAAGGCTTCGCGGCTCAACTAAAGGATACAGCAAAAGAAGATTATGCTGACATTGTCTCCTTTCTTATGTTATAAAAATAATATTGGCATCCATCAGAACCATCCACGTTAAATTTTCTCTATGCAACAATTCGGGCACCGTACAGATGTATTACTGCTTCCGCATGTCCAAGGGATACCCCACTTCACCGCCGCTACGGAGTCATCCCAAGTAACCGTAAAAATCATATTTCGGAGTGCCCTCTAAACTCTTCCAAGGCTAATATTTGCAAACCGTTTTTTTCCTTTACCTGTTGGCTGCCCCTATACACCCCCAATCAGGAATACACCGGACCCGTCAATCAGTCGATGTCATTTGTTTATTACTGTATGAAGGAATATCATTGTCATAAAACTACAAATAAATGATTGATTCTATGTAACACAATTGGTTTGCTACGTAGAGTGAAAAAAATGTTTACAAAAATTGCAATTAGTCGTAATAGCAGAGAAAATGCTGAGGGTTGTATCTTGCAACTTTTTTATGTGGACTTACATTGGAAATTTAGAAAGTACGATTTGTAGATCTCTTTGAATGATACATATTCTGAATATTTCATCAAAATCGGTCAACGTTGCAATAAGCTACAAATGTTTTAAAATGATCATGTGGGGGTGACTACGTAACGATCGTGGTCTACCACTTTTTTTTTATAACATATGGACCCTTAAATTTTGGAATTAGTTTCTTGTTCGTTCCTATTGTTGTGTCTAAGTTTCTGATCATTACATAATCACCAACATTGTACACGTTTGCGCATTTCCGCTTTTTATTATAATCCTCCTCGCTCATCGCTTGACTTTTGATTATACTACTGGCAGCATTTTCCCTTAATGTTTGTAAGTCTCTTTCAATATCCTCATTAATTACAAGTTTAACGCAATCATTTATTTCTCCAAATTGATCGACACCAAATAGCAGTTTGCTTGCCGTTTCACCTGTACTTTTCGATATTGTATTATTTAGCGCGAACTCTGCTCGATATAGAACTTGATCCCATTTTCGGGGGGTTTCGCTTATTTTCGCAAGCATAGGCGTGATTACACGGTTATAGCGTTCGACCTGTCCGTTGGCACGTGGTGTGCCAACAGCTATACGTATGTGTTTAATATTTTCGCGCGTTATGAAGTTACAGAATTCTGTCGATTTTTTCTCGCATTCTCGAGAACCAGTATGTTTTGATTAAGTTATCAAATACTTTTTGTACTCCGACGTGTCCCATATCATCATGGCAAGTACGAATGACATTATGCTCCACTGTTCGTGGAACGTAGAAAAGTAATTTGTTTTTTATTACTTTTCTGTACACTAATCTATCGCGTAATTCATACAGTTTACTCTCGGTGTTTTCTAATTCGCCACGAATGATTCTGATTTCTTCGTCTCTGTTTTGGCAAAGGGATAACGTCTGTTCAAATGTATTGTCTTCTATTACTAAAACACTGTGACATCTGCTTAGCGCATCGAGGTGGCTCATCCTTTTCCCAGATCGATGTTTTATTTCATAGTCGTATTCTTGTAAAAACATGGCCCATCTTGCTATTCTCGGATTAATGCTCTGTTTGTTCAACATCAATCTAAAACTATCACAATCTGTTATAATTTTGAAATGGGTTCCCGATAAATACACGTGAAATCTTTTTATCGTACTGACAGCAGCTAAACATTCTAACTCAAAAGTATGATATCGCGATTCAACCGCAGATGTTCTTTGGCTAAAATACGACAAAGGTCTAAATTTTCCATCCGTTTGTTTCTGCATGAGTATTGCTCCGAACCCTGATGCGCTAACGTCACAATGCAATTCTGTTTCTAAATTCGGAACGTAAATTGCTAATACAGGACTTGTTGACAATAATTCTTTTAGTTTTCTGAAAGCTTCATTCTCTTTACACCCAAATGTGTAAGGAATTTTAACAGACGGACAGCATAAAATCGTTTACTAATAATACGTCTTTCTCTGGTGTCGGTCCTGACGAGACTGATCATTCTTTTATCATCTCGTTCGTTTCAATTTTTCCGACGTTCGTTTTATCAATAACATGAACATTGAACAATATATACAGTGGCGGATTAAATCTTAGCTTACATGAACATTAAACAATATATACAGTGCTTACAAATTTGAAGTTAGCATTTTTCTTTGCAAGTTCGTACAGTGGTTTTGCAACTACTGAGAACGCAGGTATAAAATGGCGGAAGTAACTGGCAAAGTATACAAAACGCAATGTTTCTTTCTGATTCCGCGGTGTTGGATAGTTTATTATTGACTCAATATGTTCACTACTTGGTGATATACCGTTCGCATTTACACGGTACCCTAAATAAGTGATTTCTCGATGTGCGAAAATGCATTTATCTACTCGAAAATGTAATTTGTTTTCTGCTGCGATTTTGAAAACTTCACCTACTATATCCAAATGTTCATCAATATTTGTAGTTGCAATTAACAAATCATCCGAGTACGGTACAAGTTTATTTGCGCTTACTTCGAATAATTTTAATTTCGACATTTTTAAAGTATTACGATTTTAAAAAATGCATCTGTAAAGGGGAGCCATATCCCTACAAACCATTTTTTTTTGTATTCTGTTTACAGAATGAAGCGGATAGCGAATCTTGCCATGGAGGATACGTCAAGTCATCTCAACGCACATGAAGAGGCAGGGGCAGCGGAATGTGTAACGCCGTCGTCAAGTGGAGAACAAGAGGAAATGTTATGGAATACCTCTTCTGACGCCAGGCATAGTCCAAGAATGGCAGAAGAAGCAGATAAAATTGAAGAAAGGACCAATCAAACTGCCACCGACGAAGAAATGCACTTCGTCGAGGAAAACGATACGACAATCGAGCCACTCGCGTTGGGAAATATAACGCCGTCGTCAAGTGAACAACAAGAGGGAATGTTATTGAATACCTCTAATGACGCCGAGCGTTGTCCAAGAATGGCAGAAGAAACAGATGAAGTGGGAAGAATCATGCAAGAAATTGCCATCGACGAAGAAGAGGTGCAGGCTCACCGGCTCGTCGTGGAAAGAGAAACGACGATCGACCCACCCGAAGAATTGTGCCTATCAGACGGGTCTCTCAGCATTGTGGATGTGCACCATATGTTTCAAGAAATGAAACGTATAAGCGAACACTCTGAAATATTCAATTGTTCGATAAAAAATATGAAAATAATACGTATGAAGAGAACGGTGTTGAAAATATAGACAGGAGACTGAGGCACGGAGTGGCTCAGGATCGGTAGGAAAGTGATATAGGCAGGTGACTGGAGAATGGATGTAAGAAAGATGCGGGTAGAGTAAATTCTGAGTATAATGGAAACTTAAATATATTAAAACAATAGGTGGATACAAAGGCACGTACAATGAGCTGAGACGTCGTCACGAAAATACGTACTAAATGCGAAGCCCGCGAGTACAGAATTGTACAATCCAGCGATCAGTCGATCGTATGATAAGACGCGTGAACTATAGTGATCAGTCGATCAGAAAGTTGCCAAAGGACCCCGCGCTGGGGTTGTCGCGGGTTATTTATACTGTGCGGGGCCACCGACAGCGGAAGGAATAAGGAGTGGGGTTTTTGAAAATGGCAAAGGATTTGGCAGTGTCGAGCGTTAGTTAGCGTACGAGGGCAATGCCCTAACGGCCGCTGCTGCACAGGAAACAAGGACGATGGGTAACGGATTTGATATTTTGGAGTATGGGAATCGGTGGCCCATGCGACAAGTAATCCGTCAGACGTAAACATAAAGTTTACGTCTGCGTGCGTTGACCCGGTTTCGGCGCCGAGCTCGATCGGCTGTCTATTGTCGCCCGAGAACCGAGGCCGCTCGCCTGCGGATTGGCGCAAAAACTTTATGATGGGTCTATTTGTGTCGCACGGTTTCTTGCGTTACCGGGGTTCCCGGTAACGCCTGCAATGATTTTGAACAAACGGGATTGGAGACCACCCTGACCGTGAAATGCATGATGTGCAATTACGAAGCAAATATCCACAGTCAACCTAATAATGCTCAGGTAATGGATATCAATCGGAATGCAGTGGCAGGAACGATTCTCAACGGAGGCGGCTACGCACAAATGGAAGGATTCCTCACTGCCATTAACGTCCCTTGTATGTCAACGAGGAGATACAGCAAAGTCCATGACGACATCGTGGAAAAATTAATCCGTGCTGCGGAAGCGGAAATGGAAGAAAAGCGGCTGCAGAAGAAAAAAGACTTGCCATTGAAAGAGGCGACGTCGTAGAATGTGGGACTCCGCATATTCCCGTCGTGGCTGACGGAAGTTGGATGAAGCGGTCGTGCCGAACAGGCAGATACGACTCAATATCTGGTGTCGGCGTGATAGTGGGCTATCACACGAAGAAAGTTCTATTCATTGGAGTACGGAACAAAATCTGCTCCATTTGCTTGAATGCGGCGAAAAAGGAAGCAGAGCCGCGGCAACACGCATGCTTCAAAAACTGTTGCAGAAACCAGCCCTCCACCAGAATGGAGAGTGACGCCATTGCAGAAGGTTTCATTACCAGCGTGGAAAACGGGGATTAATTTATGCGACATTGATTGCTGATGGCGACAGCAGTGTCTATAAAAAAATTCTGGACTCTGATCCATATAAATCATGGATGATCCGCGTAAAGAAAATTGAATGCACAAATCATTTGTTGCGCAACGTTTGCAACAAAATGAAAGATGTTGAGAAGAAAGCTCCGCCCGGTCGCTACAGGCAAGCCGTGGAAAATAATATTCGGCGGATGCGCTCGGGGATTATGAAAGCTGCAGAGTTCAGATTTGAACAGAATGTGCCGATGCAACATAAAATAAAAAATGTATGCGAAGACATAATGAATATGCCTAGCCACGTTTTTTGGGGAGCACAAACATTGTAATAGAATAGGATACTTCTGCGATGGAACCACGAAGAAGGACGAGCGGAATATTGTTCCGGAATTGTTAAATTTTGGAGTTTACCAGAACATCCGAGATATCATCCGGTCACTTTCAGCGCACGGAGAAAGCATCCTATATCGAAGCAACAACAACGCAGTGTAGAGTTACAACAATATTGTGGGATCAGGACCCCCAGACCAAAAAGTATGTAGGAGATCGGGAAGAACGGGAGGGTTCCGTGGGTGAGCACGTTAGTCGATCGGCTACCACCAGTGAGGCCGTGGGTTCGATTCCCGCGGCGGCGGTGCCCTCATTTTTCCCGAGATACTACAATTGGGGGCTCAGCCGGGATTGGGGGAACACCGATCGCCGCACGATGGCGCTGTGAGAAAAACTGCGAATTTGTGAGTTGTGTTACGAGTTGTTACGAGTTGACGAGAAATTACGAGTTGTGTTGGTGGCTCTGTGTATGGCCACAACACGAAAGAGAAACGATGAGACGACGCTGTGACGGACATTCGAGGGCGAATGTCGTCGCAGGATGGCCGAGTGTGGGATCAGGACCCCCAGACCAAAAAGTATGTAGGAGATCGGGAAGAACGGGAGGGTTCCGTGGGTGAGCACGTTAGTCGATCGGCTACCACCAGTGATGCCGTGGGTTCGATTTCCGCGGCGGCGGTGCCCTCATTTTTCCCGAGATCCTACAATATTGTTGCAAAATATATTGGTGGAAAAAGATTAAATTGCGGCCAAAGAGGATCATACAGTGCAAGATGTGCTGCTGCTGTGATCCAGTATAATACGCAAGAAGTATTGTCTCGTCTACAACGGTCAATGAAAAGGGAGCCGCCTCTACTTTTAACACAGATGGAAGAACGCCACAGAAAGAAACGACAACTCGTGCAACAAGCCCAACAGAACAGCACGACGAGGAACACAAGAAAGCAGTTCCGCGCAAAACAAGATTTCGATTACGGACCAAATTCACAGAAGCCAGATATGGACGAATGCATGTTCAATCTTCAAAAGCATAAGCATATGGAAATGCTAAGCGATTGGCAGAAAGATAGAGAGAACATTGAGCAAGAGACCATTGGACAGGCCAAGAACAGAAAGTGGCTGACGCACAAAACAAAACTTTTGACAGCGTCCAAGTTCCGTACCGTGTGCTACCGAAGGAAGACAACGCTGTGTTCAAAGTTAGTGCAGACATTGCTCTATCCACGCCTGCTAGACGTTTCTGCTGTAGCGTATGGAAAGCAGAATGAAGACCTAGCTCGCGAAGAATTATCAAGAAAGGAAAACGTCGAAATTAGACCATGTGGTCTTTTCATCGATGCATCGATTCCCTATTTGGGTGCATCACCAGATGGTGTAATCGATGATGACGGTATTGTGGAGATAAAGTGCCCACAAACTGCTGAAAATGTTACACCAGAAGAGACAATATCAACAATAAAAGCAGTAAGTAAAATATTTACAGACAGTACTGGCAGTGAAATGAATAAAAGCCACGCGTACTTTTACCAAGTACAAGGGCAATTACGTATCACTGGCAGAAAGTACTGCCTCTTCTGCATATGGACGAGGAAAGGTGTCAAGTCCATTAAAGTTGAGAGAGACGACGAATTTTGGCAACATAAAATGGAGCCAAAATTGTCGCGCTTTTATATAGATTGTATGCTGCCCGAAATAGTCGACAGCAGATATAACAGAGGCATGCCCATTCGGGAGCCCGAATATATTATTGAAAGTACAGCAAAGGCTATAGCCGGTTTTGGGGGCCAAATCGGCCCCGGAAGGGATTTATATTCCTATTTGCGCCATTCGATAGCCTACCAAAAAAGATACCTTTCAGCTAAGGTTTAGCCCTATAGCTCATCTGTAAGGGTAGTTATAGAGGAAAAACGAAAATCCAGTTTTTGGCCCATTTTCCCCATTTAATGACAATTTAAAATTCTGAAAAAAATCTGACACATTTCGGACACTAAACCACATACTCTGAGTCGTTTTCAGATTTTTCCGTTGCAAACTCTGGCTGTAAAAATCGAAAAACACGAAAAAAAATCGAAAAAATGCAGATTTCATATGGAAATCGAAGAGACACTAGAACAGAATTAATTTAGCAATAAGATATTGTCCTAAGTATTATGCTCAATTTTTTTCAAATTCCTGCGTTTGGTGCGCCATAGTGGGAAAAAATAAAAACCACTTTTTTCGGCGTTTTTTCCGTGAAAAACTAATTTATAATTATCGTAAAAATATATTATGTAATATTAAACATCCCTAAGTTCAGAGAAACATCGTGCATACTTTAAAAATTGCGTAGTACAAAAAACAACAATTATACTATGCACGGTATATCCCAATATTTCGAAGGTACTTTCAACGGCGCCGATTGGTGCAGTAGCTATGGTCTCCGACTGCGGAACCGCTGAAGACTTTTTGGACCAGGTTCGAATCCCGCACCGGACCAATGTTTTTTTTTCTTTAATCAGATGTACGATTGTTGTTACGCTGTTGTAAAAACATTTTTTAACTATGTTTAAACTATTTTTTAATAATTTTCCGGAAAAATATTTTTGGAGTACTTTCGGCCTTTAGTCATCTATGGGCTGTATTACTTATCTACTTAACATTTTTTTACATGGAATAAGTGCATCGACTTGTCTATTAAATCTTTTATCTTTAGTCGGTATATTACTTATTGTTAATAATAAATCTAGTGTTATATTGGGGTCGGGAGGTATTGTTGTATCCGTTTCTGTCAGGTAAAAATATTATTAGGGATATTATGAAAACGAGGTTTATGCTTCGGACAACTATAAACATTGTTGTCTAGAAAAATTCCTGACGAAGGACATTTTTGATTCAGGACTTTGGGCATTTAACTGAAACAATCGAGCCGTGGACAGTGCTTTATTGAAATCATGCAGATCGTACTTCGAGATCCCAATGGCTTGAAAACTCTTATGAAACGGGGAGACCTTTGTATTGTAGATCGCGGTTTTCGTGATGTTAAATCACACTTAGAAGAATCTGGGTTTCATGTTTTCATGCCTGCATTAAAAGGCAATCGTTCTCAACTAACTACTGAGGAGTCCAATTCATCTCGTAAAGTTACCAAAGTTCGCTGGGTTGTCGAGGCTATACATGGCATATTAGGGGAAAAATACCGGCTTTTACACAACCAACTCGACAACAAACTTCTTCCTGCAGTCAAATCATATTTCAGGATTGCATGCTTCCTAAATAATAAGTTCGGTGTTGCGGATTCAGGCTGTGGAATTCGGTGCCTATTGTCTAACCGGCGACCGCTATTTCATACGGTTTTTGTCGCGTATGTCAACACGCGGCAAGAGCGCGTGTCGCCGTTGCTCGACACCGCGTAGCAACCGTTTCAATTCTCATTGGCCGAATTTCACAGCTTGAATCCTTCAAATTTAGACAAACAAGGATCGTCCGATGTGCGAGCTCCAATCACGGTGCTCCACATTCGACGGTCTTTGGTATTTGAGGCACCTGCGTATGCCTTCTCGCTCTCTTAACGTTCTGAACGCTCATCAATCGCAAGGTATCGCTCTAGCACGTTTGCTCGTCTGTCCGCTCTCGTCTCGATAAGTAGAGATTCTCATCTCTCGCGCTCTGAGACTCTCGCGATTTCGCATCATTCGGTAGCAGTATTCTCGCGATCTCCCGAGCCGCGTAACGTGCACTCTGCTTCGCGTCAAGATTTCCGGCGTCCGCGTAGAAGATTTCTGTCTCGCGGCGGCACGCGTTTCGTGCCGCTCAAGATTTCCTCTTCGCGATCCGACGGCAGAAGTTGCACGTGCAAGATCTCCGTACGTTCGCCGGCTCGCGATTCTCGTTCGCGCGTTCTTTCTCGCGCTCTCGAGTGCCTCACACCTCGTGCGTCGTACAACCGAGTGAAATAAAGTGCATTTTCCCAAAGGACAAAGGTTTAATTCTCCCGTCTCTCCTTGCCTCCTCGCGCGCTCATTTCTGAGTGGTCCCGGCCCCCCGGCGACTCCGACCTTCGGTCGACGCCAAACATTCGGCAAAAGACTAAATTCTGATGTCACACTTTTCGATGACATAACTGACAGGATATTGAGTGAAGATAAAGTAATAAATAGTTTAGCACAACAAGTGGAAGCGCAACACTGGAACCGCAGAAAACCGCCGTCCAAAAACGTATCTTCCACCGATATTTTTGATTTTCCGGAAAAAAGTATTGTTGTGAATGTGCTAATGGCAATCGCACTATTGGATGTTGCTCACATGTAGCTGCTATCATTTATTACTTATCTTATGCTCGATACGACACGGAAACAGTTTGGCCAGCAGAGATACTCACTAGAATTTTCAATAATGACTAAATAACACCGACAATTGACGAAGATAGCGACGAAGACCGAAAACGCCATACATGATTCCACCGCACACCAATCCACCTACAATTATTACATATAAGTATTCCTAATAATACTTCATGTATATATAATCCCTATTGCTGACTTCCGTTTCCGGTCGCATGAGTAATTGAGGTGCGAAAGAGAGTGTACGGAAAGCTAGGGTGAAAGTGTTGAGAGAAAGAGGTGTGTGGGGAGAAAGTGTGTGGAGAAGGGTGTCTTGAGGTTAGGGTCAGGTGTTAGAGAAAGGGATAAGGGCGGGGAAGTGAGATAGAGAGCATTGGTGGAAGGATAAAGTGAGTGAGAGAGAGGTTAGGTCCGGGTGACGGTAGAGGGGAGTGCGCAGGATTACATCTGGAAGGAGTGGAAGGTGGCGCGATCTAGCGGGAGAAGAATAACTTAAGGAGGCGGGAAATTTGAAAAGGGAGACAATTACAAACTAGGAAAGGAAGAGTAGGAAGGATGATGAAGGATGAGAGGTTAGAACGGTGGTTTAGTCTAGATAATTTGGAGAATGTGGAAAGTGTGGGGAAAAAGAGGGGCAGAGAGGAATTGTTAGGAGAGGGGAGGGACGAAAGAGGAATGTTTAAAAGAAGTGACAAAACAAAAAGATCGCCAGAGAAGGGAAAGGAGGAGGAGGGGACAGAAGTTAGGAAGATAGAGGAAGTAATAAGAGGGCTAATAGGGGAAGTCGAGAGGATGAAGGAAAGGTTGAGGGAGGAAGGGGAAAGGTGGATGGAGGAGTGGAGGAATGAAAGGGAGAGTTGGAGGGAAGAAAGGAAGGAAGAGAGAAAGGAGGAGGAAAAAAGATGGGAAAGGATAGAAAAATGGTTAGAAAAAATAGAAGGAAGGGTAGGGGAGATAGAAAGAAGGGAAGAGGAAGAGGAAGAGAGGAATAAAGGGGGACAAGGAGGGATAGGGAGGGAAATGTTAGAGGAAAATAAGAGAAGAATTAGGAGAATAGAGGTATTACAAGATAGGAAGGAAAGGGAAGAGAAGCGGAAGAACATAATAATAAAAAAGATACAGTTAGAGGGGAAGAATGTGAAGGAGGAAGTAAAAAGGGTGTGGGAATTAGTGGGGGTGAAGGAAGAGGGGATAGAAGAAGTAAGGAAGATAGGGAAAGAAGGAAAAGATGGGTGTGGAATGGTGCTAGTTAAAATGGCGAATTTAGAACAGAAAAGGATAGTAATGGACAGAAGGAGGTTACTAAAGGGAAGGAAAGAATGGCTGGACGATGATTTAACAGAGGAAGAAAGGAGAGCAAAATGGAAAATAGAAAGGGAAGCGGAGAAGGAAAGAGAGAAGGGAATGCATATACAGGTAGGGTACATGAGAATGTGGGTCAATGGAAGAATGAAGAGATGGAATGAGATAGAGGAAGTGTGGTATGGAGAACAGGGAAACGGGAAGAGGGAGAAGGGAGAGGAGGGGGAAAGAGGGGGAAAGCAAGGTACAAAATAACTTTCTGGAATGTGGCAGGATTAAGGAATAAGGACACGGAATTCTGGAAAGGGTTAGAGGGCTGGGACATAATAGTATTAATGGAAACGTTGATAGAGGAAAGGGGGTGGAGCGGGGTAAGGAGAATGTTGGAATGTGAGCTTTTCATACTCTGTGCCGTGACAATAGCCAATGAGAAGGCGCCCACCGATTTGATTAATCGGTGTGCTCTCTTCGTTGCTTTTTGTTGTTACGAGGCTACCGATGTTCGTTTTGCGATGCCACCGATGCTCAGTTGAAACTCTGACCAGGCAACCGACACGACGTGTTGCTACTCTATTTAACACCTTTTTTTGTAAAGCGGAAAATAAACCACATTATTAAAATATAAACGCGTTATTTTCAATAGAGAAGGCTACCAAAGGGGTACATATGGGAAACGCAGTGGGCAAGAAGAGTAGAAAAAAGGGGAAGGGCAATGGGGGGTATGCTAATAGGAGTAAGGAAAGAGATCGAGAGGGAAAGGGAGGAGGGAGGAGATGAAGAAGGTATAATGACGGTAAGGGTGAAGATAGGCGAGAAATGGTGGAGGGTGGTAGGGGTTTACGTAAACGGAGATCTGGAAAGAAAGTTGGAAAAAATGGGGCAATGGACAGAAGAAAGAGGCATCCGGGAAAGAGTAATTATAGGGGGGGACTTCAATGCTAGGACGGGAAGAGAAGGGGGGAAGTGGGAGAGGAGGAAGAGGGGGAGAGAGGGGAAGGGAGTAGAAAGTCGAAGGATGAGAAAATAAACGTAGAAGGGAGGAGACTGATCAGATATCTAGGAGAGAGAGGATGGGGGATATTAAACGGTAGCATTAAAGGAGACGAGGCGGGAGAGTGGACATATGTAGGGGGGGAGGGGGAACTCAGTAATAGACTATATTATAGGGAATGAGCAAACAAGGGAAGAGGTGGAAAGGGTGGAAATAGGGGAACAGATTGATTCAGATCACATGCCAGTGACGGTTTGGATAGAAGGAGTGAAAAGAGGGGATATTAAAAAGGAGGAAAGAGGGAAAGGAAGGGGGAATAAGGGGGGTCGCTGGTCAGAGGAAGAAATAAAGGGTTTCAAAGAAAGATTTGGGGCCTTTAGGGGAGGAGAGGAAGGAGTGGAGGAAGAGTGGAAGAGATTGAAGAAAATAATAGGAGAGGCGTTGGAGACGATGGGGAAGAAAGAGAGAAAAAGGAGGGGCGGATGGTGGGACGAGGAGTGTAGGGAAGGGAAAAGGAAAGTGAGAGAGGAACTAAGGGGATGGAGGAAGAAGGGAAGGGAGGGTAAGAAATTTAAGGAAGAGAAGAGAAGATATAAGGAGTTATGCGAAGAGAAGAAGAAGATAGAGAGAGAGAAATGGGAAAGGATGGTGGAAGGACTAAAAAATGAGAGTCAGATATGGAAAGTGGTGAATATGGAAAGGAAGGGGGGAGCGAGGATAGACGAAAGGATAAAGATGAAACAGTGGGACGAATATTTTAAAAAAGTATTAGGAGGAGTAGATAGGTGGGAAGGAAAGGAAGGGGTGGGTAGAAGTGAGAGGGATGGGGAGAGGAAGCTAGATAAGTCGGAGGTCAGCAGGGTGATTAGGGGTTTGAAGGAAGGGAAAGCTGCCGGGGGGGGGGGCGGTATACCGAATGAAGTATGGAAATATGGAGGGAATGAGGTGGAAGAATGGTTATGGAGAGTCTGTGACAAGGTTTGGAGGGGGGAGGGATGGCCGGAAGACTGGAAGGAAGGGATAGTGGTGCCAATAGCCAAAAAGGGAGACAATAGTAAGGTGGAGAACTACAGATGTATAACGCTCACACAGACAGCGTATAAAATATACGCGGCGGTATTGGCGGAGAGGATGAGAGAGGAGATAGAGAGAAAAGGGTTACTACCAGACAGTCAGGCAGGTTTTAGGAAGGGGATGGGGTGTATAGACAATGTGTACGTGTTAAATTATTTGATTAATAGACAGGTTAGAAAGAAAACAAAAAACAGGGGGTTGATTATTATGTTCATAGATTTAAAAGCGGCCTTTGACTCGGTAGACAGGGAGGTGCTAATGAGGGCAATGAGGAGGAGGGGGGTAAGGGAAGGACTAGTGGAGAGGTGCGAGGAGCTGATGAAGGAGACGAAAAGTAAAGTCAGAGTGGGGGAGGAAGAAAGTAAATGCTTCTGGACGGTAAGGGGAGTGAGGCAAGGGTGCCCACTAAGCCCACTACTATTTACGTTACTAATGGCAGATGTAGATGAAGAGTTGGAGAGGGGTGGATGGGGGGGGGGGTAAAAGTAGGAGGGAAGAAAATTTATACGCTAGCGTACGCTGATGACATAGCGATGCTGGCGGAGGATGAGGAGGGGATGAGAGGGATGATGGGTAAGATGGAGAGGTACCTGGATGAGAAAAAGCTGCAGTTAAACGCGGAGAAATCTAAAATAATGAGATGTAGGAAAGGCGGGGGGAGATGGAAAAAGATGAAGTGGAGGTGGAAGGACAGGGAGGTTGAGGAAGTAAGGGAGTACAAGTACCTGGGATACGTGATAGCGAGGAATGGTGGGCAGGAAGCGCAAGTGGAGGAAAGAGTGAGGAAAGGAGCAGCAATAATGGGGAAGGTGTGGGGGATAGGAAAAAGGAGGTTTGGCAAAGATTGGGGTAGGAGAGTATGGCTTTTTGACAAATTGGTATGGTCGGTAATAAGTTATGGGGTGGAAATTTGGGGATGGAAAGAGAGGGAAGGCATGGAAAAGCTGCAGGAGAGATATCTAAGGTGGGTCCTGGGAGTGGAAAGGACAACGCCGGGATACATGGTGAGGGAGGAAATGCAAAGGGAATTATTGAGGGGAAAGGCAGGACTGAGGGCGTGGGGATACGAGAAAAAATTAGCGGAAGGGAAAGGGGGAAAGCTGGCACGATTATGTTGGGAAGAAATAAGAAGAAGGGATAGGGTGGGAGGGGTAAGAGATGGGTGGGAAAAGGAGAGGTGGGAGTTCTTTAAGGAGAGGGGATGGTCGGGTGAGATAATAAATGAAATGATTGAGGAAAGAAGGGAGAGAATGAGCGAGGAAATAATTAAAAAGGAAAAGGAAAGACAAACAAAGGGAAGGAGGAGTAAGATAGAGGAGTCAAAGTCAAACAAGTGGTATGGGATGGTGAAAGGGGAGGGACTGCCGGGGTACCTTAAGAAAGGATGGGGGGAAAGTAGATGGAAAAGAGTGGCGAGATTTAGGTTAGGATGAGAGATGAGGGGAGAGTGGTATTGGATGAATGAGGAGCAGAAAGCGTGCAGAGTGTGCGGATGGGAGAATGAGACGTGGGAGCATGTGTGGGAAGTATGCATGAGAATGGATGAGGAAAAAGGGTGGCAGGAGAGAATGTGGGAGGTGTTGGAAGATGAGGGAGAAGGTGAGGAATGGATGAGAAGGGTGGAAGAGTGGAGAGAGGGGAGAAAGGAAAAGAGAGGAGTGGGAGATGAGCGAATGGAAGGGGAGGTCCAAAGGGTAGGGGGGTAAATGTAAGACTAGCAATATAAGGTCGTTTGTATATACAATTCTCTCTCTGTGTCTCTACATAGTTCATAAGCATGGTTAAGTATAAGCTATGTATAAGCTAGGTTAAGTCATAAATATAAGGTCTATTGTAAATAAACTCTCTCTTTTCTCGCTATATAGTATATAAGTCTAGTTTAAGCTAAGTATAAGTATAAGTTAGGTTAAGTTAGATTAAGATAGATAAGGTCTAAGTTAGAGTAAGCGAAGATGGAAAGACGGCGATAGAAGGAGGTGGTGTAAGGGAAAAGGAATTGTAACCCTTAGAGGAGGCAAAATAAAAGTATATATATATATATATATAATCCCTATTTCCATTTAAAGAAATGTTAAGTAGATAAGTAATACATCCCATAGATGACTAAAGGCCGAAAGTACTCCAAAAATATTTTTCCGGAAAATTATTAAAAAATAGTTTAAACATAGTTAAAAAATGTTTTTACAACAGCGTAACAACAATCGTACGGTTAGAAATCGAAAAAACATCTGATTAAAGAAAAAAAAACATTGGTCCGGTGCGGGATTCGAACCAGGTCCAAAAAGTCTTCAGCGGTTCCGCAGTCGGAGACCATAGCTACTGCACCAATCGGCGCCGTTGAAAGCACCTTCAAAATATTGGGATATACCGTGCATAGTATAATTGTTGTTTTTTGTACGACGCAATTTTTAAAGTATGCACGATGTTTCTCTGAACTTAGGGATGTTTAATATTTGTTTGGCGTCGACCGAAGGTCGGAGTCGCCGGGGGGCCGGGACCACTCAGAAATGAGCGCGCGAGGAGGCAAGGAGAGACGGGAGAATTAAACCCTTGTCCTTCGGGAAAATGCACTTTATTTTACTCGGTTGCACGGCGCACGAGGTGCGAGGCACTCGAGGGCGCGAGAGAGAACGCGCGCACGAGAATCGCGAGCCGGCGAACGTACGGAGATCTTGCGCGTGCAAACTTCTGCCGTCGGATCGCGAAGAGGAAATCTTGAGCGGCACGAAAAGCGTGCCGCCGCGAGACGGAGATCTTCTACGCGGACGCCGGAAATCTTGTCGCGAAACAGAGTGCACGTAACGCGGCGCGGGAGATCGCGAGAATACTGCTCCCGAATGATGCGAAATCGCGAGAGTCTCAGAGCGCGAGAGATGAGAATCTCTACTTATCGAGACGAGAGCGGACAGACGAGCAAACGTGCTAGAGCGATACCTTGCGATTGATGAGCGTTCAGAACGTTAAGAGAGTGAGAAGGCATACGCAGGTGCCTTAAATAACAAAGACCGTCGAATGTGGAGCACCGTGATTGGAGCTCGCACATCGGACGATCCTTGTTTGTCTCAATTTGAAGGATTCAAGCTGTGAAATTCGGCCAATGAGAATTGAAACGGTTGCTACGCGGTGTCGAGCAACGGCGACACGCGCTCTTGCCGCGTGTTGACATACGCGACAAAAACCGTATGAAATAGCGGTCGCCAGTTCGACAATAGGCACCGAATTCCACAGCTTGAATCCTGAACAATATTACATAATATATTTTTACGATAATTATAAATTAGTTTTTCACGGAAAAAACGCCGAAAAAAGTGGTTTTTATTTTTTCCCACTATGGCGCACCAAACGCAGGAATTTGAAAAAAATTGAGCATAATACTTAGGACAATATCTTATTGCTAAATTAATTCTGTTCTAGTGTCTCTTCGATTTCCATATGAAATCTGCATTTTTTCGATTTTTTTTCGTGTTTTTCGATTTTTACAGCCAGAGTTTGCAACGGAAAAATCTGAAAACGACTCAGAGTATGTGGTTTAGTGTCCGAAATGTGTCAGATTTTTTTCAGAATTTTAAATTGTCATTAAATGGGGAAAATGGGCCAAAAACTGGATTTTCGTTTTTCCTCTATAACTACCCTTACAGATGAGCTATAGGGCTAAACCTTAGCTGAAAGGTATCTTTTTTGGTAGGCTATCAAATGGCGCAAATTGGAACAAAATCCCTTCCGGGGCCGATTTGGCCCCCAAAGCCGGCTATAGCCATTACAAAGAAAAAGAAAAGTTGCAACTGTTCGACGTTGAGTTGCACTTATTAGTGCAACGCCACTGACCCGATCAGCTGGTAATGTAAAATTGGAAACTTATTACAATTACAAAAGGATTGTATGTGATCCAAAAGCTGTTCGACGTTGAACTGCACACTTGGAAAATGGTTTCAGTAGCGAATCTTGCCTACTCTGGGACTGGACCAGTGATGCCAGAATCTAGCGACGCCGTCCCACGGGGGAGGGGGGTCAATCCCCACCGCCGACTCGGCCCCAAATTTTACAATTATTTTCTTGTTTTATCCCTAGTGTTACGTATGGAGACGTTCTCCAGGTTCATTTCGATTAGAAGTTTTAATCTCTTTTCTGAGAACGAAAAGCGTCCCAACAGACCCCCTTTATCAATGGAAGACACTGTATGCCTTCTTTATATCAAAATCTCTAGACACTCCCTTCTGGCATCCGTTAATTAATATTCTGATAAGAAATAGCCCGGATAACCTTCACTAACCCCTTTTACCAAAATCTAACTGAGGCCTGCTTTTCATTAGAAGTGACAAAAAATGTGACTATGACCCTACGTGACATTAAATCTTAAACAGAGTACCCCTTTCACTTTCAAGATATATAAACCCGTTCGTTTTCATCCTCTTTGGTTCAGTCGAGTTTCAGAAGTGATTCGGTAACGTCGCATTACGCGCATAAGAGTCAATTCTAGTGAGATCGGGTTAAAGTCCCTTTCGGATCAAACGTAACCTTATAGATTCTGTTAGTTCGTGTATTCTATTTGGCATTCAATAATTGCTCTCTGACCCCGCATTGCCAGTGCGTCAACACCGTGCATCATAGGTAACAATTTCTATAATTGTACACTTATTCCATTCACTCGCGACACAACAATTGTAACAATTCCAATTCATAATAAATTGTCTTGTTCGTTAACTCGCGTACCCTTAATTATAGCCTAAAATTCTAATCTAATAATTGAACGTTCCCACACGATACAATCTTACCGCTCGGATTGTATCAATTAAATTATATAGAAGTTACGAGGCTTACTAATCTTAAAATTCAATTCAACAAAGATTTCTCCAACCTAGTGGCTCCCCGATTTCGGATCGAGTGCGTCCACGAAATTATACCATCCTAGCGGATCCTCGATTTCGCATTGGGTTCTTCCGTATCCTAGCAGCTCCCTGATTTCGCATCAGGTGCGTCCGCGCTCTTATACAACCTCCTTTCGTATCGGGTTCGCCGCGTGTCTCCCTAGTAACTCCCCGATTTTGCATCGGGTGCGTGCACGAAGTTTCATCCTCCTAGTAGCTCCTCGATTTCGCATCAGGTGCGTCTGAGTTTGACACCAACCTCCCAGAGGTTCCCTGATCTCGCATCAGGTGCGTCCTCGACGTCAACTATCCTAGCGGCTCCTCAATTTCGTATCGGGTGCGTCCGCGTACCTAACTAACAATTGAAACCATATTCCTGGGGTAAAAATCCCCTCGCCGGCCTCTCGCGTTGCTCATAGCCCTGGCTCGCAACACTAGAATGAAAAATTCGAATACCAAAATGAACAAAAAAACGTACAAATATGGTACACCAGATAATTCTAATTCAGAGGCGAGTGATATTGAATTGCCTGTTCCTTTTTACAAGCGGAAATTTAAGAAACGTCGTCTTTTATTATCTTCATCAGAATCAGAAGATAGTGTAGCGGCATGAAGTGAGCGTGAAGAGAGAAAGAGAAAGAATGTGTCAGTACGCGTAAAGTGAGCATGAAGAAAGAGAGCGAGGATAAACAAATGAGCGTGAAGAAAGAGAGCGAGTATGAACAAATGAGCGCGAAGAAAGAGAGAGAAAGAATGAGTGAATACGTGTGAAGGAGCGAAAGAAAAGATAGAACGTAGAGACGCGTGCGTGTAGTTTTTACAGAAGCAAACGAACCAGCGTGCGAGACGGTTGCAAACCGCGTGTAAAAAAGTAATAAAAGTGAATTCCAAAAATACAGCGTGCAAAGTGAATAAAGGCAGCCTAACAATAGCAGTATAAAAGCGGCACCAAAGCAAACAAAACGTAAAACCAAATTTTCCTGGACGCGTGGACACTTTCAACCTGCAATTTACGAATTTGATATCCAGAATAGTAGAATCAAAACCAATATAACTAGAAAATCATCTATCCTCAAAATATTTCAAAAGTTTTTTTCGGAAGAGTTAATAGAATTCATTGTAGAGCAGATTAACAAATCTTTCGAAAATAATACAAGAGACGATATACACAGTTCTAATGCAACTACTGTGCCCGAAATGTATAATTTTTTAGCCATTAGCATTAATGGGACGAATTCATAAAATATCTTTATCAGAATATTGGTATAAAGATAAGTTAATAAGAACAGAGTCGTTTCAAGAAATAATGTCAAGGGATAGATACATACTATTGCTAAAAAAAAACTTGCATTTTTGTGATAATAATATTACAAATCACGATCCAATTATGAAAATACGTTACATTGTTGAACAGTTAAGAACATCTTTTAAAAATGCATTTTATCCACACGAAAAATTATGTATAGACGAAAGCTTGTTAAAGTTTAAAAGGAGATGTTATTTTAAACAATTTGTACCGTTGAAAAGAAACAGATTTGGGATAAAATCCTTTGTATTGTGTGACGTTCGGACAGGCTATATTCAAGATTTACTTGTATATTCCGGGGCAAATATGATAATTTCTGAAGATATACCATCCAAATCAATAGGAAAATCCGGACAGATCGTGATGACACTTCTTAAACCTTATCTTGGCAAAGGTCACACACTCGTAATCGACAATTGGTATAGCAGTCCCAGTTTATTTAACGAATTATATAAAAACTATACCAACGGGTACGGAACGGTAAGAAAAAACATGCTGGATATACCAGATTTGAATAAAAAGATTAAAAAAGGAGAGTATGTATTTCGTTCAACGAAAAATATGTTAGCTTTGAAATGGATGGACAAGAGAGAAGTGTGGATGATTTCGACCTATCATTCTGCAAATATGATCGAGACAGATAAAATACATTATCTTACGAAAGAAAAAATAATTAAACCACAATGTGTAATTGATTATAATAATACAATATATATATGTCGGAGCTTTTCCCTTGTTCTTTCTCTCCATTGGAAGCACGCTCAATGATTCACACAACTTTATTCTTTATTCGAGATACAACAAACACAAGTGTCGTTTTCGACGATCTGTTCGAAAGTGTCTCCTCGTCGCTCCCTTCTCTCTCGGCAAATCAATCTGCCCGCCGCCGCGCTCCCCTCTCAGGAGCCCAACCATACTCGGCCGCGTGCCGAGGAAAACAAAACAAAACAAAACAAAACAAAACAAAACAAAACAAAACTGCATAATTAAATCTTCTTCGGCCTTCGCCATCTCCGACACGGCCATTCTGACAAATCACACGTCCTCGTGTGTATGTAAACCATCCTGGTCTAGATTTAATCCTGGGTTGTCTTGATCTTTTCAGATATCTAAAGAAAAGAAAATTTTGTACTAACAAATTCGAAATTTCAATGAGAATAATAGAGTAACAGTGTATATTCATTCGTTTAAGTATCAAAATATCGTATGCACACTATCACTCAAGGAATCACCAGAATCCTCACATCACTCCAAGTCAGTCAAATACCAATCTCCTTTAAAGAGACTCAGGCCCCGCCGCATCACTAGCCGCGCATCGCGCCCTGTTCAATTTTCCTAGAAAATTGCAGTTACGACTACGACAGTGCATGCAGTGGCCAAATTTAACACTCAATAGAGTCACTAAGACTCCCAGGTCACTCCAAGTCGACCAATTAACAGTCTCCTTTAATGAGACTCGGGCCTCCATTACATCGCCAGCCGCGCACCGCGCCCTGATCAATTCCACAATGAAATTGCAGTTACGGCTACGACCAACGCATGTAATGCAGCTAAACTGCCATGCCCATTTAAATATCAACTGCGGTGCCTTCACCGGCACTCTCAACAACTCGTTCATCACTGGACAAATCTAACTCTGGAGGAAGCCGACTCTGCGGCATCCCTCGAATGCGATCGTGTGCATACTTGTATGTTCTGTTACCAGTCAAAGATTTAAGGAGGTAACGGTCACCTTCCAGCAACTCTTGAATTTTAAATGGACCCCTATACTTTGGATCCAACTTATTCTGATTACGTTCGTGATTCTCAATTAGAACAAGATCTCCAACTTTAAATTTAACTACTTTTGCCTTGTTAGAATCAAATCGCGATTTTTCATAAATCGATGCTTTCTTAATGTTGTGAACCGCCTGCTCTCTTATTCTCAGAATATCGACCTCAGTTTCAGTATCGTCAACAGTCAATAAATTTAACGGTCTTGCCAGTTTTCCAATCATGAGTTCAAGAGGGCTAGCCCTGGTTACCCGATGTATCGTACAATTCAACGCCAATTGTACGTCCTCAAGGGCGTCTTGCCATGATCGTTCAGAAGCCTCTACAGAAGTTAACATTCCTTTCAAGGTTCCCATTATACGCTCCACCTGACCGTTCGCACGACAAGAACCAGTAGCTATTAAATGGAGATTTATGCCATGAGATTCACAAAATGTTCTGAAATCTTTACTTGCAAAACAGCGCCCTTGATCAGCAATTACTCGAGAAGGTGTTCCGAAGAGGGATATGCCGAATTTTAATGCTTTGATTACATTGACAACGTCGATATTCAAAGTATGATACAAGAGAACAAATTTTGTAAATCCGTCTATAAGAACTATCACATATTCCTTAATATCGCTCTTGCCACTAAGTTTACCGGTAATGTCAATGTGTACCGTGTGCCAGGGTGAACTAGTCTTTGGAATGGGATAAAGTTCTACCTGTGTGCGACCCGAATGAGACTTCGAGAGTTTACAAGTAATGCAATTATCCACGAATTTTCGGACATACTTGGACATAGTATCAAACCAATAATACTCGTAAACTTTATCCAGCGTCTTTTCCCAACCGAGATGCATGATCGACTCATGCACGTGGTTAATCACGGACCACCGATATGCTCGCGGCACAACAGGAAGGAAACGTGTACGATTATTCTTTTGAATATTACGATACAAAATACCCGAACGTATTTCATAAGTTTTGGCAAGATCACGAGAAAGTTGACCGTCTTTCAATTTTGAAATAATAGATTGAATTTCTTCATCCTGTAGTTGTTCCGCATGTAACCAATTGGCAGACAAAGTGGCTAAATTTACACGCTTCTGCTCAACCTTCTGAAAATTCGGTGTTAAGGAATTTGAAAGAGGATTTCGCGAGAGAAAATCAACATGAGCCATACGTTTACCCTCTCTATAAAGGATATCAAAATCGAAAGCTTGTAAAAAGGCCCACCATCGATGTACCCGTGGCGTTAAATCAACTTTATTCCGCGAGGCTTTTAATGAATTACAATCAGTGACTACGGTGAAATGGTGGCCTTGTAAATAATATCGAAAATGCTTGACAGCGTAAACCACCGCCAGAGTTTCCAACTCATAGGAATGATATTTTGACTCGGCATCCGCGGTCCGCTTACTAAAGTACTCAACAACATGTAATTTATCTTCTATCTTTTGAAAGAGAATTCCTCCGAAACCTTCCGCGCTTGCATCCGTGTGCAATTCAATAGGGAGACCCGGATTGAAGATCGTGAGTACAGGTACACTCGTTAACGTTCCAATTACTTTCTGTCTAATTTCATCATGTTCAGGTTTCCAGTCAAGTTGCTTACCGGAGGTTAAACGAAATAAGGGTGCCATAATTCGGGAGAAATCAGGCACAAATTTACGGAAATATGATGCAAGACCAATGAATTGTCTTAGTTGATGTACATTTTCAGGTGGAGGCAGCCGAGTTAAAGCTTCAATCTTTCGGGGATTAGGCTTCACTTTTCCCGCAGAAATTTCATAACCAAGGAACTCTACTCGACGCTTTAAAAAGGAACATTTTGCAATGTTCAAAGAAAATCCCGCTTTAGTCAAGGCTGTTAGAACTTCACGTAATCTTTGTAAACCATCGCATACGTCGTTTGACGGAATCAAAATATCGTCCATATACAGGACTACATACGAATATACCAAGTCACCCAAAGCATTGGACACGGCACGTTGGAAAACACTGGGAGCGTTGCGCAAACCAAATGGCATAGCCAAATACTCAAACTGTCCATCAGGAGTAACGAAAGCAGTACGTTCTATACTTTCAGGACTAACCGGTATTTGATGAAACCCACTTGCACAGTCTAAACACGTGAAATAATTGGCTCCGGATAACCTCGAAATCTGATCAGAAATGAGAGGCAAAGGAAATTTATCCGGTACCGTGTTATTATTTAATTCACGATAGTCGACACACATACGATCCGTACCATCTCGTTTCTTTACTAAAATAATGGGACTTGCAAAAGGGGAACAACTTTGTCGAATTATATTGGCGCGTAATAACTCCTCTATTTTATTCCGAACTGTCTGTCTTTCCTCTGGACAAAGTCTATATGGACGTCGCTGTACCGTTCGATTTGAATCCTTAAGGCGTATACGTAATTCTCCCGTAGTGACACGAGTTTGGGGTAAACCATCGATAAAAGCGGATGGGAACCGATTTAACACTGACGTCAGTTGTGGTTTCTCTTCTGGTGGTAAGTCAGTGTTAACGGACGAGACATCAATGCATGAAAATAAATTGCAAGAATCCACCAACCTAGCTTTAAAAATTCTCAGAGCTGTGTCAGTCATTTGAACCGTAAAACCAAGTTGTAGAATTTCGCGACCAATCATCACCCCGTATTTCAAACAAATATCAGGCAAAACATGAAACAAAATTGACAAGCGATTTCCATCAATTGAACATTCAGTACGAATTTGCACAGTACTATATACGTCAGAATTTCCGATACCCGTAATATGAATAGTCGAATTTACACGAATACCCGAGAATTTAATTGCCACACTCTCCTTTAACAGAGAACACTCAGCCCCAGAATCAAAAATAAAAGGAAACGACTCACCAGATTGCAATTGTATTTGTCCGCATACACCACGAACTTCACAGCTATCAACACGTTGTTGACCAGCTCCAGCCCCACTGCTACCAGCGATGTTTTGTTTGATGCAACGCGATGCGATGTGGCCCTTCTCGCCGCAACGAAAACAAACGACGGAATTCTTGGTATCGAATGACGTTCCTGGCTTCGGATTTACTGCTGTCTTCAAATTAGTCTTGATCGTCTTATTGCGACAATCAACCGCCCGGTGGCCATGTTTACCACAATAATAGCATCTGACACCTGTAGGTGCCAAATATTTGGGTCGCTTTGTATCAACCGTGTCGTAGTCAGAAACCAATTTGCGTTTCAAATTAGGAAGTGCCTTCATTTCCTTTAAAAGTTTGCTGCGTGTCGTAATATCAGTTGTATATGCGATACGTTGCAAACGAGCGTCAAATCGCGCCACATGTGCTAATACACATGAAACAGCAATTTCTTCTTTATTCAGGTTTTCCCACCTCGCTGATAGTGACGTAATTAAACGACTAGCGTACGCAGCAAGGCACTCTCCTTCTTTTGGTCGGCTATTGTTCACATTGATGATACTGGCAGCACAGGTTTCCACACAGTCATAACGCGAGAGGAATAGATCCTTAAATTGTGGCCAGGTTATCCCCGCATGTGCCACTTGAGACAGCCATGCTGATGCGCTACCCTTTAACGCTTTACTCAGAGTAATAATGAGAGCACCACCTTGTAGAGGACGTTCAGCCAAACAAACGTCAGCCGTAGCACACCATGCGCGTGCCTCAATATCCGTATCTTCCGGATCGAATTTAGGCAGCGCAATTGACGAGGCAGAAGGTCCTTTAATTGCTTCAAACAACTCTAATACGTGCCGATTCTGTATCTCATACATCGCCTGCCAGTCATTGCGATCCAAATTCGGTGAAGCACGAGCCGATCCCACTTCTGATGTCGGAGCTTTTCCCTTGTTCTTTCTCTCCATTGGAAGCACGCTCAATGATTCACACAACTTTATTCTTTATTCGAGATACAACAAACACAAGTGTCGTTTTCGACGATCTGTTCGAAAGTGTCTCCTCGTCGCTCCCTTCTCTCTCGGCAAATCAATCTGCCCGCCGCCGCGCTCCCCTCTCAGGAGCCCAACCATACTCGGCCGCGTGCCGAGGAAAACAAAACAAAACAAAACAAAACAAAACAAAACTGCATAATTAAATCTTCTTCGGCCTTCGCCATCTCCGACATATATATATAATGAAATAATAATGAAATTGTTGAGTTTCGAGGTCTCGAGGTTGGCAATGTTTGTGTTACGGTTTGCGGTCTGAAAGATTGGCGCGGGCCCCTCTTCTGCCATGGACGTCTGTGAGGATGGACGCGTTTCGTTGTGCGATAGTATATAGAGATAGAATAGATAAGTTGTTTTCCAAAGAGTAATAGTATAAGTAAATATATATATTCTATAATGAGTTTAACAGAATATTTAAGCGTGTAATCAATAAATCCATAAATATAGTAGAAATAACAGAAAATAACAGAAATAATAATAATGAAATAATAATATAATGAAATATATATATAAGTTAACAAGTATCACTAATAAACAAGATCCTGGAATATCCCAACAGTAATAAGCGGTCGAAACACATAGATGTAAGTAAATTATATCATATATCAACTCGTAAATTTATAACAATCCCAACATAAATAAATGATTTCTAACTTACCTTATCTATATTCATTTTTTGGAAAGCATTGTCCAAAAGTTTTAAATTGTTGATGTAGTCGTATTCGTTTCTTGATTGTATTTTTAATTTACTAAGTGGGATAATTCCTGGAAACATTTGATTAAATAGCAGGCAATATGCCACTCCTGTGTGTAGATCAGATAATGCGACTATTTCAATGCCTAATGTTGACAATATCCAGTCCTTCATTTGTACAAGGCTCCACTGTGGTTCTGGCCTTGCTATCGAAAGGTTCGCCCACTTATTGGTAAACATTGTATTTATTATCTGAAATACAACAATGAAGGAATTAACCATGTTGTATAATGCTAATCTTTCCGAGAAAATGATTATGCACGACCTTTTATTCGTGGCACGCTAATTTAAAATCATCAACCTTATACGTAATACATACCTTAACGTACCAGATGAGATATTTTTACTGTAGCGTGGCCAGTTGACCACGCGAACATAGCTAGATATATATAGTATCGATTAATGGCGCGGAGAGGCAAATTTAAATATAAGATGTAATCGCGTATTTCATACATACGTATTTTATTTGGGCGAGATAGTTTAGAGTAGGTAAAGAAAGACCGGGAGAGTTCCATAGAGATCCTCGACGAAATTCGAGTCGGCAAGACTAATTGCGGAATTTAGAGAAAGTCACGCAGCCTCTTAGAGTAGCTTCTCCAATTCTACATAAATTAGGGATAGTCGAAGTCCGGAATCAGTTAAGGACAAGAGGTCATAAATTCTCAGTCAAGGACCTCTTGGAACTCCCTCGGACCTCTCTCTTGTTCGGTCCTACATGGCCCCAAGTCCCTCGTTTTGGCGGGGCTTCACCCTCATGCGTACCCCACTCCCGTGCGTGCGCTATTAAGATCCATCCACTACCAATCACCATCAAGCAGCAACCGGAAGACGAGTGATCCGACGAATCAACGCCTAGCCAGAAGATCCTAATTTTCCTATTGGCTAAGGAAGCGAGACGAGAAGGAAGAAGCTGGAAAAGGATTTGAAGCTCCAGGATGAGACAGAACTCATTGTAGAACCGAGGGAGTTACATCCCAAAGAACTACCAATAAAATCTTTAACAATTTTCGCCATTTTACTCTGTGTACTAGGTTATTTGTGAACCTCCACGAGCAGAGCGCTTCAGGGCTCCACGGGCACTCGAACCCACAACAAAAGTCCCTATTCCTCCACACTGCGACGCAACATTACAAACTGCCAGACTTACGGGAGAATGTGTCTCCAGAAAAATACGACGTTTTCTACCGCCCTCTAGAATAGATTTTGGCTGGTGTAGGAAACAGAAGGCCAACTACGGTATTTCGTCGGTGCAGAAGACCACTAAGGAAATTCACGTCGGCGAGAAGGTGAATCATCACGGAACCGTATCGATTATTTATCAAATATTACATTCTCCGACGAACGTATTCGAATTAAACAGATACTTTTTTTGGTGTTGCTTTTTAAGACGTAAAATATTAAAAGTAAAACTAATATCAAGGACAAAAAATTCTTAGTAATATTGTACGTAAGAAAGTATTAAAACATAATTTTAGGAAAATCAATAATTACTACTTTAAATTTGATGGAGTATCGCGTAGCATAGATATACAAAAGAGAGATATACACTCGATAAAACAAAAGAGAGAACGGCTCTCCCGCGTGGAACAGACGAAGGGCTCTCTCCCTCGCTGACCATGAGACAACGAGCATGTAGCGTTTTTCAGTATATTTATATTTAATTAGTTCTTTATTGTTCGTATGATGTAAAGTTTATTTCAAGGAGATTAAAGTTTATATATATAATGAACGGAGTTCTGTGATGTAACACCTCAATCCCACAACAATTTGGTAGCAGAGCGTGGTTACGCTGAATGGGATTGAAACACGTGTTGCACCGAAAAGAAAGATTAACCGGTAAGATCGAAAGAAACAAGTAATCATGGCAGAATCGGCATCGTTTGCTATTTCGAGAATAGAGCCATTGACGAGCAAGAATTACGCTCTATGGAGCATGAGATTAGCAGCATTAATTAAGGCGAAACATCTATACCAAGAGGTTATAGTACAAGATGAGCCGATTAAGGACGAAAACGATGCGGAATCTGTTGCGAGATGGAACGATTGGTCGAGAAAAAACGACGAGGCATGTGCAATTATTATCCTAACACTTTCGGCTGAACAAGCAATGGCGTGTAGAAATATAACTAAGGCGAAGGAACTATGGAATACAATAAAAAGGCGGCATGAAGGGGCCGAACGCCAAAGGAAAACGCAGTTGAAGATGAAACTAGCGCGTATTGAAAAGTTAGAAAAGGAATCAATAGACGAATACTTGACGAGGGTCCAATCTTTAGCAACAGAGATCTCAGAGTTGGGTACTGTCATAGATGAAGGCGAACTAATCTATTTTATTATCGAAGGTTTACCAAATAAGTATAGCGAAGTAACAACTGCGATACCCTCAAATCCTAATATAACGTATGAGACGATGAGAGAGACATTATTAAGGTTCGAGAGTAAATATGATAAGATGAGGAATGAAATAGAAGCCAAGGCATTTAAAGTTATAGAACAGAAGAAAGGTAGCTGCTACAACTGTGGGAAATACGGCCATCTTGCTAGAGATTGTCGAAGCAGGCCAAGAATTCAATCAGAGAGAGGAAATAATACCAGTACCGAAAGAGGCTACAGAGGGCAACACTCGAACAATAAGGGGAATCGATATGGATACCAAGGTAAAAATAATTATAAGAGTTACAAAGACAAACGAACGTACGAACATCGTGATGAATACGCGAAATGATATTTGTGAGTCTTGTATCAAAGGAAAAATGAACAGATTGCCTTTTCCAGACGTTGAAGTGGAAAAGAGTCAACGAATTTTAGAAAGGCTGCACGTGGACTTGTGTGGTCCTATGCCAAAAACATCTCTCGGTGGAAGTAAATACATGCTGGTAATAGTGGATGAGTATAGCCGAAGATACTTTGTTGAATTTCTACGCTCGAAAGGTGAAACAGCGAGCAAGCTGAGAGCATTTATAGAAAAATGTGAGAATGAAAAAGAAAAGAGAGTAAAGTATATCAGATCAGATAATGGAACTGAGTTCATCAATGAACCGCTACTGAACTATTACAACGAAAAAGGAATTAAATGTAAGAGAACGACGGTACATACGCCTCAGAGCAATGGATTGGCTGAAAGAGCCAATAGATTCCTAATAGACATGGCAAGAACGCTGCTGATAGATGCTGGTTTACCCCAAGAGTTCTGGGCAGAGGCTGTGTGGACTGCGTCATACATTCACAATGTTGTACCAACAAAGAGGAGAATCATAGTACCATTAGAGATATGGATGGAAAGGAAACCATCTATTAAACATTTAAGAGTTTTTGGATGCAAGGCATTTTATAGAAACGACAACTTGCCTCGGAAGAAATTTGATGAAAGATCAAGAGCTGCTGTCTTCATTGGGTACTCGAGGGACAGAAAAGCATACAGAGTGTATGATATAAAGAAAGAGAAGGTAGTTGAAAGTAGAGATGTAAAATTCATCGAAATGGAAAAGGGATATATAATGCAGAGGAACATAGAATCTGAGACATTAAACTATGTTATCCCATACAGTAGTACGGAGGGATATATTGAGATGAGAAACCAGACAGTCTCGATGAATCAAAGCCAAGATGAAACAGGAACACAAGAGGTTACTAATACAGTAGAAGAAGAAGAATTGAGTACAGAAATGAACACTGAGGGATTTACAAAAAGAGGCAGACGAAAAGGTGACACAAATGAAGTTTTACAAGAAAGACATAATCGGATAAGAGAAGAGAATGAAAGACAATTGCTGAATCAAGGTGTACGAAGATCTTCTAGAGAAAGGAAACCAAACGTGAGACAGACTGCAAATATGAGTCGGGAAGACACCCCGAAAACGTATGATGACGTCATTCGATCAAAGGAGAAAAACAAATGGTTGGAAGCAATAGAAGGTGAACTAAAGACATTAGAAAATTACAAAGTATGGAAAGCAATTGAAGAACCAAAAAACGAAAAAATAATTAGGAGCAGATGGGTTTTTGCGAAGAAAGGGAACGGTGATGGCATAAGATACAAAGCCCAATTAGTTGCTGATGGGTCGAGACAACAGATAGGCAGAGATTATGAAAATTCATACAATCCAGTTATGAAAAAGGAATCTCTGCGCACACTATTGGCAATAGCAGCAGCTAGAGGATTTCAAATAAAATTCATAGATGTGGAGACGGCATATTTGAACAGCAGACTGAAGAGGAAGGTATACATGAGACCCCCACAAGGAGTCAACGTTGAAGGAGGGAAAGTTCTCCTGATTGAGAAAAGCCTGTACGGTTTGCCAGAAGCAGGTAGATGCTGGTATGATAAGCTAGTCGAAATTTTGAGAAAAGCAGGTTTGAAGTCGACGAAAGCAGATCCGTGCGTATTTGTCACGGAAGAAGGTAACGATTTCTTAGCCGTAGGATTTTATGTAGACGATTGCGTTATAATTGGTCAAAATGATAGGATAATAAATATGTTAATATTAAAATTAAAAGAACAACTGAAGATTAGAGAGTTAACAGGTAATATAGAGTTCCTGGGAATCAGCGTTGATCGAACCAAAGACGGCTTTCTATTGGGTCAAGGGAAGTTCATAGATGAAATTCTGAGTAGGTATAGCATGCAGAACTGCCACGCTGTCAGAACACCGGGAGTAATAGGAACAAAGCTAGACGAATACGAGGACTCGGAAAAGGTTGATGACATCCTGTATCAAGAAATCCTGGGAAGTATCGGATACCTGGTTGCTGGGACAAGACCAGATCTGGCATTTGTTTACAGTAAACTGTCGCAGTATGCTAAAGATCCGCGTGAGATGCATCTACAGGCGTTAAAGCGGGTGCTGACGTATCTCCAGGGTACGAAATCATTAAAATTAAAAATAGGTTCCGAAAGTGGCAAGCTGATCATAAGTTCAGATGCAAGTTGGTGCACAACGAGCGACTCGAAATCATTCGCTGGGTATACAGTGAAAATAGGAAATTCCATGATTGGTTGGAAGAGTCGGAAACAAAAGATGGTAACACTATCCACCATGGAATCAGAATTGGTTGGATTATGTGATGCTGTTAGCGAGGGAAAATGGATGGTTGTGTGGCGGCGACAAGCTGGCGCCACGTCTCCGCCATGTGTTTAGTTTTAAGAAAGTATGTTTGTACGAATGAATATCGGGTTGCGTGCTGCGCGATAGCGTCAAGTGGATGTTTAGATGACTGGGTCGAGTGTCGCGTAGGGTGAGCGTGTTTAGTTTAGTTAAGAGCGAATGCAGACCGTGAGAATGAAGAAAGAGGGATTGTTGTGAGAATGCGTTAGCGAGCGAATGGTTAGTTCGTAAGTTAGTTCTGTAAGAGAATTCGTCGAGAGCGGACACGCGGGCTACGCGGGTGTATTATCCCTCTCAGAATAAAGTCTAGTCGAACCACGAGCGGTACACCTTTAATACCCGTAACCTATCCCGACCGTACACACCATCCACAGTTGGATTACTAGAGGAGCTAAACCAATTTGATTTAGTTGTAAGACCAATTCAAATCAGTACGGACAGTCAGGCAGTGATAGACTGGATATCAAATCCGAGAGTTAATAATAGGAACAAACATATTCATCGTAAATATCACTTCATAAGGGATGAAAAGGATATGGGAGAAATAACACTACAATACATTAAGTCATCGGAACTGGAGTCTGACACAATGACCAAAGACTTGAGCGCAGACGTGCTACAGAAACATTTAAAGAGCTTGGGTTTGGAATACAGTTAAAGTTGCGACGCGAAAGGAGGGATATGATGGAGTATCGCGTAGCATAGATATATGTATATATGGAGAGTATCGAATGCGCGCGCAGCACTCGATAAAACAAAAGAGAGAACGGCTCTCCCGCGTGGAACAGACGAAGGGTTCTCTCCCTCGCTGACCATGAGACAACGAGCATGTAGCGTTTTTCAGTATATTTATATTTAATTAGTTCTTTATTGTTCGTATGATGTAAAGTTTATTTCAAGGAGATTAAAGTTTATATATATAATGAACGGAGTTCTGTGATGTAACACCTCAATCCCACAACAAAATTTCATATGCGATACCACAATTTGTAATTTAAAAATATTTCATAAACAAGCATTATTTCCTTAGACATTTTTTTATAGTTAATTGTTCCAAGAATCGATCTGTGGGAACAGAAATATGTTGAAAACCAGAATAACGTTCATTTGACATACTATTCCGAATAACAAAGGGTTTGAGAGAGAATCACATGGATAAATTAATATAATATAAAATAATGTAATTGTAGGAGCAAAGATGGGCTAGTTTTATTGAAATAGACATTTCAAATAATGAATAAAAGATAAAAAGAATTATTTGTTACGCGTTAAACAAAAATAATTATGTTATCTCTATTCCACACGTAATGAATATATTCAACGAATAAAGATAACTTTTTTCTGAAATAACGAGATAACGGTCTATGATGAACGAACTATCTCAGACGAGGGATAGGTATAGACCAATCACCATATGGGGCTTCTTGTCTCACATGTAAACAAATGGTTTTCTTACGCCCTCTACGCTGACGAACGGTAAATGCTGGAACCAGATCTACAAGAATGATCAAATCTGATTGACGAGTTACGTATCTGATGTTATGACTATATGCTCAAATTATATTTTTTTATTTGATGTTATTATGTTATATATCTGCAATTGTCTTTGTCAACATAATATTAATAAATATAGATACCACGTTTTCAAATTATAGAAATACAATTTTCATAAACCTTGAACGTGAATATCTTTACGCATACATTTATTTTATACATTTTATTTATACGTATGATTATTATTCGCATTTCTATAATTTTTTAACACTATTAATACGCATCCATTTTGAATATATTTCGTAACTGAATTTGAAAAAGGAATTAAATTGAAATTTACTATACATTTTCATGTATGTTTCATTTAAACAACATGAATTTTGCCTTTAAAGAATCTTGCAAAATATCAATAAATATTAATTGTGAAATTTGAAAGAGTTCAGAATTAATCAATCAATAATTATTTAGTTGATCGTTTTTTGATATATGTCAATCTACTTTACTACTGACTCAGACCGTAGTTGTATTGTTTTCTTGCACGTTTGTAGTGAGAAAATAAACAACGAACGCAATACAGTATTATTTCGATTTAAGGGGGCCGGCAGGAATTTGACCTTGACTGTCACGCCACTTCTCAAACGGTCCTCGAACGGTCAGTAGGGAAAACTCATTGTGGAATGGTTAAAATTTTTTTTGTGGAACTACGTCGCGTCTACGAGATATCGGTAAAAAAGAATATATGAAATGCCGACTGAGGATGGTAAGAAGATTGAGTAGTAGCGGAAGAGAGAAACGAAAATTGAGAGAGAAAGCTAGCGACTAGACATGGTTGTCACATATAATCCTTCGCCTCAGTGTTGCCATGTCATCAAAACCGTAAATGTACAAGCGTTTCGTGAAACTGATTCCTGCCTCGTGAGCCCGATTCAGCCGACCATCACAAGCTAACACATACATTGCCACGGGCGCGTAGATATACGCAGGACTCGTTGTCACATTATCTCTGCAGTTTTTCGCTAATATCTCTGGAATGAAACTCGAATGGCGGTCACGTGTATGCAAAAGCTAATGAAATCATTTGATGTATATTAAATTAAATCAATTTATTCTTAACATTATAATAATTTTATATATATTACCAGGACTTCTTGAAAATGTGCCTGAATTTACTTCCTGGCAGAAAGAAAATTATATTCAAATCTCATTTGAATGAAATTTAAAGCAGCTCTTTTTATGCCATGAAGCGCATAAATGTAATAATATATGTATACTATTATATATATGTATATTTATATATATATATCGTCTATGTCATGCCGTATTTTATCTAGACTACAAAAATTGGTGTGGCGCGACGATAGCGTGCCAAGCTTTCACCCGGCCGACCAGGGTTCAAATCCTGCCTACTAACGCATTTTTTTAAAATTTTATTATGTTTTATCGTTATGTATTTATATTTTCAATCGATTTTTATATAATAATTATATATTAAATTTTATAAATTTCCTGTGATTTTCCGGATTTCGAACAAGTTACTATTACGTTTGTGTGATGAGACATCTCGATATCTTAAAAATTGTTGATTTTAAATAGACGTGTTAAAAAACGGATCACCCTTTTTTCATTACATTATAAAGTCAGAAAAGTAAAACCATAAAAGTATCTACTAAAAATGTTTCCCCTTCGTAATGACCCCTTTAGAAGGATGGAGAATTGAACATTGGCTTCACAATGAGCTGGAAACGGACGCGGAGTGTCTCCGTTTCAGGTATTGTACGCTCGGCGAGAGTTGGCACAGAATTTCGTCAGTGGGGTGCAGGGGGAACGGCGAATCCCCACTCTTGACGCAAAGCTGCGGATCCCACTCTTACGCTTTACTCCCGGCGGGGACGGTCGACATAGGCGTAAATAAGTAGGATCCGCATAAACTATGGGCGGCACATGATATTCTCTGATTCTCACTAACCGTGAAGACTGGAGTCTTAAATTTAATAAAAAAAGTCATAAATTTCAAGCGTGGGTTGATGGATCCCTGCTGTGCGTGCAAGGAAAATAGGTTTCCATGGACCTGTTTTCCGTGCACGCACAATAGAGTTACGCCAATGTTCTGAGCTCAGCGTTGCGTCGCCACGCGACATCGCTCTGTTGCAGTCACACTCAATACGCTCGTTTGCTGTCTTCGTTGAGTGATTCGGCCAATCGCGGAAGACGTGTAGCGCGTAGTGGGAGCACCACGTGGTACCTACGAGTTTCTCGTGCCAACTCTCGCCGAGCGTATAATAGGTGAGTGGTGCGCTCCGCAATACCAGCCGACTTCGTTTACGACTAAATGACCCTATTTTTACCTCGAGAACTATGGGTCATCCCTGTTGTAGTAATCTTTCGGCTTTTATTCTTTCTATGTAGTGTTTAGTGACCGAATCTCAAAGGATTTTTCGATCTCTTACAAATTGTTGAATTTACAGACATTTCAAAAAACGTGTCACCCTTTTTCCATTAATTCTAAGACTAGAACTCCCAAATCGACGTTATGACCTTCGAATGACGAATAAAATTTTTTTTATCTTTTATTCGTTATTTTCAAAATTTTCTTTTAAAAAGAAAGTGAGCCGGAATTCACTTCCGATCAGAAAGAAAATTATATTCACATAAAGCAGCTTTTTCCATGCCACGAAGCGCATAAAAAATTAAACAAAATTTATAATATTTTTTATACTTTAGATGTTGAAGTAAAAACTTTAGAAGTTTTATATACGCATATGAGGGATGAGGGACGAAGGATGCTAAAATAACTGTAACAAAATACATAGTAATAAAAGAAAATGTTTTATTTGGCAGAAAAAGAATACCAGCATTCGCTGCTAGGATAAGGAAAACTGCCAAAACCTTATCAGTATTCATAATACAAAAATTACATTATAAATATAATGAAATTGTAACAGTATGATCGATTACAGAAACGTCCCCTCAGTCCTCCTATTGGACTTGGCCGCATGAATCTCACCTGTAACATGACATAAGTAAAAACAAATAAAGTATTGAAACATATAATAGATAAATTCGTATGATTTTGTATACTTACCGGGTCTGAGATACGCAGTCGGATGGTTTGGGATCCATTGGCAGCACTCTGGAATCTATCAGGGAAGTCGAATCTGTAAAAATAAATAAATTCTAACCGCTGAAGTAATCAGCGGTTCCGCAGACTGTTTCAAAGTGTGCGGCCCGACGACATCGCGTCAGGAAGCTCGAGCGAATCCAATGATTCGCGAGCTAAAGAATGATCTAGTTTGCAATTTTCAACCGCTGAAGTAATCAGCGGTTCCGCAGACTGTTTCAAAGTGTGCGGCCCGACGACATCGCGTCAGGAAGCTCGAGCGAATCCAATGATTCGCGAGCTAAAGAATGATCTAGTTTGCAATTTTCAACCGCTGAAGTAATCAGCGGTTCCGCAGACTGTTTCAAAGTGTGTGGCCCGACGACATCGCGTTAGGAAGCTCGAGCGATTCCAATGATTCGCGAGCTGATGATGATAGGCTTTCTTCGCTCTATATCGGAGGGCTCTCGAATGACCATACTCCTATTGTGTCGACTGTCCACTATTTCCGGCAGCATGCAATGTATGTAAAATCGGCACAATTTCGACTGCATTTCTTGCTGCCAAAATTTGTCGGCTCTATATATCTTTAGCGATATCAAGCCTTTGCGTGTCCAAACACAAAACAGGCAATACATTTTTTGCGTAATGTGCAGCTGCCCTTGCACTTGATAATAGTAGTAATGGTTTTTGTTCATTACAGTACCCGCATCATCCACAAATATTTTGCGTACTGCAGGTACTGTTTTTATTGCTTCTTTTGGCGATATATTTTCTGCCGTTTTCGGGTATTTGATTTCGACGATACCGTCGTCATCATCGATCACGCCGTCCGGAGAAGCTCCCAAAAATGGGATTGAGGCATCGATGAAAAGGCCACATTTTCTTATTTTGATGCCTTCTTTCCGCGAGAGTTCTTCTCGGGCAATATGTTCGCACTGCCGCCCATGCTCAATAGAAGGCAGGTCCAAAACTTTTGGGTATAGCAGCGACCTTATCAAATTACCACACGGCGTTTTTTTCAAACGCCGGCACACTTGCCCGAAGTTCGATGCCGTGAGTAATTTGGATCTATACATTTGCCATTTTTGGCTCTTCACTTGCTCTGTAGTGTCCTTTTCAATGGTTTTTCTATTATTCTGCCAATCCTGCAGAATTTCCATGTGTCTTTCCTTCTCTAGGTTGAACACATGTTCCTCCATGTCCGGTTTTTCTGCGCTGGGTCCGTAATCATTGTCTCTCGTCGTCTGTGAAAACGGCTTTCGCGCCTTCTTCGGTGAGCACTTCCGCTTTTGGTTTCAGTTTTCATTCTCTTCTTTTCTTCGTTTCTCCATGGCTTCCAAACATTTCGGCGGCTCCTTTCGCTTGGCTCGCATAATGCGGGACAATACCTCTTTTGTGTTATACTGTATAACAGCAGCGGCACATCTCGCGGTATACGATCCCCTCTGACTCCAATTTATCCTTTTGCCGCCAGTATATTTCGCAATGATTGAATTGAAGCTCTCCACTGAGTTGTTATTGCTATTATATAACAAACTTTCAGCGTGAGCTATCAGCGGACGGAAGATATCTTGAATCTTGTAATATATTTCGTTTTCCATTAGGTGCGGCACCGTGTTTTCTTCGTCGTTATTTGCGATGCGGTCGCAGAAATATCCGAGTCTTCGGCACTCTTTGTGCTCTCCAAAGACGTGGCTAGGAACGTTCGTCAAATCCTTTTGCAAGTTATTTATCTTGCGATTGATCGAAACATTTTCCTTTACTCTGTATTCCGCAGCTTTCGTAATGTCCGTACGCATTCTGCGAACGCTGCTTTCCACGGCTTTTCTATATTTCCCAGGCGGAGTCGTCTTCGCAATATCTTTTAGCTTATTGCAGAAGTTGCGTAGTAAATGGTTCGTGCTTTCAATCTTTTTCACACGAACCATCTCCGCTTTGTACGGATCACAATCCAAAATTTTCTTGTATACGCTGCTGTCGCCGTCAGCAATCAGTGTCGCATACACGAGACCTCTTTTTTTATGCTGGTCTCGAAGCCATCAGCAATTGCGTCGCTCTCCATTTTTGTTGACGTTTGATGTCGTCCCCAGTTTTTGAAGCACGAATGTTTTTTCGGCTTCTCGTTTTTTCTGGCAGCGTTGTGACAAATGACGCACATCTTGTTCTTCACTCCTGCAAATAAAACTTTTTGCATGTGGTATCCAATTATTGTACCCACACCGGACATGGAGTCGTATTTTCCAGTACGGTAGGATCTCTTCATCCAACTACCGTCAGCCACGACGGGGATGAATGGAATTCCCGATGGTAGAACGTCGCCTCTTTCAATGGCTAAGCGTTTTTCTTCTTCAGCCGCTGCTATCATTTCTGCTTCTGCAGCATTGATGGAGGTCTGCACGATGTCGTCATGACATTTTCTGTATATCCATCGAGACATGCATGGAATGTTCATTGCTGAGAACATTTCCTCCATTTGCGTGTAACCACCTCCACTAGTTATTGTGCCGGCGACGGCACTGCAATTGATATTCAATCTATCGCTTTCTGCGGATTCACTATTTATTTCCGTTTTATATTTGCACATCTTGCATTCGATTAGTATTTTTGTTGCAAGCCCAAGCGCCTCGTGCCGGTTATGGTTAAATTGGCCATGGAACATTTCAAAGTTTCCGAATGGCTCTCCAGTTTTTTCATCTCCTCGAAGATGTGCCGCAAATCCACAATGCACAATTCCGCGATAGTGGATTTTTCGGAAGTTTCCTCCCGCGTTGATGACTCCGCGACGAAACAGTCTGTGTCGCTGGTCATTGTTGTTGCCACATCCATCTTCTCGGGAATATCCTCGATTCACTGTTCCTGCGTTTCTTGATTATGAACTTCTAGCTTGGCAACCTTATTTTTTGCTGCATGCTTGCGTCTGAAAGTACAACATAACAACATGCATCAGTAATTTGTGTACTGGGGTCATTCCACGCGAAATCGGGCACAATTTTGGAGTACTGCTGTGGGATTTTGTTCAAATTTGAATATGTTGTAGTCTTTAGCGACCTATGAACGAATGTCAAAGGATTTCTCGATATCTTAAAAATTGTTGATTTTAATAGACGCGTGAAAAAGAGGATCACCCTTTTTTCATTACATTATAAAGTCAGAACTAACAAACCGATGAAAATGACTTTTTAGGAGCTTATAGTAAAATTATAAAAGTATCTACTAAAAATGTTTCCCCTTCGTAATGAACCTTTTAGAAGGATGGAGAATTGAACATTGGCTTCACAATGAGCTGGAAAAGGACGCGGAGTATCCCCATTTTTTTCATCTTTTATCTCTGGTTTTCATTGAGCAATGACACCTTTCTTGTAGAACATATTCAATTCATATAAAAACTAACATCTATACATAATCAATCAGAATTCTCCATTCTTCTGAAGGGTTCATTTTGAAGGGGAAACTTCAGAGAATGTGACCATATTTTTCCAAAATTTGAATCACTGGCTCATCATCGAGAACAAACATTGTTTATCGACAATGTAGGCAAAAATTGCAAACTTCGAGCTACAAAAAAGAAATGATTGCTAAACCTCTTCTACTGTCACATGGACTACAACATATTTCATTCAGTACAAAATCGCCGATAGGGACATCAGAAAGTAATCGATCTGACATGGTATGACCCCATATGATACTCTGCTGCGAATAAACGAAGTTACTGGAAGATAACGGATATTTTTCTATTCTATAAATAAATAGTAAATAATCAGATTTTATTCGAATAGATCTTCGAATAAAGGTATCATATTGTCATCAGACATCGGATTTTGCCATTTGTCTGCACTGTGCGACGCTGTGCTACATTGTCGTCAGCTATGGTAACGCGCGAAAAAAAATATGCGAGCATACCCTACACCAGCGTTCGGCAAAATATTTATCTAAATTAAAATTTCGAATAACGAATAAAAGATAAAAAAATTTTTATTCGTTATTCGAAGGTTCGAATAAAAAAAGTATCTTTATTCGACGAGTATCGGATAAATAATTTTATTCGACGAGAATTTATCCGACGAATAAAGATAATTTTTTTATTCGAACTTCGAATCATTTTTTCATCTTTTATCTGTATCTTTTATTCGAAGGCTTCGAATAAATCTTCGAATAACTTTTGCCGAGCGCCGAGCGCCGAGCGCCGAGCTTCAAAGACCCAACGACGACAGACGGCAACAATATAAGCGGATGGAGAATCGCGCACGTATGAAAGTTTAAACTTTTAGATTTTTCAATATATCCTCATGAAATTGTGACGAGAGAATGGAGGGGATTTTCCTGATGAAAATGAGGTCAAATTCGAGTGTAATCGAACAAGTTTCACTGATACGTAATGTTACGATAAAAATTACAATCTCATAGACAGTCCAAATGATGTCGTGTTTGGACTCATTTTGATCGGGATAAGCTCTACAACTCATTCGTCTTACCAATATTGTTCTGATTAAAATCATAAAAGCATAAATTGCCAATAATGCTCGATTCTCCATCAGCTTACATTGTTGGCTGTTGGTCGGTCGTTGGCCTTTGAAGTTCCGAGCTCGTAGAGTCGCGAGATATCGGTGTGAAACAACTACCACTCCAATTGCAAAACTTCTTTATTCGTCATTAATTTTTTATGGGACTTGCGCCAACTAATTCGTGGCATTCTTTTGATTAAAATGACACTAAACACGGTACGAATTGGACTGTATTTAGCATAATATATTATAATATATCCGCTTACATTGTATGCCGTTTGGCAGTCGCTGGGTCTTCGACGTTCGGCGCCCGACAAGTACCGACCGACGCCGTTTATTCGACGAGCTCGCAAAAGTTATCCGAAGATTTATTCGAACCTTCGAATAACGAATAAAGATAAAGTATCTTTTATTCGAATCGTTATTTAAATAATTTTTTATCTAAATAATGCCCAACTCTGCCCTACACTGCTTGCAATATTTTTATATTTTTATGTCTGATTTTCAACCACAGTTTCTGACAAAACAAAATAGACAAAATTCTGTGATAAAAAAAATAAAAAAAATTTTTTAAAACCATCCTTTAGCGTGGTCTCAGGACAGTTCTATCGTCCTGGTACAGGGGGAGGTTTATGGTACTCTCAAGTGCTTTCTCATTTCGGGTTCTTCGACGGGGAAAATCATACTGGCGCAGAAAAGGCTGACCGAGACGGGACTAGCTAAAATATGGAAACACGTGCACCTGAGCAGGACAGGCCTAACTGACAATGTCCAGATCAGAGTTGGGCAAAATATTTATCCAAATAAAAATTTCGAATAACGAATAAAAGATAAAAAAATTTGAATTCGTTATTCGAAGGTTCGAAGAACTAACGAGTATCGAAGAACTAATATTATTCGACGAGAATTTATCCGACGAATAAAGATCATTTTTGTTATTCGAAGCGGATTTATTCGAACTTCGAATCATTTTTTCATGGAACCTGCGCCAACTAATTCGTGGCATTCTGACACTAAACACGGTACAAATTGGAATGTATTTACAAGGAGATGCCATGGCTCGGGTCACCGATTCGGTTGAAACTTTGCACACTTATACAGGGTCATCCGTTTTTAAACGGCCAAACGTCAACCAGCTATAGAGGACCCCAAATGAAACAACTTTCACCCCTAACACTTTTTTTGATTCGGTCTTGATTTTTAGATAATTGCAAAAACCCGTCATTTTTTGCGTTCACAAGATTAAATATATTAGGACTGCAATTATGTATCTTGATGATTTTTCCTTTGTTTGCTTTAAAATAAATAGGGGCATCTTTTTTATTCAGTCAACTTTTTTGTATGACCTTCGGATCTTGGTTTTTTTGACATGGGGCACGCCGCACAGTGGGCAATTTGGACAAAATCGGATTCAAAATCAAGGAACTTTCGATAGGAATGAGGTTGTAATGCTCGGCGGTGCGGGAGAATCGTGCCGGCTCAGTCGGTTGTCCGGGTTCCTGAGCCGCGAATGAGTGAGACGTGTTTCGGCTGGGTAAACGGTATATTTCCGTATCGTCTACGGTGACGGTATATTTACACTTTGTTATGCTTACGGCTACGGCTTATAGACTACGGTACATCCGCGGTTATGCTATGCTTACGGCTACGGCTTATAGACTACGGTACATTCTCGGTTATGCGATGCTTATGTCTACGGCTTATAGACTACGGTACGGTGGTACGGCGGACGCGCCGATCGGTCGTGTGCGCCGGTGGGAGCGCCGGGCATCGGGAGGGCACTTGCCCGAGGACGGGAGTGGGGGATGGCGGCGTCGCGACACCCCGGGGCCTCAACGGCCTGCGCTAGGGTTCGTGCCTAGATACCTTTGCGTCCGGTGCTCCTGTTAACACTTCGCGCACCGGACAGAGTGGGAGGGTCGCCGTTCTCGCACTCCGTAAACGGAGGGTTGGCGGGGAGCGGGCTATGCGCAACGGGAGCGGCACTCGCCGCGGTCACCGTTGGACCCGTTGGAGGAGAGAGAGGGAGAAGGCGCAGTCTCGAGGTTGGAGCGTGCTGGTCGTTCATGTACTCCACTACTAGACTTGTGTGGCTCGTCACCCGGACTGATTTTCCCCGTTCCCGGTGGCGGTACTTATCCCCGTGGCCGATCATCTTTACTCGCGAGAGCGGCCCGTCGCGGCGTTGGCCCTCTCGCGGTCGCGGTCCGTACTGGCGCGGCGCGCCTACGGTGTGATCGGCCACGGCGGTCTCCGCCGGCGCGCGGCCAGGGGAAGGCTCGCGTCGAGGGCAGGATCGTTACAAGGTAGAGCGATGAAATTTTTTTTAAATGAAAGCTGCAACTTTGTAGAATATGGGAAAAATAGAGAGATTGTGGTACGAACGTTTTTTAACCTCGAGAAAATTCGTTAAACGCGAACAAATTCAAGAAAATTTTAGTTTTTCCAATACCACGCGTGGAAAAAAATTTTTTTAACATGCTATACATCATTTCCCATAGATTTTTTCATGCTGATTTCAAATCTGGTCTCAAAATTTGTCCACGACCTCAGGATTTTGCAAAAAATAGATTTTTGTGACAAAAACTAATGAAGTCATTTTTTCGTTGAAATGATTGGATGGTAATAATCTCTCTATTTTCCCATATTCTACAAAGTTTCAGCTTTAATTTAAAAAAAGTTTCATCGCTCTACCTCATTTCTATCGAAAGTTCTTTGATTTTGAATCCGATTTCGTCCAAATTGCCCACTGTGCGCCGTGGAGACTGAATGAAATAACTTCGAATCAAAAAAAAGTGTTAGGGGTGAAAGTTGTTCCATTTGGGGTCCTCTATAGCTGGTTGACGTTTGGCCGTTTAAAAACGGATGACCCTGTAGATCTCGTTCTCCTGTTCACGAATATATACCATTATAGGTGCAGATATCCAATAGGTCGTGGTCTCTCCTTGTTAGTATTTTTATCCGTAGATTTATTCGAAGGCTTTTTATTCGAAATTTTTATTTAGATAAATATTTTGTCCAACTCTGGATAGCTCATCTCTAAGGGTAGTTATAGAGGAAAATCGAAAATCCATTCTGAAAAAAATCTGATAAATTTCGGATACCAAACCACATACTTTTAATCGTTTTATTATACTCGTTGTCAGTAATTTAGAATTCATATAATGGTCATACACATTTATATAAATAATATCGTTAAAAATTGGAAAATAAAGTATTATAATAATGAAAAAAATACAAAACAAATACATAACTATGTAACGTAAAGGATTGCGGTGGTTGCGGAATGACAGGAGTCGGAATATCTGGAGACATAGGATATATTTTCCAAACACGTTAGTACAAAGGATGAGGAGATAGGTTTTGTTATAAAATAGATTCTTTCAAAAGAGTGAGAGACAAAGCTAGCAACGATTAATTTAGGAAAAGATTTTATAATACGCGATACCACCATCGGGCGTCCGGTTTATTTCAACCGTACTCTCCCTCTGGGAATACGACGACGACGCGGTTTCGCCTGTTTTCTCATGTCCGATCGGCGGCCGGCCTTCATGGCTGTCCTCTCCGAAACGTACAGAGGCGTCCCTACTCTCAGGCGGCCAGGAAGCTACCCTGTTCTTTCCTCTCGGCGGGCGGCCGGCCTTCATGGCCGTCCTCTCCCATGTATCCAGAGAGGCGTCCAGGTGCAACCCCTGTCCTCTCCTGGGCTGCTGGGCGTCCGATAGCATTGCTTCGTACTCTCCCGTCCTGTGGGCGGCCGTGGTCTTACTCATCCTCTCCCACAGGTGCAGCCCTGCTGCTGGGCGTCCGATAGCATTGCTTCGTACTCTCCCATCCTGTAGGCGGCCGTGGTCTTACCTCGTCCTCTCCTACAGGTGCAGCAAGAGTGCTTACTCCGCGGTAATCTACCGATATTTATATGGACTCGTTGCTATCTTTATCAATAACGCGTTACTAGGGGTCTAGAAGGTTCCAGACCCCGCGGTTCCTCTTGAACACCGGCCACGCTGCCTCGGAGCAATTCTTCTGTTACATCGGGGGGGGGGGGGGGTGACGAGGGGTCTTGACGCTTTATTGTTTCCTCGTCGCGTTACAACTACATAAATACATAAATACATAAATAAATAAATAAATCATAACATATGATTTCATATATTATGTTATGAATTTTATGTTATAAAATCTCATTATTATGCCCGTTCCATTTTACTTTCAGTGAGTGTAAAAAGTATTCGTACACCTCTTGTAGGCTTAAAAAACCATGTATTGCTCTATGTAATTGCACACATGTTTATAAAACGAAACATAATTGTAATTGTTATATATTTTAACTACATACTGTCATATAAATATACTTGAAAAAGTTTAACGTTAACGAGAAAAATTAAAGAGTATGAGAAGTGTCTCTAAATTGGCGCGCAAAAAGTATTCGTACAGGTACTAGAATGCACTTGAAAGGCGTCCGATTGTTTATATTATGGTTTAACGGGACCCGACAAATAATCAGACAGAGTCTTTGATGCACAGTCTAATGGCAACCTTCTGCAAAACCAGTCAATTTTTGTAACATTCGGTAAAACGGGTTGTAAAGGTAAGGAAACAAGTGAGACTGAAAGAAAAATTATTATACAACTGCATAATCAATGCAAATCATTGCGAGAAATAGCAAAAACAAAATAGGCCACATAGCACTATACAAGGAATTATAAATCGATATGGTGAACGAAAAACCAATAAAAGTAAAGCGAAATCTGGTCGACCTCGAAAACTTAGTTCACGCGATGAACGTTTTATAGTGCGTGAAATAAAAAAAAATCCTAAAATTAGTGCCCCTAAGATCGCTGCTGAGCTTGCAAACAATGCTGGAGTAAGTGTATGTGCCAGCACTATTCGTAATAATTTACGAAATAATGAATATCACGGCCGAGTTGCTTGCAAGAAGTATTTCGTAAATGCCGTAAATAGAAAGAAGAGACTTGATTTCGCGAAAAATAATATATCGAGTTTTGGCGAAGAGTCATATTTACTGCCGGAAGTAAAGGGCCTAGCCGATTAAGATGGTCAAAACTGCCCTTAGAGGTTTTTCAATGATTAATGAACCATTCGAAAGCTGACCCAGAAAAACCCCTCTGAGCAAAATTTCAACCCCCTATCTTGCCTGTGAGGGTAGTTACAGGGTAAATTAGATTTCGCGCTTTTCCGCGCATTTCCCACACTCTGATGCTTCCTAAAATTCTGAAAAAAATGTGGCATATTTTGGATCCTAGGACAGATTTTTGAGAATTTTTTCAGATTTTTTTCTTGCAAACTGTGGTCGTAAAAAATGAAAAACCTCAAAAAAATCGGAAAAATGTACATTTTTCAAAAATATGAAAACATGCTATTTTGCTGTTTAGTGCCCCGATAAAGTACCATAACAGGCAGTGTCCTCAATTTTTTTTAGATTTTTTCTTGTGGGCACTTTTTGTCCAGACAAGAAAAACCGAATTTTTTCGCCGTTTCTGCTATTAGGAGGAAAGTTACACTTGTTGGTTTTACCGCAGGTATATATTAAGTCATTTTAAACATTATTACATTGAAACAAGTAAGTGTTTGGCCTAAAAAATGTTTTAAGAGAAAAAATGGATTGTGTTTTGTACGGTATATACCAGAATGTTCGTAACGTTTACAACATCGCCGGTTGGCACAGCGGTTAGGGCGTCGGACTACGGAGCGGATACGCTGGTGTTCGAATCCCGTCGGTGGGAAAGTTTTTTTTCCATACGTCATCTTTATTTTTTCAATTTCTTATATGGTTTATTTATGTGATTTTAACAATATTTTTTTAATGTTTTAAAAATATTGAGATAACATTTTTAACTAAAATACATACAAAAATAGTTTCGCAGTATCTATTATTTCCTCGATTCTCTAATTGTATATGTTCATCATTGCGGTCCTTTTTAACATTGTTAATATTAAAATTCATTAATCTAGTTTCTAAGCCTTGCGTCTTCAGAAATTAGGGAGGTAATAAGAAGAACTCTGAATAAATAACACGCAGCAAAGTATTGGTTTTTGTCAAATTGAGAGAAAAGGGCTACATACTACCACTATTTTGAAAGTGAGGTATCAGGTACAAATAAGCCTAAGCCATTCCTCTTTATTGTAAGGTACATGAGGAAGTAATTCCCGTTTATAGTTACTTGAATGAAAGACTTGTTCTGTGGACATTTATGATACGGATCAGGAAGTTCATTATTTTCGGTGGGATGCAGAGGCAATTCATAGTATACTAGGTCAAAAGTACCAGCTCCTACACAAACAAGTAGACAACAAAACCTTTCCAAAAATTGGAAACAATTGGAACTACAAAAAGACTCCATTTCAAACAGTATCCTCGGTAGATACTCTTGATTTTCCGGAAATGACAGAAGTAGATTTAAAAATTCTTTTCACGGAATCTTACCAATTTTCACAAGCAATTTCATATCAGGCAGAAATCGTGGACGAACACAATAATATAAATATAAATTTATTGCCTAATGCAAGAAAATAATATCATTAAATTCGAAGTAAAATCGGAGTGATATAAACAAAAGGTCAAACACTTACTTGTTTTAATGTAATAATGTTTAAAATGACTTAATATATACCTACGATAAAACCAACAAGTGTAACTTTCCTCCTAATAGCAGAAACGGCGAAAAAATTCGGTTTTTCTTGTCTAGACAAGAAGTGCCCACAAGAAAAAATCTAAAAAAAAATAAGGACACTGCCTGTTATGATACTTTATCGGGGCACTAAACAGCAAAATAGCATGTTTTCATATTTTTGAGAAATGTACATTTTTCCGATTTTTTTGAGGTTTTTCATTTTTTGCGACCACAGTTTGCAAGAAAAAAATATGCCACATTTTTTCAGAATTTTAGGAAGCATCAGAGTGTGGAAAATGCGTGGAAAAGCGCGAAATCTAATTTACCCTGTAACTACCCTCACGGGCAAGATAGAGGGTTGAAATTTTGCTCAGAGGGGTTTTTCTTGGTCAGCTTTCGAATGGTTCATTAATCATTGAAAAACCTCTAAGGGCAGTTTTGACCATCTTAATCGGCTAGGCCCTTTGTTACGTGTACGAATACTTTTTGTGTGCTAATTTTGAGAGACTTCAGACCGTTTGATTAACGAACTTTTCGTTAGTTTATTCATGTCACATTTTGTAGTTGAAACATATAATAATCGTAATTGTGTTTTTGTTTTATAAAAGAATGTACAATTACATAAAGAAATATATGGTTTTCTAAAACTATAAGAGGTGGACGAATATTTTTTACACTCACTGTATATCGAAGGATAAAATAAGGTAAATAAATATAAAAACAGTGGTTCCGATTTTTTCAGATTTTTACGGGGTTGGAAGAATTACCCAATACAAGCTAGACATAGTAATACAAATATACACTTACCTTTCCTTCATTATTTGTTTTACACTGCATCTTCTACTGGAAAGACGAAGCCTGCTTGTTGGACACTCCCTCGCATATCGTATCGACGCGGACGATACACAATCTTGGTCACTTTCTCTCACAATTTTTGTCATATTTGAATAATAAGAAATAAATGTCGCGTTTTGAACAATTACAGCACTGAACGCGTCTCTCTTCGTCAGTAAACAACATCTTTCAGTTTTTTTCTTTCGTGCTGCGGCCAGCAGTCGCGGGAAATTCGAAAGACTGTAACAGACCTGGCTGCGCCAGGCCTGTTCCTAGCTGTACGCGCCCCGAACTCGAACCGCCCCGAACACGACCGACGGATACCGAGATCCGTCGGTACCCGCGAACGCACCCCCGCGACCCCCGCACCGCGGAACCGATCTTGGCGGGAACCGGAACCCGCCATGATGCGACACCGTCGCACCGGATGCGTGACGACAACGGAAAAGCCGGCCGCGATCCGTACCGCACCGCACCCCCTCGCCTGGCAAGACGAGAGAGACGAGCCGGAAAACGGTCTCTTCGGTTTTCCGCCGTCATAGCGACCAGTCGTGTTACCGAGCCGTATTCTTCAGCCGCCGATACCGACCGCACGGATATGCCCGAACTCGCGCTGTTCCGACGTCGAGAAACCGCCCGCCGATTCTCGCAGAGTATTATTTTACCCGCGGATCTTGTAACCGCGAGTGTGACGAATTACTCGCGACCCGCGAACCCCGATCTACGCCGCTGCGTACGGGACCACCTGGAGAGCCGCCCCGAACGCCGAGCGATCGAGGACCGGAACCAGGGTAAGTACCTTTCTTTCCCGTTAAACCCGACGTCCCCGCCTCCACCCTACACCCTCGGAGAGCGAACCACCCGCGACCGGCGTAACGCCGGCCGTCCAGGGGCACGGGCTCTCCGTCCGCCGAAGTTGCCCTGGTCCGGAAACGCCGCTGCGTACGGCCAAGACCACGCCGTGACCCGACACGCGCCCGAGACCTGAGTCGCGACCGCCGACCCCCGAACCGCGAAGCCGGGGGAGTGATGAACGTGTAGCCGAGCCGCGTCATTAACCAACCGCGCCCGACCGTCCGTGTCCCGCCGTAACCATCGCGTTATCCCGCCGCGAACCCTGGCACGGCGAGCCAAATCCGGCCGCGAGGAACCAGTTGTATCGAGATCCGCCGGGAAACGGACTCGTTACAAGACGAAGGGGGGTTCGAGCTTTCGTGACCAACCGACGTATTGATGACATTCGAAAAACCTTGAAAACGACTACTATTGGAACATTTCTTTATATTACCATATTCCTAACATTCTCTTATATCTCTAATCCTAACGGAGCTATTTCGGAGTTTTTTGGTTTTCTTTATTAATAATAAAGAAGTTAAATTTTTCAGCGCTCACGCGGGCTTTGATATGTGCCTGCGGCCGCCGAGGAGTGTGCCATACATTGTCGGCTATATCGGTGTGAGAACAGAAGACCACCACTAATCCAATTACAAAACTTCTTTATTTTTCGAAATTTTTTTATGAAACTTTTACCAACATATTCGTGGCATTTTTCTGATATCAAATATGATATAATTCCGATGATATTTACTTGTGTAACAAGCGATAAAAGTTTCAAACACAGAGAAGGACAGCGTATCTGAAGGAAAGAACCGCGGAGAGACACGGCCGCCGGCACAGATCAAAGCCCGCGTGAGCGCAGGCGAAAACTCCTTTATTATTGAAACTTTCACCAATATATTTGTGGCATTATAAATGATATCAAATGCGATATAATTGGGATCACATTTACACTAATTTTTAATGTAATTGTAATGGGAAGTAACTTTCATCGTCCGGTTTATTTTAACCGTACTCTCTCCCTGGGGATACGACGACGACTCGGTTTCGCCGGTTTTCTCATGTCCATTCGGCGGCCGGCCTTCATGGCCGTCCTCTCCGAAACGTACAGAGGAACCAGGCGTCCCTACTCTCAGGCGGCCAGGAAGCTACCCCTCTTGGTATCGCGATTCGTTTCGTAAATAATTCGTTGCTAACTTTATCAATAACACGTTACTAGCAGTCTAGAAGATTCCAGACCCCGCGGTCCCCTCGAACCGCCGGCCTCGGTGCCTCGGGGCGCAATTCTTCTATTACATCAGGGGGGGGTGTCGAAGGATCAGGACGCTTTCGTCGCGTTACACAATTCTTTTATCTGTGCTCATTCCAAGTGTGACTTCGAAAGTGGAAATAACGTAAGTACAGTAAAGTCTATCGCGAATAGATGTGAAAAAAAACGTTTGTAAGTGCAACTATTTGAAAGCAGTGCAATAAAATGGAGTTTCTTCTTTATTTATTACGCGAATAGACTTGATTCCTTGGACACGTGGTGAAGTGTTATAGCATAGTGATATATACAATTTAGAAGTGTGCGAGAATGTTTTGTTCGACATCGTATCAGATTCGCGAACAAAGATTGTGAGTGACTGCCGGTGTGCAATAATTCGACAGAGTCGGGTACTGAATCGTTTGGACGTGTCGGAAATCCATGGGGTCGAGACGAATTAGTGATGAATTTTGCTCCTCAGTGATTCATCTCGATCCTACGGATTTCCGACCCGTCCCAACGATTGGGTAACCGATTCTTTCGAATTATTGCACACCTGCAATGACTTACAATCTTTGTTCGAGAATCCGATACGATCCCGAAAAAACCGTTCTCGCACACTTCTAAATTCCGCACAAAGCTATAACACGCGTCCAACAAATGAAATCAATTATTATTTTATTTGTATATTATTTTCCTTCTGGTTGCTATAAAACGTTTTTTTTACATATATTCATTTTACCCCTTCTATAATTCAATTTGAACCTGATATTTTAGTAATTCTTTTTTCTTTTCCAGCTTTATGGAACCCAACAGAAATAAATTAGAAAAAATGAGGTTGGACCAGGAGCCATCCACCTCCCCGGGGGGGGGGGGGGGGGGAGCATAGCTCTCCCCGTGATAGGCCGACACCCCCCGGGTTAGTTTCCCGATGTGGGGGGGTGTAGGTCCGTCCCTCCCAGATTGGGGAGGGGGATCCGTGGGGGGTATTGGGTGAGGAAGGGTCGGGGCGTGCCGGATCGCGCCTCCGACGGCCCTTCCTTCCGGTGGCGGCGTCTTCTTGCCTCGGCCGGGGCTGGTTCCTTCGGGACACCGGCCCCGAGCGGGGCACGAAGACTCCGGGAGCTGTGGGTGGACCGAGCTGGGGCTCGGGAAACCCAATCCGAAGGCTCCAGGGATGGGGACACCGGGCGGGTCCCTCCGCCCGGGGTCTTATAGCGTAGGCAGTGGGGGAGGTTAACCCCTCCCCCGGGGCATGATGATAGCTGGGAGGTGTCCTGTTGAGTACTCGCGTGATCCAGGCACCTCCCGTGTAGCTTAGGTGGGCGTGAGGTTTTAGTGGGTAGTCCCCGGGGGTTCGTCCTCCGGGGAGAATCCCACATAACCCCGGCTTCCCCCAGGGAGTCGGGTTATGTATAAAACATTTCCTCACGAAAAAAAAAAGGGATCAGAGGGACGTGGGCCAGAGATAGATACGAAACGCGGTAGCGTGTAGTTGATATAGAATAGTAATCGAGTAATTGGTAATTACAGAGTGCGGTTTTCGAATAGAGTTGTAGAATTGTTTATTCTAGATGAAATAAGAGTAAGATTTAGATTTAATGTAACGAGGTAGCTGCAGTGAATAGTGTCGAGCTGCTCGCGCGCTCGGTACATCCTAGGCTGCGTGCTCCTTGGTTGCAAGATAGGGCAGGGCAACAATTTAAATAGCTAAAAGGCTGAATAACAGTTCATAAAGCCAGGAGTAGATAGACTAGATTGAAAGGAATAAAATAAAATCAGTTTGGGATATACTTACCGGAAAAATTCTAGTAGCATAGACGATAGAGTGAGAACGGACAGGGCTGGTGGGACTCCGACGACCGGAATACCAGGAGGAACCGCCCTCCGAAAGGGACAGCTGGGAATCGGGTCCTGAAACAAAAAAGAAACGGAGTTAGGCAATTTTCCGCTACGTTTCAAATAAGAAGACGGGAAATAGAGAAAAAGGAAACCGGGATTACGTGCCACTCAACGGGGAAAACCTAACCTGATAAAAATAGAACGAGGAAACGGGGAAAAAGAAGGGTCGGTTGTTCCTAAGGGCGAGTGAGGCGAGTAAACAGGAAATAAACTGTTAGAACTAATAAAATAGGATAGCTATATAGTGGATCGGCGGAAAAAACACCGCCGAAACCGGAATTTGTAGTAGCTGGAGCAATTCGCGCGACCCACGAGCGCCCGAAAGGGTTAAAATCGTGAAGGGAGGGACCGCTGCGAAGCATAGAATAACCCCAACGTTAAAAAAGAAGGGTAAAACCTAAGGGAACGCTAAAAATCGAGTTTTAAGAAAATCTAGTAAGAGAAACCAACCGGATAATAACAAAAATTGACAGGGAGGCTTCAAGGAACCACAGAAGCACCCTCCAAAAATTTAGAGCCCCGGAAACGGAAAAAATACCTAAAAAGTCGTTTTTCTAGGACTTACAGACGATTGGGACAAAATCGGTCGATAACCTCGTTGACGTATATAATATATATAATATATTAATATTATATCGTCAACTCGGTTATCGACCGGTCCCAGGGGATTGGCCTTTAGCCTCCCCTGGTGTTTTATCTATGTTTCGCGAAATTTCGCAAAAGGGACCGTTTTCGAAGAAACGGGATAGGGCGCTAAATTAAGGGTATCGAGCGACCTTCCAAGGGAGGGGGTAGACACAGCGAGGATCCTGTACGGGGGGAAGCGCCCAACGGGGAAAGATAAAAAATTAAGATTTAGCGATAAGAAAAGGTTGGAAACGGACTAAGAACACCGAGAGTGTGACAACCGTTTGTTAAAAATCGCCAAAAAGGCAGAACGCAGGGGGGCCGCACGCGATATAGGGCGCAACGTAAAGCCCAGCGACCGGGGCGTATTAAATAGCTTAACTATAGAGTGTAAGAAAGAAGATAGCGGCGAGAAAAATCGGAAATTCGAAATTATAGACTAAGAAACTAGAAAAAATATAGTTAAAGAGCGACGAACAAACAATATAATTTAGGTTAGGAGTTAGATATTTACAATAGTGATAAGGTACATGTGATAAATTTACAATCTATTTTTAAATTCTGAGATCAGTCGTGCGAGAACATAGAAAAAATATCCGGAAAAAAATCACGGAATTTTTGTAGGACGTAAGAAGGTGTTAGTAAAGCAACACACGCGTTAGATTTATAAGTGAAAAAAGAAAACAGAATAGGATAAATTAGAGATTTAGTTTTTGGATAAATACTTAGTATATAATACAAGGCGTTAGAAAAAATTTGAAATTCAAAGAAATTAGCATTAGAAGCGGAAATATAATAAAATAATTAGTGTGTAAGCGTCGTAGCGAATAGTAGAACTAGACATAAAACATTTAATATTTTATTATCTACGCGATAGCGAATTTAGTTTTAAGAGAAATTTGGAACCTAATTTAGGAAGTTTAAGTAATAAAAGTGGGGAAAATAAGAAAAGGAGAAAGAGAGAAATAAAGTTATACCGGACCGCGTCGCGTGAAACGCGCGATCGGTACCGAATAGCGAGAGCAAGGTCGCGCGTGTTGGCATAATACCAACAGACGGGTGCGAGAGAGTCGAAGCTATACGTCGCGCCGTCTCATCGGAATGCGAACATAGACGCGCGAAGATGCAGTTCGCTGCAAAATAAGTGGGCTCGCTAAATAGAAAAACGGATAAGAGTAAGCGAAAAATAGTAGGAGAGAGAGAGAGAAAGAGAGTGGCGAAGAGAGAATAAGGATAAGAATAGTAATATAAGCAGATTATTAAGAAATACCAGCGGGTATACGCACTAGTTAAATAAGAGCAGGCCAAGAATAAACATAGAATAAAATTATAAGGATAAATTAGCGATTAGATATAATAATTAAGAAGCATACGATAGAAATAAGATTATAATGTAAATAGACAAGAGAAATATAAAGGAAATTCATTTACTAAAAAAAAAAAAAAAAAGAGGGACGTGGGCCAGGCTTGAGGACGGGATAGGTATCAGGGGGACTCCGGCCAGGCATGAAGACGGGATAGGGATCGGCGGGACTCCGGCCAGGCATGAGGACGGGATAGGGATCAGGGGGACTCCGGCCAGGCATGAGAACTGGACAGGGATCAGAGGGACGTTGGCCAGGCTTGAGGACGGGATGGGGATCAGAGGGACTCCGGCCAGGATTGAGGACGGGATAGGGATCATGGGGACTCCGGACAGGCATGAGGACGGTATAAGGATCAGGGGGACTCCGGCCAGGATTGAGGACGGGATAGGGATCATGGGGACTCCGGACAGGCATGAGGACGGGATAGGGATCAGGGGGACTCCGCCCAGGCTTGAGGACGGGATAGGGATGAGGGGGACGTGGGCCGGGCTTGAGGACGGGATAGGGATCAGGGGGACTCTGGTCAGGCTTGTGGACGGGATAGTGATCAGGGGGGCGTGGGCCGGGCTTGACGACAGGATAGGGATCAGGGGGGCTCCGGCCAGGCATGATGACGGTATAAGGATCAGGGGTACTCCGGCCAGGATTGAGGACGGTATAGAGATCAGGGGGAGTACGGCCAGGCTTGAGGACTGGATAGGGATCAGGGGGTCTCCGGCCAGGATTGAGGATGGGACAGGGATCAGGGGGACGTGGGCCGGTCTTGACGACGGGATAGGGATCAGGGCAACTCCGGCCAGGCATGAAGACGGGATAGGGATCGGCGGGACTCCGGCCAGGCATGAGGAAGGGAAAGGGATCAGGGGGACTCCGGCCAGGCATGAGAACTGGACAGGGATCAGAGGGACGTGGGCCAGGCTTGAGGACGGGATGGGGATCAGAGGGACTCCGGCCAGGATTGAGGACGGGATAGGGATCATGGGGACTCCGGACAGGCATGAGGACGGGATAGGGATCAGGGGGACTCCGGCCAGGCTTGAGGACGGGATAGGGATGAGGGGGACGTGGGCCGGGCTTGAGGACGGGATAGGGATCAGGGGGACTCTGGTCAGGCTTGTGGACGGGATAGTGATCAGGGGGGCGTGGGCCGGGCTTGACGACAGGATAGGGATCAGGGGGGCTCCGGCCAGGCATGATGACGGTATAAGGATCAGGGGTACTCCGGCCAGGATTGAGGACGGTATAGAGATCAGGGGGAGTACGGCCAGGCTTGAGGACTGGATAGGGATCAGGGGGACTCCGGCCAGGATTGAGGATGGGACAGGGATCAGGGGGACGTGGGCCGGTCTTGACGACGGGATAGGGATCAGGGCAACTCCGGCCAGGCATGAAGACGGGATAGGGATCGGCGGGACTCCGGCCAGGCATGAGGACGGGAAAGGGATCAGGGGGACTCCGGCCAGGCATGAAGACGGGATAGGGATCAGTGGGATTCCTGCCAGGCTTGAGGACGGGATAGGTATCAGGGGGCGCCGGCCAATGGATGCGAGGCGGTCAGAAGCTGCATCCTATGCATAAGGGCGGGTCTACCCGCAGCAAAAGCCGAGCATGTAGCGGGCGCGGTAAACTGCCCGCAATACAAGAAATATATACCGGATCTAAACAAGGGAAAATAAACATTTATAATCGATATACTGCAAATAAATCTCAACCATTGCAGATTAGCGCACTACCTACTAACTCAGACAGCTATAGAATCGAAAGTAAATTTAGTATTAATAGCAGAACCACTGTATAATCCGGGTGACTGGATTTTATCTAAGAAGGGAACTGCAGCAATATGGATATGGGATCTAAAAGGAGGAAAAAGACAAAAAGATGGAGATAGAGAGGAAGACGACTTCGTGTTAATTAGAATAGGCGACACTTCGTACGTGAGTATTTATATATCACGCAATATGTCATCAGATTACTACGCTTACAGAATCAGCATCCTAAAGGATGTACTACAAGAAGAATCCAAGAAAGGAAGGAGGATAGTAATAGGAGGGGACTTCAATGCAAAGTCTCCGGCATGGGGCTCGAAAGAACAGAACGCAAAGGGAAGAATCCTCCTAGACAACCTTATGGAACTAGGAATCCATCCAATAATTCCAGACGGGGGACACACGTTCGAGAGGGGGAAATCCACCTCAAACCTCGATTTTATTGCGATTTCAAACAGCCTAGCGAGGCAAAAGGATGCGAGGACAAGGGTTTTGGATACCGAATCAGCTTCGGATCATAAATACCTACTTACTAAAATTCCGGAGACCGGGGAAAAAAGAACAATTAATAATGTATCTGTTTCTAGGTGGAAAGTGACGCAGAGAGGACTATCAAAAATCATAAGAGTCATGAACGATGCTCTTAGAGGGGAAAAAATTAACGAGGAAGAAATATTTGATGCGGAAGACGAAAAGACGTTCTTAGACCTAATTCCAGGCTGGTGCGAGAAGGCCTTAGCGAAAATGGACAATGAGCAAAAACAGAGCAAGAAGAATAACCCCTGGTGGAGCGAGGAGATCAACGAACAAAGAAGGAAGGTTCAACAACTAAGAAGGAAAAGGCAAAAGGAAAGGAGTAGAAATAACGAAGATATAGCGGAAATCCTGGGCTTTTTGTACAAAAAGGCAAAAAGAGAACTACAAAAGAAAATAAGAAAGGAAAAGGACAGAACTTGGAAAGAACTCTGCGAAACAGTTGAAAAAGACCCCTGGGGGAAACCCTATAAGACGATCATGAAAAGAATAAGGCCCAATGCCCCACCAGCCGCAACCTCAGCATTAATGGCTAGATCGGTCCTGAAGGAACTATTCCCAGAAGCAGAGGCAGAAGAGGGGGAGTGGGGAAAGGAGGCAGAAGATGCGGAAGGTGGACCGGATGACGGAAGCTCATCAGCAATGGAGGCAATACCAAGAATAAAGGAGGAAGAGATCTTAAAGGCAGCCAAAAAATAAAAAATTAATAAAGCCCCAGGACTAGACGGTATACCACCGGCAATCATAAAGAAGCTAGCGGAAAACAGACCGGACAGATTCGCGGCACTGTTCAACGGTATTATAACAAGAGGAGAATTACCTGGAAATTGGAAAAAAGCAAGAGCAATTTTCCTCCGAAAAGAAGGTAAAGATCCAACGTTACCGGCAGCCTACAGACCAATATGCATAATAGATGCGATATCAAAAATGTTGGAATATGCTATAAGGGATAGATTCGAAAAGGAACTGGGCGAAAAAATGTTCGACGAAAACCAGTTCGGTTTTATTAAAGGTAAGTCTACGGTCCATGCCATGGTGAGGGTGAGCAAAGAAGCAATAACATCGTCAGAGAAACAGAGATTCGGTACGATGATCGCTCTCGATGTTAGAAATGCTTTCAACTCACTAAAATGGGACGCAATTATGAAAGAAATGAAGTTTAGAGAAACTGCGCAGTATCTTATAAAACAGACAAGGAATTATTTTAAGAATCGAGAAGTTTGCTATGCAGCAACGGACGAAATTATATGGACAAAAATGAATATGGGAGTCCCCCAGGGCTCAGTATTAGGACCGTTCCTATGGAACTTGGTTTATGACGGGCTCCTCAGGAAACCAGTGCCTCCAATGACGAGGCTAACGGCCTTCGCGGACGATATCATAATTACGACGCAAGCGGCAACGCAGAGAAGACTCAAGAGTAGGGCTAAAGAAACTATTGATGAAACACAGAAGTGGATGAAAGACACGGGACTGGTCTTAGCGGAACATAAGACAGAAGTGATCATGATGAATAAAAAGAAAATAGATGACGGATTCCAGATAGAGATAGGTGGAACTAAGATCACCCCAGGCGAGCACCTAAAGTATCTAGGAGTCATCTTTGATGATAAAAAATCTTTTAGAAAACACTTCGAAACGGTGACAAATAAAGCAATCAGAACACTGGCAGCATTAAGCTGTATTATGACAAACGGGTGCAGAACCAGAATGACGATTAGGAAGCTATATTATACAACTATAGAATCTATTGTGTTATACGGAGCTCCGGTATGGGCGGAGGCGGCCAGCATAGGAGCAAACCACTCCCTACTGAAGAAAACACAAAAGATAGGATTAGCCAGAGTGACAGCCGCTTACAAAACGGTCCCCGCGGAAACGCTGTGCGTGCTGGCCTCAGTCCCACCATGGCATCTAAAAATTGAAGAAAGAAAACAGTCATTCGAACTAGAAAAAGAGATACTCCTTAAAGAAACCCTGAGAAGAATACAAGTGGCAATGAGAGGGGGGGGTAAATATAGGAGAAATCCACCCCTGCATAGAAGGCATCACGCTGGAAAGGATGGAAAACGAGGAAGAGGAACTAGAGGACATAGGAAGAAGAATAAAAATAGGACTCAGAAGAAGGGTGAAGGAAATGACGGAAGCCAAATGGCAGGAAGAATGGGAGAGAGATTGTGTAGGGAGATGGACTTTCAAACTCATCCCTAACTTGTCCGTGTGGAACAGGAGGAAGCATGGTGAACTGAACTTTCATATGACGCAAGTATTAACGGGACATGGGGTTTTTAACTTTTTTAGAAAAAGGATCGGCAAGACAACGAACGAGAAGTGCTGGTGCCAGCAAGAGGAAACCGATACAGCCGAGCACACGGTCATTGATTGCCATATGTGGAGGGAGGAAAGACAAACGCTGAGCAGGGGCCTGAAACTGATGGACGAGGCCATGACTATGGAAAGGATAATGAAGACCATTACAGAGAACGAAGACAAATGGAGGGAATTTGCCAACTTCTGCGGACAGGTGATGAGGAAAAAAGAAAAAGAGGAAAGAAGAAGAGAACAAGAAAAGGGGGATAATCCTGTCGGCAGGGGAACTACCGAGGATCTAGAATCAGGTGATCCAGACAGGATGCAACACCTTTAGATATAGCACAAGCTAAGTTAACTAATTGAATAATACAATGTACATAGTAATGTAAGAACCAGGTAGTGATATAAAATACTTGCAGCGGCGCTGGAGCGGGCAGGGACGAGGAGAGGAGGGGCGACAAAGGAGAAATGAGACTGGAACGTCACACGGAACGGAGTATGCGGCCGGGACGCTCGGGAAATCCCTCTACCAACCCCCTCGGATGCCTGTGGAAAAGCTTAAAGAGCGGGACCAGGCTAGGAGAAGGGAACATAGAGGGAAGGTAAACTGAGCCAAGACGGTAGCTGCGCCGCGACGGGTGGCAGTCAGGAACCCAAATGCAAGAAAACAAGAAGGATGGGAAGGAGAGAGGAAAGAGGAAGCAGGGTGTTTGTAAGATTGTAAGATGAAAACATAAAGAAGGATGAGATTGCATAGTGTACGGAAAGAGGAACAAGGAACGAGCACAGACCTACAGAGCCCCCGCGCTCCTCCACTCTGCCTCTCTACCTCCCCCTCTCCCTCGCCTGAACCAGACAGCTGCTGCATCCGCAATCTGAAACAAATTAAAAAGTAAGTCAAACATAAGACAAACAAAGTAGAGAAGAAGCCTGGAATAGCCGGGTATAAGAAGGAAAGGGTAGATAAGAATAGTATCAGTTAACAAAAAAAACCTAGCAGAAATGAGAAAAATAGTAAGCAAGATAGTAGAGATAACCGGAGGGATAAATGTAAATACAAAGTGGAACAAAGTAAGGAGAGTGAATGAGATATAATAGCTTAGTCGAATATACAGCAACATCGATAAAAGGAAATTATCCGATCAATTAAAATAAGGAGAAATTTAAACTAGTAGGCTTAAAAACAATATTCGAATAACAGACTACATTTTTAATGAAACAAAATGAACACTCCCTTACTAGGGTGAAGCTAGTGTATAAAGAAATTATTAAATAAATACGGAATCCAAGTGAAGAGCAAACAGAAGGCGGTAACTAGAAAATAGACAGTACCGACAGGGAATAACGAAAACCAAAAGAGTTTACTGTAAATGCAAAGTGGAACAAAGTAAGGAGAGTGAACGGGATGTAATCTGTAGCTGAAGATACTGAGTAATATTCGAAAAAGGTAACGAGTAGAAGAAAGTAAAAGCAAAAGTAGAAATAATTTTGTAGATCAAAAGTTAAAGTAAAATTCGAGATTACAACTTAATAAACTAAGAGAACACTCCCTTATCAGAGCGAAACTTGCGCATAAACGAACATGGATACCGAGAGAAACTTCCAAAAATCAATTATCCACAGACAGGAAAGGCCTCTCTCTGCCTTAGAAGAGAGATAGGTATGAAATAAGAACAAGAATGAGAAAGTCAAATAAAGAAAGGTAAATATCAATCAATGAGGAAAAGGAAATAAATAAATTTAATTTTGGAAGTAACATGCACAGCGGGTGCAAGAATATGTAGAGACTTGGTTCGATAACACGCGGTAGGAAAGTCGCTTGGGATGTATATACGGTGTTTATTATTTCGGTTGTGATACACGTTTGACAGGAGTGGTCGTGATCGGCAGCGAGCGACCAACTGAACTCGGTACACTTTTTGGGCGCTATTTATAATAGTCTAACCGCGTAGAGGAAGGTACCAGGTATGTCCATACCGAGGTCACGCCGGTGTCTCGGGAAAAACCCTGGTACCCTTCGGTATACAAAAGGGAGCGGTGTGGCGGCAGCCGGGCCGCTGCATCACCCCCCTACCAGTAATTTCGTATATATTACGAAAATTACGCCAGTAGAAAAAGAAGAAATTATGTGCTAATCCTATTTGTACAAGGGCTCTTATGTCCTATTTACGGCTAATGTGAAATCTATATCCTACGTCCTACATGTGGTATATGCGTTGTATTAAGAGAAACCCGCTTGATAACGATCAGGGAATCTTACGTGTCTGCCGGAACGTGTTGTATAACGCTCGTATGTTTCCGAGTGTGTTGGGGGTACAATTGGTTCGGTGTTTATGGGTAGTGGTATGTTGGGGGTATGCCGTGTCACGTGCGTACCAGACTTGGCGACCCGAGCGGCCAGAAAAAGTCTCGCATCTGGCCGAGTCCTTGAACCGTTGTAAAGTAATTTTCCAAAGATTGCAGAACGGTTGGGGACCCGTACGACCGAAAAACCATAAATCCCGAATATTTACAACACCTTCTACCCCCAACGACCCATACAGACCACACCCACAGCTACACCTACGCCAAGCAGGAAAATAGACACTCATCCGCAGACAACCAATAGAAATGTAACAAAAAACACTTAGTAGCAAAGTACAAACCGACACGCACTTCAGTTCCGAATTCCGAACCGCCAACACCTTCTTGTACGACATCGACTTGAATAAACGGCTCCAGCAGTTATCCCAATCTACGATTCACTACCCGAGTCCCGATCCCGGGGTAAATTCCTTAAGTGGCTTGACCCGAAAAATAAGGACGAGTATTTCGCGTCGCGATCGGCCCGTAACTAGGAATATCGTCGCGAACGTAACATTGGTGACAGCGGTGGGATCGTTTGTGGTAGTGACGTGAATCAAGTTGAAAACCTTTACACGCAGTAACCATTTTCAAGATGCCTCTGACAAGAACCCCAAGTCCGAAACTACTAGGAGCAGAGAACCAAGCACTGGAAGAACGAAGTCGGGAGATTGAGGAAATGTATGGAACCCTCGAAAACCAGCTGGCCCAAATACAAATCTGCAAAGACCAACTAGTGGAAGAGCAGCGACGGTTGGCATTTCAACAGGAGCAACTAGCAGCTCAACAAGCCCAGCATCAAAACCACGGAGCCGCGCAGCAGCAAGAAGGACTATCCTCGGCAACGATGGGCAACAACGGATATTACGTCACGCTGTACAAAGACGCACTAAATGCCATTCCGGAGTTCGATGGGAAAAATATGGCCTTCGTGTGTTTCGCCGAGGGATGCGAAGAAGCTACGGACATGATCCCGTCCCACTGCGAAGACAGCCTGGTGAGGTCCATCAGGAACAAATTAAAAGGAGATGCACGACGGTCGATTCTCGGAATGAAGTTCAGCAGGGTGAGCGAATTAGTAGAGTACCTTAGGTCTATATATGCGCCGCACGAAACAGTATACGAAGCTTTAGGGAAACTGTCTAATGTCTTCCAAAAATCAAGCGAGGAGGTGATAACTTTTGCGAATCGGGTCCGGGAATTAGGTAAAAGTATTACAGACGCGTTTCAAAAAGAAGGCGGGTGCATCACACCCGCGTTCGTTGACAGCACCGATAAGAATTTGCAGAAATGTTTTTTACGGGGGTTAAAACCGGAAATTTCGATACGAATGCCGAATATAGAATTTAAAAATATTAACGAGGCCATTTCCAAAGCAATCTTAGTCGAAAAGGAAAATAACGCCATTTTAACCATGCGCGGATCCTCTGACCGATTCGAGGGGAGGGAACAGAACAATTCAATCTTCAAAATCGAACCCCATCCAACCACTTGCCAACTTTGTAAAAGAACAGGGCATGAAGCATCCAATTGTTGGATGCACAAAAACCTCCTGACACCAGGAAACAATCCAGAGAAACCGCAGTCCTCACATAACGACAGTCCAGATTACGAAAAAATAGTCCAAATTGTATTAGAAACGCAACGCCGAACTTCCAACTCTCGCGGACGTACAAACAATAACCCCGAACACAACTACGGTACGCATTACGCTGTCAGACCCTTTAAAAATCCCAATCCAAACTCGGGCAACCTCAAGTTTTGCAGATATTGTAAAAACAACGGACACGTTATCGAAGAATGTAGGAAACGCGCTTATAATAACAGTAGAGCAGCAGGCAATGCTCAGGCTCAAAACCTTAATCAGGCCCAATCGGGAAACTTTGCAAATACCGTGCGGACGGGCGCACCACGCGGTTACCCGACAGAGCGCCAAGTATACAACATAGAGTCCGAGATCGCCGAATCGGTAGCGCGCGAATAAATTTAACCCGAAGTGGTTACGTGCCAGTTGTGCGAATCAACAGTTTCGATTTAATTTCGCCCTCAAATCTCATGGTTGATAGTGGATCAGGTCCCAATCTCATAAAAATCCGTTCAATCAACCCCTCCACTAAAATTAACCAAAACGAAATTCTACAATTGAGCGGCATTACGACACAACAGGTACTGACCAGAGGGGAATTAAAAATAAATATCCTAGGGCGACTCGTAACCTTTCACGCGGTAGATAATAACTTCCCAATTACTCAGGAGGGCATCATCGGTTCCGACTTTCTCGTAGAGCAGAATGCCCGCATCGACTATAAAAATAAATGCCTGGAATACGACACTCAGGTAATCCCATTCGAATCCCAGGAAAATTTAGTGGTCCCCGCGAGGTCTCGAACACTAGGCTACGTCAAAATAGCCAACCCGGCAATCGGTCAAGGATACATCCCGCGTTTACGAGTAAAGGGAAATAACGAAATATACCTGGGTGACGTACTGGCAACGGTTAACGACGGTCGAGCTTACCTAGACATCACTAACACAAGCCATCGCGACATCGAAATTGTAGTCCCTACGGTAAAAATCCACGAAGTTTCCCTCATTCAGGAAAATAAATACCCTCATGGCCAAGAACGTATTTGCAAGTCCGATAGCACTAAAAAATGCTCCCTTATTTCAAATCCAAACATGGATCCTTCAGATTCAAGATTCCTCAGATACAGAGCATCCAAATCATTGCCTATCGGCCAACCTACCAAATACGACCAAACTCCAATCAACTCGCTCCAACCCCCAATAGCGAAACCATCGTCCACAAACGCGCGCGGAAATCGCAGCTAAGATCCAGAAAACATTAAACGCCCTCAAAAAATAAGGAACCTATTAAGGTTAGACCACCTGAATCCAGAGGAACGCGCGCACATTACCAAGTTGGTGCAAGAATACGCCGATTGTTTTCACATACCTGGCGAACCCCTAGGGTTTACGACTGCAATAGAGCACAGAATACTGACTACCGACGACCAACCCATAAATAAAAGACAATACCGTTTTCCGCCCATCCACAAAGATGAAATTGAGAGACAAGTTCACGATTTATTAAATACCGGAGCGATAAAACCATCTGATTCCCCCTACAACACGCCCGTTTGGATAGTACCCAAAAAATTAGATTCACAGGGGAACAAACAATGGAGGATGGTATTGGATTTCCGAATGCTAAACGAAAAGACAATCGGAGATGCATACCCACTACCCAACATTATCGATATCCTCGACCAATTAGGCGGCGCGAAATACTTTTCAATATTTGATTTAGCGTCAGGATTTCATCAAATGCGCATGCATCCGGATGATAAACATAAAACGGCCTTCACAACACCCCATGGGCACTACGAGTTCGAGCGAATGCCATTCGGTCTGAAAAACGCCCCCGCGACATTCCAACGTTTAATGGATCGGGTATTGTCAGGACTACAGGGCAACGAGGTTTTTGTGTATCTGGACGACATAGTAATATATTCAAGCTCATTACGCGAACACGAAATTAAATTTCGAAAACTAATGGATAGACTGCGCATGGTTAATTTAAAACTACAGCCCGACAAATGCGAGTTTTTAAGAAAGGAAGTGTGCTACCTCGGACATATTGTTAGCGAAAACGGTGTCCGACCAAATCCAAAAAAACTGGAAGCCGTACAGGAATTCCCGGTTCCCAAAACGCAAAAGAACATTAAGCAATTTCTCGGATTAGCAGGGTACTATAGACGATTTATCCCAAATTTTTCTAAAATCGCAAAACCGTTGACGCAATTATTAAAACAGGGTGAATCATTTAAATGGACCGAAAGGGAACAGGACGCATTCCAAACCCTACGCGATAAACTGTGCGAAGAACCTGTACTACAATACCCCGATTTTAACAAACCTTTTGTTTTGACCACCGATGCATCAGAATTTGCAGTAGGAGGAGTTCTAAGCCAGGGTCCGATCGGCAAGGACAAACCAATAGCGTATACATCCCGAGTTTTAAACGGTTCAGAATTAAATTACCCCACAATAGAGAAAGAATTACTCGCTATAATATACTGTGTAAATCATTTTCGACCATACTTGTACGGAAAGAAATTCGCTTTAATAACAGATCACAAGCCGCTCACCTGGCTGCATTCCGTTAAAGATCCTACCTCACGGTTACTGAGATGGAGACTAAAACTTGCTGAATACGAGTATGATATCTCGTATAAGGCAGGAAAAGCAAATGTTAATGCCGACGCACTGTCCCGAAATCCCATAGAAAGGCCCGCATACCCAATTCATACAGAGGAATTAGACATACTTTCGGACCCCGAAGACGAACAAATCCGAGAAAGGAATGACCATGCGAGGATACTCAAAACTCCGTCACCACAAATTGCGGAAATGAGGGAGGAAATAGAACCTTTTATCGCTCGCACAAACATGAAAACAAGAAGCCAAACTGCCCAAGATATAGACGGACCTATACCATTCACAGAGGAAGAACTTCGCGAGCGCTCCGTTAGACGATATAGAGTTAAAGCAATGATCCACCGAGAACCTTCACCCACCACATTTCTTCCGTCAACAGAACCCGACGACGACGACGACGACACCCCTTTGGCGGCACGTCTAACGTCACATAAACCAAGGCCACAAACCTTTCAAATCCCAGAACGGAGAACAGCCAAAAACCCAAAAACGTTACAATTACAAAACCCAGTAACCATAGAAAATATATTCGATTCGGAAGAAGAAGAAGAGGGAGAAACGGACCACAGCACTGAAGACGAATTAGACCACGATAATTTCGACAGTATAATCAAAGACCAAGAATTCCCACACAACAGAGAAACAGGATCCATAAGGAATACAGTATTAAACCAACGCGACAAACTATACATGAGAAAAGATAACTCTTTGTACTTCCTTACCGAAAACGGAGATCCAGTAGACGAAGGAGCAAAAGAATTCGAAGGGAAGAGAGAACTACCCAAATTACAGAACCCCCACACCGGGGATGTCATTTTTACAAACAAAGGAAACAAATGGCACATAATAGTAATCTGCAAAAGAACCTTGGGAGAAAGGACAACACCGAAAATATTCGCGGAAGCCTTCCAAAAACTGAACAGAAGACTCAAGGAATACAACATTGAAACAATAGGAATCGCAAAATTCAACAAAATAGACGACATTGACTGGCAAGAAACAATAAAATTACTACGTAATTCCATTACAGAAAAACACATAAAAATAATAGTCTGTCACGGAACGGTTATCGAACCAGAAAGTCACCAACGAAGAAATATTCTTGAAGAAGCCCATTGCTCAACCGTAGGTGGACATAAGGGAATTACGAAAACTTACAATAGAATCCGACAAAGATTTTACTGGGAGAATCTCAAAACCGACGTACAAAATTTCGTCCGGAATTGCATCCAGTGCCAATTAAAGAAGATATCCAGGAACAAAACAAAACAGCCCATGGTCATTACCGACACACCCGACACAGCATTTGACAAGGTCTCCATGGACATGGTAGGCCCACTACCGAGAACAGCAGAAGGAAACGAATACCTCCTCACACTTCAAGATAACCTAACAAAGTTTTCCTTCGCCATACCGATGAGATCAGCAACCGCAGCAAGCGTGGCAAAAGCCCTCGTAAAGCATTTCCTTAGTATTTTTGGAGCACCAAAAGCCATACTCACGGATAGAGGTACCAATTTTACTAGTACACTGTTGAAAGAATTATCCAGACACTTCCGTATAACTCGATACTTAACCACAGCTTTCCACCCTCAATCAAATGGTTCGTTAGAACGATCTCACGCGACCCTGATAGAGTATATTAAACAATACGTAGACAGTAGACATGAGTGGGACGAATTTCCGGAATTAGCAACGTTTTGTTATAATACTAGCGTACACGAAGCAACCGGGTTCACTCCCTACGAACTAATATTTGGCAAATTAGCACGGCAACCTTCCAGTCAGCCATACAAAGACACCGATACGCGAAATTACGGCGATTATATTACCGATGTAATTCAAACACTGTACGACCTCCGAACATTGGCTCGCGAAAACTTAATAGCGTCAAAACAGCGATCGAAACAGTACTATGACAAAAAAGTTAATCCGCAAACCTTTCAGTTGAATGATTCTGTATTTTTACTGAAGGAACCTAAAAAAGGGAAATTATCGAACAATTACACCGGACCCTATAAAATAATAGAAACCATGGCAAACCACAATGTAAAGATCCTCATAAACGGAAAACCTCGCGTTGTACACACCGACAAACTAAAATTAGCGCATATTTTATAGATACCAATTTTAGCTATATCCTACTTAGTCCATAAGTAACACGTACATGTAATGTAAAGAGCGAACTAACTCGTAAGTTAATAATAAGCGTCTACATAATAATCATCACATCGTTATAACACATACATGTATTATAAGACACCTAATATTAAGTAACACACGCGTATACACTGCCCAAATTAAACACATTTATCACCAGACAATCAAACATACGAAATACCTTGTTACACAAACCACTTCATATATTTGATTCAAATGAGGGGGAGGTGTCACGTGCGTACCAGACTTGGCGACCCGAGCGGCCAGAAAAATTCTCGCATCTGGCCGAGTCCTTGAACCGTTGTAAAGTAATTTTCCAAAGATTGCAGAACGGTTGGGGACCCGTACGACCGAAAAACCATAAATCCCGAATATTTACACCTTCTACCCCCAACGACCCATACAGACCACACCCACAGCTACACCTACGCCAAGCAGGAAAATAGACACTCATCCGCAGACAACCAATAGAAATGTAACAAAAAACACTTAGTAGCAAAGTACAAACCGACACGCACTTCAGTTCCGAATTCCGAACCGCCAACACCTTCTTGTGCGACATCGACTTGAATAAACGGCTCCAGCAGTTATCCCAATCTACGATTCACTACCCGAGTCCCGATCCCGGGGTAAATTCCTTAAGTGGCTTGACCCGAAAAATAAGGACGAGTATTTTGCGTCGCGATCGGCCCGTAACTAGGAATATCGTCGCGAACGTAACAGCCCTGTCGCGGTGTCTGGTGGTGTAACCGTATCGATTACATGTCGATATGTATCGATCGGGCGACGTGTCGCATGAGCAACGCGGACCCCCACCACGACGTCCCTGGTCGTCCTGTCATCCTTCTCTTAAGGAAGGATCGCAGGATCCCCCCACTAATTAGCGTGCGCGCGCATCGATCCCCACGCGATACGGATCGAATGAGGTCGATGCGGGACAGAATTAGGCCACTCTACGTCTGGGCGCGAGCTTGTTCGGGTTCGGGAATTTCGGGCTGTTCGGTACGCAGCGAGCGAGTCAAACCGACTCAGGGGCGATACAGTCAAACCGACTGCGTTCCTTCGTCTCGTGATATCCTCAAACTGAGGAAGTGTCGTATAAACCGCACGACACGAGTCCATAAAGTTCTACGAGCGGCATCATCGGCCGTAGCAATTAATCAAATAATAACTCCAGCGAGACGAGGGAAACTGCATCGGTCTCGAGTCGTATTCTCCACAAAAGGAAGTTGATTCTCACGTTCGTTCGGGAAAGTTACGATACGGTAATCAGAGTAAGTACGGTTAACGTCTTTCCACCGATACCGGATAGTCTCCGAACCCACTGACTAGTGACGACGGAGACGATCCTCAGGGTCGGGTGTCTGACCGACGCCTTGTACGTGTCGTCATTCGGGCACTTCCTGCGTCAGCAACGAGTGCTCGTATGCTACGACGGCTCACGTTCGTTCGGGAAATTCGCGATACGGTAATCAGAGTAAGTACGGTTAACGTCTTTCCACCGATACCGGATAGTCTCCGAACCCACTGACTAGTGACGACGGAGACGATCCTCAGGGTCGGGTGTCTGACCGATTCCTTGTACGTGTCGTCATTCGGGCACTTCCTGCGTCAGCAACGAGTGCTCGTATGCTACGACGGCTCACGTTCGTTCGGGAAATTCGCGATACGGTAACACGATCAAAGCATCGGAAAGGGACCCAGACGTGGAGCCAGGATAGGGCTCGGGCAACAGCCTATGCGAAGGCACGATTCGACGTAGTCGCGATCGACTAGGCGCGAATTGCGAACAATATTGATCCCGCAACCGTCGTACTGAGGTTACTGTACTTATAAAGATTTCGATTATTGTATATATCAAGTATAACAGAATATATCTTACTTCTACCTCCAATATCGTCTCCGAATGATTCAAGTTAGTTTGAACCTCTCCGTCTTCCAGTGTCTGGAGGCACGAACCTTATCTTACTAGGGTTGTAACCGTCCCTATCTATCTATCAGAAGCTCAACATTGATACGATTTCTCTCACGTGCCTTCATAGTGTGGAGGCGACAGCGTGCGCGTGGAAAGACACGGCAGGAACACGGAGAAATAGAATAAAACGGTTACAGTGGTGTGGGATTGAATGGAATTATAGTTTGGTTATTTGGGGTAGGGATGTCTTCGGAAGTGATATAAGCCGGCTTAAGTCTATTAATTGATACGGTTACGTGTTTGCCTTTGATATCTATTTTGTATGTGTTGTTACCGCGCTGGATGACTCTGTACGGACCGTCATACGGATTCTGCAGGATTCCCTTAATCGCATCGTGTCTTAAAAATACATAGTCGCTATTAGCTAGGTCCTTAAAAATAAATATGCGCTGCACGTTGTGGTGCGTACCTCCGGTTGGGCTTAAATTATGCAAATGGTTTCGCAAACTTCTTGTGAATGCCTCGGGATTTGGAGAAATATGTGTTGGACGGAGGAATTCGCCGGGCAGTCTCAATGATTCGCCGTAAACTAGATCGGCCGAAGTGGCTTTAAGGTCTTCCTTCCAAGCTGCGCGTAAGCCCAGTAGTATGGTCGGGAGAACCTCGGTCCAACACGCATTTTCGTAGCATCGTATGGCTGCCTTAAGTTGGCGATGGAACCGTTCCACCATGCCGTCGGCCGCCGGGTGGTAGGCGGTAGTACGTAGGTGAGTCGTACCTGTCAGGGTACATAGTTCCTTGAAAAGATACGACTCAAATTGCCGTCCCTGGTCCGTCGTGAGCCGCAGCGGTACCCCAAAACGGCATATCCAACCCCCGTAAAAGGTTCGGGCGACTGTGGTAACTTCCTGGTTCCTTAGAGGGAACGCTTCTGGCCATCGTGTGAAACGGTCAACGCACGAAAGGCAGTATCTGTATCCTTCGGAGACGGGGCGAACAACAATGTCTATATGGACGTGCTCAAATCTTGTCGAGGGTGCCGGGAAGGAACCGAAAGGTGCCGAAACGTGTCTCGTGATTTTAGCGCGCTGACACGGCAAACAATTACGTGTCCACTCTCTACAATCTGATTTGATAGACGGCCAGACGCAACGCTGCGTCACGAGTTTGACTGTCGCATTGGTGCCGGGGTGGGCTAAATTGTGCAATGAGTTGAAAGCGGCTCGTCTAAAAGCAGTCGGAAGGAAGGGGCGCGCTGATTCTGCGGATAGGTCGCAGTATATTGTCTTTGTCGTACCGGGGATTTGAATCTTTTTTAGCTTTAAACTGGTGTTGTTTTGTAAGTGAATTTGGAGTTCTGGATCAGTTGCCTGAGATGCCGCTAGCTTATCGAAGTTAGTGATTCCGTCTATTGTTTCAATTCTGGATAGCGCGTCTGCCACTACGTTGTCATTTCCAGAGATGTGACGGATACTGGTAGAGAATTGACTTATAAAATCTAATTGCCTAGTTTGTCTTGGCGTATGTTTGTCGGGTGAGCTGCGGAAAGCAAAAATAAGTGGCTTATGGTCTGTTAGAATGGTAAATTCTCTGCCTTCGAGCATATATCTGAAATGTCTAATGGCTTCGTAAATAGCTAGTAATTCTCTGTCGAAGGCTGAATATTTTTGTTGACTCGGCGCTAATTTTTTTTAGAAAAAGGCTAACGGCTCCCAGGTATCTCCATGACGTTGGTGCAAGGCTGCCCCTATCATAAAGTCGGAGGCGTCCGAAATGAGCGACAAAGGGGAATTTGCCTGCGGATGGGCTAGTAGGGTGGCTTGGGTCAAACTTTCTTTGCAACGACGAAAGGCGGCGCGGGTTTCCTCCGCCCAGGTAACGGTTTTATTGCCTTTAACGTTTCCTTTTAATAACTCGTTTAGGGGTGCCTGAGTCTCAGCTGCTTTGGGTATAAAACGTCTGTAAAAGTTTATCATACCCAAAAAACGGCGTAACTGTTTAACCGTCTCCGGCATGGGGAAATTGGCGATGGCTTCTACTTTTGTGTGTGAAGGGCGTGACCCGGCCTCGGATATTACAAAGCCTAGGAATTTGACTTCTTTCTGGCCGAAACTGCATTTGGATGGATTTATTACTACGCCGTATTGCTTAAAACGTTCGAAAATTGTTTCCAGGTGTTTGGTATGTTCGACTTCGGAGGTCGACGCTACAAGAATGTCGTCGATGTATGCGAAGCAAAAATCTAATCCCCGGAGGACTTCGTCAATAAACCGTTGGAAGGTCTGCACGGCGTTTCGAAGACCGAAAGACATTAAGGGGAATTCGAAAAGGCCGAAAGGTGTTGTTAATGCCGTTTTTGGGATGTCTTCTGCGGCTACCGGTATTTGGTGGTATGCGCGAACAAGATCAATCGTGCTGAATATGGTTTTACCTTCTAATGATTGCGCAAAATCTTCGATATGCCGGATTGGATATCGTTCCGGTATTGTGCGTGCGTTGAGGGCCCGGTAGTCGCCGCATGGTCTCCAGTCGTTGCTGTCTTTTTTTGGTACCATATGTAAGGGAGACGACCAAGGGCTCTGAGAAGGACGCGTTATTCCAAGGCGCATCATGGTCCCGAACTCCTTCTTTGCGATCTGGAGTCGATCCGGAGCGAGGCGTCGCGGCTTGCTGGCGACGGGTGGTCCGGGTGTCGTCTTGATGTAGTGGAGGGTGCTATGGCGTGTTTCCATAGGGGTTACTCCAGGTTTGGCGATTTCCGGGAACCGTCGAAGTAGGCGGTGATATTGGGACTCCCCCTGAATGATTTTAATGGAGGAAGTGTTTCCCAGCACTGTTGTCCCTCGGATGGTCAGTGTCGTTGTCTGGTCGATTAATTTCTGGTTGCGCACGTCGACTAGTAGGCCATAATGGGCTAAGAAATCCGCGCCTATGATGGCCCTGGAGACATCTGCTATGACGAATCTCCATGTAAAATTTCGACGAAGGCCCAAATTTAGGATCATGTTCGTCGTTCCGTATGTCGCGATCGGCGTGCCGTTAGCCGCGGAAAGTTCGTACTCCGCTTTCAGGCATGGGACACGCATGGACCTTCGGGGGAAAACGCAGAGGTCGGCGCCAGTGTCGACCAGAAATTGCGTTCCCGTCGTTCGATCGAGAACGAAAAGACGGCGGAACGTCGGGTTGGAGTCGTTAGCCGTCATTAACGACTGCCCCGCGAGTTTCCCTGAAATGTGCAGGGTGCGGTGCAGCGGTACGCGTTGGCTCCATGCTTATCGTGGTACCAACACATTCCGTTTGGTGCATGCAGCCTCGCTGGTGAGCGTCTCTGTGATGTGTTCCTCGGGTGTCGTCGATCGTCGTATCTGTCGTAACGCCTGTTGTCTCTACGAGAGTAGCGTATCTCTGCGATCTGCTCCTTTATTTCCGCGTTTTGTTCCTGCAGTGAGATTATGAGCTTCATCATCTGCTTTGTTACGCCATCGGTCGGCGGGACTGGCGGAACTGCTGATCGTGTGCACACCGTTTCGGCGATGGCTGGTCGGTTGAGTGCGGTATCCATAATAGCGTCCGCTAATTCAGCAACTTGGCTTATTCCGGCATCCTTCTGGGTCGCCAGGATGGCTTGCACATTCGCGGGTAAACGTCTGAGCCACAAAGTTCTCAGGAACGGTTCGGTACTGCAGCTACCCGCGAGGGTTTGGAGGTGACGCAAGAATTGTGACGGCTTGCGGTCGCCGATCTCTTCCGATTCCAATAGTCTGCGCACTTTTTGTTCTTGTGACACGCTCACTTGCTTTATTAACTCCCTTTTTAATGCTTCGTATAGTTGGGTTTCCGGAGGATTTACTAAAACGTCGCGCACTTCCGTAGCAAAACGCGTTCCTAATGATCCGGTAAGGAGACTCGCCTTAGCGCCGTCTGATGTGATGTTGGCTGCTCGAAAGGTTTGCTCTAGTATGCAAAACCAGAGTTCTGGATCATCTGGGGTGAAATCCGGGATGCGGAAACTACATCGTTTACATGCCGTGTTTGCCCAAGCGATGGTGAAGCTCATTTTTATTGTTCTTTTTGGAAAAATTTGGAGTCTAAACGTGTAAAGGAAAATCCGCACTTTCACGATCACTTTTCGATTCAGTTATCTTCTTAAATCACGTTGGGGTCACCACTGTAGAGACTTGGTTCGATAACACGAGGTAGGAAAGTCGCTTGGGATGTATATACGGTGTTTATTATTTCGGTTGTGGTACACGTTTGACAGGAGTGGTCCTGATCAGCAGCGAGCGACCAACTGAACTCGGTAGACTTTTTGGGCGCTATTTATAATAGTCTAACCGCGTAGAGGAAGGTACCAGGTATGTCCATACCGAGGTCACGCCGGTGTCTCGGGAAAAACCCTGGTACCCTTCGGTATACAAAAGGGAGCGGTGTGGCGGCAGCCGGGCCGCTACAAATACAATGGGCAAGACGGCCCAGGTAATCGCGAAACGAGGATAAGAGAATGTTAAGCGGGTTGCAAGTAAGACAGGGGCTCCGGGGATGGAGGAGCATAGCTCCCCCCGTGATAGGCCGACACCCCACGGGTTAATTTCCAGGTTTGGGGGGGGGTGTCGGTCCGTCCCTCCCCGTTTGGGGAGGGGGATCCGTGGGGGGTTTGGGGAAAGGAAGGGTCGGGGCTTAGAAAAACTTCCAAACTTCCGCTAAGAGGAAGTTTGTCATCGCGATACATGCTATCGTAGAGAAAAAAAAAAGATAGGGACAGTTTCTACGTTTTTTCCAAAGGCGGTACCTTAGCCTGTTGGCCAACACGCCTCCCCTTTGTTCCTAAAGGCGTTCGGAACGCAGGGATAGGGATCGTTTTGATGCACGATCAACGCACCTCAACCTAGGTTGAGTACCAGTTTGGAGTGCATTTTGCAGTTGCACCCCACTACTGGTGGCGTACGGTTTCTGGCTGACCAAGCAAAGGAAACAGCCCGTAGGTGTTGTGGACTTGGGCATTGGAAAAACCCCTCGTTCACCAATTAAGGATCATCACAAAGGTAGACCGTCCCGTACGGGAAGTAACTCGCTTAGCCGCTACCGAATCGACTTGCGCCGACCCAGGAGCGTTACCAGCGGGGGCCACGAGGAGGCGGAGTTACCAGCTTAGCGCTCGGTCTCTAGCAGGTTTCGTCAACGGTGTGGTAGCCGTTCTCATGACTATTTCACCCTACGATCCCGAATACCCAGTTGTTGAGGTATTACCTGCGAAGGATCGTCAGGGTTATTTTGCCTTTACTTCTCAAGTGCCGAAGTCTATGCGACTAAGGCATATTTCCATTGCGTGTTTGAACGCAGCGCAATTCTTGTCTTTCAGCCCGTGATTGGCTAGTCTTCCAGCTCTCTTGCAATTTATGCAAGTCGGTTTCTCTTCTTTCGACGGGCACTTCTCGTATGTGTGCCCGTCTTTACCACAGTGCCCGCACGTGTCAGTTTTTGCTTTACAATGCTTTGACACGTGCCCAAATGACTGGCATTTGAAGCAGCGTGTCGCAGCAATGTAGTCCTTCAGCCCGTAGGCTTGGAATCCTATGAAGACCCGGTTCCTGTCCAGCAGGATCTTCCGGGTCTTGGTTGACACCTCCGCCACCCAGTTGGTGGTTTCGCAGTTCTTTTTGCCTGTTCTGAAGAGGAGTTTGAACTCCTCTTCTAATTTTGCCTCTGTTTCAAGATCAAGGTTTTGATTCTTGATTGCTTTATGGATCTCCGCCTCAGATGTCTCCGAGGGGATTCCAAATATTATAATTTTTGGTCTCCTCTTCGGAAGAGGGCCAATGTCCACTTTCTCTTTGAGTTTCTTATTCCCGAGGACTTGCTCAAGGTCCTCGGTTGTTTCGGTTTCTATAAGAATACCGGAGTTCCCGAGTTTCCTCAGGTTCCGTATTCTTATTTTCTGTTCTGTCGGATTGATGCAATCCGACAGTACCTTTTTGGTCTCGTCGCTGTTCTTTATCTTACTACCCTTTACAGGGTAGATTGCTGCAGATGGCTTGGACATTGTAACAGGGGTCCTCTTGGCCAGCTGCTTAGTTGCCTTGTTTGCTCTTATTATGTCCGAGTAGAGCAACGGTTTCGGAGGTGGAACCTCCTGGCCGCGACTCTTCTCGGGCATGGAGTCTATCTTTGCAGATAGCTCGTTTAGTTTCTCTGTTATTTTTGCCATCTGGTCTTGCATGGAGCTCTGCTCCTTTTGCGCGTCCAGTTTTTCCTTTAGAGACTTGTTGTCTCTAATGAGTTCGATATTGAACTCCCTCGCTTCCGTCTCTACCTCCTCGTGTTCCCTAAGTAGGGTGTCGAGGAGTTCTATGCCTCTCTTTCGATCGGTTTCCTCGGTGAGTCCCCTGAGGAACCTTCTAAGTTCTTCCTCTGGACTTAGAGTCAGTTCTTCGAGCCGCTCCAGCTCAATCTTTACGTCTTTAATAAGTTTCTTGTGTGACTCGTTGCACGAGTCACCTGGTCGCTTATTTTTCCTCTTTCTATTTATGGGAAATTCCCATTTAAAGTCCTCTTGACTTATGTCCCACTCTGAATCGTAGGGATCGTCCGTGTATTCGTCAGATTCGTCGTCCCAGACAGTAGCTAAGTTCCCGCCTGTCTGGGTTGTTTCTTTTTCCACCTCCCAGCCCGTCTTCTTTTCTCCTTTCTTTTCCTTCTTTCCTCCCTTCTTCTTCGTTTTATTTTGAGTTTTTGTATTAGTGTTCATAATTGTTCCCACGAGTAGGGACGAAAGACGGTCGCTCCCCGGGTTACGCCCTTTCCGGGGAGAAGGCTTTTTTACGCTCAGGTTTCGCCTGGTATCCTGAGGTTTGCGCTAATGGTCGATGGACCCACCGACCGCCTGTGTAAGCACGGGACCTCTTTCGCCGCGTTCTCAGCTTAGAGGTTAAGGGTTTGTTCAAGGGGTTCGCCTCCCCGTTAGGCCGACCGGTTAAGGTAAGCCCCCCGTTTCTCCCGTTCTGCAACATACCACCGGATGTATCCGGTGGGTCGTCGCGGCAGAGGGGCGTCTTCCGGGTGAGAGCCGCGGTTATCGCGAACGATAACACACGCATGGGCTCCCTGAGAGCCGCGGTCATCGCAAAGCGATGACTCCGCCAGAACTCTCTTAATGAGAGAGCCGCGGTTGTCGCAGAGCTCTCTGAGAGCCGCGGTCCCCGCCATGCGACAACTCCGCAAGAGCTCTCTTCCCAGAGCTGCGGTTGTCGCATGGCGAGAACTCTCGCAGGAACTCTCTTACCAGAGCCCCGTTAGTCACCCGAAGGTGTCCAGGTCCTACCACGTGAAGGAGGGGTTGGTGCGTCAGGGTTATACCATGATATAAGTCCCTGACGCTTATAAGACCCAAAAGATAGGGACAGAGGGAATCTCGTCAATCCAACGCTGCGGTACGCATAGACCTTCAGGGATACACTACCTAACAATACGGAGCATCATTTACAACCGCCGTTTACCCGTGCAATTTGTAGAACAGAATGTAGTACGGCCGGGTGTCACTCGGATCGCTAATAACTCGGTAAACACGCTCCCTAGTCGTTTGTCATCGCGATACATGCTATCGTAGAGAAAAAAAAGATAGAGACAGTGTCTTCGTTTTCTTCCAAAGGCGGTACCTTAGCCTGTTGGCCAACACGCCTCCCCTTTGTTCCTAAAGGCGTTCGGAACGCAGGGATAGGGATCGTTTTGATGCACGATCAACGCACCTCAACCTAGGTTGAGTACCAGTTTTTGCATTTTGCAGTTGCACCGCACTACTGGTGGCGTACGGTCTTCTAGCTCCATCAGTTGCAAAGGAAACAGCCCGTAGATGTTGTGGACTTGGGCATTGGAAAAACCCCTCGTTCACCACTTAAGGATCATCACAAGGGTAGACCGTCCCGTACGGGAGGTAACTCGCTTAGCCGCTACCGAATCGACTTGCGCCGACCCAGGAGCGTTACCAGCGGGGGCCACGAGGAGGCGGAGTTACCAGCTTAGCGCTCGGTCTCTAGCAGGTTGCGGCGACGGTATGGTAGCCGTGCTTACCGGACCCCAGCTCTTGGGGACCGGCCCTTCCTCCGGCCGGAGAGGGGAACGAGGGGGCGTGGCCGGCGCGGCGAGTCGGTGGACCGATTGTCCATCGTCTCGACCCAGTCGGCCCCCCCCCATCCCCAGCGTTGCGGGCGTCAAACGTTCACTGCCGCCAACTCCGGGCAGGACGTCGCCGACTCCATCGGTCGGCAAACGGGAGCGGCTGGGGGACGACGTCCGCCCGGACATTAGGTCCATGCTCCCCGGCGAGCTGTCCGCATTTATCGCGGAAAAATCGGACTTTGCCCGGGAGCTCGCGGAGGCCAGCCGGAACCTTAAGGGTACTCACCTTAAGGGGATCCGCGAGGCCTCCGCGGACATTAAGGCGGCAGTGAGGGAGATGGAGCGCAGGGGCGTCCAGGTGGGACCCCCAGCCGACTCCCGCGCTCCTGTCTCCCAGGCGGACGCTGGTGACGCCGCACTGCGGCTAGAGAATGCGGCTCTGAGGAGGGAGCTGTTGGAGACCCGCGACTCGCTTCGGGCCATCAGGGGAGAATTGATGGCGATGAAGCGGTTGCGGGACGCTCCCCCCCTGCCGCTAGTCTCCGCCCCCGAGGTCGCCGAGGTCACCGCGACCCCGACAATGCATCTGGACCTGGTGGCTCAGATGCGGGTCCTCATGGAGGAGGGCCTCAGATCCCTCCGCGAGGAGATGCGGAGGGAGCTGCGACGGGTAGCCGGACATGGTGCCCGTGGGGACCCCCGGCCGCCGCCGCCGGGCCCTCCGGCGCCGCCGCGGCCCGCTCCGGCGCCTGCTCCGCCGACGCCTGCCCCTGCCCCTGCCCCGGGGCCGGGGGAGAGGCAGAAGAAGAAAAAGAAGAAGAAGAAGGGGAAGAAGGTTGGGGAGGTTCCCCAGCCTTCGGTCGCCCGCCCGGCCCCGCCCCCTGCGCCCACACCGGGTACCCCAGCTAAGCCGGGGACCTGGGCGCAGGTGGTCGGGAGGCGGGCCATCTCTGCGGCCAAGGCCGCTGCTAAGGCCGCGGCTGAGGTGGCGGCAGCCGTCTCGGCTGGCGCCCCAAAGGGTAGGAGGGCCGCTGTTCCCGCCCCGAAGGGCGGGAAATCAGCGGCCAAGGTCAGGGCCCCGCCACGCTCCGCGGCAGTCACCGTGACTGTCCCGGAGGGGAGCGGGGCCTCGTATGAGGAGGCCATTAGGAGGGCCCGCCAGGGCGTCGATTTAGACGCCCTCGGCATCGGGGCCCTCCACTGGAAGAGGGCGGTAACCGGGGGCCTCATTATTGAGGTCCCCGGTGCCGATGGGGGCCCCAAGGCCGATGCCTTGGCCGCCAAGATGGCCGCCGTCCTGGGGGGGATGGACGTTAAGGTATCCAGGCCCGTGAAGAAGGCGGAATTCCGCCTCACGGGCCTGGAGGTTTCCGTGATCCCCCAGGAGGTAGTGGAGGCGGTCTCAAAAGCCGGGGGCTGCACCGCCGAGTCCGTTAGGGTAGGGGAGCTTAAGGCTCCCCCCAGCGGGCTCGGCACCGTATGGGTGCAGTGCCCGGCCGTGGCGGCCTTGGCCATCGAAAAGGCCGGGAAATTGCGCGTGGGGTGGTCCACCGCCCAGGTGGTTGTGCTGGCGGCTCGGCCGCTGCAGTGCTTCCGCTGCCTTGCCCTTGGGCATGTTCGGCAGCGGTGCACTGCGGAGGTCGACCGCAGCGGTCACTGCTACCGCTGCGGTGACGCCACCCACCGGGCGGTGGAGTGTAAGGCGCCGCCCCATTGCGTCGTTTGCGCGGCCTTGGGGAGACCGGCGGGCCACAAGGCGGGGAGCAAGGCGTGCTCCCCGCCACCAAAGGCCAAGAAGGGGAAAAAGGGGGCGGGCGGTGTGGCGCCCACCCCAGTTACGCCACCGGATACCCCGGTGGCGAAAGCGGCCGCTCCCCCAACCTCCAAGGAGGGGGAAAGTATGGAGGTGGAGGCGGCCCCCAGCGGGGCGGGGGGTAATGACCCCCCGCCACCCGCATCGGCGGCTAAGGAGGGGACCAGCGCGAAGGCCAATTAATGGCCCATATTCCGCGCTGGTCCCCTCTCCCGGTACTCCAGGCCAACCTCAACCACTGCCGCCAGGCGCAGGACCTAATGGTCCAATGCCTGGAGGAGTGGGGGGTTGGCCTGGCCGTCGCCACGGAGCCGTACAGAGTCCCGGACCACCCACACTGGTCCGGGGACGATGACGGCTCCGTGGCGATATGGTGGCGTCGCCACTCGGCGACTGTGCCCCCCTGCTCCGTGGTCGAACGGGGCAGGGGGATGGTTATGGTAAAGTGGGGAAGATTTCTGGTCGTGGGGTGCTACAGCCCACCCAGTTACGACTCCGCCGAATTAGGGATGTTCCTGGACCGGCTGGGGCTTATGATAGCCCCGTATATAGCCGGTCCAGTGTTGGTCCTGGGGGACCTCAATGCGAGGTCCTCCACCTGGGGTAACCCCGGGACCAACGCCCGAGGCGGAGTCCTGGAAGACTGGGCGGAGGGGATGGAGCTCCGGTTGTTAAACCGGGGCTCCGTGCCTACGTGCGTGAGGTGGAATGGCTGGTCCATAGTGGACGTGTCATTCGCGACGGCCGCCGCCTCACGCCGTGTGTCCAATTGGCGGGTCTGGAGTGGAGAGACCTTGTCGGACCACAGCTACGTCCTGATGGACGTGGCTGTGGTCTCGGACTCGCCATTGGACACGCCCCTCCGACGTGGCACCCCGTCAGCGCCCAGATGGGCGCTGAAACGACTGGACGGGGACCTCCTGAGGGCCGTGATAATCGGCTCCGCCTGGCCTTCGGCCAGGGAGCGCGGGGTAAATGAGGGGGCGACTTGGATCCGGGGCACGTTGCAGATGATCTGCGACGTGGCGATGCCCCGGGTCCGAGCTCAGCCCCCGAGAAAGTCAGTTTACTGGTGGTCGGGGGAGCTGGCCGAACTCCGCAGTTCGGCCGGCCGAGCCCGCCGCCAGTATGCCCGCGCCCGTCGCCGCCATTTTCTGGGCGGCGACGCGGAGCCGAGGGTCGCCGAGCTGTACAGGGAGTACAGATCGGCGGCCGTGGCCCTCAAGCGTGCGATTGCCGCTGCTAAGGCCAAGGCCTGGGATGAGCTCCTGCTCACCCTCCGTGAGGATCCGTGGGGACGCCCGTATAAGGCGGTGCTTGGGAAGCTCCGCCCCTGGGCGTCCCCGGTCACGGAGCGGTTAGACCCGGAACTTCTGGGGCGCGTAGTGGATACCCTCTTCCCCCTGAGTGAGGGGGGGAGGGAACGCGCCCCGGGTCCGGCCATTGAATGGTCGGACGAATTCCGGGTCACCGAGTGGGAGCTGTACCAGGCCGTCCGGGAGCTCCGGGCCAGGGGCAAGAAGGCCCCTGGCCCCGATGGGGTTCCCGGTGGTGTAATGGCCTTAGCTATGGAGGTCCTCGCCCCGGCGTTCAGGAGCGTCATGGACGCGAGCCTGCGCCGGGGAGTCTTCCCCACGGTGTGGAAAGAGGCGTGCCTGGTTCTCCTCCAAAAGGAGGGGAAACCCGCAGAGTCTCCCTCTGCATACCGGCCGGTTTGTTTACTCGACGAGGCGGGCAAGATATTCGAAAGGATAATTGCCGCCCGCCTCGTCGAGCATCTGTCGCGGGGTGGTCCCGACCTGAGTGACAGCCAGTATGGGTTCCGGAGGGGGCGCTCCACTATAGACGCTCTGGAGCGTCTGCGCCTCCTCCGTGAGCAGGCTGTCGCTCGGGGCAGGGTGTTGATCGCGGTGTCGTTGGACATCTCCAACGCTTTCAACGCCCTGCCCTGGTCGGAGATAATGGGGGCGCTGGACTATTTCCAGGTGCCCCCTTATCTCCGGGAGGTGGTCGGTGACTATCTCCGCGACAGAGAAGTGGTATTTACCGGCCGGTACGGTACTGTGCACTCGAGGGAGACGCACCGCGGCGTTCCACAGGGGTCGGTCCTCGGACCGCTCCTGTGGAACTTGGCGTACGACGCGGTGCTGCGGGTTGTCCTCCCCCCGGATACGGGTGTCATCTGCTATGCAGATGACACCCTGGTTTATGCCGAGGGGGAGGACTGGAGGAGAACCAGGCACCTGGGTGAGGCTGCCCTGGACTGCGTGGTCGGGCGAATCCGGAGAATGGGGTTGACCGTGGCCGCCACAAAAACCGAGGCGATATGGTTTGTAACGTCGTCCCTTTTTCGCCGCGTGTTAGGACGGGAATCGGGGACGACTCCGGGAATTTATAGGCTCGTAGGCCGGGCCGCGCTCGGCCGTGGCGATGCACGGTCCTCCCGGTACAAAGCGATCTCGGAAATTTCCCCGGAAAATAACGCACGACGAAATTACGTTACATGAGCCTTCTGCTCGGGCGCCAGGCACCGGAAGGGTGCCACGCGAAATTCGCGGAGGGAATCTCCGAGATGCGCGGAACGACGGAAAACGCGAAAGGGGCCAATGGTTCGGACACGGGATAACGGGGGCAGCCCTCACGGCAGGGCGGATCGCGCAGGTTGTAATAACGAGAGATGACGTCGGCTCTATTAGGTCTTTTATTATAAAATCGGGTCGTTTACAAGCACCCGGCCACGTGGCCGCACCCGAGAGCCCGCGCTCTTTGTACAATTATTGCGAGAAGGTGGAAGACTCGCCGCGCGTGGTCATTCGTTAAAACGTGATTCTCCGCACGAGTACGGTAATACGGTACCGTATTCCGTCCGTCGGAACGGAATCTCGCGGCACGCTGGTGGTCGGCGCGATAACAAGGGGACTGTCGCGGTTTTCTCGCACGGACATACGGAACGCATACACGATGTTCTGAACGGCGCAGATGTAATTACGCGGTACGATCGATCCCTTTTCCAATTACGACTGGGACGGATTCCCCCGAGGAAGACGTCGCGAAGGGCCTTTTACCGGTTGTCTCAAAACGCCGACGGTTCGGCGTGAGGGATATCGCTCGAGACGGTGGTCCGTCTCGGCGCGCGAAACCTGGAGAACGCGACGGGGAACACCCGCCTCGCTCCCCCGCGAAATCTTCGAACCAACTCGCGAGAATAAAACGCCCCAAGAAGGGTCGGACAGAAGGACCACTGCGCGGACTTACCGTTTCCGTAGTTCGGGATTGGGACGGTCAATTCAGAAGTCTCTAATTCTCCGGATTATTGCCCCTCGTCCAAAAGCTCCTAGTCCGGAACGTTGGCGAAATCTCGTGATCGGATGGCCGGAAACACGGGCGTTTTGGGAACACGGAACACGCGGGGCGCGAGCGTTTATCGTCGGAACGCGAGACTCGGAACTTCGTAACGTGACGTATTCAAGCGGGAGGTACCACGACAGTGATCCTTCGGAATTCGTAGTTCGGTCGCGAGGACTAGGTATCCCCACTCCTCGCCCTAGTGCCGATTTTTCCCTAATGGGGCGCGCCTCTCGCGAGTTTCCGGGAGCACAGGATCGTATACTCGAGGAATACGCGGGCCCCGAACCCTCTTGGGAAATTCTTTCCCGAATCGCGAAAGGAGGCAGATTCGCGATCTGCCCCGATGGGTCCGCTTACACCACCCCCGCCGGGACCCCTTTCAAGTGGCTGAGGTGAGGCGGCGGCAGGACCGCGACAAAATGTCTGGATGTTCGGTGAGGGGGGTCCTCGTCCTGCAGCTCGCCTCTCGGTGTCTCGTCCCATCCGAAGAAGTTACCGGTACCGGGTTTCCTGGTCCTCCTGGGTCGCCATCGTCGAGTATTCCTGCGAATGTGCCATACTCGGCGCGCGGAAATTCGTTATTTTGTATCCCGGGGTGATTTTGTACTTCCTCGGGGAGCACCTCCTGCCCTTTCGAACAGTCGTAATTGGCGCCAACGGCAGCCCGGTCCCTTCGCCGTTCGCGGAAATACGAAGAAGTGACGTCGCCAAAATTGCAACGTCACAACTCCCCCCCCCCTTAAAGTGGACCGGGACTGCCCGGTGGTCCGCGCACTGATCCCCCCGCTCAGCTGGTTCGGAGGCATCTCCCTTCGGAAGTCTTTCTCTTACAGTACTGGGAACCCTTACCGATGGACGAATAATCCCAATCGACAAAACGAACATGCACGGGGTGGCCTATTTACGGATCTCGGACGAGAGGTATTATTCGCGTCTTGTGAGTGGGACGGAAGCCAGAGGTGATTAAATGAATGGTGATACTGTTTGAAAAATATGCTCTTTTATTATAATCTTATTTTCTATTTTTCTGTCTCGTGCCCCCCGTTTCCTGTCCTTACACCCTGGCCAACGTTGGCCCCGGAATCGTCGCCACACGGTTTTTTTTCTTTTTTTTTTTTTGATTTTTCCTCGGTTAGGGGGGGCACGGACGGGATAAGCTACGTAACGTTCCGAAGTCGAGTTCCGAACGGCGGAACCGAAATTAACTTAACAAAAAAAACAAATTTTTCTCCAAAATGTTACCGTAGTATAATTATTTAAGTGGGGCGCTTCCCCTCAAAGGGAGAACGAAATACTTCCGTAAGTTGGTTATTTTAAGTGGGGCGCTTCCCCTAAAATACTTCGAGAGGGAAAAAAAAACTTGAAAAAGAAGAAAAAAATATACTTCGGGATAGTCGGGAATCATGGGGGGGGTCCGCAATCTTGTCGCCGCGTAATTCCGCTATCCTTTTCTCTCCTTACGGACGAAGAGTTCCGGATGGTCCAGGATTTCCTGGCACCAGTCCGGACCGCATACCGGACAGGTATTTACCGAGCATCCTGCTCGGCCGCACCGGTAGCAGTGTTGCCGCGGTGGTTGTCGGCAGTCTTTACGCCGGTGTCCGATTTCCCCACAGTTCCAGCATTGGTCCGGACGTGGTACCTCTGGTTTTCTCTCCCCTGCCTGCCTTCGCCAATACTCCACCCAGCGCTCCGTGGCCCGTCGAGGTCCTTCCTTCGGGGTATCACTGGTGGTTGCTTGCGGCCGTGACCCGTTCCCGCTTTTGGCCGGGGCTACTTTGGCCGGTGCCTTTTCGGCCGAGTACTTCTTGGCCGGAATTTCCCCGGTCGCGGCCTTTTTGATCGGAGGCTCCGCGGCTGCGGTCTTTTCCGTTCGGGCTTCCCTTTCTTCCGGGATGCTTTCGGGTCGGGCCTTCGTTTCCGGACTTTGCGTGGCCCTGTCCTTCGGAGCCGGGATTACGGTGGCCGGAGCTTCGGTAAGTGGCGTTTCTTCGGACGGGGTTTCCGGGGTGGCTGTTTCCTTGGCTGGGTCGGCCGATTCGCTAGGGGTTGGGATCGTTTCTACGATTACGGTGGCGCGGGACTCGCTCTTCCCCGGAACTAGTCGATTCCTGGGCTGCAGCGGTATCGGCAGCTTTCTCTTTTCTGGGAGCCCCAGCCCTAGGAGGTCCTCCACGGGGACGTCCTCGTCGTCGGAGGACTCGGTCGGCGGCCACTGGAAGTCGTCCGGCAGGCACGTGAAGAAATCCTCCACCACTTTGAGGTTGTGGCGGAACCTCCGGATTTGCCGGACGATCGCCTGGCATTGCCCCCGGGCGGCTACCTCGGAAATATGCGGCATCTGTGGGAGGTTGTAAAGCAGAGGTAGAAGGGGTGACGTTCTTCGGGGGTGGTGGAGTGTATCGTTTGAGGTCGGACACATGAGCTTTTCCGGCCTCCTTCCCTTCCATGGTGCGTAGCCCGTATACAACCGTGGATAACTTTGTTCCCACGCAAAAGGGGCCGCAATATTTCGGACATAGTTTCGCGGCGACATTCTGTGCGGCCGATGACAGTATTCTTTGTTTCCGTAGAACGAGATCGCCGATTTTGAATTGCGTATCTCGGCGCCGCAGGTTATAGTGTTTCGCCTGGGACTGATAGGCCTGCTCTAGATTTTCCGCGACCCAGGCCCGTAGGGTCGTTAAGCGCGTGACGCGGTTCCCCCAGTTTTCCGTATCCGCCGTCTCCAGCTCCGGTATTCCTTCTCCCTCGGCTCGTCGGCACGTGCGGGGGCGCGGCTCTCGTCCGAAGTTCAGAAACGCCGGGGAGGATTGGAGCGCCGAATGATACGCGGTATTATATGCGAAACGAAAACTCGATAAATTCTGATCCCAGTTACGGTGATCTTTTCCGATGTATGATACGATCATCGTTTTAAGGACTCGATTAACCCTCTCGACGGGATTCGCTTGGGGGTGGTAAGGCGGGGTTGTCGTTGTCGCGATACCACGCGAGCTTGCGAGATCTTGTATCGCGCGGTTCACGAATTCGGTACCGTTGTCGGTCAGAATAACCTCCGGCGTCCCCCATCGCGAAAATATAAGATCGTCAAGCGCTTCCGAAATTTTTGGCCCGGTGGCTCGCCGAAGGGGGCAACACTCGATCCACTTGGTGAACAGATCCTGGATTACTAACAAGTATTGAAAGCCGGCACGACTCGGAGGAAACGGGCCCATTATATCCGCGGCGATCACTACCCACGGTACTTCTACGCGGCGTCGCCCCATCAGCCCGGAGGGGGGTTTTTGTTCCACCTTCGTAAGCTGACAGGTAGGACAACGCCGCACGTACTCGGTCACGGTACGGAATATTCCCGGCCAAAAGTAACGGGTTATTATACGGCGGTAGGTTTTTTCTACCCCTAAATGGCCCGCTTGCTCCTCGTCGTGCGCTTCCCGTAATATTTCGGGAATTCGGTCTTCTGGTACGACGAGTTTCCACTCGTCGAGATCGTCTCCCAGCACTTCCTGCACCCATGGATCTGCTCTCCGACGATAGAGCTGCCCCCCGCGAATTTCCCATCCCGGATGCCCTTTCGGATTTTCCGTAACTGCGCTGAACTTCGCGTCATACCAATTTGTTTCGATCGCGGCCACGACCGGAATGCCCCCCTCGGAGGAACCCTCTTCGGTGTTCTCAAACATTCGGGACAGAGCGTCGGGAACGTGATTTAGCGCGCCTTGACGGTACGCGATCGCGAAATCGTATTCTAGCAGCTGTAGTGCCCACCTCGCTAATCGTCCGGAAGGGTTTTTTAAAGTACGCAGCCATCGAAGGCTGTGATGGTCAGTGACGACCGTAAAATGATAACCCTCGAGGTATGGTCGGAATTTTTGAACCGCCCAGACAATCGCGAGGCATTCCAGCTCTGTCGCGGAATACTTCCTCTCGGGCTCGGTTAATGCACGGCTCGCGAACGCGATAACCCTTTCTACTCCCTCGATCTCTTGTACCAGGACCGCCCCTAATCCAACCGTGCTCGCGTCTGTCTGGAGGACCAATGGTACGTCGAAGTGGGGGCAGGCGAGGGTGGGGGCTGTCGCTATAAGGTGCCGTATTTTCTCGAAGGCGGATTGTTGTCCGTCCTCCCATTTCCAGGGCTGCCCCTTCCGTAACAAGATGTTCAACGGTTCCGCGACCGTAGCGAAATCCGGGATGAACCTTCGATACCACGAAGCCATCCCAAGAAATCGCCTCAGTTGTCTTATGTTCCGGGGAACGGGAAAGGACAGCACCGGCGCGACTTTCTCGGAATCTACTTTAAGCCCCTCCCTGCTGACCACGAACCCCAAATATCGCACCTCCTCCCGACAGAATTCGCACTTTTCCGGATTCACGATGAGCCCCGCCGATTTTATTCTCCGGAAAATTCGCGAAAGCCACGAAAGATGCTCCTCGAAGGTGGACGTTGCGATTATTATATCGTCCAAATACGCGAACGCGTGAGGTTCCATCTCCGGACCGATTAAACGATCTAATAGTCGTTGGAACGTGGCGGGAGCTCCCGAAAGCCCGTACGGCATTCGTTTGAATTGGAATAGGCCCTTTCCCGGGACGGTAAACGCGGTAATTGGCTTGCTAGATTCCTCGAGCGGAATCTGAAAATACGCCTGGCTGAGATCGAGGGTCGAAATATATCGCGCGGCCCGTAATTTATCCAAAATACTTGACATAATTGGGAGCGGGTACGCGTCCTTTTTGGAAACCTCGTTCACTTTCCGAAAATCCAAACAAAACCGGTATTTGCCGTTAGATTTCTTAACCATCACGATCGGGCTCGACCATTCGCTGTTCGACGGTTCGATTATATCTTCCGCAAGAAGTTTGTCGACTTCGCGGTATATTGCCTCCTGAACTTTGGGCGAGACGGGATAGTACCGTTGTTTTATGGGACGGTTTTCCCCAACGTCAATCCGGTGCTTTGTCAAATCCGTTAGCCCAGGTAACGCGGCAAAATCCGTGAGTTCGGTTTCCAAAAATTCTCGTAACCGCCCCTGTTCATCCGCGGTTAAAATCTGTAACCCGCAACAGAGGGATTCACGGGAAACCGGACTGAAGGGGTGTTCCTCTCGCGGCCGCGACGCGAAATACCAAATCGCTCGATGATATTCGACCACGATACCGAATGTCGCTATGGCGTCAATTCCGAGTAGGAGGGGGTTCACGAGATTTTCTAAAACGTATGTGGTCATTTTCCGCGTTTCTTTCCCGATGCGTATCGCGAGATTTACCTGCTCGGAGGCTCGGTCTACCGACCCCGTGGCCAGGAGAAAGAAACAAGGGCGCTCCGCTGCGATAACCCTCCCGGTATTTCCTAATTCGTCGATCACCCGTTGGCTTATGAATGATACCGTCGACCCGGAATCGATAAGAGCGCGGAAAGATTTTCCCTCAATGTGAGCGTCGAGGATGAGGAGGGAGGGGCGCAACTCGCGAAAGTTCTCGTATTCGTGGTCGACTACGCGCGCCGAAATTAACGGGATTGGAGCCGCCCCGGTTCCCCCGAGCGGCTCCTCCGCCGGTTTTCCGACCCCGGGCCGCAACGCGGACAATCCGGAACTCGTACCCCTGGTCGCCCACACCCAAAGCAATGAATTCGTAATTGTTGGGGACAGACCCGGGACCTGTGGCCTGGTCGACGGCAATTCCAACACGTGTCGTTGGCCGACGGTTGTTTGTCCGACGGCACAACGGCTCGGCGGGAATCGGTGTTCGTCGCCGTTCCCCGGCGCTCGGCGGGACGAAGCATATCGGACCGCGGTCGGGTGCGCTCGGTGTTGTTCGGCCCTTCCCGTGATCTCTCTGCGGGCGAGACGGCTCGCCTTACGGCGGTATTCTCCGATAGGGCCTCCCGGGGGTTGCGGGGACGAGAGGGCCCGGACTCATACCACGGTTCGCCGCGCGACTCCCCCCGCTCCTCGCTCACCATATTTACACGCTCGTATCGAGGGGGTACCGGATCTGAGTTTTTAGGGTTGCCCCCGGTCCGCGGGTGGTATCTTCGCGGATCGTACGCGAATTCCGCATAACTCTTTCCCGGAGTACGGTACGGGGCCGGGTCGGCGGGACGGAGGCGAACCTCGGCTTCTCGGAGTTCCCTTTCGAGATCCTCCAGCGAGGCTGCCAACCGTAGGGACACCACGGCGCGCAATTCCTCCCTTGCCCCCCAATATACAGTGTCGATTCGTTTAGACTCTGACCACGGTGTCGCGAGCCGTTTCATCATGACCCGCATAAGGGTCACGTAATCCCGGACCGGTTCGTCGCGGCCCTGCCTTCGCGTTAAGAGTTCGCGTTCCAGGCGTTCCTGGTAATCGGGACCAACGTAATTTTCCCGCCACGCGCGCACGAACTGATCCCACGTACGGAATTCGCTGCTGGTCTCATACCAGTGGGCGGCCATGCCGGAGAGACACATCGGCAAGCAGCGTAGGAGGTCGCGCTCATCTAAATCGGCGCATCCCCGCATGCGATCTAAACGCGTCAGGAACGCCTCGGGATCCTCTCCGGGCGCCCCGGAAAAATGCAAACGCCAGTCGCGCATGACCTCGTACGCCGCAGGCTTTCGCGTTCCCAAGGGCACGGCCCAGCCGGTGCCAGTTTCGTTCGTGCGGGTGGGACGGTGCAAATCCGCTTCCCGAGAGTGTCGAGGGGTCGGTACGGGGAGGGTCGCCATTGTGCGGTACAATGGACCCCTCGGCAGATTTAGGGCCGATTTCGTATTTTCCGGAAAATGTTCGAATTTCTCCGGGAGGTCTGTTTTACGTCCGTCCCCTAGGGGTGGCCACGCATCCCTTCCCCCGTCTTCGCCCGAACACTCTTCGTAATCTGAACGCTCCTCGTCCGCCAACATTCTCGAGAATTTCTACGAACCGTAACCCAAACAAAGCGCGACCGTTGGTATGCCCGCGTTCGAAGTCGTAAACACGCGACGGCAGGGGCGCGCGGTCGTTCGGAATGTTTACGCGTTTACGACGGTTACTATTGAACCCCGTCCGAACTCGCTATCCCAACCGACCTGCCATTCAAACCCAAGCGATTATCTTTCAACAATAATCGGTGTCGGAATCGCGTCGCGTAAACAATTATTGTTCGCGATATTTACTTCTCGCTTTCGTATCGCTCCAACCGACCCTAACGGGGAACCTATTATCCCTATTTACGCGTTCCGGTCGCTACGCGATATGAAAGAAAAAAAACAACAAAACAAAAAAAAAAACAAAAAAAAACAACCTACTGGAACTACACGTAAATCGCTAGCGGGAAACACGGGGCACTTTCTTAGCCCAGCCACCTCACGTACACTCCACGTACACCAAATGATATATAATAAATTAACACAAATGCCACCCACTAAGATTTTACACAATTTTCGTTCTGTCGAGTTGGTTCGTCGTCGGAATTTGGATCGACCGTAGCCTAAGCGTCCCGCGACAGTTTCCCCGAATTCGCGAATCACGGAACCTCCTGCGCGAGTCCGTCGCTATTACCGTGCCTCTCTCCTTTCTCGGGAAGAGCCCTTTCGAGAGAGAGGTCCCTGTTCGGGCGCCAAATTGTAACGTCGTCCCTTTTTCGCCGCGTGTTAGGACGGGAATCGGGGACGACTCCGGGAATTTATAGGCTCGTAGGCCGGGCCGCGCTCGGCCGTGGCGATGCACGGTCCTCCCGGTACAAAGCGATCTCGGAAATTTCCCCGGAAAATAACGCACGACGAAATTACGTTACATGAGCCTTCTGCTCGGGCGCCAGGCACCGGAAGGGTGCCACGCGAAATTCGCGGAGGGAATCTCCGAGATGCGCGGAACGACGGAAAACGCGAAAGGGGCCAATGGTTCGGACACGGGATAACGGGGGCAGCCCTCACGGCAGGGCGGATCGCGCAGGTTGTAATAACGAGAGATGACGTCGGCTCTATTAGGTCTTTTATTATAAAATCGGGTCGTTTACAAGCACCCGGCCACGTGGCCGCACCCGAGAGCCCGCGCTCTTTGTACAATTATTGCGAGAAGGTGGAAGACTCGCCGCGCGTGGTCATTCGTTAAAACGTGATTCTCCGCACGAGTACGGTAATACGGTACCGTATTCCGTCCGTCGGAACGGAATCTCGCGGCACGCTGGTGGTCGGCGCGATAACAAGGGGACTGTCGCGGTTTTCTCGCACGGACATACGGAACGCATACACGATGTTCTGAACGGCGCAGATGTAATTACGCGGTACGATCGATCCCTTTTCCAATTACGACTGGGACGGATTCCCCCGAGGAAGACGTCGCGAAGGGCCTTTTACCGGTTGTCTCAAAACGCCGACGGTTCGGCGTGAGGGATATCGCTCGAGACGGTGGTCCGTCTCGGCGCGCGAAACCTGGAGAACGCGACGGGGAACACCCGCCTCGCTCCCCCGCGAAATCTTCGAACCAACTCGCGAGAATAAAACGCCCCAAGAAGGGTCGGACAGAAGGACCACTGCGCGGACTTACCGTTTCCGTAGTTCGGGATTGGGACGGTCAATTCAGAAGTCTCTAATTCTCCGGATTATTGCCCCTCGTCCAAAAGCTCCTAGTCCGGAACGTTGGCGAAATCTCGTGATCGGATGGCCGGAAACACGGGCGTTTTGGGAACACGGAACACGCGGGGCGCGAGCGTTTATCGTCGGAACGCGAGACTCGGAACTTCGTAACGTGACGTATTCAAGCGGGAGGTACCACGACAGTGATCCTTCGGAATTCGTAGTTCGGTCGCGAGGACTAGGTATCCCCACTCCTCGCCCTAGTGCCGATTTTTCCCTAATGGGGCGCGCCTCTCGCGAGTTTCCGGGAGCACAGGATCGTATACTCGAGGAATACGCGGGCCCCGAACCCTCTTGGGAAATTCTTTCCCGAATCGCGAAAGGAGGCAGATTCGCGATCTGCCCCGATGGGTCCGCTTACACCACCCCCGCCGGGACCCCTTTCAAGTGGCTGAGGTGAGGCGGCGGCAGGACCGCGACAAAATGTCTGGATGTTCGGTGAGGGGGGTCCTCGTCCTGCAGCTCGCCTCTCGGTGTCTCGTCCCATCCGAAGAAGTTACCGGTACCGGGTTTCCTGGTCCTCCTGGGTCGCCATCGTCGAGTATTCCTGCGAATGTGCCATACTCGGCGCGCGGAAATTCGTTATTTTGTATCCCGGGGTGATTTTGTACTTCCTCGGGGAGCACCTCCTGCCCTTTCGAACAGTCGTAATTGGCGCCAACGGCAGCCCGGTCCCTTCGCCGTTCGCGGAAATACGAAGAAGTGACGTCGCCAAAATTGCAACGTCACAGGTTATATTCGCCTCGGGTGTGGCGGCTACCCCGAGGTCAAGATCTCCGGATTCGCGTCGCTGAAACCTCCGTCGCGATCGGGCCCAGGATGAGGTACCTGGGCCTGATCATAGACGGCCGCTGGCGATTTGATGGACACTTTGAGCTCCTCGCCCCCCGACTAGAGAGGACGGCAGCCGCATTGGCGCGGCTGCTGCCGAATGTCGGGGGGCCGGATTTGAAAGTACGCCGCCTCCATGTGGAGGTGGTGCGGTCTATAGCCCTGTATGGGGCCCCCGTATGGCACCGCTCGCTCGAGGCCAGCACGCCCAGCCGCAAGCTCTTTGAAAGAGTGCGGCGGCGGCTGGCCTTGCGGGTCATACGGGGGTACCGCACCATCTCCACCGAGGCGGCGGGACTCCTCGCCGTGATTCCACCCTTCACTGTGGTGGCGGCGGAGCGGGCGAGGCTATACCACATCGCCCGCTCCTTCCGCCGCCCGCCGGGGGTGGAACTCACGCGCGAGGAGGAGGAGGAGCTCGAGGGCCAGAATCGCCAGGCCCGGACGGAAAGTTTATCGGAGTGGAGGGCGCTGCTAACGCCCTCCACACGTCCGATTGTCCGGGCCCTCCTGCCCATATTTTATATATGGTGCGGGAGGCGGGGAAGGTTGACCTTCCGCCTCACGCAGGTGCTCTCCGGCCACGGCTGTTTTGGAGAGTACCTGCACAGAATGGGGCGGGAGCCGACGGCGCAGTGCCACCACTGCGGCGAAGATGTCGACACGGCGCGGCACACTCTCGAGGAGTGCCCTGCTTGGGCCGGGCCGCGCCGTGTCCTGCGAGCCGCAGTGGGCGGGTGGGACCTCGCGCTGTCGACCGTGGTCGACCACATGGTCGACAGCGTGGGGTCGTGGAATGCGGTGGCCTCCTTCTGTGAGGACGTGATGTCCCGGAAGGAGGCCGCCGAGCGGGCCCGGGAGCGGGACCCGGGCTCCGCGAGGAGGGTGTGGGCGCGGGGACGACCCCCGCGCCGACGTGTGCCCCCCACGAGGGGGGCGGTGAGGGATGGGAGGGCGCGGGGGTCTCCCCCGCGTCAACCATTGCCCCCGGGAGTGGGGGGCGGAGGGGGTTTGGCGCGGGGAGTATCCCCGCGCCCTGTTTCGCCCCCACCTGTGGGGGCCCGGGGTGCGAGCTGACCCGGGCCCCCGGGGGGGAGCGTAGCTCCCCCCGTGATTGGCCGACACCCCCCGGGTTAGTTTCCCGGTGTAGGGGGGTGTCGGTCCGTCCCTCCCCGATTGGGGAGGGGGATACGTGGGGGGTTTGGGGAAAGGAAGGGTCGGGGCGTGCCGGATCGCGCCTCCGACGGCCCTTCCTTCCGGTGGCGGCGTCTTCTTGTCTCGGCCGGGGCTGGTTCCTTCGGGACACCGGCCCCGAGCGGGACACGAGGACTCCGGGAGCTGTGGGTGGACCGAGCTGGGGCTCGGGAAGCCCAATCCGAAGGCTCCAGGGATGGGAACACCGGGCGGGTCCCTCCGCCCGGGGTCTTATAGCGTAGGCAGTGGGGGAGGTTAACCCCTCCCCCGGGGCATGATGATAGCTGGGAGGTGTCCTGTTGAGTACTCGCGTGATCCAGGCACCTCCCCTTTAGCTTAGGTGGGCGTGAGGTTTTAGTGGGTAGTCTCCGGGGGCTCGCCCCCGGAGAGAATCCCACATAACCCCGGCTTCCCCCAGGGAGTCGGGGTATGTATAAAACATTTCCTCACGATAAAAAAAAAAAAAAAAAAAAAAAATGGTAGCCGTGCTTGCCTATTAAACCCTACGATCTCGAATACCTGGGTATTACCTGCGAGGGATCGTCAGGGTTGTGTGTCTTGGTCCGTGTTCAAGTTCCTCTTTCGCCACCAAAGTCAATGCGACTGAGGCATCTCTCTATTGCATGTTTATATGCCGGGCAACTGTTTTCTCTTAAGCCATGATTGGCTGGCTTGCCAGCTCTTTTGCAATTAATGCAAATTGGTTTTTCCTTCTTATCCGGGCACTCCTTGTATTGGTGCCCGTCTTTGCCACAGTGGCCACAGGTGTCTATTTTCGCTTTACAATGCTTCGCGACGTGCCCAAATGATTGACATTTGAAGCATCGACTCGCAGCAATGTAGTCTTTGAGTCCGTATGCGTGGAATCCAATGAATACTCGGTTCCTGCTCAGCAGGATTTTCCGGGTTTTCGGTGTAACCTGGGCCACCCAATTGGTGACTTCTCTATCTTTTCTTCCTGTCTTGAAGAGGAGTTTAAACTCCTCTTCTAACTTTGCCTCTGGGTCGAGTTCCAAGTTTTGGTTTTTAATTGCCTTTTGGATGTCCTCCTCAGATGTCTCCGAGGGGACTCCAAATATTATGATTTTTGGTCTCCTCTTGGGGAGAGGGCTAATATCCACTTGGTTGAGTAATTCCTTGTTGCTGAGGACTTGCTCAAGGTCCCCAGCTGTGTCTGTCTCGATAAGGATTCCGGAGTTTCCGAGTTTCCTCAGATTCCGGATCCTTATTTTCTGCTCTGTCGGATTAATGTAATCCGACAGGAGCTTCTTTGTCTCTTCGCTTGTCTTTATTTTGCTGCCCTTTGCGGGGTAGATTGCAGCCACTGGTTTCGACTCCTTAACGGTAGTCTTCTTGGCCACTTGTCTTGTTGTCTTATTTGCTCTAATGATGTCTGAGTAGAGCAACGGTTTCGGAGGTGGAACCTCCTGGCCGCGACTCTTCTCGGGCATGGAGTCTATCTTTGCAGATAGCTCGTTTAGTTTCTCTGTCATAAAAGATAGAGACAGATAGTGTTGTAGAATATGAGTCGGGTTGCCCCGGCTGCGCCGTACCTCGAACATTCAGTTCATACCGGCTACTACTACTTTTCGTCATGCCAGATGTTATGGCTCTACTCTCTCGTTGCCTGCCTTATTGGAGGGACATGCAACGTCGATTCCACTGCCACCTCGAGTCCAACCCTTTCCAGGAACTCCCGCTATAAGCGGGAGGGGCTTGAATCCTGGCCCGAGGAGTTAAGATCCCGAAGGATCTTAACCGCTGGTGGTGTCCAATCGTTCACGCGTTCGACTCCACTTTAGTTTTAGTACGTCTCGCGCGAAGTTCCGGAAGCTCTTGAATAGTGCTTCGCTTACCAGGAGTGCTGGCTGCACCGGCCACAAGTGACCTTTAGCAGCAGCTTCCTGGCGTAGGAGTTCTCGCGCTTGATCGTACTGCGGACAAGCGTACAAGATGTGGCTAGGTGTTTCCACTTCGCCGCACTCGCAGTGCTCGTCCTCCACCAAAGTGAATTCCTTGAGCTTCGCACGGAAATCTCCGTGTCCGCTTAGGAATTGTGTGACGTAGTGATCGGTGATCACCCATCGCGCGCGGAGACGGTCTGATACATCGTTGAAGTATTGGAAGGTAGTCCTTCCCTTCGTCGATGACGACCATCTCCGTTGCCACACAGCCAGAGCTGCTCGCCTTACCTCAGCTAGTGCATCGGTGGGCGTCACAGCTCCGGAAGCCAGATCGGCTTGACTAATACGACATGTCTCATATTCGATATCGAGTTCTTTTCGTATCTTGTAGGCGCATGTTCGCTCCGCTATCACCAAGTCTATCGGTACCGCACCGGCGATCACAGGGACCGCATCCGTCGATACCGTTCTATAGGCCTTGATGCAGCCAAGCAGAGCTCTCCTCTGCGCTTTGATGAGAGCTTTTCTCGATGCAAAGGTGAGAAGGTCTGCCCAGCCCGCAGCAGCGTACGCCACGATTGGGACGAATAGGCCACGGTACATAGTACGCATGGCCCGGTGTCCCAATCCCCAGTTCGAACGAGCAATCTTTGAAAACGCATTACACGTCTCCATAGACTTAGCACTCACGTACGCAACGTGGGAGGTAATTCCCAGTTGCTTGTCGAAGTGTACGCCGAGGTACCGAATGGTATCCTTTACGGCGATACTTCTTCCATCAATCCTCACCACAGGCGGCCTTTCTCTATGCAGAGAGCCTTTTAGCAAGATCATCTCGGTCTTAGGAGCAGATAGCGATAACTTTTGTGATTTGCACCACGCAGAAATCGCATCTGCTACCTTTTGGCCTTTGAGCCGGAGTTCCTTCCTCGTGTTGCCACTGACAAGTACGAGGAGATCATCCGCATAGGCTATGGGCTCGCAAGCGAGCCCGGTGTTCGATAAGAGCTGTAGAACTCCGTCAAAGACTAAGTTCCAACAGCTTGGACCGAGAATTGATCCCTGTGGGCAGCCTTTGGTTACGACTTTCCTCACTTCTCCGTGATTAGACACTATGGTCACCACACGGTTGGAGAAATAGTCCACCATTAGCCGAAAGAGATTGCGTGGACAACCTCGCCTCCTCAGCTCGCTGAGGATGCTCGGCCACCAGACATTGTCAAATGCACCTGAGATGTCGAAGGCGAGCGCCAGGACATACTTATCTTCGCAGCTGGATACCAGACCCCTCAGCTTTACCACGGCATCTTCCGTGGATCGCCCAGGTCTGAATCCGTATTGCCGGTCAGATGCGTATTCCGGGCTTAGGAACACTTTAGCTAATCGCATAGCGATTAGCTTCTCAAGAACTTTGCCTACTACGGATAGTAGGCAAATCGGACGATAGGACTTCACCTCCGTCTCCGGTTTGTCAGGCGCTTTCAGAATAGTTCTGATTGAGCCGACTTTCCACCTGGAGGGGAAGGTCCCGTGCTCGAGGCAACCATTATAGAGCCGAAGCAGCTCGGTGCGGAGTATTCCGACCGAGCCTTTTACAAGCTCCGGCTCTATCCGGTCTAAGCCTGGGCATTTTCGTCTCTTCAGACGTTTCACCGCCTCTTCAAGCTCCTTGCTCGTGAAGACTGGATCGTCCTCACTCGCCGGCTCGGTGGTGGCTTCCCGTCTGACTCGCGCTTGTTCTGGAGTGTCGCTCTCGGACGAATCGTCCGGGATTAACGCATCCAGTAGCGCGGACGCGGTGGACTCGAAGTCCACCGTGTGTCCTTGGTCTGTGCGAATGTTGGACATCACTGTTCCAACATTCAGCTTGTCTCGTGTGATCTTGTAAACAAGACCCCACGGTTCTTTGTTCCCCTGCTCGGTTACAAAGTTTTTCCAACTTTGTATCCTCGCAGCTCGCACGGCAGCCGTGTAGGCTTTTCTCTGCTTGAGATACTCAGCCTTCCGTTCTGCCTTCTCGACCTCCGAACATCTCGGGTTTTGGAAGGCGCGTCTACATTTGTAGACCCGCTTCTTCCGTCTCGTCAAATCTGGTGTCCACCATGGGACAGATTTAGAGTGCCACCGCTTGGATCGCATGGAGGATTCGCACGCTTGGATAATCGATTGCTCGACTCCCAGTGCGAGGCGTTCGACCTCCTCTCGGCCGTTGGGCCGGAGGGTTAAGTTCCTCCTGCTTTCCAGCAGCGTTCGTTCGAATCTGGGCCAGTTCGCAGTGTTCAGGTTGAACCGCCCCAATTGGCCCCGGTTCTCTCTTTCTACTGCGAACTGCAACGAAAACTCAATGACTCGGTGGTCGCTGGATGTTAGGTCATGGACCTCCCAGTCTCGCACTTTGTCGGACATGTCGCTAGTCACTAATGTGACATCGATATAGGACTCTCCCAGTGAGCTGGAGTACGTGGGCATACTACCAGCTTCGTTCAAAATAACTAAGTCGTGTCGGGCCATGAACTCTTCGAGCTTTCGGCCTCTCGCGTCTGTCTTCGAATTCCCCCAAAGGGTAGATTTTCCGTTGACGTCGGCTGCAATCACGACTCGGTTATGGTTTAGCGCCGCAAGCACATTCTCCAGTCGAGCCAGACTTGGTTCAATGTCCTCCGAACATTGAAAGTACTGGCTGACTAGGTAGACGTTTCCGAAATTGCCTTGAATGCTTACACAGGAGAGATGCGTGTCGCACAAATGCGTGAGTTTGACCACGGTTAGATCCCGGTTTATGACAACTGTTGCCGCCATAGGTTGGTCTCCTTCCGTGTGCACTCCCGCTGAGCCCAGTCCGGGCAATTTGCCCCGCCAGCTGTACGGCTCTTGTGCTAGTAACACATCGGGTCTCCTGGTATGCAGCAAAGAAATGATTTCGTCGGTCACGACCCGAGAGCGCTGCATATTATGCTGCACAACTCGAATCTGCCTCTGAGATCGTCTATCTTCGGTGTGTCTAACCATAATTGGTTCGAGCTACTACTTGCTGTAACGCGACCTGATAGGACTCGCACAGCTTGTCTCTCGACTTATGATCGTGCGGCTTGCCTCGATCCTTACAATTAGAGCAGACGGGTCCGCTCTTCTTGTTTTTGCACGAGGCAAAGGTATGCCCCGATTGGGCGCAGTGACCGCATACGTCTTCTTTATGCTTGCATCGTTTGGCCGTGTGGCCGAACTTCTGGCACTTGAAGCACCGAGTTACCGAGACGTAGTCCTGTACACGACAGCACGACCAGCCCATGTATACTCGGCCTTCCCCACTTTTCAGCCGCCGGCGAACCTGCGGACTGACTTCGATGACCCAGTTGGCCGCCTCCCTGCCCTTGGGACCGACTTGAAAGCCGACCTTCAGGTTAGAGGCAAACTCTTTCTGGGTCATCTCTGGAAGGTTTTGCTTCCAGAGACTGGAAGCAACCTCGTCTCTCGTCAACTCTCGAGGAACATCGTACACTATGAGTGACGGGTTCCTCTTGGTTGGCAGAGAGACAGAGAGTCCTGCATCTTTCAGGCTGTTACTTCCCGTAAAGGCCCGAAGATCCTCACTGCGTTCAGTCTCGACGACTATGCCACCGGAGTGGATGCGTCGAACCGACTTCACGCGGATCTTCTCCTTGTTGGGTTTCACCAAGGAGAGGACAGTCCGCTTGGTCGCTTCGCTGTCCTGCTTCTTGCCCTTCGGCGGGAAGATCTTCACCACATGTTGTGGTGGCTTCACCGCGTCTTGGGAAACCTTCTTGCAATCGACCTTTACCTTGTCGGCGTAGGTCGATTGTACGCGCATACCAGCTTGACCGGTCGGCATTGACCGCGGGGCAGTCAGCGACACAGTCTTTGCACTCACCGCGGTTCGAGCCTTCTCTGCTCTTGCCGCTACGAGCTGCCCTTCGAGGTAGCCATTCCGAAGAATGAGCTCCATCACCAGCTCGTTGAGTGCGTTTGCCTGTTCGATAATCTCCTTGGCCGTGATCTTAGCGAGACGCGATTTCCCGCGCACGCAGATCTTTGTGACCTCGGAGACTTTTTGAAAGGCCTCTTCTCTAATGAGATCGAGGCTCCTTTCATTGGGCCCGGAAGCCGCCTCCTTCGGCTTCCTTCCCTTCTTCTTTTTCTTCCCTTTGCCTGGTGCTGGCTTGGGGTCGAATTTGTCTTTTTCGGAGGGGACCGGTTCCTTATCCCCTCCTTTTCCATGGTCACCTTTGGGCTCTGGGTTTTCATCCCCGTCGAGCACCGTGCCATTTTTGTCAGAGACAAGGTTAGCACCTTGCCCCTGATCTTTTGTGCTCTTCCCGGACGTTGAGGAAGAGCCCTTCTTCTTTGGCGACTTGGTCGCCTTCTTCTTCTTCGGTTTCGGTTCCGGTTTTGGCTTCGGCTGTGGTACATCTTCTTCCTTCCCATCAGCCTCGACCTCGACCTTCACCGGCAAAAGTGCATCGCACCTTACGAGGGGCACACAAGGTGTCAAAACGATTACATCGTTATCTACCTCGGCCCTCTCGATTTTAGTTGCGGTGGCTTCACCCCCGGCAGTGCCGGGCGCTGGACCCACCGTCTTGACTCGCTTTGATTTTCGTGTAATACCCATGTGATATTGTGAGATTTTCATTCCGCTGCGTGTCCCGGCCTCCTCGGACCCTCAAATGGAACCTGCATCCCGCTAGGTTAGGACATCACCCGGAATATAGTCCGCGGATATTGGAGCCGATTACTCGAACACCATCCACTTCCTCGCCCAAACGGAACACCACTCGCTAGTAGCTCATGATATTCCAAGCCGATTGACTAAGCATAGGGTTACTTTATCTCGCTTAGCCGCCCATCTAGTCGAAGCAGATGGCCAAAGGTACGTGTTGGCGACGTCTCTCCCGCAGGAGAGGGCCCCCTCAGATCCCAGGATCCTCTTTTCCGACGACAAGGGTCGCCACGCACGGCAAACACGTGGGAGACGTGGACTTTGAGTGGTTGTCTCCTCCACTCCACTGCGCTTCGTTTTGTTCGCTCGACTCCGAAGAGCCTGCTTTCCAGCGGTACCACGTGGAGGCACAAGCGCAGCTAGAACACATAGTGTTCCTTTACAACTCCGGCTTCTCCGAGGAAAAGAGCTCATCCCTTAGCAAATCCTCCCGGACACGTATTGCTTTAGTTGTAGCGGCATTTTTCTTGCTGGGGCCGTGTCCCTCAGCGGCTGAAGGTTGGCAGAAATGATTCCTTCAGCCTGTATTCACAATATACGCGTTGCCGCTACGCTGGTTCGCTTAGATGGACGCGAAAACCAGTCTCGACCGGGCTTTGCCGGTCGTACTCACTTTTATGTCATAGCCACCGCACCATAGCAGCTCTGTGAGTGCAATACGGTCTGTTTGGACTGCCAGAGGCGCTCCTTTCGACCCATGAGAAAGCCAAAAAGCTGTCCCCGCCAAAAGATAGAGACAGAGGGAATCTCGTCAATCCAACGCTGCGGTACGCATAGACCTTCAGGGATACACTACCTAACAATACGGAGCATCATTTGCAACCGCCGTTTACCCGTGCATTTTGTAGAACAGAATGTAGTACGTTCGGGTGTCACCCTACTCAAGTCCATTATTTGCTAATAACTCGGTAAATAATAGTAGTAGCGAGTTTGGTGTTATGATATATATTGTTAGAAACCGTCTATATTATAGTGATATCACGTCGAAAATCGTCTAGGACCGATACGGAAAAAGTTTCCTCTTAGCGGTGGGAGTTGGAAAAATTTCCAGAGTTTTGTCGACGGAGTAGTACATCCGACCATTATTTGCTAATAACTCGGTAAATAATAGTAGTAGCGAGTTTGGTGTTATGATATATGTTGTTAGAAACCGTCTATATTACAGTGATATCACGTCGAAAATCGGCTAGGACCGATACGGAAAAAGTTTCCTCTTAGCGGTGGGAGTTAGAAAAATTTCCATAGTTTTGTCGACGGAGTAGTACATCCGTCCATTATTTGCTAATAACTCGGTAAATAATAGTAGTAGCGAGTTTGGTGTTATGATATATGTTGTTAGAAACCGTCTATATTACAGTGATATCACATCGAAAATCGTCTAGGACCGATACGGAAAAAGTTTCCTCTTAGCGGTGGCACTTAGAAAAATTTCCAGAGTTTTGTCGACGGAGTAGTACATCCGTCCATTATTTTCTAATAACTCGGTAAATAATAGTAGTAGCGAGTTTGGTGTTATGATATATATTGTTAGAAACCGTCTACATTACAGTGATATCACATCGAAAATCGTCTAGGACCGATACGGAAAAAGTTTCCTCTTAGCGGTGGCACTTAGAAAAATTTCCAGAGTTTTGTCGACGGAGTAGTACATCCGTCCATTATTTGTTAATAACTCGGTAAATAATAGTAGTAGCGAGTTTGGTGTTATGATATATGTTGTTAGAAACCGTCTATATTACAGTGATATCACATCGAAAATCGTCTAGGACCGATACGGAAAAAGTTTCCTCTTAGCGGTGGCACTTAGAAAAATTTCCAGAGTTTTGTCGACGGAGTAGTACATCCGTCCATTATTTTCTAATAACTCGGTAAATAATAGTAGTAGCGAGTTTGGTGTTATGATATATATTGTTAGAAACCGTCTACATTACAGTGATATCACGTCGAAAATCGTCTAGGACCGATACGGAAAAAGTTTCCTCTTAGCGGTGGCACTTAGAAAAATTTCCAGAGTTTTGTCGACGGAGTAGTACATCCGTCCATTATTTGTTAATAACTCGGTAAATAATAGTAGTAGCGAGTTTGGTGTTATGATATATATTGTTAGAAACCGTCTACATTACAGTGATATCACGTCGAAAATCGTCTAGGACCGATACGGAAAAAGTTTCCTCTTGGCGGTGGGACTTAGAAAAATTTTCGTCCAACGTCCGACGGAGTAGTACATCCGTCCATTATTTGCTAATAACTCGGTAAATAATAGTAGTAGCGAGTTTGGTGTTATGATATATATTGTTAGAAACAGTCTATATTACAGTGATATCACGTCGAAAATCGTTTAGGACCGATACGGAAAAAGTTTCCTTGTCACGTGCTAAGCCTTCCCTGAAGTAGAGCTTGTAACGAGGCCTGAGTAAGGGCGGATTTGTTCGTAATTTCGTCTGAGGAGGAACCAAAACGGAGCAACGAAGGTGAGGGTGATACTGAGGCTTCTTGACAACAACTGGTATTAACAAGATTTATTTGTGCGTGTAAAAATAACAATAGCTGACTCTTATGACTAACTTATAATTAAAATTCTTGACTAATATTTACATTAATTTACTTAAGGGCCAGTTTTCCCAGGTGGCCTTGAAGAATCGATAGTACCGCCATAACGGCCACTAGAAGAAGCTAAATAGTAACATTTTCGTCCAGTATGGGGAGCTGGGTGCACTTTCCACATTCAGTGTCGAGTGGCATTTTCCGAGTATCCTCTTTGATTCGATCGCATGATCTCTGACAATAGACGCGATCTGGGCACGCGTGGTCGACATCGTAAACGACGGCGCTGCCGTAGCTTCGTTCGAACAGCCGTGTCGCGGCACTCTCACACACCGCCAAGTCGGCGTGTACGTGTACCGATGAGACTAGCAAGGGTCCGGGATGCCGCGATTCCTGACTCTACAATACAAAGGTGGGGCCTGTCAGTGGTCAACAGCGGTAGACGAAGGATAAATCTAGATCGCTTGACCACCGGCAGGTCCTTCTTTCCGCTTGTTAGGGAAGGGGAGGCGTAGATGTGTGAGAAAAAAGACAACTTTCTTTATTTTATTTTGTTCTTAGGTAGGGTTAGAGTTAGGATAGTAGCGGGGAATGGAAGGAGGCGTAATAGAAATGTGACCCTGAGGGGAACAATAAATGAATAAAGTATATTTAAATATATTAAAAATAATAAACTATATTTATTAGTTACAAACTAATATTTATGTAAGGGGCCGCGCGGCCCCCGCGGCCGCCACGCCACCCGCCGCCGCCACGCCCCCCGCGGCCACCGCGCCTTTGTTTCCAGCCTCCTCGGCGGTACGAATTTCTTTTCATCTCCTTCATTATCTTGGTCTGAAAGATATACACAACATTTATATACAACATTTATATGCAACATGTACAGTAAGGAGCAAAACTGAGTCCACACTATTTGAAACAACATAACTTTTTTATAATTAGATCAAATGACTTGAATGTTATTGAGAAGCTAGAAGGATTAGTTTATTAGACGAAGTATAAAAAATTTTTGAAAAAAATTTGTATTGGAAAAGAAATAGTAAAAGTTGGTTTTTTCACCTTTTTTATTTGAGCCTGTATCTAAAATTTAAAGAATGTGTTTGATTGGCTCGAATAAATTATATCCATGCTGAAAATTTCATCGATATTGGTTAATTCGTTTACGAGTTATAAAAATGGCAATTTTCCCACTTTTAAGCGTTTATAACTTGTAAACGAATTAACCAATATCGGTGAAATTTTCAGCATGGATATAATTTATTCGAGCGAATCAAACACATTTTTTAAATTTTCAATACAGGCTTAGAAAAAAAGGTGAAAAATCCAACTTTTACTATCTCCTTTGCGATTCCGACCAATTTCAATTTTTTCAAAAATTTTTTACACCTCGTCTAATAAACTAATCCTTCTAGCTTCTCAATAACATTCAAGTCATTTGATCTAATTATAAAAAAAGTTATGTTGTTTCAAATAGTGTGGACTCAGTTTTGCTCCTTACTGTATATAACATTTTTATGTTTCTGTACTCACGAACATATCTTCGGTCATTTGTACGACCGGGCTGGATGGCGGGTTGGGCGCGGTCCTCAAGTCTATTGATGTCCCCTCGCCGGAGCGGCCGTTTACAATTTTCTGTAAATGAAATGAAAAGTTTTAGAAATAAATAAACGTTTAGGAATGACGAAATATACCGTCTACTCACTACATTTTCTTGACGCCTAGATTTTAAAGATAGGCGGGCGACGGCCGCCATCACCGCCGCCGGTACTGCCGGTGCAGGTGCCGTAGCCGCCGGTGCTGGTGCCGCCGCAAAGTGTATATTCTCCATCTGAAGAATTGCCACAGTCAGTCAAATATCAACACTAATCAACACTAACTAGAAGTATCAACACTAATATACAGGGTGGCCCACATAACTCTGAACAGCTCAATATCTCGAAAACTATGCCATCGATTTTAAAGTTCTTAGTCTTAAACTGCATGGAACTGAACGGCCTTTCTGACTACATAAACGTGAAGTGGCCTCCCTTCCCCTTTAACGGGGGAGGGGAGGTACCTTTGTAATTTTAAATGGAACCCCCTATAAAATGTTACATATTTAGATTCTACCGGAAAAAACAAGTCAATTTTGTCTGAAACATTTTTTTGTCAGATACTTCCATGATGAGATATAACAGTTTGAAGTTTCGAGTTGTAGGTACTTGAAGCGCTCGGAAATAGCGTTATGGAATTATACGCGCTTGAGTCCTTTGCTTATTTATGAAGAAACACAAACAATAATATTTACAATTCTTGAGTTTGACTCGCTTATCTATGAAAACGTTTTCAGTTTAGAGCTGTTATTCAAGCAGTAACATTGTGATTATGGCTACTTTTGACACAGAAGTGAATATGTTATTAACGTTAGGTGAATGCGAAAAAAATTATCGGCGTGCAGCAGTGATGTTTTTTGAACGTTATGGGATCAAAAAATGTCATGCAACATTTCATAATTTAGAAAAACGGCTTCGCGAGCACGGTGAATTGTGTAAAAAAACTCGCAATAAACCTAAAGCTGTCACTAATGAAAATAATAGTGCCAGTATTCTTGCTGCAATTACATTAAATCCTCATATTAGTCAACGTACACTTGCACAAACATCACATATTAGTCGTTCATCAATTCAACGAATTTTGAAACGGCAAAAGTATCATCCATATCACATGGTTTCATCACAAGAGCTTTCGATAGCAGATTACGATCACCGCGTAAGATTTTGTGAGTGGCTGCAGGGCGTTGTGGAAAATGACTTTTTGTGCAAAATACTTTTTTCCGATGAGGCCACTTTTATGAATTCAGGGCATGTAAATAGACATAATCTGCATTATTGGGCCGTGGAAAACCCAAATTGGATGCGATGTGTTCCCTTTCAACATCGATGGTCTTTAAATGTTTGGTGTGGCCTAATAGGAGATTTTGTGATTGGACCTTATTTTTTTCAAGAAACTGTAACATCTGCAAGTTATTGTGATTTCTTAAAAAATCATTTGCCTGCGCTTTTGGAAGATGTGCCACTGCACGTTAGAAGAGAAATGTGGTTCCAACAAGACGGCGCTCCTCGACATTTTGCAATCATCACCAGGCAATTTTTGAACGAAAAATTTGGGAACATATGGATAGGTCGTGGGGGACCTCGTCAATGGCTTCCTCGATCCCCCGATCTAACACCATTAGATTTTTTCTTATGGGGATATGTAAAGGACAAAGTTATGTTTGAACCACCGACGACAAAAGAGGATATGAAACAAAGAATACGTGACGCTTGCGCTTCAGTGACTCCCGAAATGTTAAAAAATGTTAGAACAACTTTGATGTTTCGAGTAAATAAATGTTTACAAGCCCGTGGTGGACATTTTGAACATTTAATTTAAAGTACATTTGATTTCTTCACGAATAAGCAAAGGACGCAAGCGCGTATTATTCCATAACGCTATTTCCGAGCGCTTCAAGTACCTACAACTCGAAACTTCAAACTGTTATATCTCATCATGGAAGTATCTGACAAAAAAATGTTTCAGACAAAATTGACTTGTTTTTTCCGGTAGAATCTAAATATGTAACATTTTATAGGGGGTTCCATTTAAAATTACAAAGGTACCTCCCCTCCCCCGCTAAAGGGGAAGGGAGGCCACTTCACGTTTATGTAGTCAGAAAGGCCCTTCAGTTCCATGCAATTTAAGGCTAAGAACTTTAAAATCGATGGCATAGTTTTCGAGATATTGAGCTGTTCAGAGTTATGTGGGCCACCCTGTATATTCTACAACAAGTTGGATACGTACGACTGCGTGGTTCTTCAAGGAAAACTCTTGACTAATTTCAATTCGTCGTTGGCTCTGGCGCGTTTGGAACCGAATTGACTTGGAGGATCGAGCGAACCGTAGATCCTCCCTATTGCTTCGGGATTTTTCCTCCCTTCCTAGATGACAAAAAACATCCCTGGATTGGCCAGGACGAGGACCAGTAGGGAGTGGACGGTAGAAAAGTAGGAGATGGGACTGAGGAACATCCTGATAGCCCCAAGGCCCTCCTGATCGGCTAAGCGCCATCAACCACTTGCTAAATACAAAGAGTTGCTAGACCCTGGGAAAAACCCAGAGCGTCTGGCAATCGTCAAGCGCAAAGCTAAAGAAGGGCAGGATGGGACCTCTGGCAAGTTTATGGCACGGTCCTAGAAAACTACATACAATTGCTAACTGTACGCCTTGGGAACGGACACGATTGGGAAATTAGCTAAATTTACGGTGACAAGGCCACTCCGTACTTAATTTCTAAAAATCCCAAAAGTCATGTTCCAAGAGCGTAAAGCAATACCCATGCCATAACCAGATGTCCCAATCCAGAGTTAGGCATTATTCAGATAAAAAATTGTTTAAATAACGATTCGAATAAAAGACACTTCATCTTTATGCGTTATTCGAAGCCTTCGAATAAAAGATACAGATAGAAGATGAAAATATTATTCGAAGTTCGAATAAAAAAAATTTTCTTTATTCGTCGGATAAATTCTCGTCGAATAAAATTATTCATTCGATACTCGTCGAATAAAGATACTTTTTTTATTCGAACCTTCGAATAACGAATAAAAATTTGTTTATCTTTTTGAAAATTGTAGAATATGATCTTGTAGAATTAGTAAAAAGTAATGATGTTGAAAGCGTAAATTCGGTATCATTGCAGTTCAAAATTGGTCATTGCTATTGAGTTTAGTTATACAATTAAAAATACATGTTCTAATATGTTAATATTTTTATAAGTACGCGACATTATTTACCAACCAAATTATACTTTTTCTTTTTTAGCATTACAGTTAGATAAATTCTCGACGTTTGGAAAAAAAATTGTCTAGAACGCACTGGGAACATAACAAACGGCTTAGAAATGTATGCAAATTTGACTATTTTTTCGAAGTAACAAAAACAGTTCCCTGTAATTAAATGTTAGAATATTTTCCAAATGCTACCACATGTAATCCTTTGCTTACCACTAGACGATCAAGCCATATTTTAATTTGGTTGGTAATTAATGTCGCGTACTTATAAAAATATTAACATATTAGAACATGTATTTTTAATTGTATACCTAAACTCAATAGCAATGACCAATTTTGAACTGCAATGATACCGAATTTACGATTTCAACATCATTACTTTTTACTAATTCTACAAGATCATATTCTACAATTTACACACGAGTCATCATGAATTCTCGAATATTCATACTTCGAATTTGTGCGTGTGTAGCGGTACGCGATTCGCATCGCAAGATGTTAGAGTTGACCGCCTGCAGATGTTAGGGTCTAAGGTAATAAAACCTACCCTGACGTTTGCAGGATGGCAAAATTATTTTATTTCCGAAATGACTTTACGGGTGTAGAAAATTTAACTACCCCATCACAAACAGTTAATTGATTAAGGTTTATGAACAGAAATTATGCTGTTTGTTAATTTTCGAAACTACTGAATTTTTATGAAACCGGTGTCTCTGAAACTTCAATACAAAATACGCACTTTCTTCGAATGTTTGGAGATTTCCACTTTTTTTTAAACAAACACGTTTGCATAATCCGAAAGAACTGTAAAAAAATACACATTAATAATCACAATGAAGACACAGCGAACATAACAATATAAGGGGGTCAATCGAGAAGTTTGATATAAAATCGGGCATTTTATGCTTTCGGATTTGTGTAAAAATCGATTTTTCCACCTAAAATTCGGAAAAAATCTCACTCATGTATGCTAGTAAGTAGAATATCCATGAATTTTTTCGTAATTTTTTGTTCGGCACGGTGTGACTACAAATCAATTTGATTCGGGGGTCACTTTTGAGGATCGTAGGTGGCTATACCGAAAAAAGAAAAAAAAATTATTTAAAAATTACAACACATTTTTCAGTATACACAGATAAACAAATCAAGAGCGAAAGACCTGTTGGTGGGGGGGGGGGCGATGACGCAACTGGCAACAGCTAGTTGGGGCGTTGTTTGTTTCGTTCAGTTTACTGATGGACAGGAACGCATTCGTGTCGCGTGCGAATCATTCCTGTTTCATTTGTTAAACAATTTATACACAGCGCGGAAAGATAAGTATACGGACTTGTGGTGACGCGAGTGTGTGTAGTTTTTTTTTTATTACGCTTTATGCCAGAACTGGCCTGTCAGCGGGAGTGTGTATAGTTTGCAGTTTTTGTGAAAAAGTGTGAAAACTGTTAAAAAATGGAGTTTGGTGATTCGTCTTCTACTGAGCACGCGGGAAAAACGGCGGCCAAGCGAGCATCCAAGGCGACTGCATCAACCAAAAAACTTCGCATCTCAGCGAAAAGATACAGCAGAAGAAGATTACACCTGAATAGGTAAGTGACAAACAATCCATATACTGTGTGAACTTTTCAAATAAATAAGAAACCAAACAATCATTGTGGGAGTCGGGTGAAATGACTGAGGCCGTGTTCGCGGGTATACGTCTTTATTCGTCGGTGGACCGTCAACCGTCCTATACCGACGTTCGCGAGCGAGTGTCGATCGCATGCCTTCGACCGACCAATTCTCCCTCGCGTCAGTAGATTGTTTAACAGATGGCGACCGTCCCCGAAGCCGATCTTCACGTGTTTCGCTGCGGCTTTCCGAGGACGGTCGCCGCCGCGTATACAATGTATGTTGTCGGTGGTCGGCGTGCTCTTTGCGCGGGCCGCCACAATCATCATTTAGCGACAAACTATTTTCGAAGTCGTGTTCTGTTCTAATTTACATTTAAATGAATTATTTACTATAAACACATTATAATAAATTAAGACAACTAATTATTTTTTAAATACATAAATGATGAAGGTTTGGTTTCTTAATTATCAGCTGAATTTTACGTTACTAAAAATTATAGACTTTTATATACAGTCAGTCAAAAAAGTCTCTGTACACCGTACAAGAATTTATTTAAAGTTGCATAATTTTAAAGGATATGGTAATAAATAAATAATTCTTGCGTTATTATGTTCATAAACATAACATTTATTAACAGTGCAAAAAAAGCTATATTACATTTATTTGTTGACAAATAAACAAAGGCAAAAGTAAAACTCAATGAAAACGAGGTCAAAAAAGTGTCCGTACATGTAACACTATTATTCATAATTTGTTAATTAGTGATCAGCTGGAAGATAAACGACTTTTTAAGACGTAATTTTCTGGCACTGGTTTTTAAATTTTCTTTCAAAGTGTTCCAATATTTATGCTGATCCATTATACCGTCAATAAAGACTAAATTTCCCACCCCTGCTGCACTCATACACCCCCACACCATCACGCTGCCGCCTCCGTATTTACGATGGGAGTAAATTTTCGAGTTTCATCTGGTCATTTGGTTTTCTCCACACTTTAACATTTCCATCCGAAGTAAAAATAGTAAATTTACATTCATCACTAAATATAACATTATTCTAAAAGCTTTGATCCTTATTAACGTGTGCCTTTGCAAATATAAACGTTTTCTTTTATTAACTTCACTTACGAACGGTTTCCTCCTGGCTGTACGACCATTGTGTCCAGCTTTTCTTATAACATTTCGAATAGTTTCGGGCACTACTTTTATATTATAGTCATTTTCTATCATACTGGCCAATTTTGGTGCACTCGTTTGTGGATCACAACGAATTGTTCGTAGGATTGCACGTTTACGATTAGTTTCTAATTTTTGTGGTCGACCTGTACGTTGTAAACTTTTAATAGATTTAGTTTTTGCGTATTTCTCAAGAATATATTGTACTGAAGAATTTGTCCTTTTTACTATTTGACCTATTTTTCTAATAGATAATCCATCTTCTCTTAATTTTAAAGTTAAATCTCTGGTCGCAAGTGCTACTTCCATTTCGGAGAAATTATTTCGCGAAAACGTTATTTATTCTTGCTAACAGCCAAGCAACTAAATTGTACTTGACCATAGAGTGTTTCCTTGAGAGTTATTTGTAACCATTCAGCTGAACCGTTAACAAAGGAAATAAATTTACACGCTCACAGTCTCTGTACGGAGACTTTTTTGACTGACTGTATTTTGTGGTAGTTGTTGACCAGATCCGAACAACGATATTATAAAATTCCGATTGGGTTAGGTTTGCATTGCATTTAGATTAATTTTCAATGAATGTAGAAAAATTAGCGTCACTGTTTTCTTATCTATTTCGTCCTTAATACACTGTTTTTTGAATTATATAAATATTGCTTTTCGTTTGGTTTTTATGAGCTTTTTTCCAAATCCTAGTAAAATCGTGAAATCCGGCCGGTTAACTTCGCATAGGCACCTATTTTTCGCCCGGCACTAAAAGGGTTAATATTGCATCATACGATTTGGATTTTGTCGACAAGTTAGAACAATTAGTTAACAACATGTCGTGGAAAAGAAATTTTGAACGAAATTCTAGGTGCCCTCCTGTCGGCGCCTAACACCTGCTAACTGTCACTGTATATACATATATATACAACGTAATTCATCGAGCATCACAGGTGTGGGGGGGGGGGGGGGGATCGACGTTCTCAGCTGATCGCCGGAAAAAAAAGAAAGCAAACTGTCGTACAGTGGTTCAGATTGGAAAATCGTGCGACATTTTTGTATGACTTTTAAACCGTATGTGATATTAGCGTGAAACTTGAACCAGATAATGTTGAATTGCTAACCTACGGATAGGTTAACCCTTAAGTGCATAGGTAACAAAAAATTCCGTAAAATCTGTATGACGCGTTTCTTGGGACTCCTCTGAAAGTTGCCCTATTGGCAACAACGCATTTTTTATAATTTCCGCCCCATGTACTAGTAATTTATGAATCGACGCTGGCATGTAATACCATTCATAATTTTGTACATTGCCACTAAAAGATCAAATAGACTGATAGACATTTAAGAAATAGTATATAAGTATTAAATATTGATATGCGATAGTCGATTTTTTAAGGAAATGTCACACGATTTTCCTATCTGAACCACTGTGTGTCGTTACCGTAACAGCTGACGGACATCGGCGGGCTCTGCTGAGTACGTCGACCTTGCGCGGGTGAGTGTGTGCGTGCGTGCCTGTGTGAGCGGCAAAGATGTTGGGTTGGCGCAGCATGCCCGCGAAAACATTAGGGCCTACGGGGTAATTAGCAGGTGTTAGGCGCCGATAGGAGGGCGCCTAGAATTTCTTTCAAAATATTTTTCTTCACGTCATGTGGTCAACTATTTGCTCTAATTTGTTGTTATCAGCCAGGGCTGCGAGCAACGCGAGACGCCGGCGAGGGGGTTATTACCCCCGGAGTATGGTTTCAATTTGTTTTCAATGTTGCAATCTGTGTTGATTTGAATTTAAGATTTATAGGCCTCGTAAGTCATATATAATTTAATTAATACAATCCGAGCGGTAAGATTGTATCGTGTGGGAACGTTCAATTATTAGATTAGAATATTAGGCAATAATTAACCCTTTGCACTCGGCGCTATTTTCATTCTAAAACTAAATTTTTCTTCCGTCTTAGAATATTTTCATTTTATTCATACGAAACTGATCCGATTTCCACATATAATATTGAAATGTTTAGTAATCTATGAAATACAAATTTTGCAATAGAACAAATATTTTGTAATATTTTTTGTAATTTCTTTGAAATAATGTCACAACAATCTCCAGTGGTGCTTCAGAGTAACCACTCGAGTGCTAAGGGTTAAGTTTCTGCAATTATTTTAAACAAAGGAGGTGTTTCTCTACAGTTTCCCTCTTACAGACCTGTTTTTAAAAATGATAAGGCGAAATTAAAATTATTTCAATTGGACGCTGCATCGTAAAACAGTTATTATTCATTGCTCAATGGACATCATGAGAAAGTGGAGGATACGTTCCATTAGGAAATAATGAAGAAGACAGACGGAAATGAAGACGGAAGAAATGACTCGTTGTGAAGAGGACGTGTCGTCACAGAAGGCGAGGGTGTGATCTCTGTACCAACGCATCGAACTCCTTTCATTTGTGGAAGATACGGTCCCAGGTATTCGGGGGAGGAAGTGGTATCCTCGCGGGGATACGTCCCCAGGAGGGTACCCCCTTTCCCGACCGGTCCACAAAAAGCGATGCACCGGCTCCCACATTACTGCAGATTGATTTTTGCGGTAATTGGAGCATCCTGAAAGAAGTTTCGGTGGTTGTTTGGAGGGGAAAACACCCGTGAAGACGGCAAGAAAGAAGTGCGCAAATCGTCTTCAAGAAAGAAGTAAAGTATCGAAGCCCCAAAACGAAGAGTCAAGAAGAAGACGCGAGAGCAACAGTATTCGAGAAGTACCGACCGCATGAGAAATGTTGTGACACTTGGAAGTTCGCAACATTATGATGAACAACTGAATTGCGATGCAGCGTTCACTTGAAATAATTGTAATTTCGCCATTTTTAAAGTGTTACCATTTTTAAAAACGCATCTGTAAAGGGGGGCCGTATCCACCTAAAGCAATTTTTTTTGTAATCTGTATGTAGAATGAAGCGGATAGCGAATTTTGCCGTGGAGGATACTTCAAGCCGTCTCCAAACATATGAAGAGGCAGGGTCAGCAGAAAATGTGCACCTCGTCGAAGAAAACAAAACAACGGTCGAGCCATCCACGATGGAAAATGTAACGCCGTCGTCAAGTGGACAAGAAAAGGAACTATTACGGACAACCTCTTCTGACGCCGGGCGTAGTCAAGAAATTACACAACAAACCGATAACGTTGAAGAACTCGGGGAGCAAACTGCCACCGACGAAGAAATGCACTTCGTCGAGGAAAACGAAACGACGATCGAGCCATCCACGATGGAAAGTATAACGCCGTCGTCAAGTGGACAAGAGAAAGAAATATTACGGAATACCTCTTCTGACGCCGGGCATAGTCAAGAAATGACAAAAAAAATAGCCAAACGTAAAAAAACCATCAAAGACATCCTGAAGGAAGAAGCGGAGGTGCAGGCCCACCAGCTCGTCGTGGAAAGAGAAACGACGGTCGACCCACAGGAAGAATTGTGTCTTCGGGACGGATCTCTCAGCATTGTGGACATTCCTCATATTTTTCAAGAAATGAAACGCATAAGCAAACATTCCGAAATATTAGATTGTTCGATGGAAGATTTGAACATAATACGTATGAAGAGAACGGGGTTGGAGACCACCCTGACCGTGAAACGCATGATGTGCGATTATAGAGCCGATATCCACAGTCAACCTGATGATCCTCAGGTCATGGATATCAATCGGAATGCAGCGGCAGGAACAATTCTCAACGGAGGCGGCTACGCACAAATGGAACAATTCCTCACTGCCATTAATGTCCCCGGTATGTCAACGAAGAGATACAGCAAATGCCATGACGACATCGTGGAGAAATTAATCCGTACTGCGGAAGCGGAAATGGTAGCAGCGACTGAAAAGGAGAAAAGACTAGCCGTTGGAAGAGGCGACGTGTTAGCATGTGGAATTCCACACATTCCCGTCGTGGCTGACGGAAGTTGGATGAAGCGGTCCTACCGCACAGGAAAGTACAATTCAATCTCTGGTGTCGGCGTGATAATAGGCTATCACACGAGGAAAGTTCTATTCGTTGGAGTACGAAACAAAACGTGCTCCATTTGTTTGAACGCGGCGAAAAAGAAAGAAGAGCCGCGGCAACACGCATGCTTCAAAAACTGGGGCAGAAACCAGCCGTCCACCAGAATGGAGAGTGACGCCATCGCAGAAGGTTTCAATACCAGCGTGGAAAAACGTGGATTGATTTATTCGACATTAATTGCTGACGGTGACAGCAGTGTCTACAAGAAAATTCTCGACTGTGATCCATATAAAACATGGATGATCCGCGTGAAGAAAATTGAATGCACAAATCATTTGTTGCGCAACTTTTGCAACAAAATGAAAGATGTTGCGAAAAAGGCTCCGCCCGGTCACTACAGGCAAGCCGTAGAAAATAATATTCGGCGGATGCGCTCGGGGATAATGAAAGCTGCGGAGTATAGATTCGAAGAGAATCTGCCGATGGTACAAAAAATAAAAAATTTATGCGACGATATAATGAATATGCCCAGCCACGTGTTTGGAGAGCACAAACACTGTAGTAGAATAGGATACTTTTGCGATGGAACCAGGAAGAAGGATGAGCAGAATATTGTTCCGGAATTGTTGGACCTTGGAGTTTACCAGAACATCCAAGATATCATCCGGTCACTGTCAGCGCACGGAGAAAGCATCCTCTATCGAAGCAACAACAACGCAGTGGAGAGTTTCAATAATATTGTTGCAAAATATATTGCTGGAAAAAGATTAAATTTCGGCCAAAGAGGATCTTACACTGCAAGATGTGCTGCTGCTGTGATCCAGTACAATACGCAAGAAGTATTATCTCGTCTACAACGGGCCATGGAAAAGAAGCCGCCTCTACTTGTAACACAGATGGAAGAACGGCACAAAAAGAAACGACAACTCGAGCAACAAGCTCAACAAAACAGCACGACGAGAAACACAAGGAAGCAGTTCGGCGCAACACAAGATTCCGATTACGGACCAAATGCCCACAAGGCAGATATGGACGAATGCATGTTCAATCTGCAAAAGGAAAAGCATATGGAAATGCTAAGCGATTGGCAGAAAGATAGAGAGACGATTGAACAAGAAACTATTGGACAGGCCAAGAACAGATAGTGGATGGCGTACAGAACTAAACTTTTGACAGCGTCCAACTTCCGCGCCGTGTGCCAAAGAAGGAAGACAACGCTATGTTCGAAATTAGTGCGGACATTGCTATATCCACGCCTGCTAGACGTTTCCGCTGTAGCGTATGGAAAGCAGAATGAAGACACAGCTCGCGAAGAATTGTTCAGAAAGGAAAACATCGAAATTAGACCATGTGGTCTTTTTATCGATGCATCGATTCCCTATTTGGGAGCATCGCCAGATGGTGTAATCGATGACGACGGCATTGTGGAGATAAAGTGCCCACAAACTGCGGAAAAAGTTACACCAGAAGAGGCAATATCAACAATAGAAGCAGTAACTAAAATATTTACAGACAGTACTGGCAGCGTTATGAATAAAAGCCACGCGTACTTCTACCAAGTACAAGGGCAATTACATATTGTTTCGGCGTCGACCGACGGTCGGAGCAGCCTGCTGCCGGGACCACTCAGATTTGAGCGCGCAAACGAATCCACAGGATGGGTCAATGAGAGGTTGAGACAGAGAGAGAGAGAGAGAGAGAGAGCGAGGATTAAAGGTGGAACTGCACTTTTAATAGAGTACTCGCACTTACAATGCGCCGTGAGAGGCGCGAGCCGGCGGACGAGCGGAGATCTTGAGCGAGCCAACTTCTGCCGTCGGATCGCGAAGCGGAGATCTTGAACGACACGAAACACGTGCCGTCGCGAGGCGGAAATCTTCGACGCGAACGACGGAGATCTTGGCGCGAAGCAGAAGGCTCGTAACGCGGCGCGAAAGAGCGCGAGAAAAATACAAACGAGTGTTTTGAGAGCGCGAGAGATCAGCGAACGGGCGCGAGAACTAGTACAGTACTATTCGAATATACCTTGACGACTGACGAAAGTTACAAGAGCGATGCGAGAGGCGAACATGAAGAGAGCGAGAAGGCACGCGCAGGTGCCTTAAATCACAAGGACCATCGAATGTGGAGCACCGTGATTGGTGCTCCCGAATCGGATAATCCTTGTTTGTCTCGATTTGAAGGATTCAAGCGTTGAAATCCGGTCAATTAGAGCGACACGCGTTCTTGCCGCGTGTTGACATACGAGACAAAAACCGTATGAAACAGCGGTCGCCCGCCAAGACAATAGCCGCCGAATTCCAACGCTTGAATCCTGAACATACCGCCCGCCTCGAAATATTAATTTCGAAATGCAGTGGAGGCGCACGGAAGCGCGTTAGCGCGAAAGAGCGGCCAAGTTTGGCCTAGCGAACTTAAACGATAAAGAGACAGCGTTGTACAATGCCCGAGCGCCTGTCCCCATGAGCGAGTGACGGACCGCCCGCCGTGCGAGTACCGGCTAAGAACTAAACGCGAACGTTTTCCAATACGGAACAGAGACATGAAAGTTACGAAAGGGCCGCCCGCCTTGTCGGCTCGGGGGCGCGAGTTGTACACACGTTGAGCGGTGTGACGGAAAATAGCGAGAGACGCTTAAAACACAAAAAGAGAGATACATTATAAAGTAGAGTAGAGATAATCGCAATGGTACATGAGTCACGAATAACATTGAGTTTGACACGTAGAGCACGGTGCGTGTACTGAACACTTTCGGAATCGACGCACTTATGAATTAGAGTCGGGACCGCACGCAACGGGTAGAGGACACACTTTTACGAGCGGACGTTTGAACGTGGACGTAGCAGTGCGTACAGTCACGACGCGAATGTGGCCGTCGTCGCCGGGATGCAGCTCGATGACGCGACCGAGATCCCACTTGCACGGGGGTATGGTAGGATTCCGAATTAGGACTAACTGCCCTATTGCTATAGCGGGGCGCGCTGTACGCCACTTCCCGCGTTGCTGGAGAGAGTTGACGTAGTCATCCTGCCACAGCTTCCAGAAGCGTTGAGCAGCGTGACGAATGAGCTGCCAGCGTGAGAGGCGATTTTCTCCGAGATCCAGAAATGAAGGTTGAGGAGGGACGGTTAGCACGGAACCTACCAGGAAGTGCCCCGGAGTAAGGGGTTCGTAGTCGTCGAGAGTGTCCGATAGCGCGGAGAGCGGTCGCGAGTTGAGACACGCTTCTATCGCACAGAGGAGTGTGCTGAACTCTTCGAACGTGAGCGTGCGGTCACCGATGACGCGGCGGAGGTGGTACTTCACGCTTTTAACCCCAGCTTCCCACAGGCCACCGAAGTGGGGCGCTGAAGGGGGGATGAAATGCCACGCGGTCCCGTCGCCAGCCGTTTTGTTCTGGAACTCAGGGTTCCGAAGCGCAGCGCGGTAGGCGGTTGATAACTCGCGGTCACCACCCACGAACGTGGTGCCGTTATCAGAGTAAACGGCTTCAGGAAGACCGCGGCGAGAGCAGAATCGCAAGTACGCGTTTAGGAAAGCCGGGGTGGAATAATCCACGACCAGCTCCAGATGAATGGCCTTGGTGACCATGCACACGAACAGCGCGATGTAGGATTTCCGCGAGGTAATACCGCGACCGGCGGAGGCGCGAACATTGAAGGGACCGGCGTAGTCGACACCGCAATGAGCAAAACAGCGGGTCGGAGGGGAGACTCGCGAAACAGGTAAATTTCCCATTAATTGTTCGGGAACAGCGGCTTTCTCCCGAACACAGGTGATGCAGCGGTGAATCACCTGTTTGACGAGGCTTCGAGCGCGAAGGAGCCAATAGTCCTGACGAAGGGTGAGGAGAGTGAGTTGCACACCACCGTGCAAAGTCCGAAAGTGAGCCTGCTCGACGAGAAGTGTCACTAAACGATGAGGAGCGAGCACGATTGGATGTTTTATCCTGTGAGGGAAAGGAGCGTGATGCAATCGTCCTCCTACCCGAATGATGCCGTCAGAATCAATAAACGCGTTGAGCGAATGAAGTGGGCTTTTGGTGGAGAGGGGCAAACCTCGGATGAGAGCGCGGATCTCATCGGAGAACGCGACGGATTGGAGATGCTTTATCCAGAAGCGTCTGGCAGAGGAAATGTGGTCCGCAGTGAGCGCGCGCTCTGATGCTTGTCCCGAAGGGTGGGAGCGATCCCTGCGACAGTATCGGGTAAAACGCAGAACGTAGGCTGTAACCCGAAGCAGTTTGGACCAGCTCGAAAACCGAGAGGCTAAGTCCCATTCGGGAAGAGGGGTTTCCGAGCAGTGGAATGATACTTTAACCTCTGGTGGGTCAGTGTCCTCGTGAAGGAGCACTTGAGGCGGCCAGGTGGAGGCGTCGTGGTGCAACCAGACAGGGCCTTGCCACCAGAGGGGGAAATTCAGAAGGTCGTCGCTGAGAAGACCGCGCGAGCCGCAGTCAGCGGGATTATCCGCGGTCGTCACATGCCTCCAACTAGCGTGCGGCAAGCGAGCTTGTATATCGGCAACGCGGTGCGCGACAAAGGTCTTCCACCGAGAGGGGTGCGATTGGAGCCACGCGAGGACGACCGTTGAATCGGTCCAGCAGAAACAAGGAATGTCCCGATTGTCGAAGGAGGAGAGCACGAAGGTCACGAGGCGTGAGAGCAGTACCGCAGCCTGCAGTTCGAGTCGCGGTATGGTCATAGGGGAGAGTGGAGCGACCTTGGACTTGCCAGCGAGCAGAGAGACGGTAACGCGACCATCGGCTGAAATGCAGCGAGCATAGACGACGGCAGCGTAAGCGACCGTCGACGCGTCCGCGAAGCCATGGATCTCCATTTGGGAATCGGCAGGAGAATGACCGGTCCAACGAGAGAGTTGAACGCCGCTTAGTAACGGGAGACGCGTATAGATCGCGTTCCAGCGGTCGAGCAGAGGAGGTGAGATCGGGTCGTCCCAACTCAGACGGAGACGCCAGAGATCCTGAATGAGTATTTTCGCACGAATGATGGCAGGCGTGACCCATCCGAGAGGGTCGTATAATTTAGCAATAATTGAAAGAATCGTCCGCTTGGTTGAGGGGAGCGATTCGGACAACGAGACGTTGAACTGGAAGGAATCGCGAGAAGGATTCCAACTAATCCCGAGCACCTTGACGTGATCGTCAGGAGCGAGAATTTTGGAGCAGGCAAGGCCATGATCCGACGGATCGATGTCCTCAAGGAGAGCGCAATGATTGCTAGCCCATTTCCGCAGGGTCATATGAGCGCATTGTAGCAAATTATTAAGCTGAGATCGAGATTGCAGGAGAGATTGTACGTCATCGGCGCCGAAGAGAACGTCATCGACATAAATGTTCGAGCGCAAGATCGGAACTGCGAGCGGGAAACGAGAGCCCTCGTCTTCGACAAGGCGCTGGAGAACTCGAAGCGCGAGAAAAGGGGCGCACGTCATCCCATAAGTGACCGTCAAAAGTTGGAACGGAGTTGGCGCGTTTGCGGGAGACTCTTGCCAAAGGATCCGCTGATAGTCGATGTCGCGAGGATCGACGAGGATCTGACGGTACATCTTAGCGATGTCCGCTGTGTACACGTAGCGAAAGTTCCGCCACCGTAAGATTACGGAGGGAAGGTCCGACTGTAACTTCGGGCCTGGAAACAGGTGGTCATTCAATGACGTGCCGTCTGAGGTGACACTTGAAGCATTGAAGACTACGCGTAGGTGCGTAGTCGCGCTACCTTCGCGGAGGACGGGGTGATGGGGTATGTAAACGCACTGCGGAGAGGGTTGAGCAGACGAGAGAGCGCGTCGCATATGACCCATTTCTTCGTATTCACGGAGAAAGGTCCGATACTCCAGAGCGAGAGAGGGCTTTGACGAAAGCTTGCGATGGAGCGATCTACTAACCTTCGCGGCAACCGAGTAGGAGTGTCCGATTCTGATCGGAGGACCGTCGCGAAAGGGAAGACGGACCACGTAGCGGCCGTCGGCCGTTCGTGTAGTGTTGGCGCGGAAATGAGCTTCGCATTGCTCTTCGTCTAGCGTGAGGAGAGTCCGACGAGGGATTTCCTCAATTTCCCAGAATCGAGTCAAATCGTGGGAAAGAGTGTCCTCTGGAATGCAGTGATGCATTGAGAGGCGAGATGCTGCGTGTGGAGAAGCGCGAGAACGGAAAGCGTCGCGATCCGGGCGCGAGCAGGATCCAGAAATAATCCAGCCGAAAACGCTATCTTGAGCGATCGGGTGTCCTCGTGGGCCTTTACGCACGCCGTCGAGTATGAGGTCAGCGTAGACGTCCGCGCCGAGGATGAGATGGATCGCGGAGGAACTGAATGGGTCTGGATCCGCCCAATTGAGATGCGAGAGATGCGCGAGAGAACGCGAGTCGAGAAGACGCTTCGGAGAATACGTCGAGAGCGACGGAAGCACGAGAGCGACCGCGGAGATCGTAGGGATCGAGGATGTCCGGGGTGACACGCGGAGGCGCACAGCGTGACGCACTCGACCGGCATGCACGCCACCGACGGTCGAAATCGAGGTCTCGACCCGGAGGCGTTTCGCGCGCAGGAGGGAAACCATAGCTTCAGTAATGAAGCTCGCCTCTGATCCTTGGTCGATTAACGCGCGAACAGGGATCGATTGGCCCGACGGGACGTGAACTTGGACCCACGCGGTGGCGAGCAAGACGGCGGAGCGCGGCTCGGTCAGAGTGGACGCAAGATGAGAATTCACCTCTGGAAGAGGTGTCGATACCGGAGAAATCGACGCTGGGAGAGCCTCAGTGTCGTGGAGGAGTGAATGGTGTCGGTTATGACACACGCGGCACGTATATTTGCTCGGGCAATCCCGTACAAGATGCTTTGAGCTTAAGCAATTTTCGCATCTCGCGGAACGGTGTACGAGATCGCGCCGTTCGCGAGGGCTGCGTGCTTTAAATTGCGAACAAGAGCTGAGCATATGCGAAGCTCGACAGACGGGGCACGGAGGATTAGAGGTTTTATCCGACGGAGACGCAGTGGCGACATGGACGCGAGATCGACCGGCAGAGGACCGACTCGATGCGGCGGGAGACGCAGAAGAGTTCGCCGATGCACTGGGCGCGAATTCCTCGAGGGCGCGAACGCGAGAGTCGATGAATTTCGTCAGTGAGTCGAACGAAGGAGACTCGGCATCGTCACCTGTCTTGATTTTCCATGCCTTGCGAGTCGGCGCGTCCAACTTTTGTGACACGATATAAACGAGAAAGTCGTTCCAGAGATCGGCTGGGCCACGCCCGAGATTTTGAAGTGACGCTACAATAGTCGAAACACGGTCGCGTAGATTCTGAAGGTCGGACGCGGACTCACGAGGCAGCGCTGGCAAAGCGAGTAGTGACGTCAGATGCGAACTGAGGAGACGCCGAGGATTTTCGTAACGCGCGGTGAGCGCGTTCCACGCGATCTCAAAGTTGTCGGCCGTCACGGGGAGATTCCCGACGCATTCGAGGGCACGGCCCTTGAGCGACGACACGAGATAATGGAGGCGCGTGACCTTCGCGAGTGATTGATTCGCGATAATGAGCGCGGTGAAACGATCGCGGAACGTCTCCCACGCTTCATAACGGCCGTCGAATTCAGGTAACTGAATGCTCGGCAGGTGCGGAGCGGCGGTCGTGGGACTCGCTTGTCCGTCGGAAGAATAATTAGGACGACTTACAGAAGCGCCGGTGAGCTCGTCGAGCACGGCTTGCATGGAGGCCAGAGCATCGAGGTACGTTTCCTCCGTCGTCGAGAAAGAGTCATCGGAGAAGTACGGAAGCGCATCTTTCTTGTCCGATGAGGTGGAGGCGAGGAGTCGAGCGTGCCCGGCCTCGAACTGCGTCCAGTTGGCCTTCAGATGGTCCATCCGAGTCAGCAATGTCGAGCGGGTCCATTTTGCCTTCCCCAATTTATTGAGGTTGACGAGCGCGCGCTCGATCGCGCGCTGCGCCAACAGCTGACGTTCGAGAACTTCCTCCATAATGCGCGAGCTCTCTCTCGTTTCTTACTGACCACGTGGATGTTTGCGATCCGGCTCGAAGGACCAGAATGTTTCGGCGTCGACCGACGGTCGGAGCAGCCTGCTGCCGGGACCACTCAGATTTGAGCGCGCAAACGAATCCACAGGATGGGTCAATGAGAGGTTGAGACAGAGAGAGAGAGAGAGCGAGGATTAAAGGTGGAACTGCACTTTTAATAGAGTACTCGCACTTACAATGCGCCGTGAGAGGCGCGAGCCGGCGGACGAGCGGAGATCTTGAGCGAGCCAACTTCTGCCGTCGGATCGCGAAGCGGAGATCTTGAACGACACGAAACACGTGCCGTCGCGAGGCGGAAATCTTCGACGCGAACGACGGAGATCTTGGCGCGAAGCAGAAGGCTCGTAACGCGGCGCGAAAGAGCGCGAGAAAAATACAAACGAGTGTTTTGAGAGCGCGAGAGATCAGCGAACGGGCGCGAGAACTAGTACAGTACTATTCGAATATACCTTGACGACTGACGAAAGTTACAAGAGCGATGCGAGAGGCGAACATGAAGAGAGCGAGAAGGCACGCGCAGGTGCCTTAAATCACAAGGACCATCGAATGTGGAGCACCGTGATTGGTGCTCCCGAATCGGATAATCCTTGTTTGTCTCGATTTGAAGGATTCAAGCGTTGAAATCCGGTCAATTAGAGCGACACGCGTTCTTGCCGCGTGTTGACATACGAGACAAAAACCGTATGAAACAGCGGTCGCCCGCCAAGACAATAGCCGCCGAATTCCAACGCTTGAATCCTGAACACATATCACTGCCAGAAAGTACTGCCTCTTCCGTATATGGACGAGGAAAGGTATAAAGTCCATTAAAGTTGACAGAGATGACGAATTTTGGCAACATAAAATGGAGCCAAAATTGACGCGCTTTTATATAGATTGTATGTTGCCCGAAATAGTTGACAGTAGATATACGAGAGGCATGTCCATTCGGGAGCCCCAATATATTATCGAAGCAATACAAAATTCACAAAGAAAAAGAAAAGTTGCAACTGTTCGACGTTGAGCTGCACTTATTAGTGCAGCATCACTCACTCGATCAGCTGGTAATAAGAAATTTTAAAGTTATTACAATTACAGATCAAGGATCGTATATGATTCAAAACCTGTTCAACGTCGAATTGCACACATGCAAAAAAGTGTGCAGTATCGCTGATTCCATCAGCGAATGAAAATAATATTCAAATATTATACAGTTGCAATTATTCGACGTCGAATTGCACATACTAGTGCAGTACCACTGACTCGATCAGCTGGTAATATGAAATTATAAAGTTACTACAATTATAGCCCAAGGATCGTATGTGATCCAAAAGCTGTTCGACGTCGAACTGCACACATGCAAATAAGTGTGCAGAATCGCTGATTCATTTCAGCGACATTTTTGGCATGGTAACAATGGCCGACAGCTCTCCGCCTCACCCAGATTCCGAGGCGACAATGGATGCAGCATCAGCTGCTAATATAAGTAGACAAATGCAATTTTACTTTTCACACTGTCGCGTGGATTTCAACATTTTTCTCTTTTTCTATATTTGATTTCTGTTTCAGTTGCAGCCACGAATCATCTGGGCTGCTTCGTCGTCGAGACGATGAAGGACCACACTGGCCGATTGCTCTCCGCCTCACCCAGATTCCGAGGCGATAGTGGAAAGCCAGAGAAAGTATTCGACGAGCCACTATTGGTGAGTTACCGAAGCCACATATGTTTGTACAAAATAACAAAATATTTGTTAGATTGCTTCTTTTTAATTTACATTTTACATGTTTCAGAACAAGCTGAGGCGGGGTATCAAAAGGAACTCCCACTGAAGAGGCGGCCACGGCAGCCGCATCATTAATTTTACAATTTATTAATTATTTTAAAATTGTAATTTATTTATATTCTTTTTTATATATTTTATAATATTTATATTTTTTTTCGTCTATTTATATTTATATTCTATTATATTCACGTTTATATGTTTATTCTTTTTTTAATGTACGATTGTTTGTATTTTTCTTTTTTCGAATAAAAAAAATTATATTTATTCGTCGGATAAATTCTCGTCGAATAAAGATACTTTCTTTATTCGAACATTCCAATGAAGAATAAAAATTTTTTTATCTTTTATTAGTTAATCGAAATTTTTATGTAGATAAATATTTTGCCCAACTCTGCCATTTTGCATTATCCCGAAATAACATACGGATTCCGAACCCTTGAGATTCTCGGAAATACACGTACACGCCGACTTAGCGGTGTGTGACTGAGTCGAGGCAACGTGTTTACGTTGTCGGCCACACGTCATCCCGGACCCTTGCTATTCTCATTGATACACGTACGCGCCGACCTAGCGGTGTGTGAGTGTGTCGAGGCAACGTGTTTACGATGTCGGCCACACGACATCCCGGACCCTTGCTAGTCTCATCGGTACACGTACACGCCGACTTGGCGGTGTGTGAGCGTGCCGCGACACGGCTGTTCGAACGAAGCTACGGCAGGGCCGTCGTTTACGATGTCTGAATTTTGCAAATTACGCCTAGAAAACGCAAAAGTAGGACCTGCCGGTAGTCAAGCGATCTAGATTTATCTTTTATCTAACGCTTTTCACCCTTGAAAAGCCCGATCTTTGCATTATCGGGCCATAAATCGTGGCCTCCCGAACCCTTGCAACCTTGTACGATCTAGCGTTGTGTGCAGCACACCATGGCACAAGCACACGGCACGCACACGGCACGCACACGGCACACACACTGTCATTTGAGCTTCTCCTATGCAGCCGTTTGTAGCGTGAAGATCGCTAGGAAGCTTCTCCTAGTTCCTGTTTGGAGCGTGGCGACTCAAGGCCACGTAGGAAAACTGGCCCTTAACTTTAGAAGGGGGAACAGGGAACAGTTTTCGCGCATAGAATTTAATACGGGGATCCGATTTGACGGCTTGTCTAAAATCTGGAACGCTCGTTACGGGGAAAGAAATGGGGGTGAGCTTCCAGGTGGGGAGGGGGAGTGGCTCGATGGGTGGCGTTGATTGTTCTTCCTTCTCTTCGGCGATATGACTTCTTCTTCGGCTGCTTCTCCAGGGGTTGTTTGAAAGAACAGCTTCTTAAGCTGATTCAGTTGGTGTCGGCGTCCTCCGCGCCTAGTCTTCTTCTTCTTAATTACTCGAGATATTACAACGCCGGTCATTAGTATACTAACTATGTGCTTCTATAAGGGGGCAGCGTCTCAGTCTTCGTCCTCGTGCTAGTGACACGCACCGAGAGCAAGATCGTGGAGGCTGGGGTAGAGATTTCTAAGCTTAGCTTGTAGAGATCTTTTCCGTCTTCTGCTCTCGCCGCTAGGGGTACTTATAGGTATCCTCGAATATTTTTAGCAGCGAGAAAGCTCGGGTCCTGAGGGTGTATCTCAGGAGATTCAGTTTCTGAAGCGAGAAAAATGTTGGGTCCTTGACCATCTAGTTTCCGAAAAAGGAACTAAAAGGCCTGAAGAGAGAAAAAGCAAAAGTGGCTGTTAGAATGAATGGGACGGAGCACGATGAGGGCCAGAAAGATAGCATGATTGTATGCTTGAATGGTTGCGAGGGAGAAAATACTAGTCTTGTATTCGGCTGGGCGTGCGAGCGAGGCGGTATCTGTTTAGAGTGAGAGGGGAGATGCAATGGGTGCGAGTGAGAGCGCACTGGCCATTGGTGTGAGTGCGATCGCACTAGCGCTGAGAGTTAATGAGTGTGCGTGAGAGGTTTTGGGCTACGAGTACGAGAGAGATAGCGCCACTTCGTAGTTACTCTCTGGTTTCTGGGATGTCGCTGGTGTTCTCGTGATAAGTAGGGCGTGACTGTTGGTAAGAAGCTAAAGGTAAGTTTGCTGATATGATAATATATAGGTGGTGGATAACCGAAAGACGAACGGTAACGTCTAGAACGTAGGTATATAACTGGCAGATGGTAACATACAGGCGGTAGGTAACTGTTTAAGACGTAACGCAAGATATAATTATAAAATATAAAAGAACGCAGTATAAAGTAAGTTGTTAATGAACGAACGCATGTTTAATATATGTATATATGTAAAAGAACGCATGAGATATATATGTCGGGGCGTGATGGCAGCGATGCACCCCGTCGGCAACAACGCGTAACGCGTATAGGATTTAGTTTAATCGTAAAATAACGATTTACCGTACCCTGATAATTGCCCTGCGAAGGGGCAATAAAACAGTCACTGCGTACCTGCGCTACCCCTCTTCGCGCGCGGGGCAAAGGGAGATGCGAGACAGGGTGCCTGGAATGATGGGCTGGGACCCTGTTGAACGTGACCACGGGCGGCAGAATAGTTTGGGCAACGGTAGGCCGAACACCAGCTTTGAGGAAAGTCACTTTTCGTGGGTAGAAAACGTAAAGACGTACGCGAACATTCTGTGAGGCCCGTGTGCTCGTTGACGTGTCTCTCGTTGCACCACGAGATCGGGCATAGCGTGTACGTAGAGTCCATACGACAATCGCGTAAGCGCAAAAGGGTCGAATCGATGGAGAACGACGCTGGACAATCTCCGGCGGGTCCGAGGACGGAAGAGTCCGCCCAACCTCCGACATATATATGTATTGATAAATAATAAAACGCAAGAAGATTGTTTAATTAATAAAGAACGCATGTGTATTGTTATTTAATAATAGCTATACTTTAGATAATTAATATATGATAATGAAAGTAAGTAAAAGATATAATTATAATAACGGTAAGAGAATAGTCGTAGTATATAATATATGTATATGTATATTTATATGAATGAATATATGTATATATATTGTGACGGGTATCCGTCGGGGTGGAGGAAGTGCCGACTCAGCCGGCTGCCAGGGGTCGGTAGTGCCTCGAGGAGGAATGAAGAGTAGTCTTTTTCTGGTAGAATGCTTGTGTCTTTATTGTCCCTGTTATGTACAACGGTTGCCCTCAGGTGGCGTGATCGCGGCGGCGGATCGATAGCGCGACGGCGCGGTATCGCGGCGGCGGTTCGGACTCGCGACGGTCCTGCGGCGGTATCGCCTCGGGGTGTCGGGGAGTCGGTCAGGTTTAGCAGGACGGTCCCGCAGGCTTGCGCCCCTCGGGCGAGGGATTCCGGCCCGTTTGCACGGTGCCGGCTCGGACGAGTTTCCCGTAGGCTTGCGCCCCTCGGGGGAGGGATTCCGGCCCGTTTGCACGGTGCCGGCTCGGACGAGTTTCCCGTAGGCTTGCGCCCCTCGGGGGAGGGATTCCGGCCCGTTTGCACGGTGCCGGCTCGGACTAGTTTCCCGTAGGCTTGCGCCCCTCGGGGGAGGGATTCCTGCCCGTTTGCACGGTGTAGGCTCGGATGCGGGAACGGGGGTGTCTGGCGTGAACGGTGGTTTCGTTAGGAACGGGGTGCGGTGTGGTTGGAGGTACAGCGGAGGTCTTACGTGGCAGTAGCGGTGCTCGGCGGAGATCGGTTCTCGGACTCGCATCGGATGCCTTGCCTCAACTGCCCCGTTTGGCTGTTCTCGTGGCCTATTTATTCCTCCCACCGCCCACTTCCACTCGCGAGCAGCCGTATCGTCGCGGTGGCCACCTCGCGGCCGCGACGGGAGGCTGTGCTCGGCCGTGGTCTCGCGGCGCGCTCGCTGGGAGTGGGGCGGTAGTAGGCGCGGTGTTAGGCGGGGAAGTCGCGGGCCTTCGATATACCCGTTACAATATATATGTGTATATATACTGAGCGCGAGACTCTAGGTAGCGCGTAACATACGAGTGAGAACGCATCGTGCAAGCTTCACGGGCGCGAGAGAGATGTACGTGAAAGCTTATGAATGAAATATAACGGGATCGTTCCTGTGTGAATGAAGCGTAGCGGGGAACGCTCTTGTGAGGGAGACGCAAACCGGTACTGGCCGCGGGTGCGAGAGGGAAAGCGATAGCCGCGTGTGCGAGTGAGAACGCGGGACTATGCTGACCGTGGGTGCGAGTGAGACAGAGCTACTATAGTGAACGCTGCGCGTGCGAGAGAGAGGTACTATGTGTTGGTGCGAGAGACAGAGCTATTGGGGTCAGCGGCACGCGAGTGGTGGGGGTTAGCCGCGTTCAGCGTCAGGCAGGAGCGTCGAAAGTGTGTCTTCTGGGCGACTTTCGGCCAAATCGTTGCGTTTGCTGCATGAAATGCACGGGAACGTGACATCCTCTTAGCGGTGGGACTTAGAAAAATTTTCGTCCAACGTCCGACGCAGTAGTACATCCGTCCATTATTTGCTAATAACTCGGTAAATAATAGTAGTAGCGAGTTTGGTGTTATGATATATATTGTTAGAAACCGTCTATATCGCAGTGATCTCACGTCGAAAATCGTCTAGGACCGATACGGAAAAAGTTTCCTCTTAGCGGTGGGACTTAGAAAAATTTTCGTCCAACGTCCGACGGAGTAGTACATCCGTCCATTATTTGCTAATAACTCGGTAAATAATAGTAGTAGCGAGTTTGGTGTTATGATATATATTGTTAGAAGCCGTCTATATTACAGTGATATCACGTCGAAAATCGTCTAGGACCGTGTAACGGTGCATGCCTCGTTGCGTGGAGCGCGGCGAGGCGTGCGAGCCCTCCCCGGATTGGCTCAGCGGCCAGGGTTCTTTGGGGAGGGGGGACAAGGTGACTAAATGAGAAACGCTCAATTAAAGTAAAAAGAAATGATAATAGTTTATTATTAACTCTTTGCGGACGAGTGTCGGCAAATAGCCGCCCTAGTCTTTTTACCGTTGCGGACGAGTGTCGGCATATAGCCGCCCAATTCTCGTGCTGCGGCTGGCATATGTTTATCGTTCTGAACGATATAATACGCATAGTTATCCCTTTGCGGACGAGTGTCGGCCTATAGTCTTTGTATCGATAAGATCTTATCTTCCTTATAGTGTAAACTTACGATGCGAGACCATGGTGGGTTGTTTCATAGGTGATTGTTTCGAATTATATCAAACAAAGCACGAATATAAAACATCGCCTATGTCCAGGGTGTCAAAAAATTATATGTCACGGCCACCATAGCGTGATTCTACACCTACGATTTGGTGAAAATTGACATAAAAAAGTCCACGCAAAATTGACCTTGACCTTGAAAATCAAGGAAATCTTAGAAATCAATTCTTATAATTTTTGCAGCTTCTTTATTTGTCAATTTTTTACATCCAGCGCCAATATATAAGTAAATAGCGTACTATCATACAGCGGGTACCATCAGTAAGGAATCTCGTTCGGTATGAAATTATCATAATCATGATACTTCTATTTCCCTAACTACAGAATGAAAGAAAGAAGCTGCAAAAATGATAAGAAATGCAACATCATTTTTTAAGAGAACGGTTGAGATGCGACGGTTTCTTTCACAAAGTTGAACGTTATGACTAGTAGAACACGATTAAACAAAAAATTCTTGTTTTTTGACCTTGATTTTCAAGGTCGAGGTCAATTTTGCGGGGAGTTTTTTATGTCAATTTCCACAAAATCGTAGGTGTAGAATCACGTTATGGTGGCCGTGACATATAATTTTTTGACACCCTGTACAGACGACTAAATTTGTTTCTTTATGATTTTATTGGATTTTATAAAAATGTTATTTGAATAAAGCTTTAGATTTTATAACGCAAACGTGCGACGTGAACATTTTCTTTACTGCGCGCTCCAATACCTGTCGTCCACAGTGACGCTCGCCCGTCGAGCGCCCCCGTCCGCAAAGGGTTAATCTCGGTCGGCCGGATTCCCCGTTGGTCCGGCGACGGAGTCTCGGAGGGAGCCTATCTCTCGGCCGGCCTGGTTACAAAGAAACAAAATAAACTGTGAGTGTGGACGCCCGGTAACGACGCGAATCTAACGTAATTATTGCCGAATGACGCGAGCTTAACCTAATCGGTAGAACACCTAAATCTAGCGCACTTATCTCCTACTAACGCGGGCTTAATCTTAATCTATACGCGGAGCGTCGTTATCTCCGGTACTGGTACTGGTATCGGTGGTCCGGAGTATCGCGGTGGGCGCCGTCCGTCGGTGGACGGCGGCAGAAAACCGGAGTCGTGTTCGGTACGGTGCGCGGTACGGCGGTGCGGGGAACGCGGGGCGAGTCGGGCTCGCCTGGCGTCGGCACGGCGATCGGGCGTTCTCGGCGCGGTCCCGAACCCCCACGATTCCCGTCGCGCGGTCGCCTCAGCGAGGTGATCGGAACGGCCGCGGCCCAGCAAAAGATCGTGAATCGGTGACGTTTCCTGCGTCGGCTGGGCTCGCGGAGCGCGGAGAGGATTTGCGGGATTCGCGGAACGCTCCGTTTCTCGTCCCCGCGCGGCCGCGGCTCGAGTACGTAGACGCAGACGTAAACCTAGTGTCTACGACTCGAAACCGGCGAGGTCGCTCGTCCCCGGTAGTATACCGTGAGGCGAGCTCGACACGCTGCTGCGGTCGGTGGGAGACTAGACTCCTGGAGCGCGGCGCGGAATCTCCGGTCAGGAGCGCGGGATGCGGAAACGGGTCCGAGGAGTGGGGGATGACGATCCGGAGTGTCGAAACTACGGTGCTCTGAAAAGAGCAGGCCGTCGATCGACTGCCTCCCAGAACCTATTCGCGGTCTCGGTTTCGGCGTATGGGACGTAAACCCACGTACGCCTCGGCCGGTCCCAGCGCTTCGGCGTGTTCGTCCGGTAGTATACCGAGGCTAGCATGATTCTGCGGGGCTGCGAGAGGATCTGGGCTCGGGTGTTCGCCCGAGAGCTGCTCCAGAGCAACTCCGCTCTCGGGTGGTTTCGTCGCGATCTTTATAGCCCGAGCGCGGACCTCGTGTGCTCGTTCGCGAATCTTCGGTACACGTCGAGTGGTCCGCGCCCGGGCCGGATTCGCGGATTGGCGCGCGGCTGGTCCTAGTCGGTGATTGGTGCGGGCATGGTCGCAAACTCGCTCGCAACGAGACGTACGTGCCTCGTTGCAACCGATACGGAAAAAGTTTCCTCTTAGCGGTGGGACTTAGAAAAATTTCCAGAGTTGTGTCGACGGAGTAGTACATCCGTCCATTATTTGCTAATAACTCGGTAAATAATAGTAGTAGCGAGTTTGGTGTTATGATATATATTGTTAGAAACCGTCTATATTACAGTGATATCACGTCGAAAATCGTCTAGGACCGATACGTAATAATTTTCCTCTTAGTGGTGGGACTTAGACAAATTTTCAAAGTTCGGTGAATTATGAAAAGTTGGTTATTTTGTGTAAAATAACATAGAAATGTTAAAATTTATCTGTAGTAATCGGAATGAGTACACTTTAAATCCTTTAACGAGGATCCATTGGAGGGCAAGTCTGGTGCCAGCAGCCGCGGTAAGTCCAGCTCCAATAGCGTATATTAAAGTTGTTGCGGTTAAAAAGCTCGTAGTTGAATCTGTGTGTCACAGAGTCGGTTCACCGCTCGCGGTGTTTAACTGGCATTATGTGGTACGTCCTACCGGTGGGCTTGCTCTTCACGGGGCGGTCCAACTAATATCCCATCGCGGTGCTCTTCACTGAGTGTCGAGGTAGGCCGGTACGTTTACTTTGAACAAATTAGAGTGCTCAAAGTAGGCTATCTTCGCCTGAATACTGTGTGCATGGAATAATGGAATAGGACATCGGTTCTATTTTGTTGGTTTTCGGAACCCCGAGGTAATGATTAATTGGGACAGATGGGGGCATTCGTATTGCGACATTAGAGGTGAAATTCTTGGATCGTCGCAAGACGGACAGAAGCGAAAGCATTTGCCAAAAATGTTAGAGGTAAATGTTAGAGTTAACTGTGAAAGTTAGAGGTTCGAAGGCGATCAGATACCGCCCTAGTTCTAACCATAAACGATGCCAGCTAGCGATCCGCCGAAGTTCCTACGATGACTCGGCGGGCAGCTTCCGGGAAACTAAAGCTTTTGGGTTCCGGGGGAAGTATGGTTGCAAAGCTGAAACTTAAAGGAATTGAGGGAAGGGCACCACCAGGAGTGCAGCCTGCGGCTTAATTTGACTCAACACGGGAAACCTCACCAGGCCCGGACACCGGAAGGATTGACAGATTGTTCGCGATCGCGCGAACGTTCGCGGTAAAACATGACCACAGGTTTACGGCATGGGGCCCTGCGGCGACCTCCCGGTCCTTCGTAGGACACATTGAAAGCCCACGGTTTTCACCCCTCCGTGTGAGCCTTACCGGCATGGAAGGCCCTGTCAGGATCCGAAGATCCCGCCGGCATCGCCTCACACATCATTGGGACTACTTATCGCGGAATGCCCCTCGCTCCGTTAGCAACACACAACTATGTGTGTTCCCAGGGTCCACTACGAGGAGGTGAAGCGAGAGGACTTTAGACCTGTGAGATCCCTCAAATAGAGAGGACGGCTCGACAGTAGGACAGATGGTCCTACTATAGAGGGCTCAGGTCCTCGGACCTGTAACCGTACATTCCTTTCTTGACTGCGTTGATTCGATTTATCCCTGTTCCGACGACTTAAGGGTTATTTATACTAAGACACGGGGGCCGGTTACTACTCCCAATTCCCAAAGCGTGTCAATTCGCGAAGGAGATGGATTCGTGCCTCCAGGCACTGGAAAGCGGCGAGGTTTGGACGAGACAAATAAAGCTTGTAGACAAATTTCTGGTAAAAGGGCAGTATATTCTTGGAAGAACTATTTATACTCTTTCGAAGAGCGATCTCTCCGATATGCTCGGAGACGAGCTATTTGTTTACAGGACGGCCCGTGATCTTTCCCGACGTACGGGGCAATAAATTCCTTTATGATGACGCGCTGAATACCGCGTATCGGTAATCCGCACCGAATTCTGGTAACACGTAAACACGCAGTGTATACCGTGTTACGACGCACGCAGTTCGCTCGCTTTGCCTCTACCCCTGGTTTTTCAATGAACGATTTTAACGATTTGAATGCGGATCGCGCCTCGCGATATGCGAATTCGCGACCTGTCTAACCAACCGTGCACCCGGCCGCAAATGCGTACGAGTAGTCCGGTTGGAGACACACACACTAAAAACCCCTGGCACTCCACGCGCCCAAGAAGTTTACTCTTCAGCACAATACGTGGCCTCCGAGCAATCTCCGTATCGGTAGCGGCAGAATGACAAGAATCGTGCACAGTCCGCTCGCTCTAATCCGACCCGTGTGCCCGACGCAGTGACGGTTGAACGACTCGTTTCGACCTCGTAACCGATCGAAGGCGAACCTGTCAGACCACCCAAGTATCTGGCCGAATTCTCGTACAAATGGCCCAAGTGGAGACACACACTAAAAACGCCTGGCACTCCACGCGACCAAGAAGTTCACTCTTCAGCACGATACGTGGCCTCCGAGCAATCTCCGTGTAAGTAGCGGCAGAATGACAAGGATTGTGCAGGGTTCGGTCGTATCGAATCGACCCGAAGGGAAATTGTGAGTTCGTTCGAGCAATCCGTATGCGTACTAAGCACTGCACGATTGTGGACTTGTCAGACCATCCATACACTCGTCCGAATACTCATATGAGTGGTATGGATAGAGACGCACACCAAGCCGTAAGTCACGCCACGCTACCAAGGACTATGCTCTTCAGCACGATACGTGGCCTCCGAACGTATTCCTTGTTGATGGCGGCAGAATGATCACGACCGTGCAATTCCTACCGAAGCAGTGATGGGCATTTCGAACGAGAACCACGCTATTTACGATGACGAAGTGTCCACTCGGTACCACGATTACGACGAACGATTTATAAATTCTAAATAACCCGTGATAATTCCACAGAACACAAACTGCGTCTTAATCGTCGGCAATGCCACAGCGCAGTTTGCACCTGTGACTCCTCGGTTTGAGGCGCTTACGCGTCGAGGATAGAACAGTCGGTTTGCCTGTTCTATCGGGTCGGTTTGACCCCTCGATCGCCTACCGTGTTTCGCCGACGGGACACTTCGCGAACGCGTGCGGCTAGAACCGCTTCCAGATGTAGAGTGATCTATCTGCGGCACGCATCGACCTCCTTCGATCGGTATCGAGTGGGGATCGATGCGTGCGCATTGCGACAAGTGTCGCGATATCTCGCGGTCCTTCTCTCCGTCAGGACTCGCGGGTTACGTCACCGAGTGTTACGGTGGGGTTGACATCGACGTTCGATATATGGGGTGTATCGATATGTAACCTGTACGGTTACATATTACCCCCTCCCCCACGCTCGAGATTACCAGTGCAGGTACGCAGTTTATATGCATTGGGAATCTCGAACACGACCACGGAGATCCGTAAAGACAATTCAGTTTTTGTAGCAACGCAGGAACCACGCAAAAAAAAATATAACGAGAATGTAACGCAGTCAAAAAAAAAAAATTATCACAATGTTCTGACCTGAACGAACTGAAATGTTCCTTTTGCTAATACTAAATGCATCGCAGTCTTAACAAGAGAAAAGAGAGAAAAAAAAATAAATAAAATACATATATAAATGTGGCAGTAGCGTTATGTGCTGTGACGTGGCATATTTGTCCACGTCCCGCCGATCAAGGTCGAAAGACCGGGCCACCCTTTGGCGGCACCGCGGCAACAACGGCTGCCGTGATCGATCTCCCTGGGAGCACCCGAGACCCCAGATCGAGAAATTGACGCGGTTGAAACGCCGCGCCACTTGGCGCGACGAGAAGTTGCAGGACCGTGGCCGGGTCCCTGGGGGGCCCGGATACTTTTCACTTCTCCCAGGAGCGCGGAAAATCCGGAAAGGAACGCTGAGGGGCCGGCTACAAAGGACGCCCGCAAGGATACATCGAGGACGACACCGAGCCCGGGTTTGCCAACCCGGAGGCGCCGCCGAGGAATTACGGATCAGAGAAGGCCTTCGTCTCGACCTCGTCGTCGCCTCGCCCGGAAAAATTGAAGAGGATCCGTGAAGGGATAGGCCCGAGGTCTTCCTCAGCGGGAGTTAGCCAATCGACGCGTGTCATCGGAAGAGCGTTAACCAATAAGTTTGTTGCCGGAGGCCCCGGACCGCTAGGTGCGGCCCTGCCGCGTGCGAGCGAGTAATAGGTCCGAGCGTCGCGTGGGAGCGGGAAAAATGAGGAAAGTGGGGGACGCCTCGCTTCCGCGTTTGCGAGGCTTCGCGAAATGGGTCACTGTGCCGCCAGATCTAGTCGGGTTTAGACTTTTTACAATTGCCTAAGAGAGTCAGTTTTTGTACGACCTATTGCTGCCGGAAGGACGTGGTAACGCTGCAGACCACCGAGCGAGCGACACAGCTTATTAACCACGCTGCCGGGTGGTAAGTGCCGACTAGGCTTTTCGTGCCCTTATTATTTTCGCGTTGGCTCGGTAAGCGTTTTGCGAATCGGCCGGACTTCCCGTCGAAATAAAGACGGAATCTCGCCCGCCGGGAATCGCGGTTCGAGGGAATTCGCGAAGGGGGTGAGACCGTCCGTCGGTCATCGGGCGAGAGATTCGTTCCGATACCGACCCTTGGCGATATTTGCGAATCTGGGGGTGACCCACGGTGGGACGACGCGACGTAGGCCGTACCGCCGTTTCCGGCTGTTTCCGACGGTCACAGTCTTTAGAACTTTGCTGCCGCGTATTCTATCGGAATCCGGTCGCTTCTCGACCGGCTAATTGCCACTCGTAGCTGCCGTACATCGCGCCCACGATCGGATTCGACGCGTAGGAGAGTAGCATCGGGAGAAATAAGCGCGAGCGACCGTCCAACTGTCGAACTATTGTACTATACCGCGCGGGCTTCGTTTCCATCGCTGCCGGGTCGCCCCGGCAGCCTTCTGTAATCAGCAAGATTAATAAATGTAAAGTCGAAGCCCATTCTCGTCTATCTTTCTTTCGTGAGAAACCTTTCCGCCGCGGGAAACGTCCCGCATTCCCTCCGCGTAGTTTCCTGGCCCAGGCTGCCGCTATTCAGGCCCTCGCGCGGTTCTCGTAGGTTCGGCCGAATAATTAGCGTCTCGCGTAATCTTCGAAATTGTTCGTGTGACACTTGCGAGTGTCTGGCGCCCGTTTCGAGTCCCGAACCTGGTAAAGTCTTCCGTCGGGGAAAAAGTCGAACCTACGGGATACCGTTTGTCACCGGGCGAAACACGTTCCGCGCGGCCGAACGTGCCTAACCCGTCGTGGCCCCGGTTTTCGTCTAATAGTTTTCGTCAAATAGATCGCAGATATGTACGCAAAGGAGACCGCAAAAAACAAAACTCAAAGCAAAGTACAAAACAAAGTAAAGTACTAAAGTACTTAATGATTGCTCAGTCTTTGTTGCGAAAATAAAAAAAAATGGCGTATCGCAGTGTTTCAACGGAAACGTCACGATGTTCGACCGCGCCGTGTGTCTCGCTAAACAAAAATTCTAAACTCTCGCTAAGAGAAAAAAATATATATGCAGCTGTAGTGCTGTACGCGTAACTTAAAATGTACTTTTGGCGACTGCGAGATCACTTGAATTCGATAACTAAACTGACTACGATCTTAGTCATTACAGTATAAGGAAAAATATTTATGGCGATGAAACAAAAAAGAAAGGAATAAAAGCACTGTCATTTATGACCTGCTAAGCAGTATCTTACCGCAACGCAATGTAAAAGAAAGAGAAAAACCAAAAAAAAGTCTGTATGTGCATGAAACTTCACTAACCACTTTCTTCGTGGACCATGTGGATCACTGCAGCGTCTCTACTCCCCTGTCGGTGGCGACTCCAGGAGTTTGTTAATGGCACTCTTCGTAAGGGCCAACAGTCCTAGTGGATCCCGGGGATTTAGGTCGGGGACTTCCACTGTAGGATCGTCTTCCCACCGGCATGACTCCCAAGACTCGTCGTGGTCAGTGTCGGGTGCTGCAGGTGGCTCACGAGTTTCCCGTGGTTCTTCCGGGATCACCTCCCATGACAGGTCCAAGTCGGCTGTTTTCGTGCCCCCGGTTTTGGCGGTGCCTGGCCTCTCTTCCTCCGGTTTCTGGTCCTCTTCGTCCAGAATTTTCCCTCGTCCGAGGCTTGCCCACGTTTTCCGTGGCATTGCCGGTCCCCCTTGTGGTGTCTGCGTTTGCGCCGGCACCATTTTTACACGGGCCTGGGTGGCCACTCCGGCTGCGTACCGTCGCCTCCTGCACCTGATTATATCTTACTTGCGAAATATATTAATAATTTGATTCCTTTTCAGATTGCACGTAAAGAGAAAGTATGTAGATTATTGTTTGAGATATATTTAAGCACAGTCTCACATTCTATACATGTAACACGATCTCTATATCTTACATCTTTATTTCATATCTTACATGTAATTCGCCGTCTCCACTTTACATTGTTTTAAAATTGTACATATACTCAGGACAATAAACCGACACGAACGACGCTGTTGACGTTGCGCACCCGGCGGCCTCTCGCCTCGCCCCCCAGAACCCGCGAGTGCCACGGGTGGACCGAGTAGCTCGAACACCGCGGGGGGCAAGGGGCGAGCGAGAGGTGTCGCGCGCAACGAGTTCAGTTCAGTTCACGTGTTCAATTGGGATCGACAATTGATGCACTAATGGTGGCCTCATCATTATGGACTATCTCTTCAAATATTTTCTTATTTCCTCTAGGAATATGTAATTTCTCCCATGAACCGGGAACGGCTTTCCTCAATTCGATTTCTACTCTATCACAAAACATATTAACTCTACTATCTGCAACACAGACAACCTGCAAATATAAAATTATAAATATGTAGTGTGATACTTTGTTGAAAGATTGTTTAAGACTTCAAATACCTACCCCTTCTAATTCTAAGTCGCGAAAATATCTAGAATTATCTTCTGGGAATGATAAATCCACAATTAAACGTACAGGATTCACCTTAACTTCCGAGTAGAAATATGGCATATACTTGTTAGCCAAAACAATAACCAGAATTGTTCGTGGCTGGATGTATCCCAGAATGGGGGATTTCTGCTCGAGGTTGGTCGAACCGAAAGAAAACTAGCTTTTTGAAAAGTGAACACGTGATGTGGTCGTGTCTTTATTATAAGTTACGCGATCGCGCACTTAATGTGAACGTATGTGACTTTGCGGTTGGAAATAAAGGTGGTTGAAATAACCGATGGGTTTAATGAAACCTTCAAAATACAAAAATCGGTCCGCGTGCATGGCGCAAGGCAAAACTCAGGACAATTGGTCGCACGTGGTTTCTCTACAACGACAGAGACGAAAATGAGAGCGAGACGAGTGCGTAACGAGCCGACGTTCGTCTTGCCTAGTCTTGGGGGAGGGGACCACCGGCCTAATTAATTGGCACGCGTGTGTGCGCTCGCACGGGAATCGCGAATTGCGAAGTCGCGGACTCGGCCGAGTCGACGAATCGCGTCATTACGTTCGCGACGGCTGAGCTGCCAAACCGGCGCGATGTTCAAATCTGAACACACCGGCCCCTCTATTGAATGAATTCATTCAACGAACCGTACCGGTGGGAATCGGTGCGGCACACGCGCGGTGGCGGGGTTTGTGCCTTTCGGCACGGTGTTACGCATTTCACGTACGCAGTGCGTTACAAAGTGTCCAATTTGAGCGACGTGACAACCAGAGTTGATGGTTGGTGAGACGACATCGCGATGGAAAGGACGGTAAGCGCGACTTAACCTAATTATTCTAACTTAATCTAATTATTTACACTATGTACACGTTGTATATGGACTAGATACGACTATTTACAAAATTTTCCGTGCAAGTGTCGCATGGTGTCGAGAGGTTATGTTCGGTCATAACACTGACGACGGCGTAGTCGGTTTGGACGCAGTGGTAACGAGAGGGGATGAACTGCGGTGTTCATCGTGCTCGTTGATGGCAACTGGCAAGAAACAAATTTTGGCGAGAGGACGTTTGTACTCGGATCTGCTGGTCCTTATAGTGACGACTCGGGTGAGCCCGTCCTCTCCAGGGTGGCAGGCCGTGATCCGTCCAAGTTCCCACGTGCTGGGCGGCAGTGCTGTGTTCCGGAGAAGCACCATTTGCCCCACCTTTGCGAGACCTTGGACCGTTCTCCACTTCGGACGTTGTTGCAGCGTATGGAGGTAATCGTTTGACCACGATTTCCAAACGTTCTCGGTAATGCGTTGTACCAGTTGCCACCGCGAGAGTCGGTTTTCGGCGAGGTGTACCACGCTAGGTTGAGGCTCAGTAACGATCGCAGTGCCGATTAAGAAATGCCCCGGTGTCAAGACTTGGTAGTCGTCGATGTTGTCGGATACGGCGGATATTGGTCGCGAGTTAAGGCAGGCTTCGACTTGGCATAGGAGCGTCGTCATTTCCTCGGCAGTGAGTGTGTGGGACCCCATGCAGCGTTTAACATGATACTTCACGCTCTTTACGGCGGCTTCCCACAGCCCACCGAAATGAGGTGCAGCGGGAGGCAAAAAATGCCACTGCACTCCCCTCACGGCGGTATGGTTCGCGAAATCTATGTTTTGCGATGCTAATCGAATCGCGGTAGAGAGCTCGCGGTTTGCTCCTTGGAACGTGGTGCCATTATCGGAATAAATGGCTCTAGGCCTTCCTCGACGCGAAATAAAGCGGTGATACGCGGCGACAAACGTACTAGCCGAATAGTCGTTTACCAATTCAATGTAAACTGCCTTAACTGCCATGCATACAAAGACAGCTATGTATGTGGGAGCGCGAGCGTTCCCTCCGCGAAGGCGTCTCGATGCGACGTTTCGGAACGTTGCGATCGTTCCCGCCATAGAGACGCATCGGTGATTCGGGAAGCTTCGAGAAGCGTGGCGACCGTTGCGATCATCGAAGATTCGAGAACGCGGAAAAACAAATAAAACGCGCGGAGGCGCCGGGCCTGGGGGTCTTTCGTCTTCGAACCACGAGCGTGAGCAGTTGATTATACGTTGAACATATTTTCTGGACCTTTCATATTAAATTCTTGTTTTGTTGAACACTTGTAACGAGTCCGTTTCCCGGCGGATCTCGCACAACGGATTTCCTCGCGGCCGGATTTGGCTCGCCGTGCCAGGGTTCACGCCGGATAACGCGAGGGTCACGGCGGGGTGCGGGCGGTCGATCAGGACGGTTCCGTGTCGCGTTCACGCGGAATGTTCGCCACTGTCCCGGCTTCGCATTTCGGCGGTCGGCGGTCGCGGTTCGTGACTCGTATCACGGCGGGGTCGGGGCCGTACGCGGCGGCGTATCCGGACCAGGGTAATTTCGGCGGGCGGAGAGCCCGTGCCCCAGGACGGCCGGCGTGGTGCCGGTCGCGGGTGGTTCGCTCTCCGAGGGTGTGGGGACGGGAGCGGAGGTACCGAGTGATAGAATGGAGGGCTACTCACCCTGGATCCGGTCTCGATCGCTCGGCGGTCGGGTCGGCGTTTCGGGAGGCTCGGCACGCTGCGGCGTGGCCGGTGCGGTGGTCTGCTGACACACGTCGGTTCACTCCCGGGTAAACTATCGATGCTACTTTTACGCGGACTACGCGGGTTAGACTCCGGCGGCTTCGGGGTCGCGGCAGAGCGGTCTTCGGCGGGATCCGGCGGTTCGCGTTCGGTTCGGTTCGCACTTGTCGTAGCATGCGTCCGTACTTGCGCGTGGCGGAAAGCCAAAGAGACCGTTTTCCGGCTCGGCTCTTTCGTCTTCACGGCGAGGGGTGTGGTGCGGTACGGTTCGCGGCCGGTTTTTCCGGCGTCGTCCGGTATCCGGCGCGGCGGTACTTCGTCATGGCGGGTTCCGGTTCCCGCCAAGATCGGTTCGGTGGTGCGGGGATCGCAGGGGCGCTCGCGGGTGCCGGCGGATCTCGGTATCCGTCGGCCGCGTTCGGCTCGGAACAGGCCTGGCGCAGCCAGGTCTGTTACACACTTTGTTAGTCCGTTACCCGTCTCAATCCTACATGTATGCTTTATGCGTTTTGTAGCCTCGACCGGGCGTGGTGCGAATTAAAATTGGCCCTGCATAGTCGACTCCGGTATTGATGAAAGCCCTCCTTTCAGGTGTGACTCTCGCTGTCGGAAGGTCTCCCATGAGTTCGGTAGGTACTGCGGCCTTTTCACGTGTGCAGGCAACGCACTGATACAATACTGCACGGACAGTGGCTCTCGCTCTCACAATCCAGTACTCTCTCCGCAGCACTGAGAGCGTGAGCTGTGGTCCTCCGTGGAGTGTTTGGAGGTGAGTATCGCGAATGATTAAACTTAAAAGGCGATGAGAGCGGAGAATAATTGGATTTTTTCTCCAGCCGGGAGCGAGGAGTGCCTTAATCTCCCTCTTGCTGTTATGAGCCCGTCGTCGTCGATAAATGGCATCAATGAGCCGATTGCGCTGGTCTTCGACAATGGGCGGTTGTTGGACAGCTGGGTTTGTTCGGACGGGAAGGTCTCGGCCTGCATGGTCTTTAACCAGAAGATTTTGGCTTTTGAGATTTCTTCTGGGAGCAGGACAAGCGGAGATTGGGACTTGGGATTTCTGGACGTCGAGTGCTCGCGGTCGCGTTTTCGAGCTGCAGCGGTGAATCGGAGCACGTACGCTGTTACGCGAAGGAGCTTCGGCCACGACGAGTAGCGTTCGGCCAGCTTCCAGGACTCGGTGGTTGCGGTAACGCATGACGGGACGGTAGATCGTTCTTCGCGACACGTATCGGGTGGTAACGAAGGCATCGTCTTTGGCCACTTTTCTTCCGACTCGCGTAGCCACTGTGGACCGGGCCACCACAAAGGGTGGTTTTCTAATTCCGATGGGAGGAGGCCACGGGACGCGCAGTGGGCAGGATTCTCCTCGGTGGAGAGGTGACGCTATGAAGCATCGGGCAAGGCTTCGTGAATCTTAGTCACTCGGTTTGCGATGAATGTTTTAAGCTGGTTTGGTGGTTTACTGAGCCACCACAGAGTGATGCTTGAATCGCTCCAGCAGAAAACATCGAAGCGATGTGATCGAAGTGCCTTTTGGACGGTACAGAGAAGTTCGGCGAGTAGCAATGCTGCGGACAGTTCGAGTCGCGGAACAGAAATTGTCTTTACGGGAGCGACTCGGGTTTTTGCCGTGAATAACCCGATATCAACTGTGCCGTTATCCTTTATGCTACGTTGATAAACAACCGCGGCGTAGGCTTTGGTCGAGGCATCGGCGAAACCGTGCAACTCGCGACTGACGATAGCACCGGAAGCTATTTGACGCGGGATTGACAGCTCTTTCACGCAGGGAAGTTGGTTGCAATATAATTTCCATTGCTCTGAGATTTCGCGCGGGGCGTCGTTGTCCCACTCGCAGCGCGCTTGCCAAAGCTGCTGCATGATAACTTTGGCGGTGACAACGACGGGAGCGATCCATCCAAACGGGTCATAGAGCTTCGCGATAACAGATAGGATTGATCGTTTTGTTCGCGGCGCATCCGGGATCGTGACAGATGTTATTTGAAATCTGTCCTGGACTGGGTTCCACGCGATCCCAAGGACGGAGAGTGTATCGCCGTTAGCAAAATCCTTTCCGCCAGCTAAGCCATGATCGGACGGATCTATATCTGATAGGAGCGCGGGGCCGTTACTGGCCCATTTCCTCAAGCGAAATCCGCCTTTTTCGAGAAGTCGGATTAATTGGTCGCGATGCGAGCGGAGCTGAGTTGGGTCATCAGCTCCGAAGAGGCAATCGTCCACGTATGTCTGCTCGTGGATGATCGGTATCGCGAGAGGAAAATTATGCCCTTCGTCGCGAGCGAGCTGTTGCAAAACCCGAATAGCTTGATACGGGGCGGACGTAGTACCGTATGTCACGGTGAGTAATTGATACTCGGAGATCGGTTCGCCCGGTTGTTCTCGCCATAGAATGCGTTGGAAATCAACGTCGGCGTCATGCATCAGGATTTGGCGGTACATCTTAGCGACATCGGCGGTGTATACGAATTCGTATTGCCTCCATCGCATTAGAATAGCCGACAGGTCCTGCTGCAGTTTCGGTCCGCTCAACAGTAAGTCATTTAATGACTGACCGTTGGTGGTTTTCCGCGATGCGTTAAAAACAACTCGCGTGCCAGTGGTCTCGCTGTGGTCGCGACGTACCGCGTGGTGGGGAATGTAATATCCGGGAGCCGCGATGGCACTAGATTCTACGCGCCTCATGTGCCCGAGCGATTCGTACTCTCGCTTGAATTCTCTGTACTCGTCAGCTAGGGACTTATCGCGACGAAAACGATTTTCTAATTGGAAGAGATGCCTCGTCGCGGCGGAACGCGAATCTCCTAACACCGGTTGAGTCGTTTTGAATGGCAAGCGAACGATATACCGTCCGGTGGTTGACCGTGTGTGCGTTGTCTGGAAGTGGTGTTCGCATAACTCAGCGTCGGGGGACAACGCGGGTTTATCGGTTATCGCTTCAACCTCCCAAAATTTCCGACTGCTCTCATCCAGCCGCTCGAAAACCGCGCCGTGATGCACGTCGATTCGCGTCGGAATTGAGGAAGGGATGATGGGACCGGACATGATCCAACCCAATGTCGTCGACTGCGCAATGGGTTCGTCATCGCCACGTCTGCGCAACTCACCGGTGAGCAGCTGGCCGTAGAGGTCAGCTCCGATAAGTAATTCAATGGGGTCCGAACTCATGGGATCGTCGTCGGCGAATTTTAACCCTGCAAGGTAACCCAAATTAGTGATGCTTACGTTGGACTGCGGCGTATACCTAGTTATATTTTGCAGTATAATTGCCGTAGTCGAATATGCAGTCTCAACTTGATCCGTGGACGAGAGACGCACGATCGCTGAGTGCGTTGAAGTCGACACTGATGATCCGATCCCGGACGCAGACGGACTGCTGATCGCGCTTCAGTCGGATTCGGCGTGATAGGGCAGCGGTGATCAGTGTCGCGACAGAGCCCTGATCCAGCAACGCACGCGCTTTTATGGGGTAACCGCTGATCGAGTACACATGTACTCGCGCTGTCGAAAGTAAGACAGAACGGTTAGTACATGTTTTCGTGACAGTGTGAGAACTTGTCTCGCTCGTGTTTTGGTTAGAGGTCGCCGAGTCATCCTGACCGCTTTTGTTTTGCTTCAGCGATTTGGTTGGAAAGTGCAGGAGCGTGTGGTGGCGCTGGTGACACTCCTTACATTGGTGGACGCTCCGGCACTGAGCGCCGTCGTGTTTCACGGAGAAGCAATTCAGGCATCGACGTTGCGATTTTATGAAGTTATATCTTTCGGTTGGCGTTTTCGCGAGGAATTGATCGCATTTGTAAATTAAATGCCCGCCCTTGCACACTGGACAAGTGATTGCAACAGCGGTGGCGGCGTGAGCGGGAAGGACCCTCGATTTGGTGGGTTTGGTGTTTAGATCGATCGGTCTTTCTTTTTGAAGTGGAATAATAAATTCCAGCGCGCTAATTCGCGACTCGAGAAACTCGTCGAAATGGTTATACGCGGGATACTCTGTTGTGGTTACCAAAGTTAATTCCCACGCTTTGCGAGAGGATCGATCTAAGCGCTGTACCCCGAGAAACACCAAAATGTCGTTCCAAGAATCAACCGGGCGGTTTAAATTCTTAAGCGCTTGGATGGCTCCGTTCAACCGATCGCGAAGGTTGCGTAATTCCTTCGGCGACTCGGTTGAAACGGTTGGCAAGGAAACCAGAGCGTGGAGGTGTGTTGTTATTAGTCGACGGTGGTTCGCGTATCGCGATATGATAATTTTCCACGCTATGTCGAAATTCGCGGCTGTGATGGGAAGATGCATTATCGCGGCTTTCGCTTCACCTTTGAGCGCGGAACACAGATACTGCATCTTCTTTACACTAGACAGATTTGTATTTGTCGTTACCATGGACGCGAATTGATCGTGGAAGCTCTCCCAGAGGTCGAGGGCGCCGTCGAACGTTGGCAGCTGCAGGCTTGGAAGATGGCTGCCGGAACGGGATGTCGAAGCGGTCGTCTTTCCTTCGTCTGCAGGGTTTGGCCTCGTTGGGGCCAGACCAGTGAGCCACTCCGCCATGAAGTCCATGGTCTCGTTGTAGGTAGTCTCGCTGGCGGCGAAATGGTCGTCCGTTTAGTAAGGGATGGTCGCCTTCTCCTTGTCGCTCACGAGGTCGTGCAGCTGGGCGTCCAATCTCGTGCATTCGGCGAAGATTTCCTTCACCGTTTGCATGCGGCTTTTCGTGACCGCGGCGGTCATCTTTTCTTTACCCAATTTTTTAAAATTGGGTAGAGCGCGCTCGATTGACCGCATTGCGCACGTCTGCTTCGTCAGCGTGGATGTTAACGCACTCATGTTCACTTGTGGCCTTTCGGTTCACTTCAACTGAATTTTCCGCGACGAAATCCGGCTCGAAGGAACAAAAATGTTCGTGGCTGGATCTATCCCAGAATGGGGGAATTCTGCTCAAGGTTGGTCGAACCGAAAGAAAACTAGCTTTTTGTTCGCGATCGCGCGAACGTTCGCGGTGGGGTTTTCGTCTCGCGCTCCTCTTGCCCCGCCGTGACGTCGGCCACCGAACGTGGTGTCGCGGAAAGCCGTTACGCCAGCTCGCGTTACCCCCGTCTTTCCCCTCGGGATCCATCGATCGCGACCCAATAATCGACCATGGATCATCGCGTGATCCAAAAAGGACCAATACGCGACTTCCAGGAAGGCAGAATTCGGTCGCGCTCCGAATTCTGCTTCCTTCTTCGCTGTGCAACCGTCGTGCGACTCGGTCCTGTTTCTCTGCGCTCTTTCTAATCGTTGGGTTTAAACTCGTTATTCAACGCGTTATTCTGTATATATCTTGTATATTTCAAAGTACAGTGTTCGTACATTTTCACATTCATTTCACGTTCATACAGTTCAAAATACAGTCCACTTTCATCCAAAATAAACGTGTTCGTCACAGACTCTTTTTCACTCAACTTCGACGCACAGCGCTGTGCGATTCCGGCTCCTCCTCATTTCATGTATCGTTCGGTCGGCGACCTTTTCCGATACACTTTTTGAAAAGTGAACACGTGGTGTGGTCGTGTCTTTATTATAAGTCACACGGTCGCGCACTTAATGTGAACGTATGTAACTTTGCGGTTGGCAATAAAGGTGGTTGAAATAACCGGTGGGTTTAATGAAACCTTCAAAATACAAAAGTCGGTCCGCGTGCGTGGCGCAAGGCAAAACTCGGGACAATTGGTCGCACGTGGTTTCTCTAGAACGACAGAGACGGAAATGAGAGCGAGACGAACGCGTAACGAGCCGAGTATAAACCTTTATAAAAAAGTCTCTATCCCAAGTTATCGTAACGTGGCGATGGGAAACTCCCGGAGTAAGCGCCGGGGGTGGGCGGTGGATGCACCAGCCCTTAAGCGTTGTACAACCTCGGGACACCTGCCGACCTCCCATTGTACCTAGGCTTACCGGGGCATGCGGCTCTGCCACGGTGGACACCCCTTTCCGCGTGCTGTATTTAGGGTATCAAGTGAGGCGCTTCCAGAAATGGGGGCGTAGTAACCAGGCCCGCTAATGATAATGTTAAAGGATGCAGTAGGAGTCGTGGAGGGAGTTAAGAAACTTCGATGCGAGCACTGTGGTGTTCTAAATATATCGTCTATTTTATTCAAAACTTGCGTGAGTCACTTATTAACTAATACCGTCACCAACTTAAGACTATGAGTAACACAAAGTAAGAAAACTATAACTAAACGAGGCGCGGAGACCCGAAGAAGCGCAACGAGTTTCCTTTTGTTAAGCGAAACAGCAAGACTCTAGCTAAGCGATGCGTGTTAGAGAGCGCAATTCAAAGGACTAATTATATAACGAATTATCGGGAGTCGGTTGCGCTGAAGGTGGTGGGGAGAGGTGACGAGAGGCTCGGTGGTCTAGCGCCTTGTTATGTTTGGGCATTCCCGTCACCTCTCTTGCCCCTGGCCCAGACTTGGGTCTCGTGCCGCCGCGGAGCTCGCGTGATCCGAAACAGATAACTATGGATTTTTCAAAGGACGTGCCTCGGAGAAATCTTGAAGAGGTTGTCGAGGGGTTACCACGCCCGGAAGTAGTCGTGGAGAGATTGGTGGTGCCAGCACCATCGAAGATGGGACCACCCTCGGCCCCGACCGACCTAAGCTCCGGCCTGGGAAGGGAACGCCGGGAGGTGATAACCCGGACCTGGAGGGGGACAGAGCCTCGGTGAAGTCGACCAAGTAGGCTCGCCCCTCCTGCAGCGGCGCGGCGCGCGAAACGCCCACTGACCGCGACTCCGGGGAGGACCTCACCGACCCCGTCGGTGGATAAACGGCCACGACCCGTGTATCAGCCCTGGCCGGAGATCCGAAGCCTCCTCCTGGGGGAGTTGTCCGCCCAGATCGTGGAGCGTGGCCTCGAGATCGAGGATATGGCGGGCAGATGCGGGAACCTGAAGGGTACCTTTCAAAAGGCCTTCAGGGACAACTCCCGCATCATCGTAGAGTCTGCGCGGGAGCTGAAGCGGAGCCGCTGCCGGCTCCGTCCCCTCCGATCCCGCTAATGCCGCGCTACTGGAGAGGTGTGCGGCCCTCGAGAGGGAGCTGAGAGGGACGCGTGAGACGCTTGAGGCCATCAAGGGGGAGCTGATGGCCATGAAGCGACTGCGCGACGCTTCCACCCTCCCCCCCGGCCGGAAATACCAGCCCCCAGCTCCAGCGGGGATACCACGGCGGTGGGCGTGATGGCGCAAATGCAGGCGCTCCTGGAAGCGGGGCTGAACTCCATCCGCGACGAGATGCGGGTGGAGCTGCGGCGCGAGGTCGTGGCCGTTGCCTCGGCCTCGGGCGCGCATGGGGCCCCTCAACCGCCGTCCCCCGTGCCTCCGGTGCCGCCGACGCACGCCCTTGACCCGGTGGCGCGAGCGGCGACGAAGAAAAAGAAGAAGAAGAAGAAAAAGAAGGCGGGGGGAACACCCCTGCAGTCCCTGCAATCTCTCTACTAAGGATCTGAGTATTTTTGGTTGCTCGAGAAACGAAATTGGCAGCTAGTAGCAAATTAAGTTGGATTAGGGAAAATTGCAAAGCGTACAAGGGCGTTCAAAATGTTAACGCTATGTTTCCTCGGCAAGAAGCTTTCTATAAATAATTAATTAAATAAGTAATTAATTATTATAACCCAACCCCAAAATAGAGTAGAAAAACAATAAAAACCTAGGAAGAAGGAAACCGTTACGAGGCGAAAGACCGGGTTGAGGTCGAGCCACCCGAAATTTTGTAGCGTTAGACGGACTTGAGTGCTCGAAGAGAACGGTCGATTGCGAAATTGGCCAGTTTTCGAGTAGAGATTGGGAAGTTGATATTAAAGTATTAGATAGTGTTATTGAAAGGAACAATGCTAACGAACGCGAACATTCAAAAGGGACAAAATAAATTTTAATATTCACGGTAAACCAGCTACAAGTGAAGTGAAATAACTTTCGAAGGAAAACTCGAACAGTTACCCCTGACCCGGGATAAACCGCGATAAACATTGAATTAGTGGACAATAAACAGAATAGACAGTAGCCAAAGTGAAGTGTTTAAAAAAGAAAAGTGGACTAAAGATTAAGGTTAGATATAGGGAAAACGTAGGCTAGAGTTAGAAAAGTAGAATAGGTTAGTATAGGTTAATGTAAATATAGATATAGAATAGTGTAGATTTTAAATGATACGATAGGACAGATGTATAAACACTTCGAAATACTCCGATCGTAAAGAAAATCTGTACCAGGATATTTCCGAGGGTGGGGAGTAACCAAGGGTGAATTCGGAGAAGTATTCTCCCCCCTGGGGACAAATTTCCGAAATCCCCACTCTTTTAGGAGTGGGGATCACTCTTTGAGTGCTCGGCCCGGGCTTCACAACGAGCCGTATCTCGAAGAGATAGAAAGACTTTTAGTTTCGGCATATAACGGGTGTCCGAGAAATATATTTGCGAAAAATTTGTTCTGAGGGCGTGGGCGTGTGTGGGGTGGGATCGTAAGACAGTAGCGGGGACAGGGTAACTGGGTTCCCCCCTGGTGAAAAGAAAATCCCCACCCCCCGCACCGTTTTCGAGATAACGGTACCTACAAGGAGAAGGGCTGGGTCCACAAAAAACTCAATACAGGCCGATTGCTAGGTAGCCCTAGGGCTATCCAAAACCGTCAAAAAAGTGGGGCTTAATAAAGAAAAATCCCCCACTTCCCTCTTGCGCGGACCCCCGATTTGGACTATTTTTAGTTAATAAGTTAGAGAGAGAGGGAGCGATAGTTTTAGGCAATTGCGGAAATAGTTGTATAACAGCGATAGATTTAGAATTAGACTTAGATTCAGATTAAGCAATGTAAAAACTTGGAAGTGAATAAACTGTAAGAAATAGCTCATAAAAAAAGGTGCTCTCCGACCATGGTTGCTTCGGACAGTAGCTGCACAAGATGGGGCGGGAACCGACTGCGCAGTGCCACCACTGCGGTGAAGGCGTTGACACGACGCGGCACACCTTAGAGAAGTGCCCGGCCTGGGCCGAGCCACGCCGTCCCCTTAGAGACGCAGTGGGCAGCTGGGACACTCGCTGGCGGCCATGATCGACCACATGGTCGCCGGCGAGAGGTCGTGGATGGCGGTGGCCTCCTTCTCCGAAGGCGTGATGACGGAGAAGGAGGCCGCCGGGCGGGCCCGGGAGCGGGACCCGGGCTCCGCTAGGAGAGTATGGTAGCGGGGTCGACCCCCGCTCCGACGTGTGACCCCACGAGGGGGGCGACGAGGGATGGGAGGGCGCGGGGGTCTCCCCCGCACCAAATGGTGCCCCCGGGAGTGGGGGTCGGCGCGGGGGGACTCCCCGCGTCCTGATGTGCCCCCGTCATGGGGGGCGGTGGATTTGGGGGCCCGGGATGTGAGCTGACCCGGGCCTCCGGGGGGAGCGTGGCTCCCCCCGTGTAGGGACGGCACCCACCGGGATTATATTTTTCGGTGTGGGGGGGGGGGGGTACCGGTCCGTCCCTCCCGTAGGGGAGGGGGATCCGTGGCGAGTTTTGGGTGGAAAGGTTCGGTGCGTGCCGGATCGCGCCTCCGACGGCCCTTCCTTCCGGTGGCGGCGTCTTCTTGCCTCGGCCGAGGATGGTTATTTCGGGACACCAACCCCGAGCGGGGCACGAAGACTCCGGGAGCTGTGGGCGGACCGTGCTGGGGCTCGGGAAGCCCAATCCGAAGGCTCCAGGGATGGGGACACCGGGGGGGGTCCCTCCGCCCGGAGTCTTGTAGAGTAGGAATTGGGGGAGGCTAACAACCTCCCCGGGGTATGATGATAGCTGGGGGGTGTCCTGTTGAGTACTCGCGTGATGCAGGCACCTCCCCTTTAGCTTAGGTGGGCATGAGGTTTTAGTGGGTAGCCTCTGGGGATTGTCCCCAGGTGTAGTCCCACATAACCCCGGCTTCCCCCAGGGAGCCGGGGTATGCGAAAAGCATTTCCTCGCGAAAAAAGGATAGGTTCCTCAGGTGGGTGCTAGGGTTAGAGAGGTGCACGCCGGGGTGTATGGTAAGGGAAGAGCTGCAGAGGGAGATGTTGAGGGGGATGGCGGGGTTAAGCGCGTGGGGCTACGAAAAGAAGCTGAGGAAGGGGAAAGGGGGGGAGCTAGCAAGACTATGTTGGGAGCAGTTAAGAGGAAGGGATAGAAGGGGGGTGGTAACTGGTTGGGAGAAGGAGGGACGGGGATTTTGGGGAGGGAGGGGGTGGACAGCGGAGGAGGCGGAGGTTTTGATGGAGGAGAGGATAGAGACAGTGAGTGGGGAGATAGTGAAGAGGGAGAAGAGGAAGCAGCAGGAGGAGAGATGGGAAAAGATAGGAAGAGGAAGGTACAACAGGTGGTATGGGAGGGTGAAGGGAGAGGGGATACCAGGTTATTTGAGGAAAGGGTGGGGAGATAGCAGATGGCAAAGGGTGGCCAGGTACAGGTTGGGAAATGAGATGAGAGGTGGTAAGTATGGGTTGGAGGAGGAGGAGAAATTATGTAGGGTGTGTGGGTGGGAGACGGAAACGTGGAAGCACTTGTGGGAAATGTGTATGGGAGGGGGTGAAGGAAGAGGTTGGCAGGGGATGATGGGGGAAGTATTAGGGGAGGAAGCAGAAGGAGAGGAATGGCTGAGGAAGGTGGATGAGTGGAGAAAGAGCATGAGTGGAAGAGGCACGGGAGATGTTACATGAAGGGAGTGAATGAGTAAGAATGGAATGAAAGAGAAGAGCAACCGGAAGAGGGGGTCCAGGAGGTCTTAGGGAAGGATGAGTGAGGTTAGGAAAGGGGGATCAGAGAGATATGAATGTGTGGGAGAGGGTGAAATAAGAACGCGGGGTGACATTAGGCGTAAGATCTCTCTCTCTCTCTCTCTCTCTCTCTCTCTCTCATGTATATAGGATAAGTTAAGCTAAGCTAGTTAAGTTAAGTTAAGTTAGGATAAGTTTAACAATAAGTTTAGGTTAAGAGCGATCGCAAGAAGGAGAAGTGTAAATGATTGTAACCCCGAGGGGAATCAATAAAGGATATATATATAATGTCTCTTTCTTTTATGTGGCGTTTTGTGGGTGAATAAACCAAATTGATTTTCACTATAAATAGAGATGATATTTATTAAACAATAATTAAACAATATTTATAATATTTACAGATCCATTACCTATAAATAGAGAAATGGCATTTACGGCCTATTCTTCCCTATATTTCTTACTAATAGTATTTAATACTTTTCAGTCTCAATCTCTCTCTTATCCTCGTGCACGTGTTTCTCGTCTCCTCTGTAATCTAACCTACCTACCCGTCCCGCGACAAACTTCAAGAGGGTTTGTAAAGTAGTATCCGTACTACTTTATATCTCCCCACCGCGGAAAGAGTTTTTCTCTGGCTACAAAATCCTTCAACAAGTCTGCTAGTATTCCTCATGATTTTCTTCATCATCGTCGTTGATGCTTTCTGGTATTGGAATGAGCTTCGTAATGTGAAAAATGTTTGATTCTTCTTTCTTGTGCCCTGTATTAATTCTGTAAATGGAGTTGGATAATTTTTCTTTTATTTCAAAAGGTCCGATTTTTAGTTCATCTAATTTCTTTCTGTTTAATCTATGTCCATTTTCTACGTACACTCGATCTCCACCGTTGAATTCCATTTTTTTTCTATTTTTATCGAATAATGTTTTGTTGTAATTATGCGATTTAATGGTTCTGTCTAAAGCAAGCTTTCTGTCTTGGTATAAGTTGTTTTTTATTTCTTGATGGAGTTCTTCGGGTACAATTGTTGTGTTTTTTCCTTGCATTAAATATATCGGTGCAAAACCTGTTATTGTATGTTCCGTTTCATTGTATTTCCTTGTGCATTCTTGTGCTATTGTTGTCCATGCCCGGTTTCTTGTTTGTTCGTTAATTTTGCATCTTATTTTGTTGACTAAAGTTTGGTTTAGTCTTTCATTGAGGCCATTAGAAAATGGTGAGTTAACTGCCGTGAATATTATTGGAATATTTTTCTCTTTTAAGAATGTTTTAAATTCTTTTGAATTTATTCCTGGATATTGATCCGACAAGATTATACCAATTTCGTTATTATCTGTGACCATCTTGATTAGTTTTATAAAATCGTTTGCGTTCTGTGTCTTGGATGTTAGAATATATCCATATCTCGTAAAATGGTCCACCAAAAGGTGTAGATATTTTTTGGTTGATCTGGATCCGCCGAATCCTCCGATTGTGTCAATTGACATAATCTCGAATGGCTCTTTTGCAGGTCCTAAATGTGACATTAATCCATTTTTCCTTTGTCCTCTCGATTTGTTTCTTATACATATTACACAATTTTTACAAATGTGTTTTATATTTTCTGTTAATTTTTTTGCTGTATAATATGGTGTAATTTTATTTTCCATTTGTTTTATTCCTATGTGGCAGTATTCTTCGTGTACTTTTTTAATAAATTCTTTACTAAAATTTTCTGATAAGACTATTTTTTCTTTTCTGTTTACTTTTTTATAGTATACGTTATTTTTTTTTATCATCTTATTTGTTTTATTTTGCAGTTCTTTGTTTTTTTCCTGGTCTATAATTATATCTTTTAGCTTGATTAAGTTTATAGTTTTTAATGTTTTGTTTTCCTTAGCTTCTAATACTGGGTTTCTACTAAGACAATCGGCTTCTAAATTGCATTTTCCTGGGGCATATTTAACTATGAAATCATATTGCGATAGATAATATGTTAGATCTCCTAACTCTTCATCTGTTCTCGACTTTATATTTAGGTTTTCTAGGGGTTTATGATCTGAATAAACTATGAACGATTTTCCCATTAGCAAGTATTGCCAATAATTTATCGCCTCTTTTATTGCAAGACATTCTAGGTATATTGCTTTCTTCTTTTTTTGACTATTATTCAATTTTCTTGAAAAGTATGCTACTGGTTTCTCTTCATTATTTGGTTGTCTTTGTTTCATTACTGCTCCTATGCCTAGTAAACTCGCATCCGTGTAAATGTAAATCGGTAGATCTGGGTCGTATATTTCTAATACAGGTTGAGAGCATAATAATTTTTTCATATTTTCAAATGCTTTTTCACATTCTTCGGTCCAAATAAATTTCTGTCCTTTTCTCAATAGGTTGTGTAGTGGATCCAATATTCTGGCTATGTTTGGTATATATTTATTATAGAAATTCACTTTTCCTAAGAATTGTCTGACGTTTTTTTGTGTTCTTGGAGTCGGAAAGTCTTTTATTGCAATCAAGTTATCGTTCATTGGTCTTATTGAATTATTACCAATTATATGTCCCAGATATTTTACTGAATTCTCTGCAAATTTGCATTTAGTGAATTTTAGTCTAAATCCTTCTTCTCTTATTGCTTCTAGTAATTTTGTTAAGTGGTGTATGTGGTCTGTAAAATTCTTAGAAAATACTAGTATGTCATCTATGTAATTTACTGTGAAATTTGTAAGTTTGTGTTTCCTGATTATGTTGCTTAATATTCTTTGGAATATTGCTGGCGATGTTTTTAGCCCAAATGGTAGACACGTCCATTGATAGTGTCCTTCCTGCGTGACAAACGCTGTTTTTTTCTATCTTTTATTCGTAAAGGAATCGACCAGAACGCTGAATTAATGTCAAATGTTGAGAAAAATTTGCAATTTCTAGCTTTTACCATTAAATCTTCTATTAGCGGAAAGGGTTGTGATTGTGGTACAACTATCTTATTTAAGTCTCTAAAATCGCAACACAATCTTGTTTTTCTATTTTCTTCTCTCTTGTACGCTAGAGTTACTGGAGCCGCGAAGGGGCTGTATGATTCTTCTATCAGATTATTTTCTAATAATTTTGCAACCTGTGCTTCTATCTCCTTTTTGTCTTCAATGCTGCATTTGTATGGTCTTTTGCTACAGAATTTGTCCATTAATAGATCAATTCTAGCCTCATAATTTTTCACCCTCCCTACATCGTATTTATCTTTGGCAAATATTGCACTATACTTTTCTATTAATTTGTTTATTTCTGTTTTTCTTTTATAGTCTAGATGATCTATAGCAATTCTAAAATTTGATGTATTTATATGTTCGTTAAAATTTATGAAATACTTATCTGTAGTTTTGTTATCTTTATTTCTTCCTAAGTTCTCTTTTGTGATATCCTTATATATTTTTTGTTTGATTTCCAAATTTTCATCCTGTATTAATTGGAATTTCTTTAATTCTTTATTTAATTTTATCCAAATTTTCCTCGATTGGTGTCTCAATTTGATAGTGGCTCTTGCTCTCTGAAACGCTTCTGTTTTTATCAGTTCTGTATGATATGCCGCATATTGGTGCTCCTCTGGGATGCCATAAACCTCTCCACGTGGCGTTTCAATTGAGGTTATGGCATAGATGTTTGATTTTGGATCTTGACCTGCTTTTATCTCAATTTCAAAACGTAGTTTATCCATTGTTCTAGTAAGCAAAATGCCGTTTTATAATGTCTCTTTCTTTTATGTGGCGTTTTGTGGGTGAATAAACCAAATTGGGTTTCACTATAAATAGAGATGATATTTATTAAACAATAATTAAACAATATTTATAATATTTACAGATCCATAACCTATAAATAGAGAAACGGCATTTACGGCCTATTCTTCCCTATATTTCTTACTAATAGTATTTAATACTTTTCAGTCTCAATCTCTCTCTTATCCTCGTGCACGTGTTTCTCGTCTCCTCTGTAATCTAACCTACCTACCCGTCCCGCGACAAACTTTAAGAGGGTTTGTAAAGTAGTATCCGTACTACTTTATATATATCGTATCGTGTCGAAGAGCTCCAGAGCGGGAGATCGCACCCGCCCACTCCGGACCATCTGGTAACCCGAACCGCCGGGCGTAATAAAAGGAATCTATTTTTCCATATCCGTTGTCAATTCATTTCGAAACACCCGCGCCCTCTCCACAACCCTGGCCGCTGAGCGAATCCAGGAGAGGGCATCCGCGAGCACCGCTCGCGCTTCACGCGAGCGACGCTCCATCGTTACGAAGGCAGACTCGGTCTGTCTTAGAAATAGGTTTCCTTCTTCGCTGTTCAACCGTCGTGCGATTCGGTCACTTTTGTACTACGCTCTTTCTAGTCGTCTCGTTCGGTCGCAATCAACGCGTTATTTTGTATATATATGTAATGTGTGATTGAATTATTTGTTGAACGTCAAAGGATTGTAGAGAATAACAAACAGAAACGTTTCACTGTAAAAATACAAGTGTTTTTATTAATTAAACTGTTTGAGATTGGCTGAATGTGTCGGCAGCGTTTCCGCGCCGACGCGGATCGGCGCCCCGCAATTGGCTGGATCGCGGAGAGAAGCGAGATCAGGAATCGATTATTAGATCGCTCTCTAATTGGCCCGCGCCGACGAGACGGGTTACGATCGATTATCATCGTTTCGCCGGCCCGCTCGCTCGTCCAGTTCGTTTCTAACGCTCTATCAAACTATCTCGCAATCGATCTTGATCTCGACCTCTTGTTCGCGTGAACGCCTCGCGTCTTTTTGACCGGTTTCGTGCTACAAGAGCTATCTACGGCTCCCGAAATAGACGGGAGATATCCACGTCAAGCTAACTGTTCAAACGTGTTTATTTGTGTTTACAAACTGTACAAAGTAATCGGTTATAGTTCGACGATCCTCGCGGTGAAATAAAGTCGTTGTGTCAGTAAACCGCGGCTCTTTAGTGTTCGCCTTCCGATCCCAAACATTTGGTCCTTCGAGCCGGATCCAGTATACAGTCCACTAAAAGCAAACGTTAAATATATCGTAAAAGACTTCGGTTGAATTCGTGAAGGAGACAATGGCTGACCTTGTCGACGAACAACGTACGCTCGCGCAGCGAATCTCCCGCGTCGCGATCAACCTTAAGAAGAAGGGTAAGGCGAACATTACTCTGGGAATGCTTCGGGCGGCTCACTCTTCGATCCAAGAATTCTGGGCTGACTTCTCCCAGGGGGATCTAAAAATAAGAAAAGCGGCTAAGAACGACGCCAAGTTGAGGGATAGCGCTTACATCGCGGAAGACGAATTCAGCGATGTACATACAACATATTTGGAGCAAGCTGGAGTTCTCCTCGACATGATCGCCGAATTTGAAACGGCGGCAGCCGTTAAGGTGCCCTCTGATTCGAACGTAACGCCCGGCGAGGCGACGTTCCAGAGGTCACGCGCAGTGTTGCCAAAGATGGCTCTCCCTACTTTCGAGGGTCACTACAAGGACTGGCCATCCTTCCGCGACTTGTTTACCTCGCTTATAATCAACGACTCTTCGTTGTCTCCGGTGGAGCGCCTGCATTACTTGAATACATGCATGAAGGGCGAAGCCATGGCGCTTCTGAAGAACATTCGAACTACGAATGACAATTTCAACATCGCGTGGAATAAGTTGGAGGATCGCTTCAACAATCCCCGGCTGCTCGTTCAGGCGCAAATAAGAGCTCTATCTTCTGTAGCTCCGCTGCGCAAGGAGTCGGCCGCTGAGATGAAACGTCTCTTTAACGAAACGTTCGATGCCATTGACGCGCTTGAGAATCTTGGCCGGCCTGTCACTAATGCAGTCGACTGGATCGTCGAATTGACAGTCGAGCGATGGGATCGGCAATCGCGTCGGGAATGGGAGGATTCTCTCAAGCACTCCAAGGACCATCCTACGCTGGAACAGCTGAGAACCTTTATGGAAGGGCGCATACAAACGTGTGAAGCGCTCGAACCTCAGACGGACGAAGCGTCCGACGGGAGGAAAGTCAACGTGAAATCTGCGAAGGTGCATACGATGTCCAAGGCGAGTTCGTCCGCGAAGGTCTGTGCATTGTGCCAGGGCAATCATTTTGTCCTGTATTGTGGCCGGTACCAGGCGAAGACTGCTGCCGAGCGGAAGGAAACAGCCAAGACACTGAACCTGTGTTTTAACTGTCTCGGGAAGCATCCTGCGAGTGAGTGCACGTCCTCCAAGCGATGCCAAAAGTGCGAAGGAAAGCACCACACGACTATCCACGAGGCCGCACCATCCACCAAGTCAACGAAGTCTCCGGAAGCCTTCGTGCAGCACGTCTCCATGCACGTGAGTCGCTCCTCCTTCTCAGTTCTCCTCAGTACAGCGCGCGTAGCAGTTTCAGGCCCACGGGGACAGGGCTGCTCAGCTCGTTCTCTTATTGACCCTGGCAGTGAAGTCTCCCTCATCACGGAAGCGCTCGCGCAGCGGCTCGGTGTCAAGCGGAGCCAAGCTCGAGTTCCGCTTCTCGGCGTCGGAGGTGCAAGGGCAAAGTTCACACGAGGGAAAACCACGCTGGTCATATCTCCCCCTGGCAGAGGAGAACTCCGCTTCCAGATCCCTGTCTATATCCTGCCTGAGCTCTCGCGATACCGGCCGTACAACTTACCTACTCGAGTCGATTGGCCGCATATCCGAGGACTGGAGCTCGCCGATCCGGGGTACCACCTAGCCGATCCAGTCGACATCCTGATAGGAGCGGACTCCTACAACATCATCCTTCGAGAGGGGGTCAGACGGGGGCCGCCACACACTCCTGTAGCGCAGGAAACGGCTCTGGGTTGGATCCTCACCGGAGGCATCGACTCGGGAAACGCCGATGGGTCATCGAGCAGGGCGGAGGTTCCGGTCCATCACTGCAATATAGACCGCGAATTAATAGAGTTTCTCACCAGGTTCTGGGAGCAGGAGGAAGTCGAAACTTCGATTCCAGCCACCGCTGACGACAGGAAGGCAGAAAAGCACTTCCTAGACACTCACCAACGGCTTCCTGACGGACGGTTCATGGTGCGTCTGCCGTTTGCAAGGACACCAGAACTGGGAGACTCTCGCCTCATCGCACTGCGTACACTGGACTCGCTGAGCTCCAGATTCCAGCGTTCTGCCGAATTCCGCCAAGCTTACGGTGAATTTCTGGCAACCTACGAAGCTCTGGGGCATATGGCCGCGACGGCGCATCCAATTTCCCGCACCATGGAGTAATGCGGGAATCGAGCACCACGACGAAACTCAGGGTTGTCTTCAACGGCTCGAAGGCATCCTCCAACGGGAAGTCTCTGAATGAGTTTCTGCTTCGGGGACCTAACTTGCTGCCGAATCTCGCGGACATCCTTCTACGCTGGCGGCGGTATGCTCTCGTGTTCACAGCGGACATAGAGAAGATGTACCGACAGATCATCGTCCATCCTGACGACCGGAAATGGCAGAGGATCCTGTGGAGGCCTGCAGGGAAAAGCAGCGTCGTTGACTACGATCTCAACACGGTCACGTACGGACTCACCAGTGCTCCATATCTGGCGATCCGATGCTTGCACCAACTGGCTAAGGTGGAGGCACAGCGTTTCCCCTTGGGATCTGGCATCTTACTCGAGGAGGTCTACATGGACGACGTCCTCACTGGGGCGGACACACCCTCAGAGGCTAAAGCCAAACAAAGGGAACTACGGGAGCTCCTCATGGCGGGCGGTTTTCCTCTGCGCAAGTGGGCTGCCAACGCGCCGGGTCTACTTGAAGGACTGTCCCGCGACGAGAGGAAGGGCATCGTCGAGTGGGACTCTCCCACGCTCCACAGCGTCCTAGGTATCAAGTGGTTGCCCTCATCTGATTGTTTCCAGGTCTCCGCTGTGAAGTCTCTTCCGAGCTCGGGATTCACCAAGCGTGCAGTACTCAGCGGGACAGCGCAGCTGTTCGACCCACTCGGCTGGCTGGCGCCAGTCACGATCGTAGCCAAGGTGCTGATCCAGTCCCTGTGGCTCCTGAAGGTCGATTGGGACACGCCACTACCGGAGAAGGAGGAAAAGCTGTGGCGACAGTTCCAGAATGGAATCCCGGAACTGCAGCATCTCCAGGTACCGCGATGGCTCGGAACCAGCTCCTGCAGTTCGCCTCCCGAACTCCATGGGTTCGCTGATGCCTCCGAGCGCGCCTATGCTGCGGTGGTCTACTCCCGCAGCGTCAACCCGGAGGGAGTGGCGACGGTGTCGCTCATCATCGCCAAGTCTAAGGTGGCTCCTCTGAAAAGGGTCTCGCTGCCAAGACTGGAACTCTGCGCCGCTTTCCTGCTGACCAGACTCGTCGAACACGTCGTCCGGGTGCTGGACTGGCCGTCCGTCGACGTACATCTGTGGTCGGATTCCGCGGTGGCTCTCAGCTGGATCCGAGGACATCCCACACGCTGGCCCACTTACGTGGCCAACAGGGTCACCGAGATCCAGAGGATGCTTCCAGCGGCGAAGTGGCACCACATCCGGAGCGCGGAGAATCCGGCGGACTGTGCCTCCCGAGGGTTATCTCCGGCGGAACTACCGAAGTTCTCGCTGTGGTGGCGAGGACCCGAGTGGCTCGCCTCACCCGGTCCACTTCCAGAGGAAACCAGGTCAGAGGCAACGCACGAAGCAGAGGAGCACCAGGTTCTGCACGTCACCAGCCGGGAGAAGAGCAGTTCCTCGGAACTAGTCGAACGCTTCTCAAGTTTGAATCGGCTGCTCCGGGTCCTGGCCTGGTGCCGCCGATGGGTTCCTGGAAATCGACAAGGAGAGTCATTCATCACGGCAGCCGAGATTCGGACAAGCAAACTCACCCTTCTACGACTGGAACAGGCCGCAGCGTTCGCGGAGGACATCGCCAACCTTCGGAAGGGTCGACCGCTAGCCGCCAGAAGCCGGCTAGCCAAGCTGTGTCCAATCCTGGACAAAGACGGGGTGCTGCGCGTGGGAGGGCGGATACAGGCCGCGAACCTCCCATACGACCGGACTCATCCCGCGATCCTTCCTGACGAATCCTCCTTAGCTAGGTTGTGGGTCGATGCTGCCCACAAACGATGCTTGCATGGAGGAACACAGCTCACACTGGCTACGCTGCGCCAGGAGTGCTGGATCCTCAAGGGTCGCCACTTAGTTAAGGCCTGCATCCATCGGTGCACCACCTGTATACGCTGGAAAGGCCAAACAGCCCCGCCAAGAATGGGAAACCTTCCATTATCTCGAATAACGCCTAGTCGTCCCTTTTTCAGATCAGGCATCGACTACGCAGGACCCATACACGTGCGAACCAGTCGGGGTCGTGGCAAGCTGACCTCGAAGGGATACATCGCGGTATTTATCTGTCTGGCCACCAGGGCTGTCCACCTGGAGGCTGTCTCGGATGGGTCCACCGAAACCTTCTTGGCAGCACTGCGGAGGTTTATCTCTCGGCGAGGCCGATGCGCAGAACTTCACAGCGACTGTGGTCGAAACTTCATCGGAGCCAACCACGAGCTCCGAACGCTACTAAAGCAATCCGTGGCACAGGGAGGTGGCCCATTCGCTGCAGCTTCCAGGGAGGGCATCACCTGGAAATTCAATCCCCCTCCCGCTCCACACTTTGGGGGCATCTGGGAAGCGGCCGTCAAATCGGTCAAGCACCACCTGCGGAGGCTCATCGGCGAACAGCGGCTTTCCTTCGAGGAGCTTGCCACGCTCCTGACTGGTATCGAAGCCTGTTTAAATTCTAGGCCAATACTACCGCTGTCCGATGACCCTGAGGATCCAGCAGCTCTAACTCCGGGACATTTCCTAGTCGGGGAACCGCTCCTCGCTATTCCAGAGCCCAGCCTCGAGGAATTGCCAGTCTCACGGTTATCTCGGTGGCAGTTGGTACAGCAGATGCAGCAGCACTTTTGGAGGCGCTGGTCCCGGGAGTATCTGAATTCACTGCAACCGAGGGGCAAGTGGCGACGAGATCAAGCATGGGTCAAGGCCGGGTCCCTCTGCCTAGTAAAAAACGAAATACTGCCACCCACACAATGGCCACTAGCGCGCGTCGTCCACGTACACCCGGGGCCAGACGGCTCGACTCGCGTGGTCACTTTACGCACCTCCACTTCACAACTGCTGCGACCGGTGCACAAGCTCATCCCGCTCCTGGCTCCGGAAATCGATGAGACTGGCCACGGGAACAACCTCGAGGCTGGACTCTCGGCGTAACTAAAAAAAATCATGTAACTTTTTCATTTCGTGGTCGATTCACCTCATTCCATCATGAAGTCATTTCACTCACCTGGTACATAGCTCACTCTGTAAATCATCACTGCATCACTCGGCACCATCTTCGCGTTCACTCGTCACTTGTAACTTCGTAAATTACTACGCACTTCTTTCTGTTGTAGAAACTACGCAACACGTTGCTGACCCATTCAGCCGAGCCATTCATCTGTTTCGCATCTCCCCACCACCTCCACACAGCGGTTTAATTTCGTCATTGGCTGACGAGGCGGGCGGAAATGTTTGAGATTGGCTGAATGTGTCGGCAGCGTTTCCGCGCCGACGCGGATCGGCGCCCCGCAATTGGCTGGATCGCGGAGAGAAGCGAGATCAGGAATCGATTATTAGATCGCTCTCTAATTGGCCCGCGCCGACGAGACGGGTTACGATCGATTATCATCGTTTCGCCGGCCCGCTTGCTCGTCCAGTTCGTTTCTAACGCTCTATCAAACTATCTCGCAATCGATCTTGATCTCGACCTCTTGTTCGCGTGAACGCCTCGCGTCTTTTTGACCGGTTTCGTGCTACAAGAGCTATCTACGGCTCCCGAAATAGACGGGAGATATCCACGTCAAGCTAACTGTTCAAACGTGTTTATTTGTGTTTACAAACTGTACAAAGTAATCGGTTATAGTTCGACGATCCTCGCGGTGAAATAAAGTCGTTGTGTCAGTAAACCGCGGCTCTTTAGTGTTCGCCTTCCGATCCCAAACATAAACTATTTGCCTAATCTATTTACAATGGTTACAAACCTGTAAAAATACAAGAAACAACATTCAAAGTTTGTTCTTCGCAATCTTGTTCCTCGTATGAACCATTCACTCTATTATAAAAGGAATAACTCGTTGGAGATTATTAAATTGGCAATCTTCACACGTGTCTGCCGAATCATTGTTTTTATTTCTCTGCCGCTACTGCGGGCCCTTACTTATCGACTCACTGTATTGAGCGGGAAGATTTAAATCAATTAAGGAGCGCACTCCTTACATCTCCCCCCTTCGGGAGAGAAAAATCCTGTTCTCCTTCTTTATACATCGTATCTTGTATTGGAATAAGTTTTGAAATATGGAAGAGATTCGATTCTGTTCTCGTATGTCCTGTATTGATTCGATAAATTGATTCAGACACTTTTTCTTCTGTCTTATATGGGCCTATTCTTAATTCGTCCAATTTTCTTCTGTTCAAACGATTGCCGTTCTCAACATATACTGACTCGCCTTTTTGAAAATTGTAGTTCTTCCTATTTTTGTCGTAAAATTGTTTGTTAAATATGTGGTATTTTATGCTATTTTCCAAAGCCTTTTCTCTGTCTTCTTCTAACTCACTTTGTGTTTTTCTTCGTAATAACTCGTTTGGTAATATTGACGTGATCGTTCCCTCTAATAAGTAGTTTGGACTAAACTTTGTCACTGTATGTATCGTTTCGTTATATTTTCGCACACATTCATGTGCCGCCGTTGTCCAAGCTTTTCTTCCATTATTTTCATTCACTTTACACCTGATTTTATTTACTAGAGTTTGGTTTAACCGTTCATTTAGACCGCTGGAAAAAGGCGCATTGACCGCTGTAAAAATAATCGGTATATTCTTGCTTTTTAGAAAGTCCTTATATTCTTTTGAATTAATTCCTGGATACTGGTCCGTTAGAATTTTTCCGATTTCTTCATTTTCTGCTATAATATTAGTTAATTTTATAAAATCATGAGCTGACTGTGATTTTGAAGTTATGATGTATGCGAATCTTGTAAAATGATCCACCAATAAGTGCAAATATTTTTTTGTGGATCTTGTGCCACCAAAACCTCCGATTGTGTCAATGGATATTATCTCGAACGGTTTTTTCGCTGGACCAAGCTGTGACATTAATCCGTACTTTACTTGACCTCTGGTTTTATTTTTAATACAAATTTTACAGTTTTTGCATAATTTTTTAATATTTTCTGATAAATTCTTTGCTGAGTAGTACGGTCTCAACATACTTGTCATTTGATTTATTCCAATGTAACAGACCTGGCTGCGCCAGGCCTGTTCCTGACCGCACGCGCCCGAATCCGAGCCCCCGAACACGACCGACGGATACCGAGATCCGCCGGTACCCGCGAGCGCCCCCGCGAGCCCCGCATCGCCGAACCGATCTTGGCGGGAACCGGAACCCGCCATGATGCGACACCGGCGCGCCGGATGCGTGACGACACCGGGAAAGCCGGCCGCGAACCGTACCGCACCACACCCCCTCGCCCGGCAAGACGAGCGAGACGAACCGGAAAACGCTCTCTTGGGTTTTCCGCCGTCATAGCGATCAGTCGTATGATCGAACCGTATTCCCCAGCCGCCGATACCGACCGCACGGATACGCTCGAACCCGCGCTGTCCCGACGCCGAGAAACCGCCCGCCGATTCTCGCGGAGTATTATTTTACCCGCGGGTCTTATAACCGCGAGTGTGACGAGTTATTCGCGACCCGCGAACACCGATCTACGCCGCTGCGTGCCAGACCACCTGTAGAGCCGCCCCGAACGCCGAGCGATCGAGGACCGGACCCAGGGTAAGTACCTTACTTTCCCGTTAACCCGATACCTCCGCTTCCGCCCACACACCCACGGAGAGCGAACCACCCGCAGCCGGCCCCTCGCCGGCCGTCCTGGGGCACGGGCTCTCCGCCAGCCGAAATTACCCTGGTCCGGATACGCCGCCGCGTACGGCCCCGACCCCGCCGTAACCTGAGGCACGAACCGCGACCGCCGACCGCCGAAGCGCGAAGCCGGGACAGTGACGAACATTTGGAATACTCGTGTCGTTAATCACCCGTGACCGACCGTCCGCGTCCCGCCGTAACCCTCGCGTTATCCTGCGTGAACCCTGGCACGGCGAGCCAAATCCGGCCGCGAGGAATCCGTTGTGACGAGATCCGCCGGGAAACGGACTCGTTACATGGCGCCCGAACAGGGACCTGTTTAACCACGTGGGACAGGCTGGATTACGCCCACGTGGGAATTTGTGAGGTTAAGTGTGCCGCGGAGTGAAGTGAACCGAACCGCGCGCGCGCCACCTAGTGCGAGCCCGCCGAAACAGTGCCGGTACACGCGCGCCGCCCAGTGTCGCCCTGCCGAAATAGTGCCGGTACACGCGCGCCGCCCAGTGTCGCCCTGCCGAAATACTACCGGTACACGCGCGCCGCCTGCCGCCGCCGCGACGAAGCAGGACCGCCGATCGAACGTCGGGCGGGCGCGAAAGTTTGAATCGCAGCCGGAGGAAACCCACGTGGATGCCCCGAGGGACACCCACGCCGAGCCGCACCAGAAGAAACGCCGACGGACCACCATCCCCCGAGACACCGGACGACCGGGGACGACGGTGGGCCGACTGCATTAGCCGCCTGACGAACGATCTGTACGCGATAATGGAGCCCGGCGTACAGACCCGGAAAATGCTGTCCGCCGCCGCGACGGCCGAGAAACCGGACCCGCTCCGCAACATCGACCGGATCCGGAAGAGCGGTTGCACCACCGACGGGAAAGACCCGCATGCGTTCCTGGAACGCGTGGAGGACCTCCAGTTGACATACGGGTTCCCAGACGAAGACATGCTCCGAGCCGCACCGGAAATGTTAAGCGGACGAGCGCAGGCCTGGTACCGGAACGAACGGGAGGAAATCGCCACCTGGGACGAGTTCAGGCAGGCATTCCTCCGGGCCCATGCGTCGCCGCAGACCCGCTATCAGCACGAGCGGGCTGCCCGGGAAAGGAGACAGCGGGACGACGAGCCGTTCACGGACTTCGTGACGGATGTTACCACGCTGATGCGACGAGCACAGGTGCCGCCGTCCGAGAGACTCGACCTGCTACACGAGAACATGCGGACGAAGTTTCAATATTTCATACCCCGGGGATCCGTGCCGGATGTGAGGACGCTCCGCGAGCGTGTGCAGGAACTCGAGCGTATCGAAGAACGGGAAAGACGGCCGCGCCGAACCCCGGCCCACGCCGCCGCGACCGAGCTAGCAACGCCGACCACGAGCCGCGCTCCGCCGTCGGAACCGTACGACGTCGACACCCACTGCTGGCGGTGCAAGCAGCGAGGACACACACGCTTCGAGTGCCGGAACGCGTACCGGAGATTTTGTTCGCGGTGCGGACGCGACGGAGTGCTAACCCGGGAGTGTCACCCGCCGGGAAACGGAGCACGGGCCCCGTCGCCGAGGGGCGAGCGCCGGGCCCGCTAGATGACCTGTCAAATCCGATACACGCCGCGTTCCGTGTTATCGGTCCGAATCCTCGGCCGGAGATTCGATGCCCTCCTCGACACGGGCTCACAGATCTCCTGCATCAACGAGGACGTCGTGGCCTGGGCGCAGGAGCAAGGGAGATTCCCCGCGGATAACCGCGCCGGCCTCGTCAACCTAGCCGACGGAACTGATACGCGTCCGACGGGACGCATCCGCCTGCCGTTCCGAGTCCGACACCGGGAGGAAACAGCCGAGTTCAACGTACTACCGAGGATGGGGATGCCGGTGCTCCTCGGCATCCACGCCCTCGCCGCCCTGCGTTTGAGGATTGAGCCGCCCGCCGAAATCGCCGCCCGGACCGAGGACTACCACGCCGAGCCGTGTCTCCAACTAGGACTACGACCGCTGCCGAAAGACGAGCGAGAAGCGTTCGACCGGTTCCTCGACACCGAGCTGGAACGCTTCAACGCCGTGACGGGCCGTACGACGCTTATACGGCACCGGATAAAGCTGCTCGACGAGACGCCGGTCAAGCAGCGGTACCGTCCCCGGAACCCGGCCATGCAGGCAATTATCAACGAAGAGGTCGCGCAGATGTTGCGCGACGGCGTCATCGAGCCGTCCAGCAGCCCGTGGAGTTCGCCTGTCGTCGTTGTAAAGAAGAAGGACGGCCGGCCGCGATTCTGCGTCGACTTCCGCAAATTGAACGAACGGTCGGAGAAGGACGCGTATCCGCTGCCGCACATCCAGGCCACATTGGATAAACTGCGAGGGGCCAGGTTCCTCACGACGCTGGACCTGAAGAACGGATATTGGCAGGTGCCCCTGGAGCCCGCGAGCCGACCGCTTACCGCCTTCACCGTTCCGGGGCTCGGCCTTTTCCAATTCACGGTGATGCCCTTCGGCCTACACTCCGCGCCCGCGACCTTCCAGCGCCTCCTGGATCGCGTGATCGGCCCGGAGCTCGAGCCGCACGCGTTCGCCTATCTGGACGACATTATTGTCGTCAGCCGGACCGTGGCCGACCACCGACGCCACCTCCACGACGTTTTCCGGCGCCTGCGTGCGGCCGGACTGAAACTGAATCCGGAAAAGTGCCGATTCTGTGTCGACAGCCTCCGGTATTTAGGCCATATCGTCGACCAGCAGGGCATCCGGACCGACCCGCAGAAAACCGCAGCCATCGCCCAGATCCCGACGCCGAAAACAATCAAGGACATCCGCAGATTCCACGGGATGGCCTCGTGGTACCGGCGATTCGTCCCGAACTTCGCGGAGGTCATCGAGCCGTTAACCCGCCTGACCCGCAAAAACGCCAGATGGCAGTGGACCTCCGCTGAGGAAACGGCGTTCCGCACGATGAAGGAACGCCTCGTAGCCGCCCCGGTGCTGGCCTGCCCAGATTTCGAACAGCCTTTCACCCTCCAGACCGATGCCAGCGACTACGGGCTGGGGGTCGTACTCACGCAGGGCCCCGAGGACGACGAGAGGGTGATCGCCTATGCCAGCCACACAATGAGCGAGACCGAGCGCAAATACAGCGCCACCGAGGAGTGTCTCGCCGTGGTCTGGGGCATCAGGAAGATGCGGCCGTACCTGGAGGGGTACCGCTTCACCGTCATCACCGACCACCAAGCCCTTAAATGGCTCCGCCAACTCGACAGCCCGACCGGCCGCCTGGCGAGATGGGCGTTAGAGCTCCAGCAATACGATTTTGAGGTGCGGTACCGACCCGGAAAACATAACCACGTGGCGGATACGCTGTCCAGAATCCCGCCGCCGCCCGGAGTGAATTCGCTCCGGCCGAAGCAGCACACCGACACGTGGTACCAGAAGAAGCTAGCCGCCGCCCAGACCGACCCAGCCGCCGAACCAGAATTCCAGATACGAGAGGGGCGCCTCTACAAACGCATCCCGCACCAGCTCGATTATAACGAGCCCGAGCCGAGCACAACGTGGAAGCTGTGCGTACCGAACGAGGACCGCCCGGCTACCCTGGCCCAGTACCAGGACGACCCCACGGCCGGTCACCTGGGAGTCGCCAAAACCATCGTGCGCCTGGCGCAGCGATTCTATTGGCCGGGGATGTTCCGGGATGCCGCCCGCTACGTCCGGAGCTGCAAGAACTGCATGCGGTACAAGGTTCCGCCGCACCCGTTACCAGGACAGCTGCACGCCAACCCGGGGACCGAACCGTGGCACACCGTCTCCGTCGACCTGATCGGCCCGCTGCCGCGATCCCGACAAGGCCACCGGTGGCTGCTAGTGGCCATGGACCGTTTCACCAAATGGGTCGAGTTCACCCCGCTCCGGAAAGCCACCAGTACCGCCGTCGCAGCTGCGATCCAGAGGGAGGTAATCCTGCGACACGGAGCCCCACAGATCTTGATTTCAGATAACGGCCGTCAGTTCATCGGAGAACCCGTGACCGCTCTGCTGAAAACCGCCGGGACCCAGCACCGCCGGACCCCGCCGTACGCGCCCCAGTGTAATCCGGTAGAGCGAGCCAACAAGGTCGTGAAGACCATGCTCGCCCAGTACACCGGAAACCGACACAACCGCTGGGACGAGAAACTGGACGAAGCCAGATTCGCCATCAACACGGCGTGGCACGAGTCCACAGGGTACAGCCCGGCGTACCTCAATCAAGGACGGGAACTTCGGCCACCAGGATCGACCACCACGGAAGGAGCCGCAGCCCCGCCGCAGCAGCGGTGGAAGAACCTCCGAGAGGCCCAGGAACTGGCCCGAGTACACCTGGCCCGGGCGTTCGACCGACAGGCCAAATACTACAACCTGCGCCGTCGAGGTTGGAGGCCTGCCCTGGGGGACACCGTCTGGAAGAGGGAGCACACGCTGTCCAACAAGGAAGAAGGCGTCGCCGCCAAACTCGCGCCGAAGTTCAGCGGCCCGTATACCGTCGAGCGCGTCGTATCGCCGGTCATCGTGGACCTGCGCGACCGGAACAGGCGATGGCTGCGCCACATCCATGTCCGGGACCTCAAGCCCGCAGCCGGCCCTGCTGACGACCCCGACCACACCCCGGAGGAAAGCGCCGCGCGCGGGCGCCGCCCCTCCCTCGCGGGACCCCCCCGACCACCCACGCCCGCCCCCGCGGACAACCCGGTTCCCAGGCGTCGAGGCCGCCCCCGGAAATTAACCGCCCCCGTTCATTTCTGCTCAGGCAACCCAGGACACCACGGCATGGAGGGCAGTAGGGGCCCCGCCGACCGGCTCCGCGAGCTCCAGCTCGCCGCCGACCCGCCGACCACCGGGGAACGCCGCCGCAGCGACGACCCGACGACCCCGGCCGTCGACCCACCCGCCGAGGAACCGACCTCACGGGACGGCCCAGTGTTGAGGAACTGGGACTCCCTCACCACCCTAGCGTCGGTGCCCGACGAGCCACCGCCGGCGGCGTACTGGCTGGGTCAGAGCCCCTGGCCCCGGCTCACCACCCCGCCCAGCTCCCCGGGCTGGTGGACCCCGACGCCGTCGCCGCCGCCGCACAGCAACCGGAGCACCCGCCGCCGCAGGCCGAGGAGGAGGCGCCGAGCAGATCGCGACGAGCGCCAGACAGCCAGTTTCAGCCACTGGTCGGACCCCCTCCCGCCGGAGGCCCTGGGGAGGCCAGTGGAGCCAGGCCCCGTCGAGGCGCAGCCCGCCCCCGCCGTCGCGGTCTGGGCTGTCACGGAACCGCCCCCGCCAGAGCGGATCCCGCGCCCGGTACCGGCACCGAGACGCCGACCGATGGCCGCCACCACGACCCCCGCCACACAGACGACCGGGAGTCAAACAGAGGACGCCCCGCCGACCCCGACACGCACCGCAGCTACGCCAGCCCGGACCCGGGAAACCCCGAGGCCGTCCCAGGGACCCACGACCCGGCGCCGCCAGGCGAGACCAACGGGGGCGGCGGAAGGAGTGACGCCCCCCAACGGGGGATACCCGGTCCGCGACGCGGACCGCCCCCATATACGGTGGGATCCGATCCCCTTCCAGGGACCATTCCCCACGTTCCCGAGCGCATGGTTTCAGCTGCCGACGGGACGACAGGCCGAGGTGACGCTGCGGCTAATCGCGCGAGGCCGCGCCTATGTGACGGTACCGCCCGGGTTCGAGCGCTGGCGGCTGGTGTTCGGGAGTGATGGCCGCCTGACTCGCTGTGTCCGCCGCCCGCCGTCCGTCCGGATACCGGCCGAACCAGCCCCACCACGCCGTCGACGCCAACCCGGACGCTGCCACGACAGTGAGTGAGGTGCGCGAGGACGTGGCCCCACGGGGCACCCGCGACTTCACCCCGGCGGGGGTGAACGGACGCCATACCCTAGGCTAAGTTAGGTTAAGTCATGTGTGGTGTGCATAGTTTATGTTAGTGTTAAGTGTACAGTTCGCGTAGGCTAAGCTAGCAGTAAGTGTACAGCTCCTCGTAGATTAAGTTAGTGTTAAGTGTACAGTTCGCGTAGGCTAAGCTAGCAGTAAGTGTACAGCTCCTCGTAGATTAAGATAGGTTAAGTGTACAGATCCGCGTAGTCCAAGTCCGTTAGGTTAAGTGTACAGCCCCGCGTTAGGATAAGTTAGGTTAAGCTTAGCACGTAAGATCCCGTCCTGCCGAAGTAAAAAGACTGTCTCGCGCTCGCCACCGCGACGTAAGGGGGGGGTGTAACAGACCTGGCTGCGCCTGTTCCTGACCGCACGCGCCCGAATCCGAGCCCCCGAACACGACCGACGGATACCGAGATCCGCTGGTACCCGCGAGCGCCCCCGCGAGCCCCGCATCACCGAACCGATCTTGGCGGGAACCGGAACCCGCCATGATGCGACACCGGCGCGCCGGATGCGTGACGACACCGGAAAAGCCGGCCGCGAACCGTACCGCACCACACCCCCTCGCCCGGCAAGACGAGCGAGACGAACCGGAAAACGCTCTCTTGGGTTTTCCGCCGTCATAGCGATCAGTCGTATGATCGAACCGTATTCCCCAGCCGCCGATATCGACCGCACGGATACGCTCGAACCCGCGCTGTTCCGACGCCGAGAAACCGCCCGCCGATTCTCGCGGAGTATTATTTTACCCGCGGGTCTTATAACCGCGAGTGTGACGAGTTATTCGCGACCCGCGAACACCGATCTACGCCGCTGCGTGCCAGACCACCTGGAGAGCCGCCCCGAACGCCGAGCGATCGAGGACCGGACCCAGGGTAAGTACCTTACTTTCCCGTTAACCCGATACCTCCGCTTCCGCCCACACACCCACGGAGAGCGAACCACCCGCAGCCGGCCCCTCGCCGGCCGTCCTGGGGCACGGGCTCTCCGCCCGCCGAAATTACCCTGGTCCGGATACGTCGCCGCGTACGGCCCCGACCCCGCCGTAACCTGAGGCACGAACCGCGACCGCCGACCGCCGAAGCGCGAAGCCGGGACAGTGACGAACATTTGGAATACTCGTGTCGTTAATCACCCGTGCCCGACCGTCCGCGTCCCGCCGTAACCCTCGCGTTATCCTGCGTGAACCCTGGCACGGCGAGCCAAATCCGGCCGCGAGGAATCCGTTGTGACGAGATCCGCCGGGAAACGGACTCGTTACACCAATATGACAGAATTGATCATGCAGATTTCTTATTAATTTCTTACTGAATTCTTCTGATATTATGATTTTTTTCTTCTTGTAATATATCTTGTTTTCCTCATACACATTTTTTTGTTTCTTTAAATCTTCGTTTTTATTCTGATCATCCATGATACTCCTTAAATTTATTAGATTTACGGTTTGCAAGTTATCTTCATTATTTTCTTCTGCTTCAAATACCGGGTTTCTGCTTAAGCAGTCTGCTTCTATGTTGAATTTACCTGGATTATATTTCACCGTAAAATCATATTGTGACAAGTAGTATATAATGTCGCCTAGCTCTTCATCCGGTCTAGCTTTTATGTTTAAGTCTTTTAATGGCTTATGATCCGAGTAAACTTCGAAAGATCTACCCATAAGCCAGTATTGCCAAAACTGTACTGCTTCTTCGATTGCTAGAGCTTCTATATATATTGCCTTTTTCTTTTTGTTCGGGAATAACATAAAACCCACTTCGTGCAAGGCATTATAGTTTATATTATATTTTATTGTTAAATCGACTATGTACATAACTGTAATAAACGTACGACAAAGGCTGATCGACAACGCGTGCGCGCGGCCTGCCTCGACGCACCTCTCCTCAACCCCCCCGTGCGCCACGGGTGGATCGAGCAGCTCGCGGCGTGCGAGGGGAGCGGGCGGGTGTGGCGCGTGCGCCGCGCGACGGTTGATCGATCTCAGTTCGATCACGACCACACACGTTGAGCATCGAGTTTTCTTTCTTGCGATCCACCGTTTGTCCGTCGATTTCGTCCTTTTCGTTTTCCCAGTTATTCTTATTACGACTCAGACAGTAGTTGCCTCAGCTACGAGGCAATCTCGAATTGTCGTTAACACTTTTTTTTTGTGAATTATTTAATTTTTTTGAAAAATAGGCAACTGGTTTCTCTGTACCACTTTCCGGTTGAGGCTGTTTTAGTACGGCGCCCAATCCTTGGATACTTCCGTCTGTATAGATTTTTATCAGTAACGAAGGGTCATAAATTGTTAATACTGGCTTAGTACATAAAAATTTCTATAGGTGGTCAAAAACGTTTTGGCATTCTTGCGACCATACAAATTTTTGATCCTTCCTTAACAGGTTGTGCAACGGTTCCAATATGACTGCGATCTTAGGTACGTAGTCATGATAGAAATTTACTTTTCCCAAAAATTGACGTATATTTTTATGAGTTGTTGGAGTTGGAAAATCAACTATTGCTCTTAGATTATCTTTCATTGGTTCAACCGTATTATAACTTATAACGTGCCCGAGATAATTTACTGTATTCGACGCAAACATACATTTTGAGAATTTTAGTCTAAATCCTTCTTCTGTGATAGCCTTCAGCAACTTTTCTAAATGTCTAAGATGTTCTTCAAAGGTTTTTGAGAATATCAATATATCATTTATATAATTCACAGTAAATTCCGACAATTCGTGTTTTTTTATTATATTATTTAATATTCTCTGAAAGATGGCTGGTGATGTTTTCATCCCAAAGGGCAAACATGTCCATTGATAATGCCCTTCTTGAGTTATGAACCCCGTTTTGCTCCTGTCTTCTACTCTTAGTGGAATAGACCAAAACGCCGAATTAATATCTAGTTTTGAAAAGTATTTGCAATTTCTTGTTTTTGTTACTAAATCTTCAATTCGCGGAAATGGCTGCGATTGAGGTATTATAATTTTATTAAGGTCTCTGAAGTCAATGCAAAGCCGTGACTTCTTGTTTTCATCTTTCTTGAACGCTAAAGTTACTGGAGCTGCGAAAGGACTATACGATTCTTCCATAAGATTTCTCTTTAACAGCTCCGATATCTGTTGCTCTATTTCTTTCTTATCTTGTATTGTGCATCTGTATGGTCGCTTGCTGCAATATTTATCTATTGTCAGATCTATTCTAGCTTCATATTCCTTTACAGTGCCAATATCATATTTGTCTTTAGCAAATGCATGCTTATACTTATTTATTAATTTATCGATTGAATTTTTCTTTTCAATATCCAAGTGTTCCGTTATGGATACAAAATTTGTTGTATCTAAATTTTCATTAAAATTTATTTCATAGAAAACTTCTTGTTTCTCTATTGATGATTTTCGTCTATTTCATTAGCTCCATCAGGAATTTCTGTTTCACCTTTCTCATGTTCTTCATGACCAGTGATAACATCTTCCGTTTTCTGTGCTATCTTTAAATTTTCATCTTGAGTTAATCTAAATTTTTTTATCATATCTAGACCAATGAGGAAATCAAATCTAAAATTTTCATTGTCTATAATGAAAACATTGATATCTTTTTCTATTTCAAAAATTTTTGCTTTCATTTTTATCAATTGCTCTGTCATATTAACACCATTAATTGTTCTAAGATTAACTTTTCCATTATCATTATCTTTTTTTAATTTTAGTTTCAGTACTTTTGAGTTGATAAGTGACACATTCGATCCTGTGTCATATACCCCATTTATTTCAAAAGTTCCATTTAATATTATCTTCAAACTGATTAATGGTGTGTTTGTAAGTTTTTTGGGTCTTGTCCTTCTGCTTCAATTTCAAATAAAGAGTTATTTACTTTTTTCTCTGTTCCTTCCTTATTTTTGAACCAGCAGTCTTCTTCTGGATGAAAACGGATTTTTTAAATCTTTTCTTTGCAGAAAGCACATGGCACTTTTGTTTTTAACTTTTGTCCGTTTGTCTTCTTGATTTCACTAAAATTTTTGTAAACTAGATGCTCTAGTTTTCCTAATTCATTGTATAAATCCTCTGTTTCAAGCAGAGTTTCTCTATCGATTTTATCACTTACAAAATTCGGTAAACCGACTGCAATGAGATCAATTAAAAAGTCCCAGTATCAATTGATCTTCTTGTTTCTAAAAGTAGTTTTTCTTTTCTCAATGCATATTCTATCAGAGAACCGGTTTGATATCTAAACATCATAGCATATCTGATTGAGTACCAGCCTTTATTTGCGAAGGTATCACAAAACTTTTTTCTCCATTCCTCCCACTCTGAGTTTATTGTTAATTTAATTAAAACACATTCATACCAATCCAAGCAAGACTTATCAAGGAAGAGCTTTAGTAATTTAATTTTTCTTTTATTCTCTGATATATTGTATCTTTCACATTCTTCTTCAAATTCGTCCAACCATTGACTTGCATTCTGTGTTTTATTATTAAATTTTTGTATGGTGATTTCCTTTGCAATTTTATCTAATGGCTTGTCTTCTACTCTCTTGCTGTTTTCAATCAATGTTTTTAACAGTTTTTCTATAGAAGAATCCTGTGCCGAAGCTGTTTCTTCAGTTTTACTTGTAGTGGTTGAGTCAGGATGTGGGCGAAAAATAGGGAAACCTGAATAACTGACGCGAATGGAGAACAGTAACAGTATATATATTGAGAGACAAAAGAAAACATAAGGCGCATAAGGGTACGTAACGGACTAACTGCGGCCACTACAATGATGGTCGCCGCTCGGTCGTCTTCTTCCTTTTTTTACCTTCGGCTATCGTCGGCCGATCTCGTGCCGGTTCGTTCGGGGGCACTCGTCACTCGCCGGTACGTCTAGCCTAGGTATCGAGACTACAGTTCGGCCATCCTGACCAAATGATTGTCCCCAATCATATCGCAGCTTAAGGGTACATAAGATTACACAATGATGCGTAGCCATACATGACAATACATACGGGTACATAAGACTACTACTATTGCTAATAATAATAATATTATCGTGAAAACTACATAAAGGTTACCTACAAAAGATTAAAGTATAACGTACCTAACTTAACTGTATATTCTTATAATAATTTACGCTTATCATTTAACATCTTGTCTCAATTGCACTCTTCTTTTATCCATCGTTTCATATTTTCGGGCGAGCAAATTCCCTCAAAAGGTATTTGAGTTAATTGTTCTCCTTCCGGATCACATACAACATATCGATCCTTATCTAATACACGCTTAACCACGTATGGTCCTTTAAATTTCGGCAATAATTTTTTGCTAACTCCGGGTGTTACATCAACGTTTCTTAACATTACATAATCGCCTAAATTGTATTTGGTTGGAGATTTGTGTTTACTGTCGTAATATCGTATATTATATTTATTACTTGTTTCTATTCTCTGCACCGCGTTGGATCGGATATTTTCTAAATTTCGATCTACCGTCTGTTGTTCTCCTAATAGCGTTCTTAATTCGTCATTTACTACTCCTACTTGGTTTGTCCCAAATAATAATCGAGCCGGTGTATCCCCAGTCGCACGACTTACCGAATTATTCAACGCGAACTCTACCTCGCTAATAATGTTATCCCAATTAGCTGAGCTATTGCTTAATTTGGCTATCATAGGTGTTAGTGATCGATTTACCCTTTCGATCTGCCCATTCGCGTGTGGTGTGGCTGTCGCGATTAACACGTGTTGTACACCATTTCCCGCCATAAACTCTTTAAACTTAACAGAAGTAAAAGCAGTTCCTCGATCGGTTACAATTTTGGTAGGCTTGCTATACACCTTAAAATACGACTTCAAATGCTTAATAACCTCGTCTGAGTTGGTGCTAGTCACCGGATATAATTTTACAAACTTCGTGAAACCGTCTATTACTTCGAATATATATTTTTGTCGATGGTTCGTTCGATTTAATGGACCATAATGATCTAGGTGCAAACAAATAAATGGAAGATTTCCTTTGTCCGGACAATGTAATTTTCCCTCTGTTCGATTCATGGTAGTGTTATAAGTAATGCATTTAATACAATTTGCAATAAAATTTTGAACCTTGCTCTTTATGTTAGGGAACCAGTATACTCGCAATAAATATTCTGAAATTTTGTTTACTCCTTGATGTCCAATTTGTTCATGACTTGCCCGTATCACGTTGTTTTCCATGCTTAAGGGTAGATAGAATAATAGTTTATTTTTTGATTTTCTATAAACTAATCCGTTATTTAGTTCAAAATATTTATCTTCGTTTTGTTCTAATTTTTTCTTTTTCTCCATAATGGTATTATCTAATCCTTGTAAAATTGTCAAATTTCTCTCGAAGCTATTCTCGGTTATAATTAGTATCGCATATTGACGACTTAAGGCATCTGCATGCCGCATACGCTCATTCGATCGATGTTCTAACTCGTAGTCGTAATTCCGCAAAATAAGAGACCACCGTAAAATTCTCGGATTTACTTCTTTTCTTTCTAAAGTTTGTTTTAAACTATTGCAATCAGTGATGATTTTGAATTTTACCCCTTGTAAATATATTCTAAATCGCTCAAGGGAGTAAACTATCGCAAGAGCTTCCAATTCAAAGCTATGATAACGTGATTCTGTTTGTGAGGTACGCTTACTAAAATAAGAAATCGGATGAAATTTACCGTCAGGTTGTTTTTGCATAAGTACTGGACCATAGCCATGTGAACTAGCGTCACAATGTAGTTCAGTTTCCGCTGTCGGTGAATAAATTGCTAGTATAGGCTCTGATATGAGTATCTGTTATAACTTCTCAAAAGCGGCTAAATTTTCATCGTCCCATTTAAAATCACTCTTTGACTTCAACAGGTCGTACAATGGTTTGGAAGTGGTTGCAAAATTCTTGATAAATTTACGAAAATAGGATACAAATCCTAAGTAGCTCTGGAGTTCTCCGAATGTTCGAGGTGTCGGATATTCTGATACTGCGCTAATATTCTCCTTGCTCGGTCGTATACCTTTATTATTTATTCGGTAACCTAAGTACGTAATTTCTGTGAACAAAAATGTACATTTTGAGAATTTCAGATCAAGACAATTCTCGGTTACGGTCCATAAAACTTCCCGTAAAATAGAGAGATTTTCTTCTATTGTTTCGGTAGCAATCAGAAGGTCGTCCAGGTAAACTAATATTTTGCCTTTCTCCAATAAGGGACGGAAAACTTTATTAATAAATCGCATAAAAGTGGATGGTCCATTCTTAAGCCCAAATGGTATACAAGCATACTCGAACTGGCCCAGGAATGTCACGAAAGACGTATATGGAATACATTCCTCTTTTATACTAATATGATGAAACGCGTCTTTTAGATCTAACTTGGTAAAGTACATTTTTCCGCGTAGAGTATCTATCTGATCTTCAATCCGCGGTATCGGAAAATTGTCTCGAACTGTCATTGTGTTCAGTGTTCGGTAATCAACTGCCATGCGAAATTGTCCGCACTTCTTTCTCACGAGCACGGTGGGACTACAGTACGGTGAATCGCTCGACCTAATAATTTTTCCATGTAATAAATCATTTATAATTTCGGTAACTGCTCGTTTTTCCGCATAGGAAAGGGGTCTCGGATTAAAATAAAAACTTCTGTGGTCTGACTTAAGAACTATATCCATTTGCAATCGTACTTTAGGAAATTCTGGTTTCTTGGCTTCTACGTAACATTCGGATATAAGAGCTTTAACTTGGTCTTGTTCTGCCGGCTGACGGCCGGCCACGCCGTGCACATTATGCAAACGCATTTTTATGTGTTTTTTATTGCCCAGCGGGCAGCGAGTCTGCGCATCGCAATTAGCGGGAGCGCGGTGTGTTAGCCTTGCGTAATTAAAAGATGCCTATTAACAAAACAGATGAGAGTCTCGTGATAGGGAGAGCAGGTGGACAATGGCGGAGCTCGGAGCACGTTCCGGATGATTGTCGTCGATGTTCCGATCAAATTACGGATATTTAGTGCGCGATACCTTTCATATTTTCTGTCGGATCACTGGATTGATGCTGGTCATTAATATTCAATTAAAAGCGGATTGTAAGTCGGAAATACGAGGCAATGAACAAATTGGATAGATTAATCGGCGAACACGGTAGCATTCGACTGTACTTTGTCTCTGTTAACGAGCAAGGAACACGATTTTAATTTAGTTTTGTCAGCGCGTCCATTTAGAAATTTATTTTATTTTAATTTTCCCGATGCAGAAATACGTGTTAAAGTAAACAGTTAACTGGTCCGCCTTCCACACACGAGCATTACAGTAAGAGTGGGGAGGAGATACGCGTGTGGTGCGATAGATGGCACGCGTGCTTAAGCAGGTCTGTTTGACTGGGTAGCGTGGGGTTTGCGCCTGTCTCTCTCTCCTTGGTGTGATCTCGTCGTGCATAGACGTGTTTTGCGTATCGCAGTTTATTGCGAGGTATACTGTATTTCTTTTGCTTCTGTTTAAAGCGTTTTATTATTGCATCACCGTGTTCTGTGAGTTGGTGTGAAGCGTGCGAGGTTGACTGCCTTTGTAACGTGCGAACTGGCGTTGAGCCGTGTGGCACATACGTCTAGTTAATCAAAACTGAAAACATTAACAATACGATTATGAAATTGCGTATGCACTAGCGCCAAAACACGAGTAGGTGAAATTTAAAGCACTAATTTAAAAATAATTGATAGTCTGATGATCACCATACTGCAGCATTCTCAATTAGACGTTCAAACTCTAATGAACTTTAAACAGTTTTCCAGCAACATTTTCCTATTAAATTTTCCCATGATACGAACATTGAATTAAACGACTTGATGACCAGATGCATTTTCATATAATATTTGAATATTTAAAACCGCTGCTTCGAAGCATCCAGAAGACGAGCAAAAAATGACCGGTACCGATCAGTTTTCCTCGAGATGATAATTGAAAGCTATTAAACGTGCTATTACACTCGTCGATGTAAATTAGCTCTCCTCCGAAATGATCTATACGGTCTCGATCGGGGAAACAGATTTTCTACGCGACTAACGTTCGCAACACGCGACTCTAGGCGCGAACCGCGTTATCTGTATTTTTCGGTGTTCGCTCGGCAGAACCAGCCGTCAAGCGTAATTCCGAGCGGGACTGTCCTCGAACTATTGCAGCGCGACCAACAAGACCTGTTACACGGTTATAAATCAGAAGCAAGTGACCGGACCGAGAGGACATGATTGACATCAGCGGAACCGAGCAGAACCAAAAGGAAACACCGCGAGGAACACCGCACACGGACACACGTAGATGTACCGGTGTTCCGACGATAATTAAGAAGACGGGGTAGCGAGACCTGTTGTTCAACTGTTGCGACGACCTTACTATACCTTCTTGCTATGCCGTGGTGTACAGCGCGGTTCAAAAGAGGCGATCCTGTCTTATAGGTTGCTACATGTTCGAAGTGCACGTTCAATCATCAGGATGCTGAACATGTTTATCCAAATAGGTCTTGAAGCATTTTTAGGTTCATTTAGAATTTGTTATACAGGGTGATTCATCTTTAAGTAGCTGTTTAAATGTTTTCTTCAGTTGTCATGGCATAAGAAATATTCATCAGGAATTTTTTAAAAATTGTCTTTTCTGAAGAGATCTAAAAGATCTTTAAAAAATTTCCTTGTCTATAAGGATCTTTAAAAAATTATTTTCTCTGAAAAGGTCTTCAATAGAGTCCTTAAAAAATTATTTTCTCTGAAAAGGTCTTCAATAGAGTCCTTAAAAAATTATTTTCTCTGAAAAGGTCTTCAATAGAGTCCTCAAAAAAGTATTTTCTCTGAAAAGGTCTTCAATAGAGTCCTTAAAAAATTATTTTCTCTGAAAAGGTCTTCAATAGAGTCCTTAAAAAATTATTTCCTTTGAAAGGATCCTTGAAAGATGGTTATCCTCATGAAGATCTTTCGAAGACGTTTCTCTTTAAAAGTATGTCCAAAAAATTGTCTTCTTAGAAAGAATCTTTCTAGGAGAAAAATGTTACTTCTTTTCTAAGAAGAGTCTTTCTAGACTCTCGAAAGTATCCTCGACAGGACAGCTGCTTTCTAAATTATTTAAAAATATTCCAGGACCAAGCGAGTTCCTCAACAAGGAGATTTTATTTGTAATTTATGACAGAAGCAACTACAAGCAAACAATACGAGTAGCAGCATGCTCCCACCTGAATCACGAGCCCACACGCTCTCGAGCGTCGTAGAGTTGGGATTAATGGGCCGAATCGTCTCGATTTTAGAGTGGATACAAGCCTGACGACTTTAATTGATTAGGAGGCCGCCGGAAGGCGATAAACCCGCCGGCTCGGGTTTCGATCAGCGTTCCCGCCGATGATTAATCGCGGCCAGTTTCCTGCGTAACATTGATGATTCGCGGTGTACCCGGGGGACGTGTCGCTTGGAAAATGATCGGGCCCGCTACTTTATCCAATAAATCCACGACCGGCGACGCTAACACACGCGTCGCGACACGACGAAAATGAGAATGAAGGCGGGGGGATAAAGACGAGCCGGATGATGATTAATCGCGTCGCGTTGCAACGAGACGCGGAACCACCGCGATCGTGGCCCGGAACGCGGAGGAATCGCGGAAGCGACGATTTTTCGTGGCCGACGCTTCATCCGCGGTTTGACCCTAATCTGTTTCAGCGCGTTCATTAGTTCGGACATCGCCGAGTCGTTTATAATCGCTGCACACTCGCCGGGAAGCGATTTAATCAATTTGTACGGTCCGCCGGTGATTAATCGATCATCCCGGACCGGATAAAGTTTCTTCGCCGCGAATTAATTACAAGTTTGTCGTGACTGTAATTGGTTACGCGTTCGGCGGCGAGGGCGGGGGGATGGAACTCTTCTGCATCGACGACTTCCGGGCTGTCGTTCCGGTTCGACAAATATCGCCGAACTTCCCGGTGTCCTCCAGAAAGTTTCCCGTAAACAAAATGTTTGCACGAAGTATTGCTCGGTTGCGGCCCGTTGCGAAAATTGTTGACTTAAGCCAACTGTATTTTTATATTGTATTTCTTCACTTTCTTCTTTTCGCAAATCAGAAAGTTTGCCTCTCGTTCATTACTCACAGAACGCCGTATCGTCGGCTGTTAATTATTCCGGGTTAAAATTACGGATTGCGTTATTCCTGGAGAGAAGTAACGCGTACCAATATGGCGGTCGCGTGGCTCGCTTGATAACACAGAAATTTCGGATGTTCGATCGCGGGCCGCCATTAACGAGGATAATTAAAGAAAAGAGGGTCAGCAGTATATCAGACTTGGTCGCGGCGCCTGTTCGCCTACCTGTTCGCCGCGCCGTTTACAAAATAATCGGTCGAGCATGACCAGAGCACCGGTCCGTGGCGGGTCCGTAAATCATTCTGTTAATTGCCGGTTATCAGCAGGACGACAGAACTGTCTTTTCGTTCTCGTTGTCACGGGGTACAATGGCGATCACGCGTCAGCCCAAACGATCGAGCCGCACCACATATGTGATCGTATTCGCATATAATTCGCTGTTATAGAAAAATGTTGCAACAACTTAAAAAATTAATGCCCAATTAAGCTCCGCCGCAAGCGATGTAGGCACCAGCATACGTTCGCAGACGACATTTATTTCCTGTTACGCTCTTTGCGTTTTGCATGATTTTCTAAGTCCACCTTGCACTTGTATGTATCGTGCAATTTCATATTTATTTTTTTGGAAGTCTGCAGCTGCAAGGTGAACATTTATTATTCATGACGAACATATGCGCCACGTCTTAAAGTATGAACAGTCGGATGAAAAAGGAGCAATATTAAAAATAATGTAACAAGTGTTTGAGTAACCCTGCAAGTTTATAGCGCCCCGCATATCATGCGTTTCGATGATCAACAATGAGATAAAACTGAGCGATGTTTCTTTAAAATTTATGTTACACAAAATTTGAACAATTTGTCAATTTGTCAAGAAAATTAATCCTTGGACAACAGAGATCCATTCAGAGATTAAAAATTGCCATTCAGCGGCCGAGCTCCTGGCAAATCCTGGAGGCTGTACCATTAGGAGGAACAGAAAGGCGTTTCAGCATGGAAAATTCGTTCCGCTAAAAATCGGCAAACGATGCCGTAAATGGTGTTGAAGACTCTCAGCGGTGTACTTAAGAGAACGGTCGAAAATTCGATGGTTGGCGGTAAGATTCTGGCGCCAAGGGTAAAAATCGTAAAATGAAGGTTAATGCTACAATGTAACAGCGTTACAAGCTCGAGACTGTGTAAGGGCTCATCAGTTCCGCTGGCGTGTATCCCGTGCAGAACGCAACGGCGCGAGTCGATCGCGGCCTCCGATTTTCTATCACATTAGGCGCATTGAAAAAGAAGAAGCGTCGCGGTCTCGCGGGCAAAATGAACGCGTCCTCGGCCAGTATTCCCGGCGCGGATCGCTCGGTGATATTTACTGGAACGTTATTAGCATGCCGGCCTGTATATTACGCCGTAATTTGCATCGAGTTTCAGTTGGCAGAGAACAGAACCGCGCGCGTCGTTAACAACCTTATAATCTCGCGGTACGCAGCCGCGGTTCTTTTCTTCGTCCTTTCGTCAAGGCGTAATGCCGGGTCCGCATGGACCCGCGAGAACATTGCCGGTGGAGTTGCTCAAAGCGTTATTTCTCCGCTCTTCGTACCCTCCTTCTTCTTCCATGTTGCCCTTCTTCCTTCTTTCCATTTGGACCTTTTATGCTCGCGTTTTCTGCCAACACCTCCGGCCAGATCACCGAGACGTATCTAATCGAATTCGGCTGTTGAACAGTGGTGCAAATTGGCGATGATAACGGGTTTGCCACCCGGCCAGGCTTTTCGCTGGCTCCCCATAGGCTGGCCCCCTCGCAAAGCGGTTCATGATCCCAGTCATGATCGTCGGATACATTGTCTGCTGGATCGTCCTTTTGTTCGCCCGTTTCCAAGCTGTTTGCTGGATTAGGTGCTAGCAGGCTATCGTTTTTTAAGTGAATTTTTAGGGTGTGACGAGTCTGACAGTAGCCCTTAGCTTTTGGCGTCTACATCATCGACGGGACATGGTTCTTCACGTAAATTCGTGGGTTAGAAGATTGCTGTTGTAATGATAGAATTTTGTGTGCTCGGTTTTTTTGGGGATTCTGCAAATTGGCATGTGCGTCGAACGCATACAAAGCAGGACATTCTTCGCGACGTGTTTGGGCATCGTTTGAGAATTTTGTTTCTCACCTGTGTCAATAGTGGAGACTTTGAAGCGAATATTTCAGCTAGACAGATAATATTCATGATTACTTTTATTTAGTGATGTGTTTGTTTTGCGATCGGAAAGTTTTAGAGAGGTTTGAAATTCTCAATATTTATTTGTGGTTCCTGGAGATATATCCTTGACCGTTTATGGACGTTGGTTTTTTCGATTTTTATAATTTAATCCTTGTATCAATATCCAAGTGTCTACTTCTAATTTGTTTTCAAAATTTATTTAATGTTCTTGTTGATAAGAGGTAAAATAAATCTCTATTTTCTTGTATGGATCATAATTTGAGGTACATTTCAGGTGTGACACACCTAGAAATACACATTGGAACTATGAAGCACAATGTTGCTGAACATTGTAGAAAGTTTTTTGGGAATTCACATAAGTCGAAGTAGGTATAATAATTTCGAGACGTTCGACAGTGCTGTCCGTTTAACACTTCGAAGTTATGCATATAGTTTGTTGTTTGTAACGGCAATTACACCGTAATTGGATGTCACGATTGAAGAATTAGCCGGTTATTGAAAGGAGCGATAGTCATTACTATCGTAGCTGTAACACACGATGATGTAGATCCTCGTTTCTCCGATTCCTTTATCCCAGCACCGACTTAATAAACCACATCGTCGCGATCTTTCTCGAGTTACATTCAAGTCAAACGCCATATCGTTAAGAAACAATGTCACAACAACGCCGGTGAATTACTTGAATACAAAGCAGCGAGCTGGGTAACTGGAAAACAATGGAACATCGCCCGACTACTTTATTACTTTTAACTGCCGCACGAGAATGGCACGGCGCAAGCGATTTTTAAATGCCTGTACACAATTTACTCTGATCGTTGCACAGGATATTGCAAAAAATATCGAAGAAGAAGGAAAAAAAAAGAAAATTATAATGAAACTAAACGAAAAATTTCAAGATGATTATACGTCCAGGAAATCTTTACAGTTGTCCAATAATCAATAGCCAGAGAATAGGAAAAAATGTCCTAAACAAACAGGAAATCATTCCAATAAGAATTGACATTATTATCGACCGTGTGTAACGTCCACCATGCTGCGTGGTTGCGCAACAGTCTCATTGTCATGCCGCGCGAAAAATGACAACAGGAAAGAAAGTGACACATGTGGAATTAAAATAAAATAAAATTATACAATCCGCGCGAGCAACGTTAGAAGGAAAGTTACAGTTAGGCATCACGGTGTATCTTCGTTTGCGAAGAGGAGGTGGACAAATTTGCAAATTCAGCGAACGAAATCGAAAGAGGGAAGGGGTACTCGCGCGACGGGTTTACGCGTTCGCGGAATACGCCTCGCTCGATGAATCACGGCTTGTACCGTTCGGGTTTCACGAAATTCCGCGTTCCCGCGAGCGGATCGTTGACGGAGGAGTCGCGGAGGAGAGCGGCGAAAACGGCAAAACCACGAAACAGGGGGAGAGAGGGGGAGGAGGAGAGAAAAAGAGGCGAAGAAAAATTCTTAGTCTTAAATTGCATGGAACTGAAGGGCCTTTCTGACTACATAAACGTGAAGTGGCCTCCCTTCCCTTTTAACGGGGGAGGGGAGGTACCTTTATAATTTTAAATGGAACCCCCTATAAAATATTACATATTTAGATTCTACCGGAAAAAACAAGTCAATTTTGTCTGAAACATTTTTTTGTCAGATACTTCCATGATGAGATTTAACAGTTTGAAGTTTCGAGTTGTAGGTACTTGAAGCGCTCGGAAATAGCGTTATGGAATTATATGCGCTTGAGTTCTTTGCTTATTCGTGAAGAAATAAAATGTACTTTAAATTAAATGTTCAAAATGTCCACCACGGGCTTGTAAACATTTATTTACTCGAAACATCAAAGTTGTTCTAACATTTTTTAACATTTCGGGAGTCACTGAAGCGCAAGCGTCACGTATTCTTTGTTTCATATCCTCTTTTGTCGTCGGTGGTTCAAACATAACTTTGTCCTTTACATATCCCCATAAGAAAAAATCTAATGGTGTTAGATAGGGGGATCGAGGAGGCCATTGACGAGGTCCCCCACGACCTATCCATTTGTTCCCAAATTTTTCGTTCAAAAATTGCCTGGTGATGATTGCAAAATGTGGAGGAGCGCCGTCTTGTTGGAACCACATTTCTCTTCTAACGTGCAGTGGCACATCTTCCAAAAGCGCAGGCAAATGATTTTTTAAGAAATCACAATAACTTGCAGATGTTACAGTTTCTTGAAAAAAATAAGGTCCAATCACAAAATCTCCTATTAGGCCACACCAAACATTTAAAGACCATCGATGTTGAAAGGGAACACATCGCATCCAATTTGGGTTTTCCACGGCCCAATAATGCAGATTATGTCTATTTACATGCCCTGAATTCATAAAAGTGGCCTCATCGGAAAAAAGTATTTTGCACAAAAAGTCATTTTCCACAACACCCTGCAGCCACTCACAAAATCTCACGCGGTGATCGTAATCTGCTATCGAAAGCTCTTGGGATAAAACCATGTGATATGGATGATATTTTTGCCGTTTCAAAATTCGTTGAATTGATGAACGACTAATATGTGATGTTTGTGCAAAGTGTACGTTGACTAATATGAGGATTTAATGTAATTGCAGCAAGAATACTGGCACTATTATTTTCATTAGTGACAGCTTTAGGTTTATTGCGAGTTTTTTTACACAATTCACCGTGCTCGCGAAGCCGCTTTTCTAAATTATGAAATGTTGCATGACATTTTTTGATCCCATAACGTTCAAAAAACACCTAACGTTAATAACATATTCACTTCTGTGTCAAAAGTAGCCATAATCACAATGTTACTGCTTGAATAACAGCTCTAAACTGAAAACGTTTTCATAGATAAGTGAGTCAAACTCAAGAATTGTAAATATTATTGTTTGTGTTTCTTCATGAATAAGCAAAGGACTCAAGCGCGTATAATTCCATAACGCTATTTCCGAGCGCTTCAAGTACCTACAACTCGAAACTTCAAACTGTTATATCTCATCATGGAAGTATCTGACAAAAAAATGTTTCAGACAAAATTGACTTGTTTTTTCCGGTAGAATCTAAATATGTAACATTTTATAGGGGGTTCCATTTAAAATTACAAAGGTACCTCCCCTCCCCCGTTAAAGGGGAAGGGAGGCCACTTCACGTTTATGTAGTCAGAAAGGCCCTTCAGTTCCATGCAATTTAAAACAATGAACTTTAACATCGATGGCATAGTTTTCGAGATATTGAGCTGTTCAGAGTTATGTGGGCCACCCTGTATAATATCGGGGAAGACCTGTTATTCCCGTCGAATCGTGCGTGTACCCTTTCGGGCCGGCGTATTACGTTCGCCCGTGGACGGTAATGGAAGGAGTTTTGCATATTATGCAGGCCGTGTGCGGATTCTCTATGCATAATGAGGCGTGTCTTCGTCGGACTAAGAATAAAGCATTGCGAATGCGCTGTCATCCGATATATTGTATGTGAACGTGGCCTCCTCTTCCTGGCCGCAATTATGCGACCGATTCCGCGGACTGCCCCCACCATTACACGCTAATTATAGTTTCGATTGGCGCGCTCGCGAACACCTTGAGGATCGTCAGCGTCACGACGCCCTCGGCTTCAACAGGAATTAACGATCGACGGACGGTTGCGAGAAGTTTTAGCCCGGCCGCATACCAATAAGTCAATTACTGTTATCCGCTAATTGTCGGTTAATACTATCCTTTTTTATCCCCTCCTCATCCGGGAACCCTACGACAGGCTGATTGTAGTGCGAAACGTTTTTCTCCCGTGCGAGGCTTCCTTTTTTTTTTTAAATTAAAATTAACTAGACTGTTTTTGTGCCGTCCTTTTCTATGCGATTTTTTTTTGTGCGATTTTTTTTTATGCGGTATATGAATGTCAACGGTGTTGGCATTATAACATCCTTGTAATGTTCTCATCACAAGAAGATGCGCGTTTTGGACTACGACGAGTAGCATTGAATTATGTGCATTTCGAAAATTTCTCCATGTTTAAAATGTGAAATTAAATGTTTGCAAGTGTAATTTAATTATTTATTTTGTTTGGAAAGCACTTTCTCGCTATTTCGTAAATCTTTGACATACTTTCTGAGACTTTTTTTATGCGGTCCCTCTCCACCGCATAAAAAATTTTCTTTAATATGTTGTAAAAAATTATTTATTATAGCTGTCTATAAAGTTATGCGGTCCCTATCTACCATACAAAAACAGGTTTGACTGTATTATTTTATACCGCTTTTGAATTTTGAAAATAGAAAATGATTAGCTACTTATATGAAATACAACAAGAGAATTAACGTCAATAGCACAGAAGTGCGTTCGGAAATATGTAAATGAAAATCAACAAGCAACGATTTCAATGGATCAAGTTCAGGTAGACAACGACCTTTTAGCTATTCGCCATTCCTGGGATCAATTAATCCAGCTTCTCCAACGTGGTCACATGAAGCTACGTAAGTGGGCGAGCAATTCGGTCGATTTTCTTGCCGATATTGATCCGGAAGACCACGGTTTGGCATGTTCCAAAAATCTCGCTCCCGACGGTCGAGTCAAAATCCTCGGGATAAGTTGGAACCCCTCTCGCGACTCCTTTCAATTCAAGGTTAGTTTAGCCGAGCCGCTACCGTCCACCAAACGAGCCATTCTTTCGACTATCGCGAAGCTATACGATCCTTTGGGATGGGTTACTCCCGCGATAATCAGCGCAAAGATATTCATACAAGGATTGTGGCGCGTCCGCATCGGTTGGAACGATCCAATCACGCCGCCGTCTCTCGAGCAGTGGAAATCTATTTATTATCGCTTTACAGTCCTGAACGGTCTCCAGATTTCCCGATGGATCGGATTTATTTCGGAGGCCTCGCGGATTGAACTTCACGGGTTCGCGGATGCGTCGACAGTCGCATACGCCGCTGTTGTTTTCGCCCGTTGTATCTCCTCTAGCGGACGCATCACTGTCTCTTTATTCGCTGGCAAGTCAAAGGTCGCCCCTTTGACTCCATTGACCATTCCCCGCCTTGAGTTGCAGGCCACAGTCCTTCTGGCACGTTTAATGAATTTCGTTTCGTCCGCCCTTGACCTTCGCGACGCTCCTTGCCATTGTTGGACCGATTCTCCAGTAGCACTCTCGTGGTTGCAGTCTCACCCGTCAAAATGAAAGACGTTCGTCGCAAATCGCGTCGCTGACGTACAAACTCGTCTTCCCCACGCTATATGGCGGCACGTTCCTACAGCGGACAATCCCGCTGACTGTGCGTCGCGCGGACTTCTCTGCGACGAACTGCTCCACTCTCACCTCTGGTGGAAGGGCCCCGCCTGGCTTCCTTGCGATCCCTCGGAATGGCCAACTCAACCGCGACATTTCCTTTTGGAGGACTCGTCCGAGTCAAAGGTCGTGCATCACAGCGTGGTCCCCACTCCCGCGTGGGACTTAGACTCCCGATTCTCGAGCTGGCCCAAATTAATAAGAGTCACGGCTTATATACAAAGGTTCGTCCGAAACTCTCGGGGATGTCGCTCCGACAATCGCAAACGACATCCAGGACGCGCCCTCTCAGCGAGCGAGTGCACCGCGGCCAAACTCTTCTGGTTGCGACGCATCCAAGAGAGCCAGTTCGCTAAAGCCATTTCCTCGCTTTCTAATGGTGAACCGCTACCGCCAAAGGACCCGATCGAGTAGCTACACCCGTTCCTCGACGAGACCGGACTTCTTCGCGTGGGAGGTCGTCTGCGAAATTCCCCCCTTCCGCATCAATCAAAGCACCCCATTTTATTGTCGCCACACCCGTTGGTGCGCCTCATTATCGAGCAAGCGCACGCCCGCGCCCTGCATGCCGGCGTGCAACTCACCTTACACATTCTTCGGCAAGAATACTGGCTTCTCCGGGGAAGGAGTCAGGTAACAGCCGTGATTCACGCATGTGTCCGATGCATCCGAGAACGAGCTGCGATACCGATTCAGATCATGGGAGATCTCCCGGCAGCGAGAGTGTCCCCTGCTAAAAAACCCTTTTCGCATTGCGGCTTGGACTACGCCGGTCCTATTCAAATCCGCGCCTCCGCTGGTCGCGGTATCACATCCCGCAAGGCATACATCGCGCTCTTCGTTTGTATGTCCACCAAGGCGGTGCATCTGGAGCTAGTCGCGGACTACTCCACCTCAGCGTTTCTAAACGCTTACACTCGCTTCTGTTCCCGTCGAGGTCTCCCAGAGTGTATGTATTCCGACAACGGAACAACCTTCGTCGGAGCAAATCGGGAGTTGGTTTCGGCCTCCAGCGCTGCGCTTCGCGACCCCGATTTTCAAAATCGTACCGCCAGCGATGGAGTCGCTTGGCATTTCATCCCCCCCTCGGCGCCGCATTTCGGCGGATTATGGGAGGCCGGGGTAAAAAGATTTGGGGCCAAAGCGTGTGCCCCGGCTCTCAAGAGGGGCCGCGCGGCAATGAAGGGGAAGGGAGCGCCTAAGGCTGCATCCGCGCAGCAGCCGCAGGCCGCGACGGGGGCCCAGCCCCCCCCCCAGGGAGGTGAGCCTGTAGAGCCCATGTCAGAGTAGGGACCTTTAATCCTACTCCGGTTATGCAGGTGAACCTCAACATCTCACGCGCGGCACAGGACTTGTTCGTCAAAGCCATGCGCGAGCGGGGGGCAGGGCTGGCAGTTGCAGTGGAGCCGTACGCCGTCCCTGAACCCCCCTTCTGGGTGGGGGACGAGGTCGGCTCCGTCGTCATAGTGGCGGGAGGGCGCCCCGGATCCCCGTCAGTCACCCTTCGGGAGCGGGGCGCGTGATTCGTGGCGGTACAGTGGGGAGACATCGCAGTTGTCGGGATCTACATCTCGCCGAACTCTGGCCTCGATCACTTTCGGGGATTCCTGGGCGAGCTGAACAGCTGCATCGCGCGGTGCAGCGCCCGCCCGGTTCTCGTTCTAGGAGACTCAATGCCCACGCGGTATCGTGGGGGAGTCCTAGGACAACCAGTAGGGGTGGCGAGGTGTTACGGTCGAATGCTAATATGAATACTACCACGTTTTCCTAATTCATTCGCACCGGAACCTTAGCAAGGCCACTTGAGAGGCGCTCAAGGTGCTCGCAACAAAAGCTAAGAGCCGCACACAGCGGGGGTTTTCTACCTAACACCAAAACAGTTTACTCCCCTCTACACCCCGGGGATGTCTATGCATCCGCTGAGAGCTGGGCATCCAATGACAATCTGGTGTCGGACATCCGGCAAGCCGTTGGTCATCCAATCTCGTCGTATTCTCTCCGACCGCCGGGTGCCACGACAGCATCCGCACAGAATCCATTTTCGAAGTAGAGAAAAAAATATTGTTCATCTGAGTTGTAATGTTCATAAGGAATGGTTCAAACTATAAGGAATACATTTAGCAACATTTGGCGTGCAAATGGTCGAGCGAGTTTATGGAACCCGTTGTCCCACAGCTGCTTTCGAGAAAGCCGTTAGTCGTCTTAGAAGTTCTTGTTATGGCACGTATTGGCCATTAGATTCTTATCATCGGCCTCAACAGCTCGTACGGATATCATAAACCTTGAGTTTCCGAAGGGACCTGGAAGCTAGGCAGGTAGGCGTGTAACCGTTCATTCTATGCTCGTCTATTTTAATTAATTTTATCTCTGTCTCGGCTACTCAAGAATAATCTATACTATCTCGCGGGGGCCGGTTACTACCCCGAATTCCCTACGCGTGTCAATTTGCGAAGGAGATGGGTTCGTGCCTCCAGGCACTGGAAAGCGGCGAGGTTTGGACGAGACAAATAAAGCTTTGTAGACACATTTCGAGTAAAAAGGCAGTATATTCTTGGAAGAACTGTTTATATAATATGCTCGCAGAAGAACTTGTAACGAGAGCGTTTCTAACGCGATCGTTTAGTCGCGAAGGAAGGTGAGTGCTGTCCTCTCCTGGATTTGCTCAGTCGCCAGGGTCGGCGCAAAGGACAGCGGGTGAAATAATCAGAGACGGGTTTACGAAAAAAAATAGTAATTTTATTTCCGGCGGTGGTTCACGCCGGAGCAAGACGGCATGTCCCGGCTGGCGGGTTCCGGTGAAACGGCTGGCTGTAAGCAGCGCGAGGAGACGACACGTTATAATGATAATGCTAAACTATTCTTATAACCTAACTTAATCCTAATTAACGCGAAGCGATAAAACGGCAGAACGCGAAACGATCTGGACTCGCTTTTATACACGGAAACGCGGAGCGAACAGGACTCGCTCTTATACGACGGAACGCGGAGCGAACAGGACTCGCTCTTACACGGCGGAAACGCGGAGCGAACAGGACTCGCTCTTATGCAACGAACGCGTAGCGAACAGAGTCGCTCCTATACGGCGGGAACGCGCGACGAAATCGTTATGTCGATTCCTGGAGTCTGCGGGATTCCGGATCTGCGGCTGGATGGCAGGAACCACCTTGGCTCAGCGAGATGTTGGTGAATTGGCGTTCTATGCTTAGGCTGAGCTCACGGTGGTCGCGAATCGACTCCTAATCCGGACCGACGGGACGCCCCACCCGTCGCCCCCAGTCAGATCGCGGTGTGGGTTACTCGCACCCAGACTAGCCCAGAGAACGAGCTCCCCGACACGGAGGACTGACACGGATGAGACGCGACGCCTGGTCGCGGATCGACGAGTGGATTTCGCAGGGTGACGGAATCTGGAATCGGGTAGTGGGGAGAGGGCCGGAGCGCGCGGCGTGTAGTAGTAGCGCTTAGAAGCACTGCCCTCGCCCGACTGCTCACTCGAGACTCGCTAGCGGTATCGGTTTCGCTCGCACACGGACGATTCCGTAGTACACGTTCCACCTGATACCAGCGTGCTCACACACACACACGGAAGAAGCCGTAGAGTGCGTGTTCACACGCGGCTGCGAGTGGTCAGGAGCTCGGAGATGATCCTCCATGAGGAGCTCCAAGCCAACTCCGCTCTTGTCGCGTTTCGACCCGGTATTTATCGAAGAAGCGCGGACTACGGAGAACGCGCCGCCTCGCGAAAAGTTCGCGAAGTGTTGGTGCTCGCGGATTGGTTCGCGTAAGGGGCCGGTCGCGGATTGGCTCGCACTCGGGTCAGTTTTGCGAGCTCGCGACGGAACGCGAGTTTCGTCGTTTCGTCGCAAACTATTTGTACACAGGACGGCCCGTGATCTTTCTCGACGCTCAGGGCAATAAATACCGTTGCGACGACGCGCGGAATACCGAGTATCGTAAACACACAGTGTCTACCGTGTTACGACGCACACGGCTCGCTCGCTTTGTCTCTACGCCTGGTTTTCAAGAACCGATTCAAACGATTTTCAATATGGATCGCCCCCCGTGATATGCAAGTTCGAGACCTGTCTAACCAACCGTGCACTCGGCCGCAAATACGTACGAGTGGTCCACTCCATGCAACCAAGAAGTTCACTCTTCGGCACGATACGCGGCCTCCGAGCAATCTCCGTGGAGGTAGCGGCAGAATGACAGTGATCGTGCACAGTCCGATCGCTCTAATCCGACCCGTGTGCCCGACGTAGTGACGGTTGAATGACTCGTTTCGACTTCGTGATCGATCGAAGTCGAACCTGTCAGACCACCCAGGTACTTGGCCGAATTCTCGTACAAATGGCCCAGGTGGGGACGCACACGAGACCCCTGTTACTCCACACAACCAAGGAGTGTACCCTTCGGCACGGTACGTGGCCTCCGAGTACTCTCTGTGATGGCAGCGGCAGAATAGCAGCGATCGTGCAGAGTTCGGTCGTATCGATTCGACCCGAAGGGAAACCGTGAGTTCGTTTGAACAATCTGTCCGCGTACTACGCACTGCACGGTTGTGGACTTGTCAGACCATCCATGCACTCGTCTGAATACTCGTATAAGTGATATGGATGGAGACGCACTCCAAGCCGTCGGTCACGCCACGCTACCAAGGACTATGCTCTTCGGCACGATGCAGTGCTTCCGCACATATTCTTTATAGATAGCGGCAGAATGACCGCGACTGTGCAACTCCTACCGGAGCAGACATAGGCATTTCGAACGAGAATCACAAATTTGACTATAACGAAGTGTCCGCTCGGTACCACGATTACGAAAAACGATTTATGATTTTAACAAAGTTTACCGCTACTACGCGATCGCGTCCGTAGAGCACCAAGCTGCGTCTTAACCGTCGGCAATGCCACGGAGCAGTTTGCTCCCGTGACTCCTCGGTTTGAGGCGCTTACGCGTCGAGAATAGGACAGCCGGTTTATCTGTTCTATCGGGTCGGTTTGACCCCTCGATCGTGTACCGTGTTTCGCCGACCGGACACTTCGCGAACGCGTGCAGCTACACCCGCTTCCAGACGTAGAGTGATCTATCTGCGGCACGCATCGACCTCCTTCGATCGGTATCGAGTGGGGATCGATGCGGGCGCATTGCGACAAGTGTCGCGATATCTCGCGGTCCTTTCCTTCGTCAGGACTCGCGGTTTACGTCACGGAGCGTTATGGTGGGGTTGACATCGACGTTCGATATATGCGATATGTAACCTGTACGGTTACAGGCAACAGCCGGCCGCGCCATGCACCGCGGGCCCGTCGGAAATCCCGCAGCATTACCGAAATTACAAGGAGTCTTCGGTAACAAGGAGAAAGTATCAAGGAGTCTTCGAAGAAGTACCTGATTGGCGAAAATGGCTAATACAACCCCGGCCAATCAGGACGATTCGGGGAATGGTTAAAAAGCCTCGTAAGCTTAGAGTTAGAAGAGAAAGTGTTAGACACGGTTACACCATAGAGTCGCGTCGAGGTATAACGTAGCACAGCGGAGATACTGAGTCGCGTCGCGTAATAACACACCAGAACACTGTAAACTCTATAAAATAAACCAAGTTTCCTAGATAGAACACGTTGGGGAGATTCAGTCAGAGTACCCCAATACTCTTACAGGAACAATAAAATTCAGCTTCACAAATAAATTTTAGCATTGTTAAATTATATGTTTCGTTCTGTCTTCCTTCATTCTAATTCTGTGAATTGTAATGCTTATTTCTTCATATTGTGTTAAATCTCTACGCTTTGGAGTATAATATTTTTGTTATCTACAATTGTACCTTGATGACCAGAATAATGAAATTTTAATGTCACAATTGCTTTCGTGATTACGGATGAGCACGTATACAGTTTAATAAAACAGGGTTTCATAAAGACAAATTATTTTATCTCACTTCCATCTTAAATAACTGTGGTGCCTTTTTAGAATGGAAGGAAAATTGTTCATCTGAATTGTAATGTTAAGAAGTAATAGTTCAAACTATAAGGAACAATAAAACTCAGAACAAAAATACTCTATATCTTATAAATAATTATAAGTCAAAACTCCGGAGAACAAGTTTAATAAAAAACCATTTTAATTTCGCCATTTTTGCAGTGCCACCATTTTTGGGAAGTCTATCGTTAGGTCTGCCTATGCCCATCTCAGGCGCGCCCGTAGTCCCAGTGTTTTGGCTTCGACGTCACACGCTACATAGTATATGTGACCGCTGTAGCCAATATTTCGACTGTAGCCGAAAATACGTGTGAAACGAGGCCTGTCCCTTGCACTCTGATCCAATCAGCCGCGCATTCGTACCTATGCTCTGTCCAACGAGACCGAGACAGTAAAGCACCCAGCGTGCGTCCGTTGCTAATTATCTTGTAAGGATAACTTCAACTCTGTCGCACTCGAGTGGCTATGTACGATTCCTATCTCCATAATGTTGTAGAGGAGAGATACCGATAGTTTACGTAAGGAGCTGTAGAGCCCCGAAAAATTTTTTTTGTGCCACGCACAGCAGGGAACTGTCAACGCGCTCTCGAAAGGCCATCTGGTAATGATCAGCCGCTTGCCGGACTCGAGCTAAACGGCGGCCGGAGGGAATAGTCCAACGGCCGGAACGAAGGCATCCGATTTTCGGTTAACATGACATTAGGCCTAGAGTCCGGCCGTAAAACCATCCGGTCCCAGCAAGTATTGTAAGCTAAGATTTAATCCGCCACTGTATATATTGTTCATGTAAATACTCATATGTTCATGTTACTGATATAACGAACGTCGAAAAACGAAAAACGAACGAGACGATCAAAGGACGAAGAGTCTCTTCAGGTCCGATACCGGAGAAAGACGTGTTGTTAATAAATGATTTTTGCTTCCCGTCTGATTAAATTCCTTACAAATTCAGAAGTGGGATCGAGGCAACCGTTTTGCAATTTCTTGTCGGTCTTGTCGGTCGAAGTTTAAGTTACGTGACGGACGTTTGTGTGAAGTGTGCATTCCGATTAAAAATGAATTGTTCCCTTACGGTAGCGGAACTGAAGGAGAAGCTGAAAACCAAGAATTTGTAATCGACCGGTACGAAAGCCGAGCTGGTCAAACGGTTACTGAATACTGGTGTCACAGCGGAAGAATTAGCCATGACAGAGGTCGGGACAGAACCGCTACCGGGGTCGAGCAACGAGACTCAAAACCAACCCGATACGAGAGGGCTGGACGAGATAACCATCCGTGAGTTAGACGTTTTAAGAAGAGAACGAGATGTTATCGCCCGGGAGAATGAGCTGCTTAGGGGAGAATTGGCGTTATCACGGGAGACCCCAAGCTGGAAAACAATCACATCTGGATGGACGAGAGTGAAAAAGTAGCAAGAGTTAACAGACATAGTGGGTGAATTTAGTGGAAGCAGTAACGACTTTGATCGTGGGAGAAACAGGTGAGAGGACTCCTGTCGACGTACGAGTTGGACAACCACCAAGCGAAAGCTTTAGTGTGTAGCAGATTGACAGGTCGTGCATTGAAGTGGTATCACTCAAGAATAGACTGCGTAGACTTAACTGCCCATGAGCTTTTGAGAGAGTTGAAGAGGCTGTACGGGCAACTACCGGATCCTTTATGTTTGAAACGTGAGCTTGAAGTGAGGAAGTGGGGAGCGAAAAAATCTTTCACCGATTATGTGCACGATAAGACAATCCTTGCAAATCGAGAACCTGTTTCGGAAACAGAATTACTCAGCTACGTCGTCGATGGTATACAGAATAAGGAGTTGTAAATACAGGCTAACGTACAGCGTTATGAGTCCGTGGACGAAATACTGACGGCTTCACGAACGTAAAGTTGCCGTCGGGAAGACTACGACTTTCGGAGGGAGTTTCGCTGTCTGAATAAGGGTCTATTCATACTTGCCGGGACCGGATGATTCTGCGGCCGGGCTCTAGGCCTAATGCCATGTTAACCGAAAATCGGGCGCCGTCGTCCCGGCGTCGGACTAATCCCACCGGCCGCCGTTGCTCGGCGGCTGAGCAAGCGGCTGATCATTACCAGATGGCCTTTCGAGAGCGCATTGTTAGTTCACTGCTGTGCGGGGCACAAAAAAAAAGGTTTTCGGGGCTCTACAGCTCCATAGGTAAACTATCGGTATCTCTCCTCTACAACATTATGGAGATAGGAATTGTTTCGAACTCTTCGGATCTTTCACGGTGCTGAAAGATTTCCGTCAGTTCGCAGAAACGGGCTGGCAGGAAAAAGTCCGACGAAACGAGGATCGCAAGGAATACAGAGAGAAACACGCTTGAGACCTGTCGATTGTCGATAATACAGAAGACTGCGTCGATCGGCTGTTAGATCGATCGCTCCTGACGCCCGTCCCCCGCGCGGCACGCGAGGGCCGCCGAGCTGCTCGATCCACCCGGGACTCGCGGGGCGCGGGAGGGGACGCAGGAACGACGTCGCGCACGCGCCGTTGATCCAGTCCTCTGAGTCGTGTATTTACAGTTTTGTACAGTGTTGTTCGTTACCGAACATGGTTAAAAATACAGAGTAATTATATAAAGGTTGGCTATGAGTTCGGAGTTTGCGAACCCCGTCCGCCTCCTCTCGATTCCTCGATAAATCTCTAACAGGAATCGTTCCTGCCTCTTCGTGAAACAGCATCACACATCCTTATATATTAACGTAAATTATACATATATTGTGAAAACGAGAATAGTTGTTTTTTTTAAGGAAGTATCCACATTAGGAAGGGACTATGTCTCGAATTTTGATGACATTGAAATATGTTGTGGTCCAAGTGAAAGTGGAAGAAATCCGCGTATCCGCACAAATAGCGTCTTATGCTGTGCAAACCATAAATCTTTCTTGGTGCTGGTGCGCTGAAGATTTCTCTTCCGGCGCCCCGCTAGCCGCTACATCACCCCCTTACCAGTGCTAACGCTATCCTAACTTAATCCTAATTACCGGGTAATCTATACCTATTCTTATTGTAGCTGGCTATTTACAAAATGTACAATATATATACAACGTGGCAAGGTTGTCTCACGTTCCGACCTGCAGGTAGTCAGGAAATCTAACGCGTCTACCTGAGCGCGTGTGGACAGGTACCTGCGCGGGGGTCGGCTCGGTCGTCGGTTGCGAGTCTTTGTATCGTACGGTCTCGTCACCGTTTACCGTGTACGCGGGTTTAAGGCGGTCAATGGTTACCGTTGTGTCTTTTCCGCGCACTCGAATCTTGAAATTCTTCCCGTTACGCGAAATAACTGGGAAAGGTCCTTCGTACGCGTTTTGCAATGGGGTCCGCGTTGCGTCGGTACGAAGGTACACGTGGGAGGCGGTCGCTAGGTCTTTGTAGACAAACACTTTGTTGCCACCATGACGCGATCCCGGCACCGGGCGAACGTCGCGGAAGTGTTCGCGTAACTGCCTCACCATGCTCGCGGGGTCTTCGTTGCTCGCCGTGTTGGTAAAAAATTCGGCAGGTAGCCGAACGCTCTCGCCATAGACGAGCTCTGCCGTTGATGCCAGCAGGTCGTCCCGATACGCTGCCCTAATACCTAAAAGTACTACGGGCAACGCATCGGTCCAACGTTGCGTGCCGTGGCACTTTATGGCAGCTTTGAGCTGTCTATGGAAGCGCTCGACCATGCCGTTTGCCGCCGGATGATAGGCTGCAGTTCGAATATGCTTCGCGCCTAATAAATTGCTCAGGTGTTTGAACAACTGCGATTCGAACTGCCTACCCTGGTCCGTTGTGATCCGGATGGGGGTACCGAATCTAGCCACCCATCCGGCGACAAACTCTTTCGCTACCGTTTCTGCCTCGATATTGGCGATCGGAAAGGCTTCGGGCCAACGCGTGAAGCGATCGACGCATGTGAGGCAGTATCTTTTGCCGTCTGATATCGGTAGCGGGCCCACCAAATCGAGATGGATGTGCTCGAATCTGGCGGACGGCGCTTTGAATTCCGATATCGGGCTGAAGACATGTCTACTCGTTTTAGCGCGCTGACATTCGGTACAACTGCGAGCCCAAGCGCGACAGTCGCGTTCTATCGACGGCCAAACAAATCTCTGTTTGCAGAGTTTCGCGGTGGCCTTGATACCTGGATGGGCGCAGTTATGGACAGCTGAGAACGCGTGTCGGCGAAACGGTGCTGTTACGAATGGGCGCGCGACATTCGTTGACACGTCGCAATAGACTTCGACGTCGCTGTCGATTAATTTGACGCGCTTGAGCGTTAATGAGGTGTCGGACGCGGTTAAGAACTTGTCGACTTCTTTGTCGTTTTCTTGCGAACGAGCTAATTCCGCGTAGTCTATAGTCGACGCGATGGATTCGATTCGCGATAGTGCGTCCGCCACCTCATTATCTTTGCCGCTGATGTGCCGAATGTCAGTGGTGAACTGGCCTACGTAATCCAGATACCGAAACTGTCGAGGGGAACATTTGTCGGATCTCTGGTTGAACGCGAAAGTCAGAGGTTTATGATCGGTGTATATCGTGAACGAACGACCTTCGACCATATGTCGGAATTTCTTAACCGCTGTATATATCGCTAGAAGTTCGCGATCGTATGCGCTGTAGTTACGCTGTGCGGGCGACATGGATTTCGTGTGGAAGGCTAGTGGCCTCCACGAATTTCCTTGTCGCTGTTGCAGCGTTGCTCCGATCGCGAAATCCGACGCATCCACCATAATCGCGAGTTGCGAACGACTCGATGGATGCGTTAGTAGCGTAGCGTTGGCAAGTGCATCTTTGGATGCTTGAAACGCTGTTTCCGCTTCACCTGACCATTGGATCGGGGCGTTGCCTTTCGCCGTCCGACCGCTGAGCAGGTGGTGAAGCGGTGTTTGTACCGCCGCGGCGTTAGGTATGAACCGTCTATAAAAGTTTAACATACCGAGGAACCTACGGAGCTGTTTCGCGGTCTCTGGTTTCGGAAATTCGTTTATGGCCTTTACTTTTTCAGGTAGAGGCCTCGTGCCGTTGCCGTTCACAATATACCCGAGAAACTTGACTTCGGTAGCGGCGAATACGCATTTGCTCGGGTTGACGATGACACCGTACTCGTTAAGCCGCTCGAGGAGTTGACGCAGATGTTCCATATGCTCGTCTTCATCGACTGACGCTACTAGAATATCGTCTAGATACGCATAGCAAAAATCGAAACCGCGTAAGACGGTGTCGATGAAGCGTTGAAACGTCTGCGCCGCGTTGCGCAAACCGAACGGCATGACGGTGTACTCGTACAACCCGAACGGCGTCGTTACCGCGGTCTTCGGAATATCGCGAGGGTTTACCGGTATCTGGTGGTACGCGCGGACCAGGTCTAACGTAGTAAACACTGTCTTCCCTGCTAGTGTTCGCGCGAAGTCCTCGATATGTGGTATGGGATACCGGTCGGGGATCGTGCGAGCGTTTAAGGTCCTGTAATCGCCGCAGGGCCGCCATCCGTTGTCCTTCTTCTGCACCATGTGTAGGGCAGAAGCCCACTGGCTTTTAGAAGGACGGATGTGACCCCGAGATAACAGTTCCTCGAACTCTGCGCGAGCGACCTTGTACATATCGGTGGACAATCGGCGGGTCTTACAATACGCGGGAGTGCCGGGAGTCGTTACAATATGATGTACAACATCGTGTTTGACTTGCCTAGGAGTCGCTGTGGGTCGGGTCACGTCGGGAAACTGGGCTAGCAGCTGGTGGTAGCGTGAGTTCCCCGCGATGGTCCGGATGGAGTCCGTGAAACCCACGACGGTGCGTCCCGTTGTCGTCCGTGATGTCGTCTGGTCGATCAGGCGTCGTCGCCTGAGGTCCACCAGTAGGCCGTAGCGCGTGAGGAAGTCGGCGCCAATGATGGGTTTTCCCACGTCGGCGATGATGAACCTCCACTGGAAGGCCCTCCGTAGTCCCAGGTTGAGGTCCATCACGCGGATGCCGTAGGTGCCGATCGTCGATCCGTTTGCCGCAACCATCTCGTATGACGTCTTGCTGACTCGGCCTTTGACGAGTGTGCGTGGATACACACAAAGGTCCGAGCCAGTGTCGACGAGGTATTCGGTCTTCGTCACTTTGTCCGTGACGAAGAGGCGGCAGGTGGATGTTCCGTCACTGGCTGCCGCGGTCAGTGTCGGAGGGACTCGTTTCCCGCGTATGAACACGGCTGGCGGCATTTGGTGGACTCCTTCCCAAACCTCTGGTGATACCAGCAGACGTTCTCCGTCTTACGCGATGACCTGGACGAAGACCGACTCCGTCTGGGCGTCCTGCTTCCCTTGTGACTGCAAGGTCGGGATATTTCGGCGATTCGAAGCTCCAGTTTCTCCAATCGGTCGATCAGGAGCTCTGCCAGGCGGTCGGACTGCGTTGGGGCCGACGTGCTGGCTACCTGGGCTGGCTGCACCTCCGCGTGGATCTGGTCGGCTATCTCGGCTAGCTTGCTTAATGGCAGGTCTGACTGAGCCGAGACGATGGCTCTGGTCACGTTGGGTAGTCTACCTGACCACAGGGTCCGCAGGAACTCGTCGCTGACTGTGGTACCTGCGAGGTTCCGCATATGGCGTAAGAATTGCGACGGGGTTCGGTCGCCTATTTCCTCCTGCTCCAGCAGCTGCCGGATCCTTTTTCCTTGGGTCGCCGACAGCCTCTTCAGAAGTTCGGACCTTAGTGTCCCATACTTGTTGGCCTCCGGTGGGTTTATAAAAATGTCCTGCACTTCCACCGCGTATTTGGGCTCGAGCTGAGACAGTATGTAATAAAATTTTGTCGTGTCAGCTGTAATCCCGTTTAGGGCGAACTGTGCCTCGATTTGGCGGAACCACAGTTCGGGTTGCTCAGGCCAGAAAGGTGGGATCCTGATGGCGACCTTGCTGACTTCTGGCGTCGTTGTCTCCATTTCAATATCACTGCACTACACGCACTTCGAGAGAAAAGAAAAAAAAAATGCGCGTGATGCGACTCAGTCACCCTGATCACGTCGGGGTCACCAATGAAGGAACAGGGTTATATAAGGCGGGTGCCTTAGAATGAGTGTTCAAATCAGGTGTACGTGACTGAGTCGTTTATTTACAATAAAGAGTGATGTCGCGAGAGCGTCCGGGGTGGTTCGACTAAAACCGGCGATTCGCTTCGACTCGCGGTTGAACTGCTATTGCAACTTAGCAACGACCGGACTAGACTCTAAGTCACTCGGCGGATACGCGGCTGTGTCTCGACTTCGTGACTTCCTTTCGCGTCGGTAGTCTCTGCCTTATATCTTCAAAAATGCTTGTCGGCTGATTGGTGGAAGTCCTTGCGGGGAACTTCCACCAATCCGTGCATTTTGCATAACACGCCCACGTTCCACGCCTCTCGTGCGTGAGAAGGGTGAGCGTGTCGTTCTGTTAAAAATCTAATTTTGGTGATGCAGCGGGGTGTCTTCCGGGCCCCGTGCTAAGTGCGGTACGTGACTGCTGGCTTACGTCAACGGGCCCAGCTTTCCCGGGTGATAGAAACCAGGCACGCGTCGCTGGGACACTCTAGGCTGGAGACCCTTAGACTACCCAAAATTTATGGCGTCCACTTGCGCTATTGAGTTCGTCGCTAGGAACTACAAGGACACATCTGTCCGCTAAGTGGCCAAAAACGTTAAAGACGTTTTCTCACAAATAGCGTGTTATGCTGTGCAAACCATAAATCTTTCTTGGTGCTGGTGCGCTGAAGATTTCTCTTCCGGCGCCCCGCTAGCCGCTACAACTTATTAACATTACTGTTGAGATATACAGGATGAACGTAAAAACGAACGGTAAGCTTCATGTCGAAGTACTTCAACAAAAACAACAATTTTTATTTTCATAACTTTGAAACACACATCTATGTTGTACATTTAAGCACCTCTCAAGGCAGAGTAAGAACTATATGTGAAACCGGTCACTTACACCCGCGCTCGTCACGCCGCACGGCCTCGTCGCGTACCGAGAAATGGCGCGACTGGCGCCACCTCGAAAGTGTTGTTGTGATTGCAATATTTACCATATCACAACAATTACAACTCAGATGAACAATATTCTTTTCTCTACTTCGAGAATGGATTCTGTGCGGATGCTGTCGTGGCACCCGGCGTGACCGACGGCCGGGGAGCATCGGGCGAGATCGGTGGGCCGACGCCGGATGCCCAGCTCTCGGCGGATGCATAGGCATCCCCGGGGTGTAGAGGGGAGCAAACTGTTCTGGTGTTAGGTAGCGAACCCCCGCTGTGTGCGGCTCTTAGCTTTTGTTGCGACCATCTCGAGCGCCTTCTGAGGTTGCCTGCTAGGGTCCCGGCAGATATGAATTAGGAAAACGCGGTAGTATTCATACTAACATTCGCCTCCGGGAAGTTTGAATAGACCCTAAGTCGTGCCATCGGATGGGTCTGGTAGACCACCCATACGAAGACCACCGCCGAAGGATGGACTAGAATCAGTGAGCACCGGGCGGAGATGCTTTAATTCGAACATTCGGTCTCGAATGTACGAGACCAGTGAGAGAGAGGGGATCCTGTTTCACGTGCGGAAAGTTGGGTCATCGGGCGAATCAATGCAACGCACAGACAACGAGGAACGACGTCAACTACATCGCGCGCGGGCGAAAAGAAGACGATGACTTTCGGCGAGCGGTAGAAATACAGATAAGTAGCGAGTGCGGTAGTTTCAGTTCAAAAGTAAACGCACTTATCGATTCGGGGAGTCCGATTTCTTTTGTTAAAGAGGATTGCGTTCCGAGAACCTGTTTTACAGCCGATCGCGTTTCAGATAGGTTTCACGGAATTAACGGTAGCGACTTGAACGTGTTAGGAAAGACGCAAGCCACAATTATTTACGACACGGAAAAATATTGCGTTATGTTGAGAATTGTACCAGACGAAACGATGAAAAACCCTTTAGTTTTAGGACGCGATTTCATGAAAATTGCCAACTTATCGTTGAGTAGAGAGGACACAGTGGAACGCGATGATATAGCCGATACTATGAACATTGAGGTAGATCAGGGTAATACGTGCATCAGCGCCGATGACATGCGTTTTGACGAGAGCCTTTCTGATGAAGTAAAGACACGAGCGCGGGAGTTATTTAGTAAAATGTGCATTAACGCACATAGACCTGTGGAGCCAAGTGTAGGAAACACGATGAAATTAACACTTACGAGCGACAATCCCTTTTCATTTTCACCTCGTAGATTATCGTATGACGAGAAAAACAAATTGCGTTGTATCCTCGATGGATTATTGGAAAAAGGGATAATTAGGGAGAGCACATCCGAGTACGTGTCTCCTGTCGTTCTAACGAAGAAAAAGAAGCGGGAAATTAGAATGTGTGTAGATTTCCGTACATTGAATAAAATCACGATCCGTGATAACTTTCCACTGCCATTAATCGAAGACCAATTAGATCTGCTGGAAGGGAAAAAGTATTTTACCACCCTCGATTTAAAGGATGGATTTTTCCATATCAAGATGCACGAAGACTCGATTAAATTTACATCTTTTGTAACACCTTTCGGGCAATACGAATACACGAGGATGCCATTCGGGTTAAAAGGCGCGCCTCTTAAATTCCAACGCTACGTCACTGAGATCATTAAAGAACTAATCAACGACGGCGAAATATCTGTTTATGTAGATGATTTCCTCATCGCGACTGAGACTATAGAGCACCATTTTGAAGTCCTTGGAAAAGTATTTAAACTACTGACAGTGAATCTTTTGAATTTACGGTTAGATAAATGCAGATTTCTCCAAACAAAACTCGATTATTTGGGTTACACGGTAACAAGCGAAGGAATCAGGCCAACAGAACAATGCCTCGAGGCGGTAAAGAAATTCCCATTTCCGCGAAACGTTCGAGAGGTGCAGGGATTTTTGGGCTTGAGATCATACTTTCGGAAATTTATTCAGGGTTTCTCCATCCTCGCGAAGCCCTTATACGATCTCACGAGGAAGGATGCAAAGTTTCAGTTTGCCGAAAAAGAAAAACAAGCGTTCGAGACGCTTAAGAATCGTTTGTTAAGCGTGCCGATATGAAGTATTTATTCTCCACAAGACGAGACCGAGTTGCACTGTGATGCGAGCGTGTCGGGGTTCGGTGCTATCCTGTTACAAAGGAAGGCCGATAAGAAGCTACACCCAGTATTTTACTTTTCTAAACTGACCACCGAGATTGAATCACGCTATCACAGTTTTGAGTTAGAAATGCTAGCAATCGTTTTTGCTCTCCGACGTTTCCGAACATATTTACTAGGAAGAAAGTTTAAGATAGTTACGGATTGTCAAGCTCTTAGTCTGACGCTAAATAAAAAAGAGACTAATCCCCAAATTGCACGTTGGGTGCTTGAAATGCAAAATTACGATTACGAGCTAGAGCATAGGGCCGGTTCGCGTATGCTCCACGTAGACACGTTAAGTCGTCAAGTTTTTGTGATTGAAGACAATTCGTTCGCTAGAAATTTAGGGCTATGCCAAAATGACGATAAAGTTATAGAGAAAATCCGTAATAGAATTAGAAAATTCGGAAAATAAATTGTACGAAATGAGGGACGGTCTAGTATATCGGAAGCATCAGGATAGAATTTTGTTTTACGTGCCGAGCACTTTGGAATCAAGCATTATGTACAAGTACCACAATGAGATGGGACACGTCGGAATTGAAAAAACGATGCGAAACATTGCGGATAGTTTTTGGTTTCCAGATATGAAATCCAAGATCGAGAAACCCATTCGCGGCTGTTTGAAATGTATCGCATACACGCCGAACTGCGGAAAGTTAGAGGGAACTTTGCACTGTATACCGAAGGGTGATAAACCTTTCGATACCCTACACATCGACCATTTGGCCCCTGTTTCAAGAGCGCAAAAATCGGGTTACAAATATATATTTGTTGTAATCGGCGCGTTCACCAAATATATAAAAATGTACGCCACTAAGACTACGAACACCGCTGAAGTCATAAAGTGTCTAAAATCGTATTTCCAGCATTATAGTCGACCGCTGCGCATCGTTTCGGACCGAGGAAGTAGTTTTATGTCTGACGAATTCAATGAGTTCACACAAGAATATAATATACAGCATGTTAAGATAGCGACCGCTTCTCCTCAGGCGAACGGGCAGGTCGAGAGATATAACCGCACAATTTTACCGATGATCGCCAAATTGATGAGTGAGCACGGTGTGGTATGGTATAATGTATTGCGAGAGGTTGAATTTGCGTGTAATAATACTGTTTGCAAGTCTACCGACAAAAGTCCAAGCATGTTACTGTTTGGTATACGACAACGTGGTGAGGTCATAGATGGGTTGCGTGATATGTTGGAGATTAGTGGAAAGATTAGTATTTCCCGTGGTTTGAATAGCGTCCGAATTCGACAAAATCAGGAGTCGCAAAAACGCATTTTCGATAAAAGACATAAGGCTCCGAATAAATATAGGGTTAAAGATAAAGTGTTATCAGAAATTACGATTGCACCCCAGGAGTGTCAACAAAAATAATTCCGCAAAACAAACAAAAATAATTCAAAGAACCGTACGAGATCGATCGTGTATTGCGAAACGATCTATACGTAATCAAAGACGTAGAGGAGTTCCAATTATGGCAAACGCCTTACCGTGGGAAATGGGAAGCCGCCAATATGCGACCATGGCGACCATGAGTGTAGATTTAGATGTTTAACGTTTTATTGTTACTTTTGCGTGTTATGTTCATGTTTAAATTTGTTCTTCTTTGCGCCGTGATTACCGATTGATTTCAAGATGGTAAATCGGGACGATATCCGTAACAAGATTACCCCCTCGGAAAAAAAATAAGGTTAGGGTTAGGGTAGGGGTCCGAGGACCTATGCCCCCGGTGGTGGGGGGCGAAGTGGGTCTGGCGCGGGGAGTTTCCCCGCGCCCTGTTATGCCCCCACAACTGGGGGCGGTGAACTTGGGGGCTCGGGGTGTGAGCTGACCCGGGCCCCCGGGGGGAGCGTAGCTCCCCCCGTGATAGGCCGACACCCCCCGGGTTAGTTTCCCGGTGTAGGGGGGTGTCGGTCCGTCCCTCCCCGATTGGGGAGGGGGATACGTGGGGGGTTGTGGGGAAAGGAACGGTCGGGGCGTGCCGGATCACGCCTCCGACGGCCCTTCCTTCCGGTGGCGGCGTCTTCTTGCCTCGGCCGGGGCTGGTTCCTTCGGGATACCGGCTCCGAGGGGAGCACGAAGACTCCGGGAGCTGTGGGTGGACCGAGCTGGGGCTCGGGAAGCCCAATCCGAAGGCTCCAGGGATGGAGACACCGGACGGGTCCCTCCGCCCGGGGTCTTATAGCGTAGGCAGTGGGGGAGGTTAACCCCTCCCCCGGGGCATGATGATAGCTGGGATGTGTCCTGTTGAGTACTCGCGTGATCCAGGCACCTTCCGTGTAGCTTAGGTGGGCGTGAGGTTGTAGTGGGTAGTCCCCGGGGGTCCGTCCTCCGGGGAGAATCCCACATAACCCCGGCTTCCCCCAGGGAGTCAGGGTATGTATAAAACATTTCCTCACGATAAAGAAAAAAAAGGGGGTCCGAGGACCTGTGGCCTCTACAGTGGGACCATCTGTCCCACTGTCGAGACGTTCTCTCTATTTAAGGGATGTCACAGGTCTCAAGTCCTCTCGCTCCTCCTCCTCGTGGTGGACCCTGGGAACACACATAGTTGTGTGTTGCTAACGGAGCGAGGGGCATTCCGCGGGAAGTAGTCCCAATGATGTATGAGGCGATGCCGGCGGGATCTTCGGATCCTGGCAGGGCCTGCCATGCCGGCAAGGCTCACACGGAGGGGGGAAAAACCGCAGGCTTTCAATGGGCCCTGCGAACGACCGGGGAGGTCGCCGCAGGGCCCCATACCGTAAACCGGTGGTCATGTTTTACCGGAACGGGGGGCTTGCCTTAATGGGCCGGCCTGGGAGGAGGATAAACCTCTATAAAAAAGTCTCTATCCCAAGCTATCGAAACGTGGCGATGGGAAACCCCCGGAGTATGTGCCGGGGTTGGGCGATGCATGCATCCGCTCATAAGCGTTGTACAACCTCGGGATACCTGCCGACCTCCTGTTGGATCTAGACTTATCTCGGTAAGCGGCTCTGCCCCGGTGGACACTTACTTCCGCTCAGTACTTGGAGGGTATCGAGTGAGCCGCCACCAGAAATGGGGGCGTAGTAACCAGGCCCGTGTATGAAAACATGGATGTTTTGAACGACGAGCCACGGAACGTAAATGAAGAGATGAAGGAGGGGAAATCGCGCCCGGAAGCGGTAGAGAAGGGAGCGGTGGTGGACATTGTGCCACCAAAGGTCATGGGGCCACCTGCCCCAGTTGACGGTGGCCGGCCCAAGCCCCGGCTTGGGAGGGGCACCCCAGAACCCAACCCGGAGGACGACCGGTGGTCGGTTCTCTCGGGTGCCTCCTCCAGCGGCACGGCCAAGAAGCGCTCTCGGTCTGGGAGCGCCTCGCCGACCCCGTCGGTCGGTAAGAGGGAGAAACTGGAGGTGACCTCCCAGCCCCCCACCCCCCGTCCGGAGATAATGAGTCTGCTCCCCGGAGAGCTGACCGCTCTAATTGTAGAGCGGTCCCGCGATAACAAGGATATGGCCGAGCGGAGCAGGAACCTATAGGGGACATTCCTCAAAGGGTTCCGGGACAACCACGACAATATCGAGGCGGCGGCTCAGGAGCTAGACCGCAGGGGCGTCCAGGGTGGCCACCCTGCTGCCGGCTCCGACCCCGCCTCCCTCATGGAAAAGACCCTTTTAAGGGAGAGGAAGGCCGAACTGGAGAGGGAGTTGCGGGATTCCCGCGACACCCTTGTGGCGGTAAACTGGGAGCTTTTGCTCACCAGGCGGCTGCGCGATGCTCCACCCCTGCCGACAATACCCGCCCCCAGCGCCAGCGGGGACACCCCGACACGCGCGGCGCCCGGAGCACCTCATACGGGGGAGGCGGCGCCAGACATGATGGCCCAGATGCGGGCCCTCGTGGAGGCGGGCCTGAGCTCCCTCTGCGAAGAGATGCGGAGGGAGCTGTGTGGCGCTGTCGGGCTTGGTGCGCGCGGGACCCCTCAGCAGCCGCCACCCGTGCCTCTGGCGCCGCCACCGCCGGTTCCTGCGCCCGCGCCGCTGCTGCCGGCCCCTGTCCCGGTGCAGGGAGGTGCCGGGAAGAAACAGAAGAAGAAGAAGAAGGGCGCGAACGCCACGGGGAGGGGGGGCTCCTGCTGCCCTTCCGGCCCCACCCCCCTGCGCCTACGCCAGGTACCCCTGGAAAAAGGGAACCCTGGGTCGATGTGCTGGGCAGGCGGCAGAAGGCCGAGTAGAAGGCTGCAGCCGCCGGGGCTAAGGCCCATGTGAGCGCCCCCAAGGCGAAGAAGGCCGCTACCCCCACCCTCAAGGGTGGAAAGGCAGCGGCCAAAGTGAAGGCCCCTCCCCGTTCGGCGGCTGTTGGTTACGGACATTGACTGTCCCGGAGCGGAGCGGGGCTTCCTATGAGGAGGCCGTTAGGAGGGCCCGCCAGGGCATCGACCTCGATGCCCTCGGCATTGGGGCCCAACCCTGGAAGAGGGCGGTAACCGGAGGCATAGTAATAGAGGTCTCCGGTGCCGACGGCGGCCCCAAGGTCGACACCCTGGCGGCGAGGATGACCGCCGTCCTGGGGGACATGGGGGTGAAGATCTCCAGGCCCGTGAAGAAGGCGGAATTCCGCCTCACGGGCCTGGAGGTGTCTGTCACCCCCCAGGAGGTGGCGGAGGCGGTGGCGAGGGCAGGGGGCTGCGACGCCGAGTCCGTGAGGGTGGGGGAGCTAAAGCCCCCCCCCCCCCAGCGGACTCGGACCCATTTGGGTGCAGTGCCCGGCCGTGGCGGCCCTGCCCATAGAAAAGGCCGGTAAATTACGCGTCGGGTGGTCCACCGCCCAGGTGGTGGTGCTGGCTCCACGACCGATGCAGTGTTTCCGCTGCTTGGCCCTTGGCCATGTACGGCGGCGGTGCACTGCAGAGGTCGACCGCAGCGGTCATTGCTACCGCTGCGGGGATCCGATCCACCGGGCGGTGGAGTGTAAGGCGCAGACCCATTGCGTGATTTGCGTGGCCTTGGGGAGGCCGGCGGGACACAAGGCGGGGAGCAAGGCGTGCTCCCCGCCGCCTAAACCGGAGAAGGGCGCAAAGGGGGCCAGCCGTGTGCCCCCCCCCCCCCCAGAGCGTAGCGCTAGGGACTTCGGGGGGATGAGGGCCACCCCCCCCTCCCCCCGCCACCAAAGAAGGAGAGAAGATGGAAGTGGTGGCGGTATCTGGCGGGACGGGGGACCTATGCCCCCCGCCACCCGCGAAGACCGCTGAGCAGGGGACAGGCGCGCAGTCCAAATAATGGCCCACCTCGCCGGTCTCCCCAGCCGGTCCTCCAGGACAACCTCAACCACTGCCGCCGGGCACAGGACCTGATGGTCCAATGCCTGGAGGAGTGGAGGGTTGGCCTCGCCGTCGTCAGGGAGCTGTACAGCGTCCCAGACCATCCACACTGGTACGGTGACGCTGACGGCTCCGTGGCGGTGTGGTCACGTCGACATTCGGCGTCGTGCCCCCCTGCACCGTGGTTGAACGGGGCAGGGGGATGGTAATGGATAAGTCGGGAAGACTTCTGGTCGTGGGGTGCTACAACTCACCCAGCTGCGACTCCGCCGAATTCGGGAGGTTCCTGGACCGGATGGGGCTTATGATAGCCCCATATACAGGGTGAGTCACCAAACGTTAGCACGTCAAATATCTTTGTTGTTTCTAAAGATAAGTAAAATATGGTAAGGACAAAGTTGAATGGTACAATGGGGCTGACACGATGCAAAAAAAATTTTTGTTTTTATGTCATTTTTTTGGAGATATCAAGGTCACCTTGACTTTTTTAAATGGAACCACCCTTTTTTAAACACCTACAATGATAGTCCCTTTCATTAGGAATTCAGTGACTATAATTAGTCCAAGGACATTCAAGGTCAAGGACAGAAAAAACGTATAAAACTAAAATATGAAAGCAGAATACGTTTATCACGGTTGAGACTTGTAGGAAATAGTAAACATACTATGGTCGTAGTTAAAGTAAACATACTAAGGTCCTTCAATGTTATTCAGCATTCTTATTTACTATCAGTATGTTTCCAAACGCGATTCCGCTATGTTATATTCGATGACTGAAAAGTGTGATATGATCACGATTTACTGTGAATGCAGGCCCGACTACTTTATGAAGAAAGGTACCCCGAGCGAAACACTCCTTCTAGACATACTTTCACTAATACGTACAGGTTGTTTCGAAGTACTGGAAGTGTACATGCAAGACAGTACAAACGGAAGAATCCCACGACTAATGAAGACAATGAAATTAATATTTTAGCAGCTATAGCTGTCAATCCTCACGTGAGTACGAGAAAAATTGCCCGGGAAGCAGGCATAAGTAAAAGTAGCGTAATACGAATTCTGGCCCGACATAAATTTCATCTGTTCCACATATCGCTCCATCAAGAATTGCACGGGAATGATTTTCAAAATGGAATTAGCTTTTGTGAATGGGGATTGCTTCAAAATCATTATATTTTTCTAATGTCTTGTTTACGGATGAAGCAACATTTACTAATCGTGGCTCAATTAATCTACGGAACGCCCATTATGTGGATAATCCGCACTGGCTGCAAGAAATTGATCATCAAAGACAATGGAGCGTAAACGTGTGATGTGGTATTTTGAACGACAAAGTAATTGGACCATATTTCGTTAACGGAATGATGACGGGACAGAAATACGCTCAATTTTTGCAAGAAGATCTGCCAATTTTGTTAGAAGATGTCCCTTTACAAAATCGCTATGATATGTACTACCAACACGACGGTTGTCCTGCTCATTATGCACGAGTAGCAAGAGAAACGTTGGATTCTCGATATCCAAACCGATGGATTGGACGAGGCGGAACAGTTTCATGGCCAGCATGTCCGCCTGATTTAAATACACTGGATTTCTTTTTATGGGGTCTGCTAAAAGAGACCGTGTACACGGATGCTCCAACAACAGTTGAAGATATGCGTCAGCGTATCATCACAGCATGTACGAATATCACGTCGGATACACTTATCAGAGTTCAACATTCATTCAGAGCTCGTTTACAACAATGTATCGACGCAGACGGCCATCATTTCGAACATTTATAAAATACAGGTATTCCGCTTCCATATTTTAGTTTGCAACGAGACACGTACGTCTCGTTGCGAGCGAGTTTGCGACCAGGCCCGCACCAATCACCGACTAGGACCAGCCGCGCGCCAATCCGCGAATCCAGCCCGGGCGCGGTCCACGCGCGGTCCACTGCTATAACGATCGCGACGAAACCACCCGAGACCGGAGTTGGTCTGGAGCAGCTCTCGGGCGAACACCCGAGCCCAGATCCTCTCGCAGCCGCGCAGAATCGTGCTAGCCTCGGTATACTACCGGACGAACACGCCGAAGCGCTGGGACCGGCCAAGGCGTACGTGGGTTTACGTCCCATACGCCGAAACCGAGACCGCAAATAGGTTCTGGGAGGCAGTCGATCGACGGCCTGCTCTTTTCAGAGCACCGTAGTTCCGACACTCCGGACCGTCATCCCCCACTCCTCGGACCCGTTCCCGCATCCCGCGCTCCCGACCGGAGATTCCGCGCCGCGGTCCAGGAGTCTAGTCTCCAACCGACCGCAGCAGCGTGTGGAGCTCGCCTCACGGTATACTACCGTGGACGAGCGACCTCGCCGGTTTCGAGTCGTAGACACGAGGTTTACGTCTGCGTCTACGCGCCCCGCGAGCCCAGCCGACGCAGGAAACGTCACCGATTCACGATCTTTTGCTGGGCCGTGGCCGTTCCGATCACCTCGCCGAGGCGACCGCGCGACGGGAATCGTGGGGGTGCGGGACCGCGCCGAGAACGCCCGATCGCCGTGCCGACACCGAGCGAGCCCGGCTCGCCCCGCGTTCCCCGCACCACCGTACCGCGCACCGTGCCGAACACGACTCCGGTTTCTGCCGCCGTCCACCGACGGACGGCGCCCACCGCGACACTCCGGACCACCGATACCAGTACCAGTACCGGAGATACCGATGCTACGCGTATAAATTAGGATTAAGCCCGCGTTATTAGGAGAAAAGTGCGTTAGATTTAGGTGTTCTACCGATTAGGTTAAGCTCGCGTTATTAGGGAATAATTGCGTTAGATTCGCGTCGTTACCGGGCGTCCACACTCACAGTTTCTTTTGTTTTCTTGTAACCAGGCCGGCCGAGAGACAGGCTCCCGCCGAGACTCCGTCGCCGGACCAACGGGGAATCCGGCCGACCGAGATTAATAATAAACTATTACCATTTCTTTTTACTTTAATTGAGCGTTCCTCATTTAGTCACCTTGTCCTCCCTCCCCAAAGAACCCTGGCCGCTGAGCCAATCCGGGGAGGGCTCGCACGCCTCGCCGCGCTCCACGCAACGAGGCATGTACCGTTACAAGTTTTATACGTTTTTTCTGTCCTTGACCTTGAATGACCTTGGACTAATTATAGTCACTGAATTCCTAATGAAAGGGACTATCATTGTAGGTGTTTAAAAAAGGGTGGTTCCATTTAAAAAAGTCAAGGTGACCTTGATATCTCCAACAAAATGACATAAAAACAAAATTTTTTTGCATCGTGTCAGCCCCATTGTACCATTCAACTTTATCCTTACCATATTTTACGTATCTTTAGAAACAACAAAGATATTTGAGGTGCTAACGTTTGGTGACTCACCCTGTATAACCGGTCCGGTGCTGGTCCTGGGGGACCTCAATGCCAGGTCCACAACCAGGGGAAACCCCGGGACCAGCTCCCGAGGCGAAGTCCTAGAAGACTGGGCGGAGGGGATGGAGCTCCAATTGTTAAACCGGGGCTCCGTGCCTACGTGCGTGAGGTGGAACGGCTGGTCGATAGTGGATGTATCGTTCGCGACCGCCGCCGCCTCTCGCCGTGTGTCCAACTGGCGGGTCCTGATGGACGTGGCAGTGGTCTCGGACCCGCCGGTGGACACGCCCTTCCGACGTGGCACCCCGTAGCGCCCAGATGGGCGCTGAAACGACTAGACGGGTACCTACTGAGGGCCGCAATTATCGGCTCCGCCTGGCCTTCGTCCAGGGAGCGCGGGGCAGAAGAGGGGGCGGCTTGGCTCCGGGACACGTTGCAAATGATTTGCTTGAACCAACAAACAAGAACAACTGCAAACAAGAACCAACGCAACCGAAAAATGGACGTGTTCCAGAATATCGCCGGCAACGCTGGTTTCAAACATCTGCTGAAGCACCCGCTGCTCTCCTCGTTCATCTATTTGAAGTGGCAGAGAATAAGCCCCGTGCTCCATGTGAGCTTCGCTTTCCACTTCCTCCTCTACATTCTACTGAGCGCGTACATCATAAGTAAAATAAGCGGTGACAATCGCTACCCAACAGATCACCCGTCACCGGAGCCAACTTCCGTTACCATTTTAAGTATACTCGCTGGCATGTTCCTGGCAGTGTTCGCGCTGTGGAAGCTGTTTCAACTGATCTTATGGCCATGCTGCTACTTGCCGAACATTAAAAACTGGCTCGAGATGGGGCTGGCGGCTCTTGGATTCTATATCTTATACGGCGAGGTTTCTAATAGCATCACTGCCGTGGTGATACTGTCGTTCACTTGGCTGCTGGTGGTCAAGATGAGCCACTACTCCACGATGTCCATGGATATCGAGATGTTTATAACGGTGTTCCAGAAGTTCCTTCGATTCTTGACCGTCTACGCTATCCTGATCTTCTCGTTCGCGGTCGCCTTCTTCGTCCTGTTCAAGGACCAGAAGAACTTCCTGGACATTGGCCACTCGATGTTCAAGAGGATGGATACCCTCTTCCCCCTCAATGACGGGGAGGGGGTAGATGGGAACGCGCCCCGGAGCCGACCTCAGAATGGTCAGACAAACTCCGGGTCACAGAGTGGGAGCTGCACCTGGCCGTCCGGGAACTCCGGGCTGGGGGCAAGAATGCCCCTGGTCCTGATGGGGTTCCCGGTGGTATAACGGCCTTAGCCTTAAAGGTCCTCGCCCCGGCGTTCAGGAGCGTCGTGGACGCGAGCCTGCGCCGGGGAGTCTTCCCCACGGTGTGGAATAGTACGAGCCTGGTTGTCCTCCACAAGGAGGGGAAACCCGCAGAGTCTCCCTCTGCATACCGGCCGGTATGTTTACTCGACGAGGCGGGCAAGCTGTTCGAAAGAATAATTGCTGCCGCCTCGTCGACCACCTGTCGCGGGGTGGTCCTGACCTGAGCGACAGCCGGTATGGGTTCAGGAGGGGGCGCTCCACAATCGACGCATTGGAGTCGCATTGTTGGGGCAGGGTGTTGATCGCGGTGTCGTTGGACATCTCCAACGCGTTCAACTCCATGCCCTGGAAGGAGATAGCGGGCGCGATGGAATACTTCCGGGTGCCCCCCTATCTCAGGGAGGTGGTCGGCGACTACCTCCGCGGAAGAGAGGAGGTGTTTACCGGCCGGTACAAGTCCGTGCATATGAGGGAGACGCACCGCGGGGTTCCGAAGTGGTCGGTCCTCGGGCCGCTCCTGTGGAACCTGGCATTCGCCGCGGTGCTACGGGTTGTCCTCCCCCCGGACACGGGTGTCATCTGTTATGCAGATGACACGCTGGTTTACGCCGAGGGGGAGGATTGGAGGAAAACCAGGCACCTGGCAGAGGCTGCCCTGGACTGCGTGGTCGGGCGAATCCGGAGGATGGGGCTGACCGTGGCCGCCGCAAAGACCGAGGCGATCTGGATGTATGGATCGTCTCGGTCGTGGCGGCCGCCCCGAGGTCAAGACCTCCGGATTCAGGTCGCCGAGACCTCTGTTGAGATCGGGCCCAGTATGAGATACCTGGGCCAGGTCATCGACGGCCGCTGCCGTTTCGTGGAACACTTCGAGCTCCTCGCCCCCCGATTGGAGAAGACAGCATCCGCCCTTGCGCGGCTGCTGCCCAATATCGGCGGGCCGGAGTTGAAAATCCGCCGCCTCTATATGGAGGTGGTGCGGTCGATTGCCCTATAAGGGGCCCCCGTGTGGCACCGCTCGCTCGGGGCTAGCCGGTGAAGCCAAGCACTCTTGGAAAGAGTGCGGCGCCGGCTGGCTCTGCGGGCCATACGAGGGTACCGCACCATCTCTGGTGAGGTGGCAGGTCTCCTCGCCGTGGTTCCACCACTCCATTTAGTCGCGGCGGAGCGGGCGAAACTATACCATATCGCCCGCTCGTTTCGCCGCCCGCCGGGGGTGGAACTCACGAGCGAGGAGGAGGAGGAGCTCGAAGCGCAGAAACGCCAGACCCGGGCGGACGTATTTGCGGAGTGGAGGGTGCTCCTGGCACCCTCCGCACGTCCGACTGTCGGGGCCCTCATGCCCATATTTGATACATGGTGCGGGAGGCGGGGAATGCTGCCCTTTCGCCTCACGCAGGTGCGGGAGCCGACCACGCAGTGCCACTACTGCGACGCAGATGTGGACACGGCGGGGCACACCTTAGAGGAGTGCCCGCCCTGGGCCGAGTCGCGCCGCACAGTGGTGCCAAATGGCCAAAAAGCGGCAAAAAATCTGTAAACATGTAACTATTCAACGAACTGGTTTGAAAATTTGTGGAGAGATTGCCACAAGTACAACGCTTATTTGGCAAAAAAATTGTTGTAAAAAGTTGTTAACAGTAAGTAATATGGGCTAATCGAAAATCTCTGTTTTCTGCCCATTTTTTATTTATGGAAGCATACAACAAATCCTTTAATAGATATTGGTCTGGAACTAATCGTTTTGGCAAGGTGTAATATTGATCTAACTTTGTGCAAAAAATCATCAGACCCTTCGAGACCCTTTCACCACAAATTAAGTTTAAATATCAACTTTCAGAATTTCCAAGAGTGAATCGTGCGGAAGTTACGATTATTTGATGTTCCAGGTGAAATTTTTTAGGAATATTTCTAATTAATAAAGAAAAATGTGAAGGGCATATGATTTATTAATTTTTTATGTATAAAAAAATATTTAATAACAATTTTTTTATCATTCATAAATTATTTTTATAGCGTTCATTGGAGCACTACCAAAAAATACCTGTTGCATTATTGCGACAGTGCTCCAGTGAACGAAAACTTTGTTTATTTAACATAAAAAATTGTTATTATGTAAGAATGTTTATATCACCGTTTGTATTACTCATATGTTTACCTGTTATTGATTTATACTGTTATATATAATTTTATTGATTTATGCGTTGCGTTAGCATTTTGTTAAATTGATGTTACCATGAGTTTTAGTTAAATAAACAGTTTCCTCTGAGTGAGCAAAGGACATTGACGCGTCAAGCCTCCTTACAAATTCAGAAGTGGGATCGATTTATGAATTTATGTCTTTATGTCCGAGAAATTTATTATCTGAGTGAACTATTATCTAAGTGATTTTTTTTTTGTTACCGACGATGAGTTTATTTTCCCTGACTGAACTGAAAGAGGAGCTAAAGGAATTGAATCTTCCTACACACGGATCCAAAAATGAATTACTGAAGCGGCTACTCGAGAATGAGATTCCACCTGAAGAACTGATGGTGACTGTTTCACCCATAGAAGACGAATCACGCGTTACAGGTCAGGGCCCACAATCCGTTGTCACAGCTGGAGGTCGCTCTCTTGCAGATGCGGAGCTTGAGTTTCTCCGTCGAGAAAGAGACCTAGTCACTCGTGAGATTGAGCTTTTAAGAAGAGAACTTGATGTTGCACGAACGATGTTACCGCGTTCAGAAGATGAAGTTCGAGTTCGGACAACACGGACGAGGGTTAAAAAATTGCAGGAGCTGAAAGAACTGGTAGGCGAATTTGATGGAAACGTTTTGGAATTCCATCGCTGGGAGGAGCAAATGCAAAAATTATTCGACGCATACGAACTGCATGAGCACAGTTCAAAAGCCTTCGTTGGTAGCCGTCTAAGCGGGCGAGCCCTACGGTGGTACCACTCCCGAGACGACTGCGTCGAATTGTCTAGAGAAGATCTTATGTGCCAGCTGAAGAAAATGTATGGACAACGTGTCGATCCGTTGATTTTGCGACGGGAGCTGGAAACGAGGAGGTGGAACACAAATGAAACGTTCGCGGATTATCTTCACGAGAAAATCGCGTTGGCAAGTCGTATCCCAGTTCCAGAAAACGAAACAATTAGTTATGTAATCGATGGAATTTCGTGTCAACAATTACGTATTCAAGCACGGATGCAATGTTTCACGTCGTTGGAAGCGCTGTTAACAGCGTTCGCAAACGTACCGTTACCAAAAGAAGCAAACCCGCGACAACGCCGTGAGAATTATTTTTCGTTGAAGAGGGGACAGCAGCACAGCATGCAGGGAAGAACAAGCAGTGGAACGAGCGAACCACGACGAAAGCAGAGAGACCCAGATATTCCTCTGAAATGTTACAACTGTAACGAGACGGGACATTTTGCAGCGTCTTGTACGAAACCGAAGAGGGAAAAAGGGTCCTGTTATAAATGCGGCAAATTTGGACACCTATCGAATCAATGTCTATCCTATCGGATAAGGTCTAACCTATCGTCTAACCTATCGGACAAGGTGAATTTCGATGGTCAGTTGAAGTCTGGATAGGCAAATTTAAATCAACTTATAAAGGTCGATGCACATCTCACCGGCCCGGCCGGCCGGCTCAAAATTATAACCCTGGTTTTGGCCCTAGCGTTTACTAGCGGCAACCGTGGCAGACTTTGGAACCGAATTTCTTCTCTGGCCTCTCGACCCTTTCCAGATGGCCTTTCGAGAGCGCGTTGACAGTTCCCTGCTGTGCGTGGCACAAAAAAAAATGTTTTTAGGGGCTCCACAGCTCCTTAGGTAATCTATCCGTACCTCTCCTTTACAACGCCATGGAAATAGGAAACGTTCCTGGCACTTAGTGAAACAGCATCGCACATCCTTATACAGGGTGGTCCACGCAATTGTTTCAAGTCATAACTCCGTTATTATTGCATTTACGAAAAAATGATAAAGGAGAAAGATAAATGGTTCGAAGAGCACTACATCTGTAGGCCTTTAAATTTTTTTAGATGCTGCAGTGCATGTGCAATTAACAATTGCATCATTTCTTTAAATAGAATAGATTCTTCCTTTCATTCTACGTAAAAAATGATTAGGGTACCATGGCAAAAAAATTATTAGATCTCGAGATATTTTCAAAAAATATCTTTATTGAAGAAGATACTCAAACACTTCATAACTATGTTGTAAAGGTAAACACCCTTTCGACATTGTTATCATAACAGAAACCGATTTGTACGAGTGAGCATTTCATAATTCAGTAGCAAGTCACGTATCGTAACTCGAGTACGAAAACTAAGATTTTGAAAAAGTGTAGCTGTATTTCACTAAATACAAGAAAATGTATGACATTTTTTGAAAATATCTCGAGATCTAATAATTTTTCACATTCAACATGTGTTTTTGATTCACAAGAAAAATTACGTGCCTATTTAAAATACGACAGATGTTCCCCTCAAACCCAACAAATGGTAGCTCGAACCTATAGCTCCGAAAGGGAGTACCGTATTATTAATTATTCTGGTAGCTTTTTCCTAATAACGCTCAAATTCCTTAACAAAGTATTCCCCATCTATTACCACGAGGGACTCTGAAATGTTCTAGTTAACAGCTTTTGAAATAAATAATGACGAATTGTTTCACCGCACAGATTGTCAGATGATATTCTTTCTTTTTCGTTAGCGTGGTAATAAATTGTTATTTCGTTTGTTACAACGTTCAAATTCCTTAACAAGATCTATTACCACGAGGAACTCAGAAAAGTTCTGGTTGATAGTTTTTTAAATAAATACAGCATGTTCATTCTGTCTTCGTACTGCCACGCTACGAGCCGGCCGACTAGCCTGCGAACATTCTCGTCGAGAATGCTAGCCGGCTAGCCGGCCGGCTCTAGCATTGGGCAGCGAACCCCTGGGGTTCTGATAGCAGAGGACACGCTGTGCCTTTGTTCCGAGCCTCTCGAACCCTCTCTAATAGCTGTCCCGGACCCCAAAATGCTTATAAACGGGGAAAAAACGGCCGGTCGGCCGGCCGGTGAGATGTGCATCGACCTTAAAGCGTTGTTAGATTCGGGAAGTCCCATATCGTTTATTAAGAGACGGTTTATTCCACGAGAATGTGTTATGTTTGATGTAGGAACTGAACAATTTTACGGTTTAAATCGGAGTAGTTTACAATTACTAGGGTGTATAGAGGTGACACTAATTTGTGATAATATAAAGTATAAAATTATGTTACGAGTTGTAACAGATGAAACCATGAACAGCGATTTAATTTTAGGACGTGATTTTATGAAAATTGCTAGTTTGTACTTATGCAAAAGGCAAGGCAGTATCGGAAGTAATGATATTTTAAACATCGAACTTGACGAAATTAGCACATTGACAGAAGAAATTTCTGTTAACAAAGATCTTCCTTTTGAGTTAAGAATAACTGTACAGAAGTTGTTTCAGAAATTTTATGTCGAACCAAAAAGACCATTAAATCAAGCGACGGAAAATATTTTAACACTTACACTTACGGATAAAAAGCCGTTTTCGTGCGTACCACGTCGACTTTCTTATAGCGAGAAAGCCGAAGTACGGAAAATTATAGAAGGATTAATTGCGAAAGGTATTATTAGGGAAAGTACGTCAGAGTATGCCTCCCCGATTGTGTTGGTCAAAAAGAAGACCGGAGAAACACGAATGTGTGTTGACTTTCGGAAATTAAATAAAGTAACGTTACGAGATAATTTTCCATTACCTTTAATCGAGGACCAGCTGGATTTATTGGGAGGAAAAAAGTATTTTACGTCTTTAGATTTAAAAGATGGTTTTTTTCATATTAAAATGGACGAAGAGTCGATAAAATATACGTCGTTTGTGACCCCGTTGGGACAATACGAATATGTACGGATGCCTTTCGGATTAAAAGTTGCTCCGCTCAAAATTTGAGATATGTAACACAAATTTTTAAGAAACACATTGATTCTGGTGAAATTTCTATCTATATGGATGATTTTCTGATCGCAACAGAGACTATAGAACAACACTTACAAATATTAGAGAAAGTTTTTAAGTTACTTGTCGCTAACAGATTAGAATTACGGTTAGATAAATGCAAATTCCTCCAAACAAAGTTAGTTTATTTAGGCTATACAGTAACTAACGAGGGTATTTATCCAACGGAAAAAGGTTTAGAAGCTGTTAAAAATTTTCCAATACCACGTAATCTACGAGATATACAAAGTTTCTTAGGTATGTGCTCGTACTTTAGAAAATTTGTAAAGAACTTTTCGATTATTGCGAAACCATTGTATGATCTGACTCGCAAAAACGTAGACTTCAAGTTCAATGAAACGGAAGAAAAAGCGTTTCATGAACTTAAAGGTCGTTTAATTGAGGCACCCATATTAAATATATACTCACCGCAAGACGATACAGAATTACGTTGCGACGCGAGTGCAACAGGATTCGGTGCAATGTTATTACAAAAGAAATCTGATGGGAAGTTACATTCGGTGTTTTATTTTTCTAAAAGAACAACACAAACTGAGTCAAAATATCACAGCTTCGAGTTAGAAACGTTGTCAATAATTTATGCACTCCGTCGGTTTCGAACATATTTATTCGGTTTAAAATTTAAAGTTATCACAGATTGCCAAGCATTAAGTTTAACGTTAAAAAAGAAAGAAACAAATCCTCGAATTGCAAGATGGGTATTAGAATTAGAAAATTATGATTACACTCTGGAACACCGATCAGGTTCTCGAATGTTGCATGTAGACGCACTTAGTCGACAAATCGCAGTTGTAGAAGATAATTCTTTCGACAGAAACCTTGCAATATGTCAAAACGGTGATGTTACAATTATAGCGATACGGAAGAAGTTAGAATTGTCCGAAGATAAAGGGCCTAGCAGGATAAGACTGGTCCAGCGGCCCCAGTACGATTTTCATCGGTATTGTAAACAATGGTATTGGAAAACAATGGTTTTAGGTTGAAAGATAATCCCCCAAAATTTTAAGTCGCTAACCCTTCATTTAAGGATAATATGAGGGTAAATACCCTTAACTGTATTATTTTTTTTCTCGGTTGTTAATTAAGATATTCAGATGGAATAAAAACGAAAATATTCGAACTTGCCTCCTTCATATCATATATTTTTTTCACAATTGTGATCAAATTATTAAAGGTAGAAAAAAATTATTTAATTTTTTAGGGGTGGGGTTGGCAAGCAACCCTTCGAGTGACCACTTCCAAAAAATTCAAGAACAATCTTCTATTACCTATTTAATATGTACAAAAGTTTCAAGAGCCTTAGATTGGTGGACCATAGTTAAATATTGAAAAACAAATGAAATTACGCCATTATAATAGTATAATGTATAGTGCAGTGTTTCTTACGACTCTAATTCCTAACTCCTTGATCAGTTATTACTTTTTAAACGCGACGCATCGTATTATATTCTATTTTTATCTTCCTGAATTTATAAATAGACATTATGTATGACATAATAGACATTATTCAATCTTCGTCACTATTTTCCTCAATTTACTGGTACAGTATGTGTTACATTAAATATTTTGGTTAATATCTCCGCTGGTTTTACAATTTTCGATTTAAATCGCCCATGATATAAATAGTAAATAATTGTAGCAACATGAGAACAGCAACCTACTGTTCTGTTACCATTAGCACAGTCGCATATATATCGTGTAATAGCAGTATAACTAATCGAATGTGGTACATATTCAATGTAGCATTGATAACTTTTGCGATTAATATGCCTCGAATGAACTTTCACCCTTGTAATATTATTAGTTTCCTTTAAATATTCAATATTTAAAATATTGTCATCCCTCATTAATTCCGCTAGATAGCATACTGCCTGGCATAATTGATAGGTACCTTTACATAATATTACATAAGTGGTATATAGTTTTGTAACGGTTGCGTCTCGCTTGCGTGGAGGCGCGAGCGAGGCGCGCGGTCCCTCCCCTGGATTCGCTCAGCGACCAGGGTTCGTCGGGGAGGGAGAAGGGAATGGTTTAATAAAGCAGGCTGTGTTGGTGGTAAACAAACTAATTTATTCTTAAACGAAACGCTAATCAATGCCAGAAAACAAACAAAATAATCTATTATAAAACGCTACTTAATACTGGAGAAAAGAACAAACTAATTTACTATTTTATGGTACGTTAACTAAGGTGAAAGAAAGAGAAAAGATAAGCTATAGAAATAAAACGCGGAGCGGTCCATGGGCTATCCGCCCGGATTTCCCGACGGTCCGGCGATGGGCTGGTGATGGCCGGTTGCCTCTCCCCTGGCCTATTAACAGTGTAATGACCGGCAATCAGTGGACCGTAACGGTGGAGTCTGACGCGGGTAGCTTATTTCTAATTATCCTACTTAGCCTACGCGAAAAATAACCTATGGTAACCGCGGGACGCCGGCACGGTTTTCGTTTTCGACGGTGTACGCGGGAAATACGCGACGCGGGCGAGACGTGCTCGCTGGAACGGTGCCTGCCGTCGGACGCCCTCGGCGCGGTTCGGGTACGGTCGCGACGCGTGTAGAGAACGCGGTGTGCGGGGAGCGCGGGCGAGCCGTGCTCGCTAACGCGGTCCTGAATCGGGCGCTCTCGGCGCGATCCCGAGCTCTCCCGATCCTCGAGATGGTATATCCACCGCGGCCCAGCGAACGATAGTGAATCGGTTGTTTCCTGGTGGCTGGGCACGCGGGGCGCGGAGAGGAGAGGGTAAGGAATCCGCGGAACCCCCCACCCGTCGTCCCCGCCCGACCACGGCTCGAGCACGTAGGCACAGACGTAAACCTAATGCCCACGGCCCGAAACCGGCGAGGGCGCTCGTCTCCGGTAGTATACCGAGAGGCGAGCTCCACACGCTGCTGCGGCCGATCGACGACTAACGTGCGGGGCGCGACGCTGGATCCCTGAGGGGAGAGCGGGACGCGGGAACAGGTCCAGGTGGTAGGGATGACGGTCCGGAGTGTCGTATCCTCGGTGCTCTGAAAAGAGCAAGCCGGTGATCGACTGCCTCCCAGGATCCTGGTCGCGGTCTCGGTTTCGCGTAGGGGACGTAGACCCACTTACGCTCTGCCGATTCCAGCGCCTCGTCGTATTCGCCCGATAGTATACCGTGGCTAGCACGAGTTGGCGCGGCTGCGAGAGGATCTGGGCCCGGGTGTTCACCCGAGAGCTGCTCCAGACCAACTCCGGCTTCGGCTGGTTCCGTCGCGATCTTTATAGCCCGAACGCGGACCTCGTGTGCTCATTCGCGAATCTTCGGCACACTGCGATTGGTCCGCGCTCGGGCTGGATTCCGCGGATTGGCGCGCGGCTATCGCGCACCGGTGATTGGTGCGGGTTAAGGTACAGAACGACTCGCAACGAGACACATACGTCTCGTTGCAGTTTTATATGTGGTAATGTTATACATATACAAGACGGATAAAGATTAGTGTTAGAGCATGTCCTTACCTGTAAATAAGATTTTCAAATCTTTCTCAGTCATTTCCGGAAAATCCATTACAGCGTTGTCAGTCATTGGTGTAAATGGTTTTCTACGACGACTTAATTTTTTTGCTTCTACTAATTCCTGAAGCGTGTTTGTTTTTATCCGTTGTTTCTTCATATAATCAATAATTAAATCTATTTCTGGATCAGTATCTAATCTGTTAACAAATTCATTGTGTAGAAAGGATGCTATTCGACACAATGATTTAGGATGAGGTAGGAGTTTATTATCCATTTTATGGTGTAATAAACGATATTTTTGTGCGGTATCACCATGGACGGCTTCAACAATCCATCTTATTTTTGTTACAAAGCGTGATGAATTTGCTTCTGCTGTTGTCAACTGTGCTCGATTTCCTTTACAAGCTGGCATTAAAACATCATATCGTTTATTTTCCATATGTTCGACAACATCGCGAAAACCACGGTCCACAACGCAAATATCATTCGGTTGTAAAAAGGAACTTATTCCGATAGGATCTTCTAATAAGATTTTCATGATTGATGCATCATTCATGGTACCACTAAATGGTCCTGCCGTGTCAATAATATGTCCATTTGTTGTACAAATTGTAAACGGTTTACATAATGATGTTTTCTTCTGTCCAGAATATGATTTCCTTTGATATACATTATTTTTACTTTCCTCGTGTCTAACATATGTTCCATAAAAAATGACTACTAATTCAGAATCTTTTATTTCAAAAAGTTTCCTTGGTGCGTACGCTGTTTCATTTAAAATGAGATCGGCTCTGGATTTTGCATTTATTCCGAAGTGATTTCCCAAAATATCCTTTTCAAATGCTTTAATTATTTGATGGAAATATCCTGACACTTGTTGTTCATGTTGCAGACCGAATATATTTTTAATCATTACTTTAGAACTGCCACTTCTAAGTTTAAATAAAAATATAATGCATGCTTGTTTCACAGTCGAGCGCGATGGAGCGGGTGTTTGTGATTTTGGGTTCAAGACCGAGCGAGTGTTGGGGACTTTTAAGTGGAAGTCTTAAGAGCGAGTCGTAGAGAAACCGAATGAGTCTAAGAGTGCCACACTGAGAATCGTAGCCAGAGTACCTTAGAATCAATAACAAATACATATTATCATTAATCAAATCTACCACCAATAGTATTATCCCTACATTATAATACCGTAATTTCATTTGTTTTTCAATATTTAACTATGTTCCACCAATCTAAGGATCTTGAAACTTTTGTACATATTAATTAGGTAACAGAAGATTGTTCTTGAATTTTTTGGAAGTGGTCACTCGAAGGGTTGCTTGCAAACCCCACCCCTAAAAAATTAAATAATTTTTTTCTACCCTTAATAATTTGATCACAATTGTGAAAAAAATATATGATATGAAGGAGGTAAGTTCGAATATTTTCGTTTTTGTTCCATCTGAATATCTTAATTAACAACCGAGAAAAGAAATGATACAGTTAAGGGTATTTACCCTCATATTATCCTTAAATGAAGGGTTAGCGACTTAAAATTTTGGGGGATTATCTTTCAACCTAAAACCATTGTTTTCCAATACCATTGTTTACAATACCGATAAAAATCGTACTGGGGCCGCTGGACAAGTCTTATTCTGCTAGGCCCTTTTTCGAAATGAGAGACGGCTTAATATATCGAAAATATCAGGAACGAATTCTTTTTTACGTTCCAGCCGCGTTAGAAAACAGCGTGATACGTAAGTATCACAATGAAATGGGTCATTTAGGTGTTGAAAAAACTATGGGAAATATTTTGAACAATTATTGGTTTCCAAAGATGAAAATGAAAGTTGATCAACATATAAAAAGCTGTTTGAAATGTATTGCGTACACACCAGTTACAGGGAAACAGGAAGGTTCACTACATAATATACCAAAAGGTAATGTACCATTCGATACATTACATATCTATCACTTAGCTCCGAGTTCACATAAATTTAATAATAGAGCAAAATACATTTTTGTAGTGATCGATGCTTGTAAAAAGTATGTAAAACTATATTTGACGAGAAGTACAAAGAGCTTAGAAGTAATTAAATGTTTGAAATCATACTTTACTCATTATAGTCGACCGTTACGAATTATTTCAGATCGCGGTAGCTGTTTCACGTCTCGAGAATTCGAAGAATTTATGAAATCGTGCAATGTACTGTCACGTTGCCCGGATTTTCGGGCCCGTCCGACGGGAGAAAACCCGGGCAACGGCGGGTTTTTATAGACCGTGAGGCCGGGCCACGCTCGGCCGCGCGATACGTGGTCCACCCGTGACAAACGGTATCTCGTAGGCTCGATTTTCCCGACGGATCTTATAAGGTTCGGGACTGGAAACGGGCGCCAGACACTCGCAAGTGTCACACGAACAATTCGTAACGAACGCGAGACGCGAATTATGATACCGACCCTACGAGAACCGCGTGAGGGCCTGAATAGCGGCAGCCGGGGCCAGGATTCTACGCGGAGGGAATTCGGGACGTTTCCCGCGGCGGAAAGGTTTCTCACAATGAAGCGTACACGAGTGTGGGCTTCGACTTAACATTTATTTGATCCGGTTCTTTACAAGGAGCTGCCGGGATCGCCCGGCAGCGGTGTTTACGAAGCCCGCGCGATTCTACAAGCTTGTACGACAGGTAGACGGTCGCTCGCGCTTTTTTCACCCGGGTATGCTTTCCTACGCGTCGAACTCGATCGCGGGCGCGATGTACGGCAGCCTCTATTGACAATTAGCCGGTCGAGAAGCGACCGGGTTCCGATGATATACGCGGCAGCAAATTCTAAATGACTGTGGCCGTCGGAAGTAGCCGGAAACGGCGATACGGCTTTTGTCGCGTCGTCCCACCGTGGGACGTCCCCAGATTGGATTCGCCAAAAATCGGTAACGGTACGGGCCCCCCGTCTGTTCACCGACCGACGGCCTCACCCCCTTCTCGATGCTATTCTGATCGCGATTCACGGCGAGCGAGGTCACGTCTTAAATTCGACTCGAAGTCCGGCCGATTCGCAAAAACGCTAACCAAGCCAACGCGAAAATCACAATAGTGCGAAAAAACCTGGTCGGCGCTTACCACTCGGCAACGTGGTCTAGTTCTGCTCCGCTGTCCTGGTGTTCAGCAGCCTTCTCTAATCGTATGTCTCGGCAGCGCTACGTTTTCCCAAAATTACTATAAGACTGAAGCAATAGTAAAGCAACTATTCCGTACGAATTTCGGCAGCACAGTGACCTACTTCGCGAAGACTCGCCAACGCGGAAGTGAGGCGTCCCCCACTATCCTACTTTTCCCTGCTCCCGCGCGACGCTCGAGCCTATCGCTCGCTTTCGCGCGGCAGGGTCGCGCCCGGCGGTCCGGGGCCCTCGGCTACGGATCTATCGGCTAACGCTTTCCTGGTGACACGCGTTGATTGGCCGCTTCCCTTGGAGAAAGACATCGTGCCATTCCCTCGACGGGTGCTTGTAGCTTTCCGCGACGAGGCGGCGACGAGGTCGAGATGATGTACGCCTCAGACCCGTAATTCCTCGGTGGCGCCTCCGGGTTGGCAGGCCCGGGCTCGGTGTCCTCCTCGTTGTCTTCCTGTAGGGCGTCCCCCGTAGCCGTCCCCTGAACGTTTTCCCTTAGGATTTTCCGCGCTCCTGGGAGGAGGGAAAAGGACCCGGGTCCCCCTGGGACCCGGCCACGGTCCTGCAACTTCTTGTCGCGCCAAGTGGCGCGGCATTTAAACCGCGTCAATATCCAATCTGGGGTCGCGGACGCCCCCAGGGAGATCGATCACGACCACCGTTATCGCGGTGGTGCTGCCAAAGGGCGGCCCGGTCTTTCGATCTAAGATCTGAGGGACGTGGACAACTTTGCCACGTCACAGTACAACACATTAAAATTTCAACGGCGTCACCTCAGGCAAATGGTCAAGTTGAAAGAATGAATCGTACTATTTTACCTATGATTGCAAAATTAGCAGATGAGCAAAATGTTAACTGGAGTCATGTTCTGGAGGATGTAGAGTTCGCATATAACAATTCTAATTCCAAAGCGACCAACGAATGCCCGAGTGTATTGTTGTATGGTGTATGTCAACGTGGCAAAGTAATTGATTATTTAAAAGATGCGCTAGAATTAGAAGGAAAAATTTCTGTAAATCGCGATCTAGAGAAATGGCGGAAAAATGCAGAAAATCAAATTATGAAAAATCAAGAAATCAACAAACGAATTTTTGATACTAGACATAAGACCACGAGGAAATATAAAATAGGTGATAAAGTTATGATAAGAAATTTTGATAATTCATCGGGTGTATCACCGAAATTAATACCACGTTTTAAAGGACCGTACGAAGTAGATCGCGTGTTGAAGAATGATCGCTACGTTATTAAAGACGTAGAAGGATTTCAACTTACACAAATACCATTTTTTTTCGGGACTTGGGAAGCATCGAATATGAGAGCTTGGACGCTAGGATAATTTTATAATGTTATGTTTAGTTAAGTTTTTGAGGTTTAGTATTTTGTCTATCGTATGAATGTTTATATACGTTTAATCGGGGACGATTAATTTGTCAGGATGACCGAATTGTAAGAATGTTTATATCACCGTTTGTATTACTCATATGTTTACCTGTTATTGATTTATACTGTTATATATGTCGGAGCTTTTCCCTTGTTCTTTCTCTCCATTGGAAGCACGCTCAATGATTCACACAATTTTATTCTTTATTCGAGATACAACAAACACAAGTGTCGTTTTCGACGATCTGTTCGAAAGTGTCCCCTCGTCGCTCCCTTCTCTCTCGGCAAACCAATCTGCCCGCCGCCGCGCTCCCCTCTCAGGAGCCCAACCATACTCGGCCGCGTGCCGAGGAAAACAAAACAAAACAAAACAAAACAAAACAAAACAAAACAAAACTGCATAATTAAATCTTCTTCGGCCTTCGACATCTCCGACATATATAATTTTATTGATTTATGCGTTGCGTTAGCATTTTGTTAAATTGATGTTACCATGAGTTTTAGTTAAATAAACAGTTTCCTCTGAGTGAGCAAAGGACATTGACGCGTCAAGCCTCCTTACAATTACATATTTTTTATATGTGTGAATGTCACATTTTTTTTATCTGATATGCATCCCTACAAAATTTCACATGAAACATCAAATAATCGTGACTTCCGTGCGATTAATTCTTGGAAATTCCGAAAGTTGATATTTAAACTTAAATTGCGGCGAAAGCATCTCGAAGTATCTCATGAAATTTTGCACAAAGCTAGATCAATATTATAACTTGCCAAAACGATTAGTTCCAGATCGAAGCTATCCAAAGGATTTTTTGTATTCCTCCATACATAAAAAATGAGCGTAACGCAAAGGGGCTTCAGGTTAGTCCATATTACTTAATGTTAAACAACTTTTTGTGGAAAATTTTTTTTTGCCAGTTAATAGTTGAAGCCATTTGCAATAACCCGTATGATTTGTAGACCCCTAAGTATTCAATTATAGGGGGAGTAATTACATAACTATCGCACTGAAAACTGATGAATTCCCAGGAGCGAGGAAATGGTAATTTACCATGCGTATATCTCCGTAAAAAATTTTTTTCAAAAATCTGACTTTGACACATCATGCACGCACTATTAGGCTATACAAAAATAATTTTTTTTTTATAAAAATCGAAAATTTATAAAATGGATTTTTTGCCGCCTTGGCACCACTGTGCGCCGTGTCTTTAGAGACGCAGTGGGCGGGTGGGACTTCTCGCTGCCAACGGTGGTCAACCACATGGTGACCAGCGAGGGGTCGTGAAAGGCGGTGGTCTCCTTCTGTGAGGTTGTAATGACCCAGAAGGAGGCCGCCGAGCGGGCGCGGGGGCGGACCCGGGCTCCGCGAGGAGGGTGTGGGCGCTGGGACGGCCGCCGCGCCGACGTGTGCCCCCCACGACGGAGGTGGCGAGGGTAGGGAGGGCGAGGGGGTCTCCCCCAAGCCAATTGGTGCCCCCGGAAGAGGGGGGCGGAGTGGTGTTGTCGTGGGGAGACCTCCCGCGTCTTGATGTGCCCCCACCATTGGGGGCGGTAAATTCGGGGGCTCGGGGTGTGAGCTGACCCCGGCCGTCGGGGGGAGCTTGGATCGCCCCGTGGGGGGTTTGGTTAGGAAGGGTCGGGGCGTGCAGGATCGCGCCTCCGACGGACCTTCTTTCCGGTGGCGGCGTCTTCTTGCCTCGGCCGAGGCTGCTTCCTCCGGGACACCGGCTCCGATCGGGACACGAAGACTCCGGGAGCTGTGGGTGGACCGAGCTGGGGCTCGGAAAGCCCAATCCGAAGGCTCCAGGGATGGGGACGTCTCTCCGCCCGGTGTCTTATAGCGTAGGCAATGGGGGAGGCTAACCCTCCCTCGGGTAGTATGTTAGCAGGGAGGTGTCGTGTTGAGTACTCGCGTGATCCAGGCACCTCCCCTTTAGCTTAGGTGGGCGTGGGGTTTTAGTGGGTAGTCTCTGGGGTACCCCCTCGGAGACATTCCCACATAACCCCGACTTCCCCCAGGGAGCCGGGGTATGCGAAAAGCATTTTCCCACGGGAAAAAAAGGGTTAGAGTTAGGGTGGTAAAATAATTCAGAAACTGCTTCACGGTGGTAACTTGAGTTGCAAATAACTAGCGAGCGGCCATCGTGATGGCTGAGGTTACCGCGATCAAAGATGACGACGATATAGCGCAAGAGGCTTCGCCAAAGGATGTTGGCCCTGCCGTCAACGTGACGACGGACATTATATTACAGTTAATAGGTCAGATGATATTAGTCGTGCGACAGCGCTTCAATCTTTCCATACAGTGCAGTTCTGGGACAGTCCAAAACCCCAAAATGAGAGAGTAACGCGTTTTTGAACGCCGCGCCACTTGGCGCGACGCGAAGTTGCAGGACCGTAGCCGTGTCCCAGGGGGACCCGGACCCCATTTCCTTCTCCCAGGAGCGTGGAAATTTCGTGAAGGAGCGCTCAGGGGACGGCTACGAGAGAGCGAGTCGAACTTACGCCTAGTACGGTTCAAAAAGAAATACCCTAAGTAGATAAGATTGTATAATACGGTTATAAAGTATTTGAATAAAATATAATCGGGTGAAAAAGCCGCGACGCGAGCATGAAACGCGATGTGTCGGGCGAATTAACCCTTCGGAATGGCCGAGATACTAGAAAGGTGTGCGGGGTAATCCTGAAAACAGATTAAAGTCAGTTCGGGCAATACTTACCGTGAAAATTCTAGTACCATTGGTGATAAAGAGTGAACAATTAGGGCTGGAGGGCCTCCTATGCCCGGAAAACCTTGTCGAACCATCCTTCGAAAGGTGTAACCGCGAAATAGGAACTGAAAGTAAAAAGAGACAGTGGTAGACTTTCTTTAAATAAGTGTTGAATAAGGAGACGGGAAAAGAGGAAAAAGGAGAACAGAATTAACCAATAGATAGCTGGGAAGTCCTAACCCGACAAAGGATAGAACAAGGAAACAGCAGGACAGAGGGGTCGGTTGTTTCCGAAGGCAAGGGAAGCGAGTGAGTAGGAATTAAAAATACGGAAAAGAAAGATTAGACTATACAGATTGATTAGTAGTAGAAAAAACGGCGTCAAAATAGGAGGTTTTTAGGAGTTTAATTAATCTGCGCGGCCCAGGAACACCCAAGGGGTTGAAAATCGCGAGGGGAGGGACCGCCGTGAATTATCAAACAACTCTGATTTAATATTATATCGTCCCCTCGATTATCGACCAGTTTCCACGGGGATGGCTCTTTTGCGCACAGACGATTGCGCACGACGGCATGGCACACGGTTCTTTTGGACACGGTATTATTGGACACACGGTTCTTTTGGACACAGTAACATTGGACACAGTGGGTTAGGGTTAGGGTTAGGGTTAGGAAAGAGGAAAACCCACTGTGTCCAAAAGAACCGTGTGTCCAATAATACCGTGTCCAAAATAACCGTGTGCCATGCCGTCGTGCGCAATCGTCTGTGCGCAAAAGATGACCTCTCGTTTCTACGGAGTGGGCTCGACCCTCCCCTGGTGTTTTTTCTCGGATCCGGAATATTCAGTAAGAAGAACCGATTTTGAAGAAACGCGAGTAGGCCCTAAATTAACGATACACGAAGGGTTCGCGGGGGAGGGGAAAGCGAGGCGCAGGAAACTATATGAGACGAAGCGCCGGCACATAAAGCGATTTTTAGATGATAAGTCCGCGAAAAAAAATAGATATCTGTATAAATAGTAACAAGGCGGAGGAGACCGTTATAAAGGCTCCCACGCAAGGGATCACCAAAGGCGGTCATAGCGAAATAACGGACGCAACGCGAAGCCCAGCGAGCGGTAGAAGGGCCAAAGACGGCGTGTAGAAAATACACAGTAAGATAGCGACTGCGAAAATAAATTCTACAGCTTAGAATAAGGGAAAAATAGAAATATATATTTTGCGGATAGGATTAGATTAGTTAGTGTTAATAATATTAACAAAGGTTACCGAAAGGGATCTAACACCGGCGATAATTATTAAATTAGTGGGTAAGTTTAGAATGTAATTAGGAGTTAACATATTATAAGTGCGAATAAAAAATCAGGATATTTTTTCTAAGATGTATAATATAGGTAGGTACTAGGCACCAGCCTTAGTTACAAAAGTCGGAAAAGAAATATTAACAAAGCTTATCAGGGCCATTATTTTTAGACTAAAGTATAATAGACATTAAGCGGAGGCTGTAAAAAATTTCTTATCTAGAATTTTATAACCAGGAACGATGATATAGAGGTAACAATAAAGTTATAATCAGGTAATAATATATTGTAACCTTGTATTTGTTAATTAAAATAATAGTGTCTAGCAATAAACAGCGATCTGTTAGAATTAAGGTAAAGGGTCATTAGATATTAAAAAATAGGTATATTAAGGTGCGACTAGAGGGTAAGGAAATGTAAGCATTCTATACAGAATTCTAGTAAACGTGAAATGTTGGCGACTAATATAAATAATAACAGTATAGGTAGTTGTAATTAGCGAGCGAGTAATGCGAATCGAGCTGAGAGAGTAATACAATATGTTTGTAAAGAGACAGTAACAAATAGAGGCAAATGAAATTAATTCTGTGTCCCAATACTTTCTCTCCCCTCTAATAGAATATAGAAACAGAAATATAAACTGTAACGTGGACATCCACTCGCCGCGTGGGAAGGCGGGAGCGGGGTCCACTCCGGGAATTTATGGGCTCAGAGGCAGGGCCGCGTACGGCCGTGAATACGCGGTCCTCCCGGTACTAACAGATTCCCGAAGGTTCTCGGAAATCGAAAAGAGCCTGCTGCTCGGGCGCCAGGCACCGGAAGGGTGCCACGCGAAACGCGGACGAAGTCCGCCCTTAGCCGAAGCTGGGGGCGGGATGTGAACCTTCGGGAACCGCGAGAATGTCGAGAGGCGCGAAAAGGGTCGGGGGTTCGGACACGGAAGGGAGCGAGGACAGCCCTCACGGCAGGGCGGATCGCGCAGGTGAAAAGATCGGTAGTCGGGCTGGGCTCTACAATTTTATTGGCGTCGGTTCTTACAAAGCCGCGGCCACGTGGCCGCACCCGAGAGCCCGCGCTCTTTGTACAAAGTTTGCGATAAGGTGGAGGGTTCGCAACGCGCTGTTGTCGATCGGTAAAATACGCCGCGGGGGGTGCGGTGGATCGGCACGAGAATTGCCCCTCGCCGAAGCGAGAGGTTCGCGGCACGCAGGTGGTCGGCGCGATTACGGTATGACTGTCGCGGCGCGGTTTCGGTTCCGACGGACGGCGAACGCTCGGCGAAAACTTCACGATAGGCTATGCGACGGCTCGATAGGAATAACGCGAGACGTAACGTAACGGACGGACGGTTGCCAACGTTAACGGCGGCAGCTCCTCCGAGGAAGACTTCCGCACGATATTTTTCCGGGAACCCGGTGCCGCGGCTCAAAGTACCGAGGGATTCGGTACGAGCGTAATGTCCGAGGCGAGAAGCGCCCCGGCACGCGAAAACTCGGGGAACGAGACGCGATATTATGCGCCCGACGGGCGATCCGCGAGCTCGCGTTGCCGCGAGGGCACGGAATCGTCGTCGGCCGACCTCGTCGGTTCCCCGGTAGAGCCTGGCGAACCAACTCGCGAAAAACGAACGAATACGGTCACTTTGGGGACTCACCATTCCTCTCGAGGTTATGGGATCAAAAAATGTCATGCAACATTTCATAATTTAGAAAAGCGGCTTCGCGAGCACGGTGAATTGTGTAAAAAAACTCGCAATAAACCTAAAGCTGTCACTAATGAAAATATTAGTCAACGTACACATGTACAAACATCACATATTAGTCGTTCATCAATTCAACGAATTTTGAAACGGCAAAAGTATCATCCATATCACATGGTTTTATCACAAGAGCTTTCGATAGCAGATTACGATCACCGTGTAAGATTTTGTAAGTGGCTGCAGGGTGTTGTAGAAAATGACTTTTTGTGCAAAATACTTTTTTCCGATGAGGCCACTTTTATGAATTCAGGGCATGTAAATAGACATAATCTGCATTATTGGGCCCTGGAAAACCCAAATTGGATGCGATGGGTTCCCTTTCAACATCGATGGTCTTTAAATGTTTGGTGTAGCCTAATAGGAAATTTTGTGATTGGACCTTATTTTTTTCAAGAAACTATAACATCTGCAAGTTATTGTGATTTCTTAAAAAATCATTTGCCTGCGCTTTTGGAAGATGTGCCACTGCACGTTAGAAGAGAAATGTGGTTCCAACAATACGGCGCTCCTCCACATTTTGCAATCATCACCAGGCAATTTTTGAACGAAAAATTTGGGAACAAATGGATAGGTCGTGGGGGACCTCGTCAATGGCCTCCTCGATCCCCCGATCTAACACCATTAGATTTTTTCTTATGGGGATATGTAAAGGACAAAGTTATGTTTGAACCACCGACGACAAAAGAGGATATGAAACAAAGAATACGTGACGCTTGCGCTTCAGTGACTCCCGAAATGTTAAAAAATGTTAGAACAACTTTGATGTTTCGAGTAAATAAATGTTTACAAGCCCGTGGTGGACATTTTGAACATTTAATTTAAAGTACATTTTATTTCTTCACGAATAAGCAAAGAACTCAAGCGCGTATAATTTCATAACGCTATTTCCGAGCGCTTCAAGTACCTACAACTCGAAACTTCAAACTGTTAAATCTCATCATGGAAGTATCTGACAAAAAAATGTTTCAGACAAAATTGACTTGTTTTTTCCGGTAGAATCTAAATATGTAATATTTTATAGGGGGTTCCATTTAAAATTATAAAGGTACCTCCCCTCCCCCGTTAAAAGGGAAGGGAGGCCACTTCACGTTTATGTAGTCAGAAAGGCCCTTCAGTTCTGTTGCGGACGTAAATGCGTGCGAATCTCGGCGGCGGAAATGCGACGACACAGGTGTCCGAATGCATGGTCAAGCCAAGCGAGTAAAGGTAGACGCCTTGCGTCTACCTTAGGCCGCTAAAAACCTCAACAAATGGAGGGAATATTCCCTGATATGAAGGTTTAACGAGCACGGGGGGACCGAAGAGTCCACCCGGGGCCGTCAGGCTACTGGAAGAAGCCACGAGATTCGCTAAGCGCATGAGGGGGAGAACAGGTGTTTAGGAAAAACAAAGAGTCGGGAACATCTCGGGTACCGACCCCTCATTGAGATCCGCAGGTATGCGACGACATGCCGGGGTTCCGCGAAAAAGGGATTAAAAGTTTCCAGGTGATAAGGCGACCGCGCGCCGAAGGCTACGGTTTTGTGTTGGATTGTGTGCACCATGGAGGGGACTCAGTTGTCGAGGATCCTCGGGCTGAGTGGGGGATTCTCGGGCTGCGAATTCAGTTTTGTGTCAGCAGGCAACGAAACGAAAACAAATATTTGTACAAGAACAAGTTCCATGCAATTTAAGACTAAGAACTTTAAAATCGATGGCATAGTTTTTTCGAGATATTGAGCTGTTCAGAGTTATGTGGGCCACCCTGTATATCCGTACGGACATGACACCGCGCTCGAACTATTCGGACAATTTTGGTGTGATGTAGAGGTCGAGGGTAAAAAAGTGCGAGCGAGTTTTGTAGTATTAAAAGGTAAAGGGCGATCGATTTTAGGTTATAAAACGGCCAAAGAGCTGGGAATTTTAAGAATAGGGTTACGAGTAAACGGGGTAAATCGGAAGGAGGAACATATGGATATTTTCGTGGGATTGGGAAATTGAAAGACTTCAAATTAATGTTACCTATTGATAGGTCGTATCCACCAGTCACACAGCCGGTGCGAAGATTACCGTTTAAATTACGAGATCAAATTAATAAACAGCTAAAAGAGTTATTAGATCTAGACATTATCGAGACGGTCGAAGGTCCGACGGAATGGGTTTCGCCGGTAGTTCCAATAAGAAAGAAAAATGGCGATGTTAGGTTATGTGTCGACATTCGCCGAGCGAACGAAGCAATTTCGCAGGAGAGGTATCCTTTGCCGGTGATGGAGGAAATTTTGGATATCGTACGAGAATGCGAATGGTTCAGCACGTTAGATGTAAAATCCGCGTATCATCAAATTGAACTACATGAGGAATGCAGGGATATCACGACCTTTGTAACAGGGGCGAGACTTTTTCGCTATAAAAGGTTAATGTTCGGTATAAATTGCGCGCCGGAAATGTTTCAAAGGTTAATGCGGACGATATTGGTAGGCTGTGAAGGGGTGATGAATTTTATAGACGATATTATCGTGTGCGGAAGAACGAAAGAAGAGCACGATGAAAGATTAACTCGGGTCTTTGAGACGTTGTCGCAAAAAGGATTAACTTTGAACAAGGAAAAATGCGTTTTGAGGAAAAACGAGATTGTGTATTTAGGATTCCGAATTTCCGGGAAAGGGTATAAACCGTTGGAATCGAAAGTAGAGGCCGTAAATAAGTTTCGCGCGCAGAAAACAGGGGAAGAAGTACGCAGCTTCTTGGGGCTCGTAAATTTTTGCGCAGCTTTTATTTCTGATTTGGCTACGATAAGCGAACCGCTAAGGCGGTTAACAAGGAAAAATGTCATTTTTACATGGGGAAAAGAGCAAGAAAATGCGTTTAAATTGTTAAAAGCGATGCTTGCAAACGCTGGAATGCTCGGAATTTTTAACATTTACGCAAGAACGCGAGTAATAGCAGATGCAAGTCCGGTAGGCTTAGGATGTGTATTAACACAACTAGATGATAAGCAACAGTGGCGAGTGATAAGTTATGCGAGCAGGAGTTTGACGGACTGCGAAAGACGATATTCACAAACAGAAAAAGAAGCGTTAGCGTTGGTATATGCGTGCGAGCGATTCTATAATTGGCTGTATGGTATAGAATTTGAACTGGTGACAGATCATAAAGCGTTGGAATGTATATTTGCGCCGAAATCAAAACCAAACGCAAGAATCAAACGATGGGTTCTACGGTTACAATCGTTTAAATATAAGGTAATCTACGAAAAAGGGAAGACAAATATTGCGGACGCGTTATCACGCCTTTGTATCTGGAATGGAGACAAAGCCGAAAGTGAAAAAAACAGAGAGTATATCGCGTGGTTAGTAGAAGAAACAACGCCATGCGCGATGACGACAGAAGAAATAAACATTGAAGCTGGGAAAGATAAAGTGTTAAGCGAGGTGAGAAGAGCACTCGAAACTGGCGACTGGGAGCCTTTAAGAAACTCGCGATTTAGAATATTAAGAAGCGAATTATGCGTTAAGGATAATATTGTTTTAAGAGGTACGTGAATAGTGATTCCGGAATCTTTAAAAAAGAGAATTCCATAGAAATACTTCTACAGGAGGTAATGTATGCACCAAAATTTAAAAGTAACTTGCTCTCGATACCACAAATGATTAAACATGGTTTCAAAGTAGTTTTTGAAAATGGTTATGCAAAGGTAATGCACAAACATGGTGAGATAATGTTCACAGGAAAGGAAAGGAATGGTCTGTACCTTGTCGAGGAGGAAATCATGCACAGCGCAAATAGGATGCAACAGGACCAAACACCACAAGATACGACATTAGTAAAATGGCATGAAAGATTGGGACATTTGAATTTTGCTGACATAAGGAAACTAAAATTAAAGGAAATGGTTATCGGAATGAATGACTACTTAGAAAATTCAGATCCAGTGTGTGAGGTATGTGCGAAAGGAAAAATACACAAATTACCGCATCAAGCAGCAACTCACAGGACCAAAGAAAGATTAGAGTTGGTACACAGTGACATATGTGGCCCCTTCAGTGTACCATCTTTAGGGGGAGCACATTATTTTGTCACATTTATCGACGACAAATATAGGTATATATATACAAAAATGCTCAAGCATAGATCGGATGTTCTTGATGCGTTCACAGAATACAAAGCATATGCAGAAAGGATGACGGGGTGCAAATTGAAGAAGTTGAGAACCGATAATGTGAAAGAATACTTGTCGAAGGAATTCAGTCAACTATTAAAGAATGAAGGAATTACCAAGGAGCTTACAATGCCTTATACGCCTCAGCAAAATGGCGTAGCGGAAAGGGCAAACAGGACCCTGGTGGAAATGGCACGTTGCCTGATGTTACAGGCTAAATTACCAAATAGCTTGTGGGCCGAAGCCATAAATACTTCTGCGTATTTAAGAAACAGGTGTCCAATAAAAACAAATCAAGACATAACGCCATATGAGGAATGGACAGGACAAAAACCATACATTGGTTTTTTGAGAAAAATAGGAAGTCGACTAGTAGCATTGAAAAAGGGCCCCAGAAAAGGACACAAATTTGAACCAAGGGGAAAGGAATATGTATTAGTGGGATACTTGACGGAATCTAAGGCTTGCCGTTTATGGGAACACGGGACAAAGACGGTAATCAATGAGAGAGACGTACGATTTATTGAGGAACAGAACATTTTTCCAGATGAGAAGGAGCAGCAAACCCAACTCTGCCCAATAAGATTAAAAGAAGAATCAGAAGAAGATTCTTCTCAACAGGAAGAAGAGCTGCCAATAAACAGGGCAGAAGCTGAACAAGAAGAAGAGTTGCCAACCAATAAAGATGAACTTCATCGAGAAACTTCAATGAAAGGAAGAGGTCGCCCACGAATCAAAAGGACAGGAAGACCGGGCAGACCTAGGAAAATATATCAGTGGAGAACACACTCTAGCCCAGTAGAAAACGATGATCCAATGCATGTGCAGGAGGCTTTAAATAGATCGGATGGGGAGCAATGACTAGAGGCCATGGAACTAGAGTACAACTCATTAATGGACAACAATACATGCGAACTAGTAAGTAGACCAATGAATAAAAGGGTATTAAAAAATAAATGGGTTTTTAAGGTAAAAAGGCGACAAGATGGATCAATTGAAAAATATAAGGCAAGGCTGGTAGCAAGAGGCGACCAACAAAGGGAAGGCATAGATTTCGATGAGGTATTCTCGCCTGTAACCAGAATGGAGACCATCCGTACGCTGTTTGCCGTCAGTGTGATGAAGGGAATGCATCTTCACCAGATGGACGTAATAACTGCATACGTGCAAGGAGATTTACATGAAGAAATCTTCATGGAACAACCAACGATGTTTGAAAGGTCTGATACTCAATGTTCGATTTCATGTATTTGTATACATGAGGCCCTTTTCCGATTTTTTGCTGTCCTTCGTTTACTTAGAAGAATGCTTAGTCCTCGAAATGTCGAAAACGTGCACTCGAGGGTTTAAGCTGACAGCATTGGAAAAGTGGCCATAAAGTCAATTCGTAAGACTCTCGATTCGAGTACCGATCGCGAGGTACACGAGGGTCCCGAATTCGGACTACAACGGACCTTTGTCCGTAGCACGCAGCGGCCAAGGAAACGCAGTCCTTGCGTCGCATCGCCAGGCCTCACAGGCCATATATCACAAGGGCACCTGGGTTGTGTCTATCGAGACACGCTCGGGTTCGAGCCTAAGTTTTCGCATCCCCTTGGTTTCGTGAGCGTACTCAGAGCAAGGGGGTAATAAACCACGATCGGCCCACTTGGGCCAGCCAGCACGCGGGCCACGCAGGCCATAAATTTCGAAGGCCACTTAGGCCGAAAAACAGACGCGCTGTTCCGAAGTCCTTAAAACGCGCATTTTTTGGGATTTCCCATTTTCGGCTGAGGAGGAGCTTCCACCTACACCAGGAGAAGAAGATCCTCCTCCTACAGTCTAAGTGACGCATGGGGTGCTTTTTCCCCCAAATTTGGGTCTGTGCCCACGAATTTCCTCGTCACACGAGTTGACGAGAGAGCGGACCTCGGAACAGCAAAGACAGAATCATCCGCGCAACTGAACTATTCAGAACCCCCAGAATCTTTCGCGCACAAACTAGTCGGAATACACAGAAACACTCGCGCATCTAAACTATTTAAAACACACATAGTCCGTCATTTTCCACACTACGACCACTGTTTCCTATTTAATCAATCACCTAAGGTTAATTCGGCAGGTGATAGTGCCGTGTATTGTTGACAAATAAACGAACATTGTTACAAAAATCTCTAATTCATTACATCAACCGGCACAAATATTTCACTCAAAATACGGTCTGTAAATTAAAGAAGCCTTTATACGGTCTGAAGCAAGCGGGTCGCGAATGGTGCCACAAATTGGACAACTTTTTAGTCAGTTTCGATTTTAACAAGACCGCGATAGATCTGTGCGTATACGTTAGTAACGATAAGAACAGCGATGCAATAATTACTGTCTATGTTGACGACCTGTTAATAGCATCCGTAGATTTAGAAGAAATAGAAAAAATTAAAAACTTGTTAAAGCGCGAATTCAAAATAAAGGATTTAGGCATGGTACTTTAGGTATGCGCGTAGTGTAGGATCTCGGGAAAAACGAGGGCACCGCCGCCGCGGGAACCGAACCCACGGCCTCACTGGTGGTAGCCGATCGACTAACGCGCTCACCCACGGAACCCTCCCATTCTTCCCGATCTCCTACATACTTTTGGTCTGGGGGTCCTGATCCCACACTCGGCCATCCTGCGACGACATTCGCCCTCGAATGTCCGTCACAGCGTCGTCTCATCGTTTCTCTTTCGTGTTGTGGCCATACACAGAGCCACCAACACAACTCGTAATTTCTCGTCAACTCGTAACAACTCGTAACACAACTCACAAATTCGCAGTTTTTCTCACAGCGCCATCGTGCGGCGATCGGTGTTCCCCCAATCCCGGACGAGCCCCCAATTGTAGGATCTCGGGAAAAACGAGGGCACCGCCGCCGCGGGAACCGAACCCACGGCCTCACTACTGGTGGTAGCCGATCGACTAACGCGCTCACCCACGGAACCCTCCCATTCTTCCCGATCTCCTACATACTTTTGGTCTGGGGGTCCTGATCCCACACTAGATAGGGTAGGTAGTTTAGGAAGTATCAAAGTGTCTCAAGAAAAATATGTTAAAGATTTGCTAGAAAGGTTGGGTATGACAGAGTGCAATACTATAATTGTGCCCATGGAAAATAATATAAATATAGAGACTATCAAATCGGAAACCGATAGGGACGACATTGTAAACAAACCATATAGAGAATTGGTGGGAAGTTTAAATTATCTAGCGAATTCGACTAGGCCGGATATAGCTTTCGCGGCGAACGTATTAAGTCAATTCAATGCATGTCCGAAAGAAGCACATTGGAAAATGGCGAAACGCGTGCTTCGTTATTTAAAACATACGGTAAATTATAGCATAAAATACGAAGACAAAAATAGTCTACTATTAGTATTCGTAGATTCAGATTGGGCAGGCGATCCAAACGATAGGAAATCGTGTACAGGGTACGTCTTGCAATTAGCGGGTGGTCCAATTAACTGGAAAAGCAAGAAGCAAAGGTCGGTTGCACTATCCACAATGGAGGCCGAATATATGGCACTGTCGGAGGTTACCAAAGAAATCATATATGTGAGAAATTTGTTAAAACACATGAAAATTTATTCAGCGTTAAGTAATCCGACTACAGTTTACTGCGATAATTTAAGTGCGGTAGAGTTAAGTAAAAACAGCGTGTACCATGGTCGAAGCAAACATATAGATTGTGACGTGGCAAAAATTTGCTCGCGTCCCCCTCTGCCGATACTAAGAGACCGGGCCGCCCTTTGGCGCCGCCACCGCGATATCGGCACTCGCGAGCGCTCTTCCAAGGAACGCCGGAGGCACCTTGAGGCGAGGCTGATGCGTTTTGAACGCCGCGCCACACGGCGCGACGTGAATTTCAGGACCGTAGCCGGGTCCCGGGGGGACCCGGCCCCCATTTTCCTACTCCCAGGGGCGCGGGAAACTTCGAAGAGAGGCGTTCAGGGGACGGCATCGGACGAAATCCCGCCGAGAAGGTCATCAGGAAGGAACCGAGCCCGGGTTCACCAACCCGGAGGTGCCGTCGAGGGAAAGTCGGACCGGAGACAACGAACTTCTCCACCCTCGTCGCTGCCTCATCCCGGATAAACAATACGGATCCGACGCGGGAGCGGCTCGAGATCTTCCTCCGCGGGAAACTATGAATTCACGGAAGACAACCCCGTGCATGTAAATTGGTGCCGGATGCCGTAGGCCCCGGACCGCAGGGCGCGGCCCGGCTGCGCGAGCGTTAGCGATAGGTCCGAGCGTTGCGCGAGAGTAGGAAAACTAGGAAAGTGGGGGACACCTCGCTTCCGCAATAGCCGGCCGGCGCGAAGTAGGTCACTGTGTCGTTGCCTAGTCTCGTAATCAGATCTTAACGATTGCTTATAGACAGTGTCACGTTTCCCTGGATTTTCCGGCCAGTCCGACGGGAGTAAACCAGGGCAACGGCGGGTTTGTACAGGCCGTGAGGCCGGGCCACGCTCGGCCGCGCGATACGTGGTCCACCCGTGACAAACGGTATCTCGTAGGCTCGATTTTCCCACCGGATCTTACAAGGTTCGGGGCTTGAAACGGGCGCCAGACACTCGCAAGTGTCACACGAACAATTCGTAACGAACGCGAGACGCCAATTATAATACCGAACCTACGAGAACCGCACGAGGTCCTGAATAGCGACAGCCTGGGCCAGGATTCTACGCGGAGGGAATACGGGACGTTTCCCGCGGCGGAAAGGTTTCTCACAATGAAGCGTACACGAGTGTGGGCTTCGACTTAACATTTATTTGATCCGGTTCTTTACAAGGAGCTGCCGGGATCGCCCGGCAGCGGTGTTTACGAAGCCCGCGCGATTCTACAAGCTTGTACGACAGGTAGACGGTCGCCCGCGCTTTCTGCACCCGAGTATGCTTTTCTACGCGTCGAACTCGATCGCGAGCGCGATGTACGGCAGCCTCTATCGACAATTAGCCGGTCGAGAAGCGATCGGGTTCCGATGGAATACGCGGCAGCAAATTCCAATTGACTGTGGCCGTCGGAAGTAGCCGGAAACGGCGATACGGCTTCCGTCACGTCGTCCCACCGTAGGACATCCCCAGATTGGATATATTCGCCAAAAAATCGGCAACGGTGCGGGCCCCCCGCCCGTTGACCGACCGACAGCCTCACCCCCTTCGCGATTCTTTCCTGATCGCGATTCACGGCGAGCGAAGTCACGTCTTAAATTCGACTCCAAGTCCGGCCGATTCGCAAAAACGCTAACCGAGCCAACGCGAAAATCACAATAGTACGGAAACTTGGTCGGCACTTATCACTCGGCAACGTGGTTTTTCAGCTGCTTAGTTCTTTCGCTGTTCGGCAGCTTCTCCTAGACTCGTACGCCTTGGCAGCACTATGTTTTCCAAAATTACTATAATATTGACGCAATAGTAAAACGACTACTCCGTACAGATTTCGGCAGCACAGTGACCTACTTCGCGAAGACTCGCCAACGCGGTAGAGAGGCGTCCCCCACTATCCTAGTTTTCCCTGCTACCGCGCGATGCTCGGACCTATCACTAGATCTCGCGCGCCAGGGCCGCGCCCGGCGGTCCGGGGCCCTCGGCAACGGATTTATCGGCTAACGCTTTCCCGATGACACGCGTTGATTGGCCGATTCCCACGAAGGAAGACATCGAGCCTTTCCTCGACGGACTCTTGCAGCTTTCCGGGACGAGGCGGCGACGAGGTCGACCTGATGTACTCCTCAGGTCCGTAATTCCTCGGCGGCGCCTCCGGGTTGACAAACCCGGGCTCGGTGTTCTCCTCGATGTTCTCCTGCAGGGTGTCCCTTGTAGCCGTCCCCTGAGCTTCTCTCCTCGGATTTTCCGCGCTCCTGGGAGAAGGGAAAAGAATCCGGACCCCCCTGGGACCCGGCCACGGACCTGCAACTTCTCGTCGCGCCAAGTGGTGCGGCGTTTAAACCGCGTTATTATCCAACCTGGGATCTCGGAAGTGCCCAGGGAGAGCGATCACGACAGCCGTTATCGCGGCGGTGCTGCCATAGAGCGGCCCGGTGTTTCGACCTTTGATCGGAGGGACGTGGATAAATGTGCCACGTCACTACAGCAACAGCGAAACATCTGCAAGAAGCTGTGCCGTGTGGTAAGTGCCGATCAGGCCTCCATAATATTTTTGGTGACGCATTTCGCGTTGGCTCGGCGGACGTCTTTGTGAATGGTAGAAATTCGTGTCGCGGGAGACGTGTTCCCGGGACCGTCGGCCGGTGAACGTGCGGGCTGAGAGAAGGTGAATCCGGTCGGACAGCGGAGGGCCGCGTGACCGTCTCGTTACGGTTGTACGTCGCCGGGTTTTATAACGCGAAGTCGCGGATTCACTGGGGGCTCGTATCGTTGCCGGTTTTTGTGAAAAGGTGCCAACCTCGAGACGTTCCTACGGTGGGACGACGCGACGTGTCCGAATCGCTGTTTCCGACTCGTTCCGACTACCACAGTCAACGGTAGAGTCAGGCGCGCGTATTCTATCGGAATTCGGTCGCGTAGGATTTCAAGCCAAAAAGATAGTAGACGCCGTTCACCGCGTCCGCGACCGCGTTCGACGCGCACAGAGAAATTTCGGGTGCGGAAAGCACGAGCGACCGGTCATCCGTCGCGTATTTTGTATAATCGTGCGGCCTTCTCTGACCATCGCTGCCGGGTCCTCCCGACGGCCTATTGTACCACTCGAAAATGAATAAATGTAAAGTAGAAGCCCTAGTTCGCTTGTCGTAATTCTGAGAAACCTTACCGCCGCGGGGAATGCCCCGTCCTTCTTCCCCGTTGAACGCTGACCCGCGTAGTAGCTTTCCAGGATATCGCGCGGCTCTCGTAGTTTCGAAATCGCGATCCACGTCTCGCGTTCTGTACGAAATTGTTCGTGTGACACTTTTGAGTGTCTGGCGCCCGTTCCGAGTCCCGAACCTAACATCTTCCGTCGGGAAAATTCGAGCCTACGAGATACCGTTCGTCACGGGTGGACCACGTATCGCGCAGCCGAGCATGGCCTGGCCTCACAGCCTGTAAAAACCCGCCGTTGCCCCGGGTTTTCTCCCGTCGGACGGGCAGGAAAATCAGGGCAACGTGACAATATATAGGATGACATGGAATCTCCTTCTTTCATTTTACTTTGATATAATTGTTTTTTCAATTGCATAATTCTTACCCTGGACTTGGGTTGATGGACTTGTTCCAACGCTTTCCATGCTTCCTCAGCGGTCACGCAATCTTCTATATGTACCTGCTGGTTCGGTTCAACGTGGAGTCCTATCGATGCAATGGCTTTGTCATCATTAATTTTATGTATCCTTCTTTGTTCTGGTGCAGCTCCATCATCCACTTTGATTGCACCAGTCACCTATCCTAACAAGCCTTTGCTTTTCAGGTACCACTTCATTTCGATTTTCCATGTTCTATAATTGTTGTCCGACAGTTTATTAATTCGAACATCTGTTCGCGAGCTTTCTTCCATTTTCGTCACTTATTAGGAATTTATCTGTCGGGTTTATGTATGACGCCACGTGGCGTATTTTAGGTTATGTATAGGTTAGCGCAGTGTAGCACGCCTGGGCCCATAACCATTGAAATGGATGTTTATTAATCCAATCTCCACTTCCCAAAAACATATCCTGAGGTTTACTACAATTATAAAACATGCAATGAATAAACTTGCAACGACGCGTATTACGTCTCGTTGCGAGTCCGCGACTGCGGACCAGGCCCGCGCCAATCACCGCCGGGAACCAGCCACGCGCCAATCCGCGAGTTCGGCCCGGGCTCGGACCAATCGGCGAATACCGAAGATTCGCGAACGAGCACAGGAGGTCCGTGCTCGGGCTATAAAGATCGCGCCGAAATCCACCGAGAGCGGAGTTGGCCTGTAGCTGCTCTCTAGGATACACCTCCGAGCTCCGGACTTCTCGCAGCAGCGTGGAGACGTACGCGCTACGGTGTACAACCGAGCAAGTATGAGGAAGCGCCGGGATTGGCCGTACAAGTACGTGTTCTCGTCGCGACACTCAGGCCTCTTCTCCCCTCTCCTCGAGACCCGTTTTCCGAATCCAGTAAATTCCATCTTCCGATCCGCGACCGTGCTTCGCGTCTCGTACTCTTAGTCGTCGGTTTACTCGCCTCGGTTTACAACCAAGAGCGAGTACCAAATGCCGGCATCGAGCCGCACGTTCCTGGGTCTACGTCCGTTACGTGCGAACTCGCGCCGCGGTTGGCCGGGGACGGCAAGCGAGGCGTCCCGCCGGTCCGGTGAGGAACTGCACCACTTTCGTTCAATTCATTTTCGTATTTCTAATTTCTTTTGAGTTATCGGGTCGTCCACCTTCGTTATTGTCATAGATCAGCCGAGAGACAGATCCGCCAGCACGACCTGTCGGAACCCGGCCCACCGGAAACCGGGATCGCCGGGCTGAATAAAGCTTCCTTGGTTATTCTCAATCACCCGTGTTAATTTATTTTGTAAACACCTTCCCCCTCCCCAAAGAACCCTGGTCGCTGAGCGAATCCAGGGGAGGGAACGCACGTCTCGCCCGCGCTTCACGCGACGAGACATGTACCGTTACAAACTTTACTATATAGAATATAATACAAAAGAACGCAGTCTCGCACGTGGTACACGCATCGCACTCACACGGCACACAACACGCATACCCGCTCGCGCAGCATCGTCGCACGGGTAGAGAAAAAAAAAACGAGGAACGTAACATTTGAATTCGCTTGTTAGGAGGAGCAAACTTCACTTCAATTATTTATCTTTATAATAGGGTATCTAATCCTAGTTTATTCTCAAGATTTTTAAAAAATTTATATTTTTACAATTAAATATATTATATTTTTATATTTCACTAAAAAAAATAATATAAATTTAATCTCAATTCAAAAATTTCTATTTATTTTAATAATTAACTTATAATAATAGTTTAACCGCTGATGCTGGCACTAAAATTTACCATTATTTACTTTAAATTTCTTAATCAAACCTTCATTTATTTATAAACTTAATTTTTACATAAAATTATAAAAATTTTAAAAATTTTTATTCATAAATAAATTTTAATAATTAACTCATAAACTATAATTAAATTTTCTAAAATTCAATTTTATAGAAAATTTCATTAACATACCCTTAAAAATTAAATATAATATAAATTTCTAATACAAAAAAATGTACTATAATATAAAATTTAATTTTAAATAATTTTTATAACAAAAAATTCATTATAACTTTTTTGGAATATGGGAACCGTGGCTCACGCGACAAGTAATCGTTCAGACGTAAACATAAAGTTTACCCGGCGTTCTGCGTGCGTTCACCCGGTCTCGGCGCCGAGCTCGATCAGCTGGGCTATAGTCAACGCCGACACACGGTCGCACCGAGGCCGCTCCTCTGCGGATTAGTTCGCAAAAACTATATGGCCTATATAAGAAGAGAAATGATGTTTGCGTTACCGAAATTCTCGCACACGTCGGCTGCGGCTTGCCACCCCAAGACTCTTATTGACAACGGAAATTCGAGTAATGGTTGTGAATCTATCGTATATACAAAGGTTTTGCGCAATTCCATTTCATCTATCGTCATTTTATTTACTTCATTTAGCGGTTTTTCTGTTGGCCATTGCGGCTCCGGCCTTTGTAAAAATTCGGGACCAACGTACCAATTCGTAATTGCGCAAGGCGCGCTACTTGACCATTGCGTCGCGTTGTCTGTCGGGTTTTGACCCGACGGGACCCATCGCCATTCCGAAATTTCCGTTATTTCATCAATCTCTCCCAGTCTCTGTGCTACGAAGACTTGCCGAGTTCGCGGTTCCCCTTTTATACACCTAATGACAGTGATTGAATCCGACCATAAATAACGTTGTTGAAACTTAATATCCAGTTCTTCGATAATCGTTTTGGCTAATCTCAAACCGAGTAAAGCCGCCTGCAATTCTAAGCGGGGAACGGAAAGCGGTTTCAGCGGAGCAACTCTCGACCTCGCCATGATCAATTTTAAGTTTGCTGGGCCATTTTCTATTTCTAATCTTATGTACGCCGCAACGGCATATGCCTGTAAACTAGCGTCACAAAAAACGTGCAACTGAGCTATGGAATACACGTAGGGAGTTGGAATAAGACAACGCGGAATATGACTTTCGCGTATATCATTTAACGTCTGTGGCCACGTCTGCCAATTCTCATTTTCTTCATTGCGCAACGGGTTGTCCCACCCCACTCCACTACGCCAGACCTTTTGCATTAGTAGTTTCGATTTGGTAGTAAAGGGAATTAGAAGGCCGAGGGGGTCAAAAATCCACATAATAATGCGCAAATATTCTCGTTTCGTCGGTTTTCTGAGTCCACGAATCACTTCGGTGGGAATTTTTTCCATGTCTACCTTAAAACGGAGTTCATCCGTTTTTGTATCCCAATAGAGGCCTAATACCTTTTCTCCCCCTCGTTCACAGAGTCGTGTTTCTTTCCTATCTCCGAATGACTCTACCCCAGATAAGATTCGCATCATGGTGGAATCATTGCTCGTCCAGCCATACATTTCAAAGTTTGCGCGGGCGTTTATTTTTATAACGTCTCGAGCGAGATTTATTGTCTCTTGCGCCGATTCTCTACTGATTAGGTAGTCGTCCATATAACTATTTTTTATTATGCTTTTGGTCGCGTTAGGATTCGAACAGCTATACTCTTCGGCGTTACGATTTTTAATATACATCGCACTACTGGGCGATGACTTTGCCCCGAAAATCAAAGACTCGGGCTCTTTAGAACGGTCTCTACCTCGCCATCAAAATTGCTGCGCGTCACGGTGTTCCTTTCTAATTTTTACCCGCAAAAACATATCTTTGATATCCGCCTTGCACGAGTCACGTCCGGTGGTTCGATCGCTCATGAATAAGACAAATAAAACTTCAAATAAAAATTATGCCACGCGAGGAGAGAAGAATAAATAAGATTAAGATAAGCGTTAAGATTCTAGGAAGTAAGACGGTGTCATGTCCGGTGATTTGACCGCTTAAAAATCAAACGAATAAAACTTCAGACAAAGAATTATTATGAACTATTGTTGAAACCCAATAATGTCACGCGAAGAGAAGAAGATAAAAGGGATTAGGATAGGCGTTAAAATTTCTAGGATGCTAGAGCACAAAACAATTCCAATTATCCTCCTGCGAGAGACGCAACAAAGATCGATGTCACACCGAAAAATAAACAGAAAGTGTGTCCAGTTGCGCCAAGTTCCAGGAAGGCACACTAATCCCATGGTAAGAATGACGCGCATTAGATAAAAGATCAAATCAATATCCTATTGAAACTGTCACGTCCGGCGGTTCGCACGGTTCGCCGATAAACGCCTAAACAAGGACCAGTAGTACTATCACACGGGAAAATTAATAAAATCAAAATATACGTGACAACCCGACGCGGTTAGAGATACGCCGACTGATCTTCCTGCAAGACACGCGGATGAAGACCAGATTACAAATTAGACGCAAAAAAGGAAGATATCAAATTACGCCGAACCATAAGAAAAGACGACGACTTCATCTTGGCAACACACAGCTGACGAAGCAAGAAACATCAAGAAGATCGGGAAGCAGAAACGCTAAATCAGCACTTCAAGAAAACAAAGGACCGCCCACATTATAAAAAGGAAACCAGCTCTTCAATTAGAATTCACTCTGTTCAAAACCAGTGCTACTGTGCAGTTCCGTCGACAGGCCCTTGTACCACACACGCGTCGCGCCGGCAGTAAAACAGTGTCACCGAATTTCGAAAACCCTTGCGTAAAGTGTCCGCGTGTGCCCCAGCGTCCAGCGGCCACAATCAGCGAGCGCCCCTTCAACGCCCACAACCAGCGAGCGCCCAAAAACCCCACAACCACGACCTGCGAGCGTCTACCAGCGACTCGGTAAATTAAACGTTTTATTAAGCGATTTGTTATAAGTGCTCTAGCGTATGCGCTATAAGGATTCACCCATGTATGAGCTGATTCAGAACTAGACTCTAAATAAACCAGACATTTCCCGTTTTTATATAAAAATTAAAGTACAATTTATTAAGCAGCCCTCAATCTCCCGAACCAAAGCCGGTGAACGCAGGTAGGTTCAAAACTGCGCCTTATCCCCGGAAAATTATAAACAGCCCCATCTGGGACGTAACAAAACAAAGGACTGTCCATCCTATAAAAGGGAACCAACATAACAAAGATGATTCATTATTCAATCAAAAAGTTTAGCCAGCTCATCATAGAGTTGTTTCTCAATTCAATAAAGTTCACAAAAGGATTCAGGGACAGTTAGTGGAGGTTTAACAAAGTTCAGTGAGTGCGATAATTGGAATTGGCGGAACCTGCGACCTGCGGCAACTGCAATTTGCGGAACCTGCGACCTGCGGCAACTGCGATTTGCGGAACCTGCGACCTGCGGCAACTGCAGTTAGCGGTATTTGCGATCTGCAGGAATTACAATTTGCAGAATCTGCGATTTGTGGACTTGCGGTGTCCACTACTAGCAAAGCGAACCCAATAACTCGGTAAATAAACTTTATTGTTATAAGCGAAATATTTGTAAGCTATCTAGTTTATGCGCTAACCACATATAATCTCTATTTGTCAAATCAAACTTTAAATATCTCATTCAGAACCTAATTTTGAATAAATCAATAATTCTGTTGTTTATCTTGAAAATAAGAGTACAAGCTTATTTAAACAATCCTCAATTTCCCGAACCGTAGCCGGTGAATGCAGGTAGGTTCGAAACTGCGTCCTATCCCGTAAAAAATCATAATCCGTCCCACCTGGGACGTAACACACGCAACTGCGTATTGACGAAATCGTAATAATACGCCAGGTAATGGCTGTAATAAATCCGGCCCCGTTTCGAGTTGATCGTTTAGACAATAACCCGCGGTTTTAGTGGCTGCATCGAACACTAATCTTAACTTGCCAGGTTTATCTGACTTTAGTACACCGAAGTGTGATAGGTACCAAACACGATTGGCTCCGACGTTTTTTTTTGTTTTTTTTCCGCGTACCCGTCCCGAATGAAACGGTTCTTTTCTCGATAATACAACTTCGCATATGGCGGGTTTCGATCCAGTTTCTTTTCTAACGAAAAAAGTCTCTTCCGCGCTGTTGAGAAACTGTTGGTGTTGAGAATGCAATTTGACTTCCACAATAATCCCGTTTCCCACACGCTTCCCGTGTAACGGCTTGTTTCCTCTGTAACGAGAGCGTTTCCTACGCGAGCGTTTAATCGCGAAAGGAAGGTGAGTACTGTCCTCTCCTGGATTTGCTCAGTCGCCAGGGTCGGCGGAGAGGACAGCAGGTGAAATAATCAGAGACGGTTTTATGGAAACGATATTAACTTTATTTCCGGTGGCGGTTCACCCCGGAGCAAGACGGCGTGTCCCGGCAGGCGGATTCTGGTGAAACGGCTGGCTGTAAGCAGCGCGAGGAGACGACATGTTATAATGATAATTTAACCTATTCTTATAATCTATCTTAATTCTATTAACGCGGAGTGATAAAACGGCGGAACGCGAAGCGATCGGGACTCGTTTTATATACGGAACGCGGAGCGAACAGGACTCGCTCTTTACGACGGATACGCGGAGCGAACAGGACTCGCTCTTGCACGGCGGAAACGCGGAGCGATCTGGAGTCGCTGTGATTTACGGAAACGCGGAGCGAACAGGACTCGCTCTTGTACAACGGAAACGCGGAGCGCGATGAAGGCACTGTACCGATTCGAGGAATCTGTGGAATTCCGGATCTGCGGCTGGACGGCAGAAACCACCGCGGCTCAGCGAGATGTTAGTGAATTGGCGTTCTACGCTTAGGCTGAGCTCACGGTGGTTGCGAATCGACTCCGAATCCGGACCGACGGAACGCCCCACCCGTCGTCCCCAGTCAGATCGAAGTGGGGGTTGCTCGTACCCAGACGAACCCAGAGAACGAGCTTCCCGCCACCGGCGTCGTCACTCGTACAGGACGAGCTCCGAACGCGGCTGCAGTTAGACGAGGACTGACACAAATGAGACGCGACGCCTGGTCGCGGACCGACGAGTGGATTTCGCAGGATTGACGGAATCAATCAGGTAGTGGGGAGAGGGCCGGAGCGCGCGACGAGTAGTAGCGCTTAGACGCACTGCTCTCGCCCGACTGCTCACTCGAGACTCGCTTGCGGTATCGGTTTCCCTCGCACACGGAAGATTCCGTAGTACGCGTTCCACCTGATACCAGCGTGCTCACACACACACACGGAAGAAGCCGTAGAGTGCGTGTTCACACGCGGCTGCGTGTGGTCAGGAGCTCGGAGATGATCCTTCATGAGCAGCTCCAAGCCAACTCCGATTTGATCGCGTTTCGCCCCGGTATTTATCGAAGAAGCGCGGACTACGGAGAGCGCGCCGCCTCGCGAAAAGTTCGCGAAACGTTGGTGCTCGCGGATTGGTCCGCGCTTAGGTATCTTCGCGGATTGGTTTGCGTAAGGGGCCGGTCGCGGATTGGCTCGCACTCGGGTCAGTTTTGCGAGCTCGCGACGGAACGCAAGTTTCGCCGTTTCGTCGCACCTCTAACGTTCTTTGAGCGTGATCATGGATATTTCTTGGTTTAGTATCAGTACCCACCCCAAAATCATCTAACTGAAAATAAAATTTTACTAAATCATTGAGTTTCTTGTAGCTTTTGCGTTCTTCGGAATTCATTTCTTCATCCGAGTTTACCAAACATACTGGAACTGTTTGGGAATCGGCGCCGAAATTCAATCTGCGCGCGCTCAAGCGCGGCGCTAATTAGTTCCCGAACACGTCCCTCTCCGCGAATCAGCCCACGGCACACCAGCCAATCGTCGCACTCGCGAGTGACGACATCCGCGAGCGATTCCCGGAATCGGCCTTCTTTTTCCGCGAACCGTCGGCGCACAACCACGTGTCTTGAGAATCGATTCCGTCGTTTTAACAGTTTATCTGTACCGCATCGCGCGTAAATCACAAACTCAGTCAAGTGGATCACACGTGTCATTTATTTTCGACTGTGTACCTTGGTGTTACCAAATACAAGAGTGATTCAACAAAGTGTTACATGAATTCTCGTACAAACTAACCGACCACGTGCTCTCTCCTACCTTTCCGCACGTATCGTATCGTCGCGCACGGAGTTTTCACCCGAACCGTTTCCGAACATCCGCCTCGAAATTCCAAGTCTTCCGATAAGGCTGTCCCAGCCACCCATTCCAAAACAGGAACCTTTGGGTTGAATACTGTACATGATTGTGCGCGTACATGACTGTACATGATTGTGCTGAAAAGAGTGCGTGATATTGCTAAATCGTATCCTTTCACTCCGCGTAATTCTTGAGTTACTATTAATCGCCAGTTGTCCTGGCCCAAAAGTATTTGTGGTTGTACTTCCTCGTACGCCTCGAGATTAATATGTTCTGTCTCCCTGACTAGCTTCACGAGACAATCTGGGAGGGATTGATGAGGAAGATTCAAATCCTGTATAGTTAACGCGTGGTTGATATTATAGGAATCAAACGCTCCTTGCACAGTGACATTGATTTTTTCGCTACTCGATACCACTAATTCGCGATCGTTCAGCCCTTTTAATTTAATTTTTTATCGATTAATGTGATCGTCGAGCCCAATCTAATAACCCATCTAATAACGCGTACGTATCCTTTCTATGTATCGGCCCAGAGACCCGCACGGGTAATATTTTCAGGAGTGTGCCTGTTGGTACCCGTCAAGTTTTGTCCGCGTTGTCGGATGACATCGAAGGGTCTCCTACCTGCTCCGACGACCTCATCGTGGGTCTTGCGGGTCTTTCATCTAATCCGTTCACTTGCGTACTCGAACTTCTGATATGCAGGAGTTTATGATGGCGTGCGCGGCATATTGGGCATCCTGCTCGTTTGCAATCATTTCGCACGTGACTGCGCCTTAGGCAATTAATACATAATCGCAGTTTTCTTACTAACCGCCAACGAAGGTTTACCGGTTCACGGAGGAAACGCGTGCAAGCAACAGATGTATGATTAAATCGTTGGCAAAACGCGCAACTGTTCGAGTTCCCACTCGTCTCCTTCTCTCCCGTGTTTTTGAGTACTTTACTCGCAACCGTGTCAACCGTACCCGGCTTTGTACATCGCCGTTTCCTTGTTGAAGCCTTGAGGATCGGCCCTGGATTCGCGCTGGGCGGCGCAAGATTGAGGATACCAACCGGTGCAGCTAATTCGGCCTCTTTATAAATGAACTCAGTCATCTTTTATAAAACCGTTTTTTCTGAGGGCGCCGTTGCTGCGTATCTATTGAACGCGTACGTTAAGGCTGATGGAAGTTTGCTCGCGACACTCTTTACTAACTCGACACCATGCAAGTGACCGATGGCTTCCAGTGATTTGAAGGCTGCAACAGCACCCTTTAATTTAATGGCAAATAGTGTTAAGTTCATTTTTCCGACGTCTAGATAAGGCAGGTTTTTATTTCATTCGCGATTTTCTCAGCAACGACATTCTTGTTCCCGTATAGAAGATCTAGGGTTTGTATAATCTCTTTTTGGGTCCGCTATTTGTCGCGAGTAACCCACTTACGGCTTCGCGCGCATCGCCCTTCAAAGCGTTGAACAATCGCGCAACGTTTTCGCGGTTGCTAAAGCTACCAAGTTGAGTTGTCAATTCGTACGCTCCTTTAAAGTGGAGCCACTCCAGTGGATCGGATCGCCAGAAAAGGCCGGTAACGATTTCGCCGCAGTCAATCGGTTAACGAAATGAGAGTTTCCTCCACCGGTTTCCTTCATTCCGAAGATTGAGCTCCATTAACAGCTCGTTGAGTGCGTTCGCATGTTCGATAATCTTTTCAGCCATGATCTTTGCAAGTCGCGATTTCGCGCTCGTGCAAATCTTCGTGACCGATAAGACTTCCTTAAAGGCCTCTTCTTTTACGAGATCGAGGGTCCTTTCTTTGGGCCCAGAAGCCGCCTCCTTCGGCTTCCTTCCCTTTTTCTTTTTCTTCACCTTGCCTGGTGCTGGCTCGGTGTCGAGTTTGTTCTTTTTGGAGGGGACCGGTTCCTTATCTCCTCCTTGAATATGGTCTTCTTGGCGCTCTAGGTTTTCATCCCCGTTGAGCTCCGTGCCATTTTTGTCAGAGACAAGGTTATCACCTTGCCCCTGACCTTTTGAGCTCTTCCCGGACGTAGAGGAAGAGCCCTTCTTTTTTGACCGGAGGACGGTAGGGAAGGTTTCGAGCGTAGATCGATCCGAACAAACTAAAACCGGACCAGAAACCATCCTACAAGAGAGGGAGAGGTATTAGGATATATGTAGTGATAGGTAGAAGAGGAATGAAAAAAATGTTCTTTTTAGTGTTTGTTAGACGCGTTCAAACGGTCTTTTCAAATTCCGAGCACCGTGAACACCCCCCCCCCTGTCGTCTCAGCACCAGCAGTCACTTCGGAGCGAGCTCCCGGGTATGATGGTGGCGGGGCATCCATCACTCTTGTAAATAGGCCCCCCGCCAAAATTGAGAAGTTCCGTTGTAACCTCCTCTGCGAGTACACGCGAAGTCTACTTTGTTTAAGGTTTGAGCGAATCTTCAAAACCGACCGGTATCATCTCTCCTGTGAGAAACCAGTGGTTTGCGATAAATCTCTCCTCTGCGAGAATAATCGGGATCGCGATTTCGTTGTACCTGACCACGCGTGACGTACGCGTCCGTTCTAGAACAGTTGTGTAGCTGAACAATAAAGGCAATTACTGAAACCGTAAAATCTCAGTTGGAGACTAAATTCGGTGACTTCACAGTGTTCTGTACACCTGATTTCCGAACGTTACCAACACTCTCTCCGCAAGCGATCCCGCGCATTGTCTATTTCGCGGACTCTCGACGCAGTCAAGGGTCGGTGAAACAGTGTTTTTGTTTTTCCTTTTTTATTGGTTATAGGTTGTGACGTTGCAAATTTTGCATCGCCACTTTATCGCTCCGAGCAACAGAGCAAAGGGACCGGACTGCCTAGAACCACGCTACCGCGAAGAGAACGACGGCTCGATATGTTAGGAAGCGCTTCCTGAGGGACTTCCGGATCGACATAAGATCTAATTTTGACACATTATCGAGATCAAAGGGCGCCTCGCTTCGCGGGACCATCCCACGACAAACCATTGCCGATACGGAGAATCCGGTGCACCGGTCATTTCGGAGATAGGAGACGCCACACATGGGCCAGACAATCCGGAGGCGACGATGTGGGACGAAGGCCCCTGTCGACCAACCGGCACCTTATTTCGCGGTCCTGCCGCCGCCTCACCTAGCCTCTTGCAACAGGGCCTCGGCGAGGGTGGTGTAGGCGCCCCCATATCAGGGGAAATCCGAAATCTGCCCCGTTTCCCCGGTCGCGAAGCGCGGCCGGGATGATTTTCGCGTATGGTCTGGGGCCCAAGGACCAGTCGTGGACACGGTCCTGTGACCTAGAATTTTCGCGCGAGTAGTGCGCCCAATTAGGGAAAAGCCGGGACTACGGCCTAGAGTGGAGATAGCGAGGACCCTGACGTCGCGCGAACGTGCCGTGAAGGAGCACTTTCGTGGCTGCTTCCGCCTTGAGTAAACGTATGCGCTTCTCGTTCACCGCGAGTCCCGATATCGAGTTTTGTCGAGCGACGGTTACCGTAACGAATTTCGCTGGTTGACCGGTCTGCCGATCTCGCCCCGCGAGCGTAGTGCGGACCCCGTTTACCGTGAACGAAACTTTCGAAACCATCTCGCCCGAACCGACCGGGACAGAGCCGGAAAAGATACCACCCGGAGCAAGAAAGCGGAAACGGTAAATCCACGCAGTGATCCTTCTTCGGTTCGATTATCGCGAGTTGGTTCTCGGTATTTCGTAGGGGGACCGACGAGAGCGGCCGACGGCGATTTCGTGCCCTTGCGGTTTCGCGAGCTCACGGACCGTCCGTCGGACGAGTAATATCGCGTACCGTTCCCCAAGTTTTCGCATGCCGAGACGCTTCTCGCCTCGTATATTTCGCTCGCACCGAAACCGTCGGTGCTTTGAGCCTAGTCGCAGTATTCCCGCCGAAATACCGTCCAGAAGTCTTCCTAGGAGGAGCCGCCGTCGCTACGAATTGCAGTCGCTAGTTCTTCGCGTTCTTCGACCCGAGTTCCGACGCGAAACGTATCACGTGTCTTTCGCCGAGCGTGTTTGCCGTCCGCCGGAACCAAAATTTCGCCACGACAGTCGACTTGTACTTGCGCCGACTATCCGCGCGCCGCGAAGTTCTCGTCTCGGCGAGAACTTTAACCCGTGCCGATCTACCACACGCGCGCGGCAGATTTTACCGAACGACCCTCCACGAGCTGCGATCCGTCCAACCTTTCGCTAATCTTGTACAAAGAGCGCGGGCTGTCGGGTGCGGCCGCGTGGCCGCCTGCTTGTAATATCTGACGCAGAATAAATTATTTGGAGCCCACTTTGTAGTACGAACTTTCGCCCTGCGCGATCCGCCCTGCCGCGAGGGCTGTCCTCGTTATTTCTGTGTCCGAACCCCAGACCCCTTTCGCGCCTGTCGTCCTTCTCGCGGTTCTCGAAGGTTCGACTCCCGCCCTCCGCCTCAACCGAGGGCGAAGGTCTCCCGCGTTTCGCGTGGCACCCCTCCGGTGCCTGGTGCCCGAGCAGAAGGCTCTTTTTCGGTTTCGGAGAATCTTCGAGAACGCATTAGTACCGGGAGGACCGCGTATGCACGGCTGTACACGGCCCGTCCTCAGTGCCCGTAAATTCCCGGAGTTGCCCCGTTCCCGTCTCACTACGCGGCGAAAAGGGCCAACGTTACAAGGTATAGTTTAGGTAAATATAAATTAGAGAGAAAGAGAGAGGAAAGTGCGAGATTTAGAATTTAGGTATAAATAGCGGAAAAATGTCTGGTTTGAAGCGAAAAGCAAAGCGAATTAATTGTAATAAGGTTAGGGAATAGTACATAAGTTTAAGGTGTAATAAATTGTATATTTATATGTTTTAAATAAGGGAGCTAAAGAGAGAGAGAGAGAGAGAGAACACAGTATAAGATTTTAGAAGAATCTTGAAGAAACTAATGGCCCACGCGCCACGCCGGTCTCCTCAGCCGGTCCTGCAGGCCAACCTCAACCACTGCCGCTGGGCACTGGACCACCACTGGAGGAGTGGTGGGTTGGCCTGGCCGTTGTTACGGAGCCGTACAGTGTCCCTGACCATCCACACTGGTTCGGTGACGCTGACGGCTCCGTGGTCGAACGGGGGAGGGGGGTGGTAATGGTGACGTGGGGAAGACTTCTGGTCGTGGGGTGCTACAACTCACCCAGTTGCGACTCCGCCGAACTCGAGATGTTCCTGGACCGGCTGGGGCTTATGATAGCCCCATATATAGCCGGTCCGGTGCTGGTCCTGGGGACCTCATTGCCAGGTCCTCCACCTGGGGAAACCCCGGGACCGACGCCCGAGGCGGAGTCCTGGTAGACTGGGCGGAAGGGATGGAGCTCCGGTTATTAAACCGGGTCTCCGTGCCTAGATGCGTGAGGTGGAACGGATGGTCCATTGTGGACGTTTCGTTTGAGACCGCCGCACAGTGGTCCGGATCGCAGAATTTAGGGACATTCGACCAAAAAGTCGACTTTTCGAAATTGAAAACTAATCAATTTGTATTAATGGATATATAAATTAATGAAATTGAATACATATTTTAGTTTGTATGATCATTTAAAGTTGAACGTTTTGAAAGTAGCATATTTCAACAGGAAAAATTGCTTAAGTTCTTTGCGATGTCCTCATCGTCTCGTAACATATTTTCTCTTAATTTTTTTGCATGATAAGAAACCATATATTTTTTTAGTAATAACTAATAATAATATATTTGCGACGAAACGGCGAAATTCACGTTCCGTCGCGGGCTCGCACAAGGGACCAAGTGCGAGCCAATCCGCAACCGTCCCGAGCGCGAACCAATCAGAGCACGCCGCCGTTTCGCGAACATTTCGCGAGGCGGCGCGCTCTTCGTAGTCCGCGCTTTGTCCATAAATATCGGAGCGAACCGCGATTAACTCGGAGTTGGCTGGGAGCTGCTCACCGGGAACCATCCCGAGCTCCTGACCACTCGCAGCCGCGTGTGAACACGCATACTACGGCTTCTTCCGTGTGTGTGTGCGAACACGCTGGTACTAGGTGGAACGCGTACTACGGTTTCTTCCGTGTGCGTGTGAAACCAGTACCGCGAGGAAGTCTCGAGCGAGCAGACGGACGGGAGCAGTGGCTCTGGGCACTACTGTTCGTCGCGCGCTCCAGCTCTCTCCCCCTTCCCGATTCCTTTCCGCCGATCCTGTGAAATTCGCTCACCGGCCCGCGACCAGGCGTCTCGTCGCATTCGTGACAGTTCTCGTCGGATCGCAGCCGCGTTCAGAGCTCGTCCTGTACGAGCAACGACGCTGGTGACGGGAGCTCGTTCTCTGGGAACGTCCGGGTGCGAGCAACCCCCACCGCGATCTGACTGGGGGCGACGGGTGGGGCGTCCCGTCGGTCCGGAGTCGGAGCGGATTCGCGGCCACCGTGCGCTCGGCCGCCAGCGAGGAAGCACCAGTTCACTAGAATCTCGCCGAGCCGCGGTGGTTCCTACCGACCAACCGTAGATCCGGATCCCCAGGAATCCCCCGGACCGGAGAAACGCCGTGGGCCGATACCGTCCGCGTGTCCGCGTTACCGTCGTAAGAAAGCAAATCCTGACCGCTCCGCGTTACCGTCGTAAGAAAGCGAGTCCTGATCGCTCCGCGTCTCCGCCGTACGAATAGCGAATCCTGATCGCTCCGCGTTCCGCCGTTACTCTCGCGTACATTAGGTTTAAGAACACTAGTATTATAATAACGTGTCGTCTCCTCGCGCTAATTACAGCCAGCCGTCGCACCGGAACCCGCCAGCCGGGAACCACCATCACAACCCGGGGCGAGCCGCCGGCAATAAAGCTTACTTTTGTTTCATAAAACGCCTCCGTTATTTCACCCGCTATCCTCTCCGCCGACCCTGGCCGCTGAGCAAATCCAGGAGAGGACAGAACACACCCTCCTTTCCCGACTAACGCTCGCGGAGGGAAGGCAACCGTTACATATTTAAAAAATAATGCTGAATGCTACATGACAGATTAAAAAAATTTGATGTTTGTCGGAGGAGATCTTTTTTATCCCAAAAGATCCCAGGCTCTAATAAACAGGAATATGTTCGGTACAGCTTCCTTTAAATAACCGTACAAGAATCATTTCCTACTTCGTCCTACTTTAGAAGTTATAGTTGTTTAAAGCTGACAATGTTGCGGCGACCGTGCGGTCGCCGCGCGTTGGTTGTTGTGGAGCGCGAGGTAACCCGAGAACTCTTAGCACTGAAATCCGCATTCTAAACATCCGAAATGCTTATATCTATATTATGCATTTTCCCAATATCTAACTGCATCAGTCGGATCAGAACGATACGAGTGAACACAGTGAGAGATTCGAAGCATTTTCTTGAAAACTGTATGCTGTTAGCTAGTTTTCTTCGTTGTACTTTGTTCATAGTTTATGTTTTTATTTGTATAGTTTATGTGTGTTTAGTTATAGTGTATTTTTAGTGTATTGTAGTGTGTTTGTTAGTGTATTTGTTGTTGTGTATTCGCGTGTTTAATTAAGTTTATTAGTGAAGTTTATTACATTTATAATGGAGGCTTTCCGAACAAATCAACACCTGTTCTACATTTTAAGGAACTCGGATAAAGACTTGATCTTTTATGTGAAAAGATATGTGAGGTACCGGATATTTCACCAGATTATTTTAACAATCCGAAAGTCAGTTTAAACAAACTATGTTTTAAATTAAAAACGAAATGGATCCACTCGCGTTATATTGAATCAAAATTTCTTCATCGTAATAAAAAGTGGTTAGAAAAAGATTTAATATATCCTATTAGAATATTATCAAAAATCCCATCAAGCCCAGAGGCTGAAGAATTATTAAAAAAATAGAGAAAACAAAAGCCACCTACTTCTTCAACAACAAAATGGTAAGATTAATTAGTATACTTCTTATTTTATCAATTAAAAAAATATTAATATTACTTTTACTCGCAATATATATTTGCGACGTTAGATACCTTACTTAATAACTTGTATACCTGTACATTTTATAAAAAATTCTAATAACATAATTACATTATATATAAAAAACTATAAGATTTGAATTTCGAATTATTATACAATGCAATATTATATTATTTTAATAAGGAAAGCAACTGATTCAACAACTAAATAAAAATTTATAAAAATAATTAATTAACAAATCAAACAAAAAATATTTTCTAACATGTATTATTAGAAAGAGATCATTTTGTACGATTTTTTAGTTCAAACCCCATTTCAATATCTCAAACGGTTCAAAAGTTATACACAAATGTCCCTAAATTCTGCAATCCGGACCACTATGCGCCGCCGCCTCTCACCGTGTGTCCAACTGGCGGGTCTGGGATGGAGAAACATTGTCGAACCACTGCTACGTCCTGATGGACGTGGCTTCGGACTCGGCGGTGGACACGCACCTCCGACGAGCCACCCCGTCAGCGCCCAGATGGGCGCTGAAACGACTAGACGAGAACCTCCTGAGGGCCGTGATTGTCAGCTCCGCCTGGCCTTTGGCCAGGGAGCGCGGGGCAGGAGAGGGGGCGGCTTGGATCCGGGACACGTTGCAAATGATTTGCGACGTGGCGATGCCCCGGGTCCGAGCTCAGCCCCCGAGGAAGTCAGTGTACTGGTGGTTGAGGGAGCTGGCCGAACTACGCAGTTCGGCCGGCCGAGCCCGCCGCCAGTGCACCCGCGCCAGTCGCCGCCATTTTCTGGGCGGCGACGCGGTGCCGAGGGTCGCCGTGCTGTACAGGGAGTACAAATCGCCGGCCGTGGCCCTCAAGCGTGCTATAGCCGCTGCTAAGGCCAAGACCTGGGACGAGCTCCTGCTCACTCTCCGTGACTACCCATAGAGACGCCCGTACAAGGCGGTGCTTGGGAAGCTCCGCCCCTGGGCGTCCCCGGTCACGGAGAGTTTAGACCCGGAACTCCTGGGGCGCGTTGTGGATACCCTCTTCCCCCTCAGTGATGGGTCGGAGGGGAGGTCGGAACGCGCCCCGGAGCCGACCATAGAATGGTCGGACGAGCTCCGGGTCACTGAGTGGGAGCTACACCGGGCCGTCCGGGAATTCCGGGCTGGAGGCAAGACGGGCCCCGACCGTGATGGGGTTCCCGGTGGTATAACGGCCTTAGCCCTAAAGGTCCTCGCCCCGGTGTTCAGGAGCGTCATGGACGCGAGTCTGCGCCGGGGAGTCTTCCCCATGATCTGGAAAAATGCGTGCCTGGTTCTCCTCCATAAGGAGGGGAAACCCGCAGAGTCTCCCTCTGCATACCGGCTGGTATATTTACTCGACGAGGCGGGCAAGCTATTCGCGAGAATAATTGCTGCCCGCCTCCAGGAGCAACTGTCGCTGGATGGTCCCGACGTGAGCGACAGCCAGTACGGATTCCGTAGGGGTCGCTCCACTATTGACGCCTTAGAGCGTCTGCGCCTCCTCCGGGAACAGGTTGTCGCTCGGGCCAGGGGCCCCTCCCTGGGGTTCCTCCCTGGCGGGAGTGGTCTTGCAACTTCTCCGAAAATTAAGTGATGGGGTGAAAATTTTGTTCCTTCATGGATGCTTGTGTTACACGAAAAAATGGCGACATCAATGCAATCGTCCCATTGGGTTTTATTATCGATGTATTGCTTTATATATTCGACGAAGACATGATGTGCTCTCTCCAGTGATCCGTTAGTTTGAGGGTGGTATGGGGAAGTTCGATCGTGCTGAATTATATATTTTTTTTTAATAAATTTCTGGTGACTCTCCTGTTAAATTAGATCCTTGGTCTTTCAGATGGTGTTGGAATTCAACGATGCCATAGCACTTTCGTGCACAAATATAAGGGATGGATGAGGGGTCAGGTATAAGGTACGGTGGGACCCAGTCGGGGGCGTAAAGTTGAGACTGTCGTCAGTCCAACTAAAGAAGTTGGCCCGTGCGGATCGCAATAAAGTTTAGTCCTAAAGTCACCGTGTCAAATACTGTACATTTACTGTTCATACATTATACCGTGAAACACGCGGATAGACTGCGGCGTTATTAAAATAACATTGCCATTTATAATAAAGTATATATATAAAGGGTGTGTTGTTTATTTCGAAAGACGCATGCAGTACAAGGATCGTATCCAAGTCGTTATCGTCATTGGATAAAGGTTATTTTCTAACAGACGGCATTTCGGTACGCCAAATCGATATAAGAAGTTATTTAGAAATGCTTTGACTGTGTTTTTTGCCGATCCATCGGGTATTGGTATTGCTAAGGAATATTTCGTTAGTAAATCTTGGATTGTTAACTGGTATCTATTGTGTTCATGGGTGACCGGTAATGGTCCCACCATATCCATTGATATTTTATCGAATGCCTTTCCTGGCTCTCACTGGTTTTCCGTTTTTGACTCTAACTAACTTCTTTAGTTGACAATTTAAGCAGTTTTGTATAAAATTCTGTACGTCCTTCTTCATATTTTCCCAGTAGAAATACTGGCGTATTCTCGAATAAGTCTTCGTGACATCCTTGCGTCCTGATGGGTCTGCAGCGTGGAATTCCCCTAATATTCTATTTCTTTTTGACAACACTGGTATTCCAACCAAATTTCTGCAAATTGTAATTTGTAATGAAGCGTGGAGGAATCTTGCTTCGAGCTGTTCTTTGAGCGTCGTGTAATTTATTTTGTCCATTTTCGAAGGCCAGCTAATAGAGTGTGACGTGGCAGATTTGCCTACGTCCCTCCGAGCAACTACCGAGAGACCGGGCCGCCCTTTGGCAGCGCCGCCGCGATAACGGCTGACGCAATCGCTCTCCCTGGGACAGTCCAAAAGTCCAAAATGAGAGAGTAACGCGTTTTTTAACGCCGCGCCACCTGGCGCGACGCGAAGTTACAGGACCGTAGAGTATGGAGAATATGGGAATATGGAGAATCTTCTTCTTCTATATTAGAAGCTTCGGGGACTTCTTCTGGAATGCTCGGAGACTGTGGTACTTGCCGAGCCCCTAAGGACGGCAGCCCGCTGTACTCGTAAGTATCCTGTGCGTCGGGGGATTCAGGGGTTCCTTCGCGATCCTCTGAGGAATAAGATGCTGACCGAGCCCCTAAGGATGGCAGCCGTTTATCCTCGTAAGTATCCCATGCGTCGGAGGATTCAGGGGTTCCTTCTGAACTTCCAGGAAGACCGGGTGTTAGTCGAGGCCCTAAGAACGGCGTCCCGTTATCTTGGCAGGTATTCAAATCTCCGGGGGAATTTTGTAGATTTCCCAGAAGATAGGTCGCGGACCGAGACCCTAAGGACGGCTGCTGGATATGCTCCGGTAATCTTTCTGACTCGAGGGAGTCTCTCCTTCTTCTTAGTCTTTGGGCGGGGCGGGGAAAGGATGCCGATGACTCCGATGATTCTTCCGTAGATGGAAGCGACGGTCAGAGGGGGAGGGGAATTTCTCCTCTCCGAAAAATTTGCGGGTTCCTGGATAAACCGTCCGCGTTATTATTAATTCTACCTTGTTTGTACGTAATGTGATAATCAAATTCGGCGAATTTCAACCACCAACGGACGAGACGAGACGTGGGATCCTTCACCTTATTCAACCAAACTAAAGGTTGGTGATCAGTCATTAAGCAAAATTCTTTACTGTACAAATATGGACGAAAGTGTTGAGTGCAGTAAACAATAGCGAGAAGTTCTTTTTCTATGGTAGAGTAGTTTATCTCTGCGGGGTTCAGTGAACGAGATGCGTATATGATTGGCAGATCTTTCCCGATTTCTCCTTGTTTTGGATCGAAAGGAGATTAACTCGGAGCCGCACTTAACGAAAACAATAACTTTATTTCCCGGCAGGGATCGTCGACTGTCACAGTAACTTTGTACAGAATCTATGTATTTCAGCGAGTATAATAAACACTCTACACAACTTAAATTAGAATTAGATCCTAGAGATGTTATCCCGTCGAATTTCAGGGATCCGGAGATAGCGGTTACTCAAGAGACCGGTCAAAAGACGCGAGGCGTTCAAGCGAGTAATATACAGAGATCGAGATCGATTTGCAAGCTACTAAGACGAACGTTAGAAACGAACTGCCGATAGAACAGTGACGGCGATACGTCGATAATCGATAGTAATCCGTCTAGTCGGTGCGGGCTAATTACGACGCGAGCCGGCAGTCGATCCTCGATCTCGCTGCTCTCCGCGATCCCACCAATCGCGAGGCGGCGATCCGCGTCGGCGCGAGCACGCTACCGACACATTCCGCCAATCCCAAACACTCCTTGACTTAAAATTCCTCCGATCGCGTGATTTGACGCGTCCGTGGTTAAAATAAACCGTTTGTTAAAGTCGAGATATTGGAGAATCGGCTCTTGCTTCGGAGAATCGTGATTTCTTGCTTCGGGAATCTTGATTTGGAGAATCGGTGCTTCTTTTAATTTAGAAAATAATTCTTCTTGTTCTTTTTTCCAGTGATACTTTGAACCCTTTTTTAATAATGAAGTTAACGGTTTAGCAAGTCCGGAGAAATTCTGAATAAAACGACAATAGTATCCGCTCAGTCCAAGAAATTGTTTAAGGCGGTGGCCGCGGCGTGCATCCCCTCCCTAGCTCCGCTCGCGTACACGAGATTTGCAAGGGTACGGGATGCTCGCTTTCATTTCTTAATAATGCAAAGATAGTACTGTTTTGTAGTCAAAAGCGTTAGATAAAAGTTCAATCTGGGCGGCAAAGGTCTTCAGTGTTAGGGATTCTCGTGGGTTTATCCATTAATCACTCTCTTTACACTATTATAACTTTATTAATACAAACATTAGATATATTATAGATATACGTAACTTTATAACGGTATCGAACACGCGCGATCACCCGCCACGCTCTCTCTCTTTTTACGACGCCGCTTGGCGTCCCCCCTCCATCCGACCACAAGGCGCACGCGCGAGCAGCGGTACCCTCTTCTATTTCCCTATCATTCAGAAGTCCTACTTTTGCGTTTTTTTAGCCGTAATTTGCAATATTCAGCAGCATGCTGATTCCGTGTGTTGTCGAGTGACATTATCGTAAATATCGAGAGATTTAGAGCACGTATGGAGTTCGTAGGACCTTTCCCGCCTAGCGGGAACATATAGGATCTCAATGCAACGCCAATCATGTTGTATGCTTACGTATTAATCAAATAAATGCGGGAACCCAGAAAAATTGGATCATTGAGTACTTCATCAAAACATAGTTCCAGCATTTTTCGCGACGAGCACTGTACTCTGTTCCCGATCTCTCTCGTCGTCAGCAGTCACTGTATCGGTAAAACAGAGGCCTATAGGAATATGCGCGGCGCGACAGCGTCGATGGTGGGATGGCGTGGGATGCCTCGAAAAATTTCCCCATAATGCAGAGACGGGACTTTTCCATAGTGAAAAGAGCTAGATAAAAGTTCAATCTAGGCGGGAAAGTTCCTCAGCAGTCCTACTTTTGCATCATTGGGAAATGGTTAGCAATATTCGGCAGCATGTCGTTTGTCAGGGAAGCTATGGGAACTGACATGGCGGCACACTCACACACCGCTTGGTCGGCGTGTACGTGTGCCTACGAGGGTTGGAAGGGTCTGGAATTCCGCAACCCATTTCTCTATAATACAGGGATGTGAATTTTCAGTAATGGTTCGCACTAGACAAGAAGATCAACCTAACATGCTGAATCCCTCGAAAATCCGTAAAAATTATTGTTTGCGAAATGTAACAAATAGTTTGACAAACTATATTTAAATAATTGATTCTTTTCTAGTTTTTATCTCTAGATACAAGTGAACGCATTGTAAATATTTTTAGTAAAAATTTGATTTCTATAACTCCGTGCCGTGACATTGACACTGGAGGTTGTCATAAATTAGCCCTCCCACGACACTGTCTCGCCGAAGACGAAAGAACTTTCTTGTAACCTCGGTGCAAAACACAGTTATTCTCTAAAGTCTGAAACATCGCCGCTTCGCACGAATGTACGATTGCCTAGTAAATATGATCCAAATTATATCATGTTTGGTGTCAATTTTATCAAGAAAAATGACACGAATGTGTTGAGAGAACTTTCATGAATATATTATGAAAAACAAAAGAATTTGGACATTGCATTAGTATTGTCTCACCGATATACCTGACCCCGCATAATGTTACACTCTTCGGCGGTCTAGCTTCTGGCCCCTTCGAAAGGTAGACACTTGGGGGCGTCATACATAAATTAGCCCTTCTCCGATAGTGTCCTGCCGAAGACGAAAGAGCTGGCATGCAGCCTCGGTGCAAAACAGTCATTATCTGAAATCTGTGTTTGGGAACCCGGAACGAAAATGTGAGGAGTGGACTGTATGGGAAAACGAGAGGATCGGGTGCAAACACAGAAGGGAGTCCGGATTGGGAATGGGTGCGGGAAGCGCGAGCGGGAAAAGGGAACCGAAAGAACTGTTAGAGAGACGTCGCACGTGGATGGACAACCGTGATTTATTAATTTTGAATCGCGTTAACTAAAGCGGGCGCGCAATCGAATCGAGAATGAGAGCGATCCCGAATGGCTATACAAAAGAAAGTTACAAGGACTAGGCGCGATACAAAGCGTGTTAATCGGTCGGGTGGTAGAACGAATCTAAATGGACGAGGTAATGCGAGCGATTAACGGTGGTCCTCGGTAGTCACGTGATCATGCGTCACGAGCGCGATACCGGGAATCGCCAAAAACACGGGCGCGGCGTACGTCGGATTGGCAGGAACGTGAATCCTGGGTACGGATAACGCGGGGGGGGGGGGTGTTGAAGACTGTATCGCTCGACATCGACGTCTTAGAATTAAGTTACATCTATGCTTAATCCTAAACAATTTGAAACATCGTCGCTTCGAACAAATGTACGAATGCATAGTAAATATGATGCAAATTATACCATGTTTGGTGTCATTTTTATCAGAAACAGTCCACGAAAGTGTTGGGAGAGGTTTCATGAAAAATTAATGGAAAACAAAAAAAATTATGACACTGCATTAGTATTGTCTCACCGATGTACCTGACCCATGTTACACCCAACGACAGGCACGCCGAACGGCCAGGTCGACTACGCTTGCAATGTTCCGCATTTTATATGGATTTCTGTATGTTTTGTCGAGCCGGCCTGACGGTATGCGGGGTCCTAGAGTTTTTGCGTTTTTGTGAAATACATAATGGTAATAACGGTACTTCATTCATAACTTATAACGTAACTTTTAATATACTTGATTTTTTTTATAATTACAGTAGGTATATTTAGCAAACATGTGCATAATCTTTATTTGTATTAAATTTTGTATTAAATTAAATTAAATTAAATTAAATTAAATTAAATATTTCTGGAATTCCGACGAATTTGTTCCGGATGAAGTTGCATACGTATCGATAATAACATTAAAATATCCTCACGAAATTACCGCACTCCTCAAAAAATTGTCATAATTTACCTTCTTGTCATACCTTCTAGGCGTATGTAACTTCGTAAGGATATTTTAATGATATTATCGATACGCAGAGTTGGGCAAAATATTTATCTAAATAAAAATTTCGAACAACGAATGAAAGATAAAAAAATTTGTATTAAAATTTAAAAGTTAAAATTACAATCTCATTAAAGACAGTCCAAGTGATGTCGTGTTTGGACTCATTTTGATCGGGATAAGCTCTAGAACTCATTCGTATTAACAATATTGTTCTGATTAAAAACATAAAAGCATAAAAAAATAAAAGCATGTATTAATTGTTGCGTATGGAGACGTTCTCCACGTTTATTTCGATTAGAATTTCTAATCTCTTTTCTGAGAACGAAAAGCGTCCCAACAGGCCCCTTTTATTAAGGAAAGATACTGTATGCCTTCTTTATACCAAAATCTCTAGACACTCCCTTCTGGCATCCGTTAATCAATATTCTGATAGGAAATAGCCCGGATAACCTTCATTAACCCCTTTTAACGAAAATCTAACTGAGGCCTGCTTTTCATTAGAAGTGACAAAAAATGTGACTGTGACCCTACGCGACATCAAATCTTAAACAGAGTACCCCTTTCATTTTCAAGGTATATAAACCCATTCGTTTTCATCCTCTTCGGTTAGTCGAGAAGCGGTTCAGTCAAGATTCAGACGCGGTTCAGTACTCGTGCAGTCACGTCGCGTCAAGTCTAGTGAGATCGGGTTAAAGTCCCTTTCGAATCAATTCATAACCTTATAGATTCCGTTAGTTCGGTATATATTCTATTTGGCATTCAACAATCGCCATCTAACCCCGCATTGCCAGTGCGTCAACACCGTGCAACATAGGTAAACAATTCCTCTAATTGTACATTTATTATATTCATTCGCGTCACAAACAACAACACTTGTAATAATTTCAATTCAGAATAAATTGTCTTGTTTGTTAACTCGCGTACCCTTAATTATTGCCTAAAATCCTAATATAATAATTGAACGTTCCCACACGATACAATCTAACCGCTCGGATTGTATCAATTAAATTATATAGAAGTTACGAGGCTTACTAATACTTAAATTCAATTCAACAAAGATTTCTCCAACCTAGTGGCTCCTCGATTTCGCATTGAGTGCGTCCACGAAATTATACCATCCTAGCGGATCCCCGATTTCGCATTGGGTTCTTCCGTATCCTAGCAGCTCCCTGATTTCGCATCAGGTGCGTCCGCGCTCTTCTACAACCTCCTTTCGTATCGGGTTCGCCGCGTGTTCCCTAGTGACTCCCCGATTTCGCATCGGGTGCGTGCACGAAGTTTCATCCTCCTAGTAGCTCCTCGATTTCGCATCGGGTGCGTCTGCGTTTGACACCAACCTCCCAGAGGTTCCCTGATTTCGCATCAGGTGCGTCCTCGACGTCAACTATCCTAGCGGCTCCTCGATTTCGTATCGGGTCCGTCCGCGTACCTAACTAACAATTGAAACTATATTCCTGGGGTAAAAATCCCCTCGCCGGCCTCTCGCGTCGCTCATAGCCCTGGCTCGTAACATAATAAATAGATTAAAAACATAAAGCATCATTTGGACTATCTTTAATGAGACTGTAATTTTTATCGTAACATTACGTATCGGTGAAACTTGTTCTATTACACTCGAATTTGACCTCATATTCATTTTCAAGAAAATCCCATCCATTCGCTCGTCACAATTTTATGAGAATATATTGAAAAATCTAAAAGTTTAAACTTTCATTCGTACGCGATTCTCCATCCGCTTACATTGTATGTCGTCTGTCGCATATGAATAAATACAACAGTAAAAATAAAAAAATCGTTGTGGTCTCTCCCCCCCCCCTCTCACTCTCTCTCCCCCCTAAAACCACCCTTCACCTTTTGTTTTAGATATACGGGCGTTTCCAAAATGAAACGTTACCGATACTCTAAGGTAAATGTAAAAAGCGGGGTACCGACGAAACGATTACATAAATCTACGCATAGGTGAGAACTCCGAAATCGAATGTAATTTGTGCGTGTCAATAGACGAACTGAACGATCAGCTGGGCGCGTCGATGCACCGCATCCGCTCCCCCGCTGCGCCCGCGAGGCCCGAGCTGCTCGATCCACCCGCGGAGCTCGCGGGGAGCGGTGGGACGGTGCGGGGCCGACGGCGCGCCGGGCTGATCGACAGATCGGAGTCATGTTTATTACTAGTTAAAATATGTACAGAGTTAAAACTTGAAGTGATATTTACAATAAAGATTTATAATAAGGTAAAATCTCGAACACCTTTCCCGCAGCGACGTCGTAACAGTAGGGCAAGAGAACGGGTTGCCGCTCGTTCGTTCCCGATCAACGTAACAAATATCCTAATCCCACAGGCATCCTGTGCCCCTTAGCTCTTTTATCTGGGGTTATATTGGGAGGGCTAGTTTCTGACACCCTCAAGCGTCTACCTGTCGAAAGACCCAGAAGCTAGACCGCCGAAGGGTGTAACATTGTGCAAGGTCAGGTATATCGGTAAGACAATCCCGATGGAATGTCATAATTTTTTTGTTTTCCATTATTTTTTCATGAAACCTCTCTCAACACATTTGTGGAATGTTTCTGATAAAAATGACACCAAACATGGTATAATTTACATCATATTTACTATGCATTCGTACATTTGTTCGAAGCGACGATATTTCAGATTTCAGAGAATGACTGTGTTTTGCACCGAGGCTGCATGCCAGCTCTTTCGTCTTTGGCAGGACACTATCGGAGAAGGGCTAATTTATGACACCCCCAAGTGTCTATCTTTCGAAGAAGCCAGAAGCTACTCCGCCGAAGAGTGTAACATTATGCGGGGTCAGGTATATCGGCGAGACAATACTAATGCAATGTCACAATTTTTTTGTTTTTCATTATATATTCATGAAACTTCTCTCTCAAATCATTCATAATTTGGATCATATTTACTAGGCAATCGTATATTTCAGACTTTAGAGAATGACTGTGTTTTGCACCGAGGTTACAGGAAAGTTCTTTCGTCTTCGGCGAGACAGCGTCGTGGGAGGGCTAATTTATGACACCCTCCAGTGTCAATGTCACGGCACGGAGTTATAGAAATCAAATTTTTACCAAAAATATTTACAATGCGTTCACTTGTATCTAGAGATAAAAACTAGAAAAGAATCAATTATTTAAATATAGTTTGTCAAACTATTTGTTACATTTCGCAAACGATAATTTTTACGAATTTTCGAGGGATTCAGCATGTTAGGTTGATCTTTTTATCTAGTGCGAACCATTACTGAAAATTCACATCCCTGTATTATAGAGAAATGGGTTGCGGAATTCCACACCCTTCCAACCCTCGTAGGCACACGTACACGCCGACCAGGCGGTGTGTGAGTGTGCCGCGGCACAGCTATTCGAACGAAGCTACGGCAGCGCCATCCCCGTTGTCGTACGTTCGTACATTTTCTCTTCCTCTGTTTTACCAATACAGTGTGTTGCTCGATACTGAATTTTGGAAAACGTTCCTAGCTCCTCTACTGGACAGAAATGTTACTATTTAGCTTCCTCTAGCGGCCGTTCGTTCTTTCATAGCGTGATGATCATTATTGTGTTGGGGCACTCGGGGCATGTCGGGGTCAGGTTCGGTTCCCTCCCCTTAATATTACGGGGTGTTCGAGGCGTTGGAAAATTTTTAACTGCTGATATTTTGCCAGGATCAGGTTTAATTCCTGTTTCTGTTATTATGTGGCCCAGGTAGTGGACTTCTTTGCATAAAAGTTTGCATTTTTCCAGTTGGAGCCGGAGATTCGCGGATCTTAATCTGTCTGCTAATTTATTGAATTTAACGGAGTGTTCATATACACGAACATTTCAGTGCCTTGCAATCCGGTTAATACTGTATCGATAAGTTTCTGGAACATAGCGGTAGCGTTTTTAAGACCGAAGATTCTTCTCCTCTTTATTCAAATGGATCGTGTCGACTAATTTAATAATTTCAAATTTTTTATTTGGAATAGAGTTGACGGTATAATAGGGTTTAGAGGGGTTTTCCTTCCTTTCTTGGAGGTTTCCAATAATCTCGATCTCTTCGAGTTTTAAATGGGGAATTTCTACGTCAAACTAATTCCGAAGAGTTAAATATTTTTATAAGCGCATGTCCATACGTATTTTTGACCACGCAGTCTGCAGCAAAAATATTTGGTCTGATATGAAGCCGAGGGAGATATCCTGTTTCTATCTCAGGATTTTTGACGAGTACCGGAATCGTCGTGATGCTTCGCGAGGGTACTGTGATTTTATGAGGATCCAAAAACGGAATTTGTTGAGAATCAAGAGAAAGGCAACGATTCTTATAAGATATCGTGGCATGAGATTTCCTAAAAAATTCTGATCCTAGGATTGCAGAATATGTGTTGCGGCAAAATCATCGCTTCGGTAATCGAAACCACCCGGTACACTCGCAAACGTTCTCCACAGGGCAACGCGCACTGTTTATGTTTCACACTTAGTCTCTTGATCTACATATACATTTTAATCACTCTCTCCCACAGCTATTCACACATCCTTACTCTCATTGTTGTCTTCGGGCGTGCCCTGTCGAGCCGTTAGTATTACGAGAAGATTCAATCTGTTCACATTGCAAATATCGACTCTCAAATAAAACCTCGCAATTGTTCAATCGAGCACGTGTTCTTTCTCTGATTCCCCGGTTCTTTCCTCAGCATTCCACAGTATGTTTGAGTTCTTTAAAGAAAATATGGAATAGGAAAATTATCGGGGACCACGTGAAAGACGTCTTTTTTTATCGTGGATCTGAATTTTCAGAGATCCTAAAGTTTCGACTATTTGAGAGATAATGCCACTTAATCTTAGAATTTCAATAGATTTCAAGGAAATTGATTTTACGTGATTCGCTTTAATTAAATTTGGTTCCGCTCCGGTATCAATTAGAAATTCAGTAGTTCCGATGGGATGTGCCAGGTCTAATTTAATTACTGTATCAAATTTGCCTTTTATGTGATATGTTTTTTTGCCGTTTGAACTACTAATGCCGGACGCTCTGGGTTTCTCTCTCGTCGGGAGTCCATCGGCGAGAGGTTGTCGCGGTTTCCCGAGACGGGTTGCCTATTCTGGAGGTTCCGGAAACATTGGGAAGCCGTATGCCCGATCCTGTTGCAGTATGTGCAAGTTTTACGGAGTGGTTTGTAGCCGTTTATTTTCAACTATCGGTCTACCGCCCGTACTTTTTTTCGTGATCGTCCCGACGCGTCCGAACTATTCCGCCCGCGCTATCGAGGACCGTCGCAACACACGTACACGCTGCCGATTTCTCGGAAGGCGCGCACGTATGCCGACTCGTGAAAGGCTACGATCGCTCAGCCAACCCTGAGGAAAACATCCGTGATCACTTCGCAGTGGGTTTGAAAGTTCTCCGGTGTTGGAGGAGCGATTTTGGCCGCACCAAATCCTTGTCGTCGCTATTCCGCCGGACGACTGGGTCGTCGTAACACCCGCGCGCAGGGCCGAGAGGTCGGGAAATACGCACGGATGACAACACGTACGAAACATTGCCCACACGACCAACCCTGAGGATCGCCCCCGTCGTCACTTTACAGTGGATTCGATTTGATCTGGGAAATCACATTCGCGCCCGGCCGTAGTCGCAGACTCCCGACCAACCTATCCCTCATTCGGCCATTCCTGCTTCATCCTCTTCGTTCCCCAAAGAGGTCCTTCCATACGGCTTCATGAAATCTGCTGACGTAGAAGTGAGACGAGGACCTCCTGCGTCTCCCATGCGAACAACTTCGTACCTGTCATTCCGCTTCGTTTTCGTTACTTTATAGGGCCCCAAGAATTTCGCCTTTATTTTAAGACCGGGCCCAAACTGTGTCCTTTTAATGGCAACCAAATCGCCCTCTCTGTACATTGTCGCTGCCTTGCTGTTTTTTCTGTGACTCCTTCGATTCTCCTCTTGTATTTTAACACTTCACGTACCTCTCCAGTTTCTCCGACAATTTCGGTATATAAAATTCTTCGATAATTTTCTCAGCCATCTTCTTTACTCCGAAATGCCCATTCTCGTGCTCCCTCCTGATGACCTCATTGTACATAGAAGCTGGTAGGACCATAACTCTCTTATCTCCAACTTGTTTCATGACGAGATTATTTTCCATGACGTAGTCTTCATAGGGTTCGCTTTGTAGCACCTGCTTTATCGCTCGGATTCGGTCATCTTCCTCTTGCCTCGCACGCAACGTATTCATTAATCTGTCCTCGATCACGCGAACGGGGTACCGACTTAACGCATCGACGTGACGCAACTGAGATCCCGATCGGTGCTCGACCTCGTAATCGAACTCCTCTAATGTCAACGCCCATCTCGCGACCTTAGGTGCTATATCCTGTTTATACAACGTTTTTTTCAACGCCTCACAATCGGTAACTAATTTAAATTTTACTCCTAACAAATACACCCTAAACTTTTGCACCGCTCTTATAACCGCCAATAATTCGAGTTCGTACGAATGATAATTCTTTTCGGCATCGGAAGTTTTCCTACTCATGTAATGCACTGGATGCAACATTTTTTCTCCTATATCTTTCTGCAGCAGCACCGCGCCATATCCCTCTTTACTCGCGTCTGTATGTAATTCGGTCTCCGCCGTCGGACTGTAAATACGCAACACCGGCCCGCTCGATAACGCACTCTTTAACGTATCGAATGATCTTTGTTGATCCGTCCCAAACCGAAATTTTGCTTCATTCTTTAATAGTTCCGATAGCGGACGGGCCAGTTTAGCATAATCACGAATAAATTTTCTAAAATAACCCGTTAAGCCTAAGAAACTCTGCACCTGTTTTCTATTTCTCGGCGTCGGAAAATGTTGTACCGCTTTCGTCTTCAGAGGCGAGGGATATACGCATCCGCCCTCAAGTTCATGACCTAGGTATTCTACACGCGTCTGCATAAACTTAGATTTCGACCAGTTAATTTCTAACCCGTTTCTCGCCGCAATTTTTAACACTTCTACTAACTTCTCGTACGCGTCTTCTCCGGTTTTCCCTGGAATTATTATATCGTCGACGTATATAATAACGCTTTTATTCCGAATTAACTCCTTATAAATTTCGGTTATAAAACGCGTAAAACTAGCTGGGCTATTCGACAGACCAAACGGAGTCTTCGCGAACTCATACTGCCTACTTGGGGTCACAAACGCCGTGTATTTCCGACTATTTTTCTCTACCGGTACATGTAAAAACCCGCTCTTTAAATCTATCAACGAGAACACTCGCGCTTCTGCTAAGGAATCTATACTGTCTTCTATAAGAGGCATGGGAAATCTATCGCGCAGCATTTGTCTGTTTATTTTTCTATAATCTATACACACCCGGTATTCCCCATTCTTTTTCGGCACAATCACCACTGGACTCGAAACTTCGCTGGTGCTGGGGTATATTATGCCCTTCTCCAGCCACTCACCTATCTGTTTGTCTAACACCGCTTTCTCTCTCGGAGCCAGCCGCCTCGGACGATGACTAATCGGCTCCTCACTGCGCAACACGATCTTTGTCTCTACCGACGTATTCGTATCTCTCGCTGGCTGATAATTCGTAACTAACGCGTTTATTCTCTCGCGGTATTTTTGAGACACGTCTAATTCACTCTCTTCCACGTAATTAATTTGCATCAGCTTCCCTACTTCGTTCCTTACGTCGTCCGATACGACATCATTCGTTCTGTCACACTCGCACGTCTCTTTCAATCCCGAAACCGCGATATTCACCGGTCTTATGGTAATCTCACCGCCGCGAATGTACACTTCTACCTGCGCTAAAAAATTTCGCCCCAAAATGACTTCGGACGTCATCGTTTCCGACGGTACTACTAAAATTTCGGTATTATATTCCGTTCCATCTACACTTAAATTCGCGTCGAACCGACCCACCGGTATTGTTTGCAAATTCCCGAAGCCCGTCAACACACGACGCGTTGCACATAACTTCGCACTTGCAATCTTTTTAAAAACATCTTCTCGAATCAAATTTACATCACTGCCCGTGTCTACTAACGCGTAGCACATAACGTTATTGATTGTTACGACCGCGAGTTTATCGTCCGTACTTCGCACACAATTCACTGACTTCCGCTGCTCTTCTTCACTCCTTTTCGGGCATGCCTTCGAGATAAGTCCAAATTCATTGCAGCCGAAACACTTCGGGCCTTTGTCTTTATTCGGGCATTCCTTCACTGCATGTTCCGTCGATCCGCACGCGTAGCAGTGTGACTTTGTTTTGTCCTTCGACGCTGCCTTACTTGTTACCCTTCTTTCGTCTTTCTTCGGCTCTTCTTTCTTCGTCACTCCCTTTTTCCGGTCGGTTCTTTCTCTCAACCGGTCATATACCTCCAGATTTTTCTTTAATGCTCGTAAACTTCTAGCACTGTACAGAATTGCTTTATTTGACTCGTTGCTATCCGGTATACCGTCAACTATATGCTGTATAAGAGCATCTTCCTCGATGTCTCCTTGCTCCGCTATCTCTTGCATTTCATAAAGGTATTGCCGACTGGTCTCACTGGGTAATTTCTTTCACCGATACAGCTGGGCGTGCACTTCCGCGTTGTTTTTCCGAACATGGAATTCACGGATTAGACAACGTTTCAATTTTTCCCACGACGTGATTCCCTTTTCAAACGTCACGAATTTTTTTGCTGATCCTTGCAACATTTTTTTGCCATATATAAAACTCTGTATGCTATCCCAGCCTAATAACTCGCTTGTATCTTCGAAATCCGATATCCACTTTTTAACCTGTCGTTTATCGTCTCCAGTGAAATAGCAAAGACTACCCTCTACGTCTTTGATGGTAAATTTGCTTTCCTTTCGCTTCCGGTTCCTCTTCCTGTTCCTCTGTTCTCCGTCTTCCTCTTCTTCACTGCTTTCCTCGTCATCCTCCGTGGTCTCATCTTCATCTTCGGTTTCTTTTTTCGTATCATCTTGCATGGCTACTAACAATCGCGTACGCAGTTCCCATTTCTTACCCACCAATGACAAACCGCGGGCTTTCAATTCTTTTTTCAATTGGTCTACCTTCATTTCGTATATCGTTTCCTCATCCAGCTTCTCACTCTGTTTTTCCTTCTTGTCAGCCTCATCTTCGCCTTTCGTATCGTTGTCTGTACTCTTTCCTGGTGTTGGATTCATGGTTCTTCCTCGTATATTGCTCGACCGTTCTTTCACGAGATTTACAACTTAAATAGACACAACTTATCGGCACGTGGTCAACTTTCCACCGCACCGTACAACCGTAAAACCTGATCGTCTCACTCGCGAACCGAACGACCGCCGTACGACGTTACGCCACGTTCTCTAACCCCCGTACAAACTTCGCGATCCGTCTCAATCTCTCGATCCCGGACGAGCCCCCAATTCTAGGATCGATTTTATCGAGGGTGACGGAAATGAAGAGACGGTTAGGTTATGACAACTAACGATTTAATAAAAAAAAGAATACGAAATACAAAAACGACGTGACAACGTGCTGCATTCGACCGTTACAACGTGTAACCGTATCGATTACATATCGATCGGGCTGCGTGTCGCATGAGCAACGCGGACCCCCACCACGACGTCCCTGGTCGTCCTGTCATCCTTCTCTTAATGAAGGATCGCAGGATCCCCCACTAATTAGCGTGCGCGCGCATCGATCCCCACGCGATACGGATCGAATGAGGTCGATGCGCGACAGAATTAGGCCACTCTACGTCTGGGCGCGAGCTTGTTCGGGTTTGGGAATTTCGGGCTGTCCGGTACGCAGCGAGCGAGTCAAACCGACTCAGGAGCGATACAGTCAAACCGACTGCGTTCCTTCATCTCGTGATAACCTCAAACTGAGGAAGTGTCGTACAAACCGCACGACACGGGTCCATAAAGTCCCACAGGCGGCAATCAACGGCCGTAGCGATTAATCAAATAATAACTACAACGAGACGAAGGAAACTGTATCGGTCTCGGGTCGTATTCTCCACAAAGGGAAGTTAATTTTCTTGCTCGTTTCGGTATATCTCCGTGCGGAGCTTCGCGGTATATTTCGTACCGAGTCAGTGCGGTTAACGTCATTCCACCGACACCGGAACGCCTCCGAATCCACTGACTAGTGACGACGGAGGCGATCCTCAGGGTCGGCTGTCTGACCGATGCCTCGTACGTGTCGTCATTCGGGCACTTTTCCTGAGTAATCAGCTAGTGCTCGTATGCTACGACGACTCACGTTCGTTCGGGAGAATCACGACGAGAACGCGTAACATCCGGGACAGCGTGACGTGAGTAACGTACGATTAAAGTATAAGAAAGGGACCCAGACGTGGAGCCAGGACAGGGCTCGGGTAACTGCCTACGCGATGGCACGATTCTACGAAGTCGCGATCGATTAGGCGCGAATTGCGAACAGCATTGATCTAGCAACCGTCGTATTGCGATAACTGTACATATAACGAAAACCAGAATATATCTTATTTCTACCTCCAACGTCGTCTCCGAATGATTCAAAGTTAGTTTGAACCTCTCCGTCTTCCAGTGCCTGGAGGCACGAACCTTATCTTACTAGGGTCGTAACCGTCCCTATTTCTCTATCGGAAACTCAACATTGATACGTTTTCTCTCACGCGCCTTCTTCGTGTGGAGGCGACAGCGTGCGCGGGGTCTGCGTGTGTCTACGACCTCGCGTGGAGGCGCGGCCGGTCGGGGACGGGTTCCGTATTGCCTGGTTCATTCCACCAACACCGGAGTGTACTCGAACCCACTGAATAGTGACGACGGGGCAGTCCTCAGGGTTGGCCGGGTGAGCTAAGGTCTTCTACGAGTCGTCATCCGTGCATACTCCCCGAAACCTCGGCTTGGTGTACGAGTGTTACGACGACCCCAGTCGTCCGGCGGAGCCGCGACGACAAGGTTTGGATGCGGTCAAGGTCGCTCCTCCATCACCGGAGATCATTCTGACCCGCTGCAAAGTGATCGCGAATGATCTTCTCAGGGTTGGCTGAGCGATCGTAACCTCGCACGAGTCGGTATTCGTGTGCGCGTCCCGAGAGATCGGCAGCGTGTACGGGTGTTGCGACGGACCTCGATACAGCGGGCGAGATCGCTCGGACGCGTCGGGACGACCGCGTAGAAAGACACGGCAGTAACACAAAGAAGGAGAAAAAAAACGGTTACAAACGTATATTCCAAAAACGATCGCCACGCCACCCCGCGCCGCGCCTCCGCGATCGCTCATTCCCGCGTGAAATAAAACGTCACGCCACTTTTCTTCCGCGTTCGTTAATTTGCGCGCGGAACCACCGTGACGCCATCTTTCCCTTGATCTGGGAAATCACATTCGCGCCCGGCCGTAGTCGCAGACTCCCGACCAACCTATCCCTCATTACTATTACCTATTTTTCACACTTCAGTGAAAATTTATGTACTCCTGTATCCCATGCGAACACGCAGGAAACCTAACCTGATGCAAGTGAAACGCTATGAACTTACTTAATTAATCATTCTTTAGTTACTTACCTTATTAGATACGAAAAACATATATTTTCATTTTTAGTTTCACGTCTTTCTCCCCTGTAATTAAAAATCTCACATACATTCAATTAAGGTGTCAAGTTTTTACACCTTCGAACTTCATTAGTTCGCGTGGCCTGTTCCACGCTATAGTATATACATTTGCAACCTGTTTGGTTATTTCCTTATTCTCATTCTACTGATTATTTCTTATTTTGTCTAATTGTTCAATTTATCTAAAACCGTTAACCTGCTGGCATACATGAGAACATAATCTCGATGTGCCAGCAGCTTATTAATACCATTATATTGGTTGACTGGGAACCCCCCCCCCCCCCCCTTCGCTAGGGCTTGTTCCAGCAAGCCCTTCCGGAATTCAGGGGCAAAACTCATTCTAAAATGCTTCTATCAGGAGCAAAACTCCATGGCGTACGCCTAGGATTTTATCCTCTCATGCCTATTATCCCCAGGTTTTTGAAACTTTCCTGGGCATTACTCAATCAGTTTCTCAAACTCATCTACCTCCATAGGTAACTCCAATCTTACTACATCAGCCGATAAGGAGGCCAAGGCCTTCAGGAGCGGCTCACAAGGGTGCAGAGACCCCTCTCTCTGCCCCTTTCACTCCATTAAAAAAAAAAAGAAAAAGAAAAAAAACTAGCAAACCTCGGAGTTGGCTCTCGTAGGCACTTCTCCGAGCTCCAGACCACTCGCAGCCGCGTGAAAACGCGCACCCTACGGGTTACGTCCGTGCGTCTGCGTAAGCGCGCTGGTTTCGGTGAGACGAGTACTATGGGTTACGTCAGTGTGCGCGCGAAACCAATATCGCGAGCGAGTCTCGAGGTGGCTAGTCGGATGAGAGCAGTGTTCCCGAGCACTGCGTCGTACCGCGCTTCCGGCTCTCTCCCTCCTCGCGATCCGATTCCCGATTCCTGAAATCCTGCGATATCCGCTCACCTTCCCGCGACCGAGCCTCGCGCGCTTAGTCCTTTCCCAGCCGCAGCCGCGTACGGAGCTCGTTCTGTGGGTTACTTCCGCGAGCGAGCGACGACTTCGGTGTCGAGGAGCACGTTCTAGGAGTTATGCCCGTGTGCGAGCGAACCACACCGCGGTCTGGCCGAGGCCGGCGAGCCTGGCGCCCCGCCGGTCCGGCTACGTGGCGAATCGCGACCCCGCGAGCTCAGCACTAACGAAGGAAACACCGATTCACTATACAACAGCTGAGTCGTGGTGGTTCCTTCTTCCATCTGCAGCCCAGGACATCCCGATTCGCTCCGCCATCGTACGATTGAGAACCGACCGGGCCTGTACCGTATGCGATCCCGAATCGCTCCGCGATTTCCGCCGTTTCGCGATTTACACACGCCCCGCGTTTCCCGCCGTCCTGTGAACCGACCGCGCCTGTACTGTACGCGATCTACGATCGCTCCGCGTTTCCCGCCGTTTCGTGAGCCGTGACTTGCTCCGTGCCTGTACCATAGTTTAGAGCGATTAGTATTAAGAATAGGTCTAGTATTAATTACTAACGTTGTCCGCATCCGATGGTGCATCGGGATGCTGCACCGCCCTGCGCCAAACCGACGTGCAATCCGGAATAATAATAAAGATTTTCTATTTTGCATAACCGTTGTCAAATTATTTCGATCCTGCTGCCCTCTCCAAGGACCCTGGCGTACTCGAGCATCGAGGAGAGGGCAGAACGAACTGACGTTCCCATTACAGAATTCTGGAGCACTCTGCGAGGGGAAGCTAATCGGTATGAGTCTCCAGGGTGTGGGCAGGGGGGTGGCTCGGGCGTTGAATAGTCGTTCGGCTCGTCTTCGTGGCTTCCTAGCTCGTCGATGGCTTCCGTGTTGAAGTAATATCCCTTCTTCAGGACGTTTAATTGGTAGCGTCTCCCTCCTCGTCTGGTCTTCTTCCGACGGGCTAGTGTCACGCACCGAATTCGTTTAAAAGCTGGGGAGAGACTGCGAAAGCAAGCTTGTGGGTTCTCCATCTTCTTCGGTCCTCGCTGGGACTTATGGTACTGGTCGAACATTTTCTCTAGCTAGAAAGGCAGTTCGAGAGGATGTACATCTATTGGAGGCTGCAGGTACTGAGCCTAAGCAATTTTAGAAGCGAGAAAGTACTTAAAGTCCTTGACCATCTAGTCGAGGGAAGAGAAACTAAAAAGTGCACGTAGAGCGAGTGAGACTTGAAGTGGTTGTAAATCTGAGAGAGATGGTGCTAATGCGTGCGAGGGAGTAGTCACTGACTCTAGGTAAGATATGCATCTGAGGGAGAGCGCACTAATCTGGAGATGACTGCGTGATGGTGCGAGATAGGGTTGGAACGAGTGTAAGGATGAAAGCGCTAGCCTCCCCGATGGGGTTTCCGGCCTTAGCACTAAAGGTCCTCGCCCCAGCGTTCAGGAGCGTCATGGACGCGAGCCTGCGCCGGGGAGTTTTCCCCACGATCTGGAAAAATGCGTGCCTGGTTCTCCTCCACAAGGAGGGGAAACCCGCAGAGTCTCCCTCTGCATACCGGCCGGTATGTTTACTCGACGAGGTGGGCAAGTAGTTCGAGAGAATAATTGTTGCCCGCCTCGTGGAGCATCTGTCGCGAAGTGGTCCCAACCTGAGCGACAGCCAGTACGGATTCCGGAGGGAGCGCTCCACTATCGACGCAATGGAGCGTTTGCGCCTCCTTCGGGAACAGGCTGTGGCTCGGGGCAGGGTGTTGATCGCTGTGTGGTTGGACATATCAAACGCGTTCAACGCCCTGCCCTGGACGGAGATAATGGGGCCGCTGGACTATTTCCAGGTGCCCCCTTATCTCTGGGAGGTGGTCGTCGACTATCTCCGCGGCAGAGAGGTGGTGTTTACCGGCCGGTATAACACCGTGCACACGAGGGAGATGCACCGCGGGGTTCCGCAGGGGTCGGTCCTCGGGCCGCTCCTGTGGAACATGGTATTTGATGCGGTGCTGCGGGTTGTCCTCCCCCCGGATACGGGTGTCATCTGTTATGCAAATGACACCCTGGTTTACGCCGAGGGGGAGGACTGGAGGAGAGCCAGGCACCTGGGAGAGGCTGCCCTGAACTGCGTGGTCGAGCGAAACCGGAGGATGGGGCTGACCGTGGCCGCCGCAAAGACCGAGGCGAAATGGTTGTATGGACCGTCTCGGTCGTGGCGGCCACCCCGTGGTCAGAACCTCTGGATTCGCGTTGTCGATACCTCCGTCGAGATCGGGCCCAGGATGGGGTGCCTGGACCTGGTCATAGACGACCGCTGGCGATTCGAGGGACACTTCGAGCTCCTCGCCCCCCGAATAGAGAGGATGGCATCTGCCCAGGCGCGGTTGCTGCCGAATGTCGGGTCGCCGCAGTTGAAAGTCCGCGCCTCTATATGGAGGTGTTGCGGTCGATTGCCCTATGTTACCCCGCGTGGCACCGCTCGCTCGAAAGAGTGCGGCGCCGGCTGGCTCTGCGGGCCATACGGGGTACCGCACCATCTCCGCTGAGGTGGCGGGTCTCCTCGCCGTGGTTCCACCCTTCCATTTAGAGGCGGTGGAGCGGACGATGTGGTATAACTTCCGCCGCACTCCGGGGGTGGATCTCACGTGCGGGGACGAGGAGGAGCTTGAGGCCCGGATTCGCCAGGCCCATATTTGATATAGGGTGCATCAGACGGGGAAGGTTGACCTTCCGCCTCACGCAGGTGCTCTCCGGCCACGGTTGCTTCGGAGAGTACCTGCACAAGATGGGGAGGGAGCCGACTGCGCAGTGCCATCACAGCGGCGAAGATGTCAACACGGCGCGGCACACCTTGGAGGAGTGCCCAGCCTGAGCCGAGCCGCGCCGTGTCCTTAGAGCTGCAGTGGGCGGGTGGGACCTCTCGCTGGCGGCCGTGGTAGACCACATTTCCGGCAGCGAGAGGTCGTGGATGGCGGTGGCCTCCTTCTGCGAAGTTGTTATGACGTAGAAGTCGTTATGACGGGGTGACTCCCCGCGCCGCTTTGCGCCCCCACCAAGTGCGGCGGTGTTTTTGGGGTTCGGGGTGGGAGCTGACCCCGGCCCCCTGGACTTAGCTTAGCCCAGCTTAGCTCTCCCCGTTATTGGTCGGCACCCCTCGGGATGAATCCCGGTGTGGGGGGGTGCCGGTCCGTCCATCCCCTAGGGGAGTGGGATCCGTGGGGAATGGGGTAGGATGGGTCGGGGCGTGCTGGATCGCGCCTCCGACGACCCTTCCCTTCCGGTGGCGGTGTCTTCTTGCCTCTGCCGGGGCAGGTTCCTTCGGGACACCGGCTTCGAGCGGGGCACGAAGACACCGGGAACTGTGGGTGGACCGATCTCCAGGGATGGGAACACCGGGCGAGTACCCCCGCCCGTGGTCTTATAGCGGAGGTCTCCTTCCCGGGGTAGGATGTTAGCTGGGAGGTGTCCTGTTGAATACTTGCGTGATCCAGGCACCTCCCCTTTAGCTTAGGTGTACGTGAGGTTTTAGTGGGTAGTCCCCAGGGGTACCCCCTCCCCTCTGGAGTCAGTCCATCATAACCCCGGCTTTCCCCGGTAAGTATGGGGCTGTAGGTAAGTATTAGACTGTATGTAAGTATTAGACTGTAGGTAAGTATTAGACTGTAGGTAAGCGTAGACTGTAGGAAAGCGCTAGGCTGTAGGTAAGCGTTTGACTGTAGGTAAGCGCTAGACTGTAGGTAAACACAAGAGCGTGTTGTATAGTATAGTATAGAGTTCGAGATAGAGGTACGTTGGCTCTGCGGTAGAAAGAGACAGCAATAGGGTCGAAGAAATGTAGGTGGAGGGGCTTGACCGCGTTCAGCGTGAGGCAGGAGCGTCGAAAGTATGATTTCCAGCCGTTTCTAGAAATCGTCGCGTTGCCTGCATAATTGTACGGGAACGTGACAACATCCTCTTAGTGGTGGGACTTTGAAAAATTTTCCTTCAAGAGCCGACGGAGTAGTACATCTGTCCATTATTTGCTAATAACTCGGTAAATACGCAGGTTACTCGTTAGGTAATCCCTCAGGTGCGTTTAAGTGTTTGCTTAGGCTGTGCGAGATGCCGCACCAGCGTAAGCGTGTATAATAACGACAATATCAGCGTCAACTGTGCTAGAGACACGCACTAATATCTGCTTCAAATTGTCGGGGAATTTCATAAAGCTAGATTGCTTGTTAGAGTGATTTCCGAATTGGGATGCTGCGTCAAGGGTATTTATGCGTGGTACAGTTCATCTTTACTAGCGAGAAACGGAAGGCATCTAGCGGATGCTGCATGGAACTTTCGGAGATTTTCAGGGGGTGGGGTATATAGATGTGGGTCCGTTCATCTTCACTAGCGAGAAAAGAGGTGGCGAAAAAAGCCATCTGTATCTAGAAAGGAAAACTTCGGCTCTAGAGAGAGACCGTCTAAGATCTTAAGTGTGAGTGGGATGGTGATGATCCTGTACGCGTGACGGAGAAAGTGTAGGGTCGTGTCCTGGATGCGAGGATGGGTATGGGATTGATTAGATAACGGATGATTATCACTCCTTTATTAATACCGCGTACACGTGATCGTGAAGGGCCTGTGAGCCGCGTGTGTGGTTGTCTAGCGCCTACTGGTGTGACTTATCCTAACAGAAAGTGCAGAGTCTTATTTGCTCGTGCGAAAAAGTGAGATGGCACCAGGCCCTATACTGGCTGCGGGTGCGAGTGAGAGTGCATCGGTTCTCGCGCTGACCGTGCGATAATAAAGGATGGCGTTACGTCCTATGTTAACTACGAGTGCGAGGAAGAGCACACCGGATCTTACTTGGCCGTGCGATGGAAAGAGATATCGCTATACCCTATGTTAGCTGGGAGTGCGAGGGAGAGCGCGCCGATTCTTGTTTGATCGTGCGTTAGAAAGAGATAACACTACGCCCTATGTTGGTAGCGAGATCAAGAGAGAGCGTGTAACCGTACAGGTTACATATCGACACATCGCATATATCGAACGTCGATGTCGACCCCACCATAACACTCCGTGACGTAATCCGCGAGTCCTGGCGAAGATAAGGACCGCGAGATATCGCGACACTTGTCGCAATGCGCACGCATCGATCCCCATTCGATACCGATTGTTAAGGTCTCGCTCGCTAAACCGCGCGAGATCCTTTTGTTTATTGCACTTGGTGCCGACTCAACTCCAAGGACCACCCACTGATGTGGGACTGACTGGGTTACTCACAGCTTCTGGGTTTCACAAACTGAGTTTATTATAACGAACGCGTTACTTGGACGTTGCGCGTATCCAATTGTGATAATTTAACTACAATCTCCCTGCTTGCTGACTTTCTACAACTGAACTTATTGAAAAAGGCCGCGTAACTTGGACGATGCACGTATCTATGCTATGATTCTGACTGTTCTCCCTGCTTGGAGGACTCTATCTTTCAGACTGTGCTTCCTGCTTGGAGGACTCTATCTTTCAGACTGTGCTTCCTGCTTGGAGGACTCTATGCTTCAGACTGTGCTTCCTGCTTGGAGGACTCTGGTCTCAATTTTTGCTGCGGTCCCTGGCACCTTCGAAAACCGCTCCCCGTTTCCCCTTTCGTATGTGCCCAAGGGTGGGGCCTTAGGGGTGGTTCCCGATTTTCCAAGGAGTCGGAAAATTGGCTGCCCCTTCCAATGCGCCCGAGGTGCGTTGTCTTTGGTGGGGTTACCGGACCGCTCGCGCTCGCGAGTGGGCGGGTGTCCGCTAAATACGGGAAATTCCGGCCGGTGAGGACAGCTGTTGCCAATTCCCGGTTACTTTCGCCTTGGGACTTTATGGTACGGTTTCTTGGACCTGGGAGACTAAAACGATGGCATGGCCTTCACAACCTTCTAAATCTCTTTATTTCTATGTGCCACATGTTGGCTGCAGACCGGTCCGCTAAAGAAATTACAATAGCTCGATGCTTGGAAGAAATTGCTGAAACTCCCAGATGGTCGACCGTACCATAAAGTCATTTTTAGGGTTCTTGCCTTAACACCGATCGAAGGAGGTCGATGCGTGCCGCAGATAGATCACTCTACTTCTGGAAGCGGGTCTAGCCAGACGCGTTCGCGAAGTGTCCTGTCGGCGAAACACGGTACGCGATTGAGGGGTCAAACGAACCCGATAGAACTGACAAATCGGCTGTTCTATCCTCGACGTGTAAGCGCCTCAAACCGACGAATCACAGGTGCAAACTGCGCCGTGGTATTGCCGACAGTCAAGACGTAGTTCTGTGATCTGCGGACGCGACCGCGTAGTAGTGGTAAACTTAATTAAAATCATAAATTGTTTCTCGTGATCGTTGCACCGAACGGACACTTCGTAAGATTCAAATTCGTTATTCTCGTTCGAAATGCCCATGACTGCTCCGGTAGGATCTGCACAGTCGCGGTCACTCTGCCGCTATCTGCAAAGAATATCTTCGGAGGCCACGCATCGTGCCGAAGAGCATAATCCTTGGTAGCGTGGCGTGATCGACGGCTTGGTGTGCGTCTCCATGTATATCACTTATACGAGTATTCGGACGAGTGAATGGATGGTCTGACACGTCCGCAACCGTGCAGTGCGTAGTACGCGGACGGATTGTTCAAACGAGCTCACGGTTTCCCTTAGGATCGAATCGATACGATCGGAGTCTGCACGATCGCTGCTATTCTGCCGCGGCCATCACAGAGAGTACTCGGAGGCCACCTATCGTGCCGAAGGGTAAACTCCTTGGTTGCGTGGAGTAACAGGGGTCTCGCATGCGTCTCCACCTGGGCCACTTGTACAAGAATTCGGCCAAGTACCTGGATGGTTTGACAGGTTCGACTTCGATCGATCACGAGGTCGAAACGAGTCGGGTCGAATTAGAGCGATCGGACCTTGCACGATCACTGTCATTCTGCCGCTACCTCCATGGAGATTGCTCGGAGGCCACATATCGTGTCGAAGAATGAACTTCTTGGTTGCGTGGAGTGCCAGGGGTTTTCAGTGTGTGTCTCCAACCGGACCACTCGTACGTATCTACGGCCGAGTGCACGGAAGTTTAGACAGGTCACGAACACGCACATTGCGGGGCACAATTCATATCGAAAATCGTTGGAATCAGACCTTGAAAACCAGGCGTAGAGACAGCGTGCGAACCGCGTGCGCCGTAATACATAAGACACAGTGTGTCGTGTCTCGTACGCGTTACGAGGAATCGGTACGGATTACTGATCCCCAGTATTCCGCGCGTCATCACAACGGTATTTATTGCCCTGAGCGTCGAGAAAGATCACAGGCCGTCCCGTATACAAATAGTTCTTCTGAGAAGAGATTATACAAATCTGTTAGAGATTTATTTCATTACACTTCCGTTGTACATAATTCCTCATCTCATTATAACAAGTTTTACAACGTACAATTTTATAACAATGCACGATGTATGCGAAACACGAAAAATGAACAACGACATCGATCTATCGATCGACCTCGGCGCGCTGCTGTCCCCGCACCGCGCCTCTCGCTCCCCGCGAACGCCACGGGTGGATCGAGCAGCTCGAGCCTCGCGGGTGCGGCGGGGGGACGGACGCGGCGGATCGACGCGACCTGCTGATCGATCAGTTCGTCTATTGACACTACAACCGACAGTTCTTACGTGATTCAAACCCGTCCCGCCTGATCACCAAGAGTTTCGTCGGTCGTTAGCTATCGCATTTATCTTAGACTGACCGGTATGATTTCAATACTGAAATCCCCCAGAAGTCTAAAACATTGGTCCTTCGAGCCGGATTTTTATACCATATCGACTCATTACGTACGTCGATAACGCGCGCGGAGTGCAGTGTTCGCTATTTTCGTGCGTGGTTCATCGATCTCGCCTCGATTTTCGCGTGATCGAAGGTGCTGCATCGAGAAGATAAGGGATTCGCATCCCGTAGCCGATCGCGCTTCGAGAATATCGAGATCTCGCCAAACTGGAGCTTCATTTGGAGCCCCAACGGTTTTTATCGTTTGAACGCGCTAACGACCGTTTCTGCCGCGTGTTGGTTTTGTCGCTGTTCGCGCGCGACACAAACAGGTGCTAGTGACCTCAGCTTCGTAACCGTCAAGAACAACGTTTTCGCCATGTGTGCCTGTTTACGTTTTAATCGTAACGTTTCGTCTTGAAAAGGACTGACAATCTGCTTCGATAAACCATGTCGAACGATTCGAAAGGTCTCCTTGCCGACCAGAGGGAATTGGGAGGTCTTATCTCTCGGTTTCTTAACAACTTGAACAAAGTTGGAAAGGACAATATCACGCTCGCGTTGCTGCAGCGTAGGCGGGCTCGACTCGACGAATACTGGAAGACCTTCACCGTCCAGCATCGCCGAATTTGTTCAATGGTCGACGAAAAGGATGAGTACCGTGCTTCTGACCTCTTCTCCACCATTGAGAACGAGTACGATCAACAGGCGCTGAGCATCGACTCCTGGATCGCGTCTTTGATGCCTGCACCCGCCGTTGACCCTTCGCCGTCGACGTCGGACTCGGACACCGAACCGAAGTTGCCGAAGATGATCCTGCCGTCGTTCTCTGGCGATCTGCTATTATGGGAAAGTTTTCGAGATCAGTTTAAGGCGCTGGTCCACGATTCAACCCGCCTTCCGAAGGTACGAAAATTACAGTACCTTAAGTCGTGCCTCACTGGAGATGCCGCCAAGATGCTCGCCATGACGCCCGTGACGGAGAGCAATTATGACGGGGCTTGGACTTGTCTTGAGAAACGATTCGGCAACGCGCGAATTCTCTCGGCGACACATATGCGACGCTTGATTTCTTGTCCGCCGATCTCCAAATCGTCGCCTGCTGAGTTCAAGCGTCTCATCGACGATTTTCGGCAGACTCAGAAATCCTTCCAGGCCCTTGGAAAACCCGTCGAGGCGTGGGACGAATGGCTCGTCTTCCTGATGACGGAGAAGTTGGACGACGCAACCAGGCTCGCGTGGGAGGTTTCCCTCGACGATCCCACTGCCGTCCCACGTTTTGAGTCACTGGAGACCTTCTTGGAGAACCGCGCTCACTCCTTCACGTCCATGAGGAGCGTAGAGGTTCCCAAGACTCAGAGGACGGATGATTCGTCAGGACGTCCTCCACCCGCCATCTGATGGCCGTCAAGGTCGAGGAATCGAAGCCGAAGGGAAAGAGCGGCCGTCAGTGCCCGCTCTGCACCGGAAACCATGCACTCGGATCGTGCTGACGATTTCAAGAGTCGTCTGCTACGAAACGCCGGGAATTCGTCGACAACCAGGGTCTCTGTCTCTCGTGCCTCGCGCCTGGACACCGACTCCCTCAGTGCACCACCACATTTCGGTGCTGGGTTTGCGGTCAGCGGCATCACACGACGCTTCATGATGCCTGTGCCGCCAAGGACAGGAACAGCCTGGACACTTCCGCCACAGCAGCCATCCACGCGGTGAAGACGCATCAGGGAATCCTCCTGGCAACGGCACGGGTCAAGTTGGAGGCGCCAGATGGAAGGACTCTCCTGGTGCGAGCGCTGCTGGACTCAGGCTCGGGGTCGTCGTTTCTGAGCGAGTGGGCTGCTCAATCGCTGCGATTGCGGAGACAGGCGGTGCGAGTGTTATTAACAGCACCAACGTCGGGACTGCTCGCTCAGAGGTACGGGTAAGATTGTGTTCCCCGTGCGACTCAGAGTTTCAGGTGGATCTGGAGGCTTTGGTGACCAAATCCCTCACCGCTCCCACGCCGTCGAAGCGCGTGGTGCAACAGGAATGGCCACACATCCGAGGTTTGCCACTTGCTGATCCGGACTTCGCCAATCCGGCACGCGTGGATGTGCTTCTCGGAGCCGACGTGTGCGGACTCCTATTCAAACAGAGAAGGGTCGGACCGGCCGGAACGCCGGTCGCCGTGCGAACGCCGTTCGGATGGACACTGATCGGCCCCGCTGGAGAAAATCGTGCCGCAACCAGGAGTGCCCGGATCCATCATGTGAGCTGCGAGGATCCGCTCTCAGACCTCCAACGGTTCTGGGAGATCGAAGACGTGCCATCGTCGCAGTTGCTGTCTCCAGAAGACCTGAAATGCGAGAATCTGTTCAACGACACGACGTTTCGGGATAATTCGGGACGGTATGTTGTCAGGTTACCTTTCAGGGGGGAGGGACGACCACCCATGGGTAAGTCGAGAGTGGCCGCACTCCGGAGACTCCTCAGCGCTGAGACAAGACGAGAACGGGATCAGCAGTTGAGGGAACACTACGTGACCTTCATGCAGGAGTACCGTCGACTTGGACACATGACCGTCGCACGAGCCCCCCTCCAGGAACGAGACCAGGGGTATTATATACCGCATCATGCGGTCTGGAAGATGACCGTCGGGAAGAAGAAGATCCGTTTAGCATTGGCCTGGATCGGCTCACATCCATCGAGATGGAAGCCATTCGTCGCTCACCGCGTGTCAGAGGTACAGACTGCCCTACCTGGAGTATCGTGGAGGCACGTAAGCACCCTGGACAACCCCGCAGACTTGGCTACGAGAGGGATCTCAGCAGGTGAACTCGGAGTCGCTGACCACTGGTGGAACGGGCCTCTCTGGCTTCAACTTCCCAGCTCCGAGTGGCCAACCTCGACGGCGACTCCGGAGGTATCAGAGGATACTCCAGACGAGCGTCACGTCTGCGTGGTCGTTGTGCAAGCTCCGGAACCTGAAGACGTCTATGCGGAACGATTCTCGACCCTGTCTCGGCTAATTCGGACCACCGCCTACGTGCGCCGCTTCGCCAACAACTGCAGAGCCGCTAGTACTCGAGCCGGGGGTTCACTCACAGCATTGGAGCTGCGAGAAGCACTCCAGGCAGCGGTGCGATCTGATCAGCAGAGAACGTTCCAAATCGAGCTCGACGCCCTTCGGCACGGTAAGGCCGTTCCGTCGTTTTCTTCCATCACAGCACTGGTACCCTTCATCGCCGACGATGGAATCCTCAGGGTAGGAGGTCGCCTCCAAAACTCCGGACTGCCGGAACCACGCCGTCATCCAGCCATCCTGGACCGTACATCGCATCTGTCCACACTGGTGATCCGAGACGCCCATCTAAGGACCCTCCATGGCGGAGTGAATGCCACCATGTCCTGGATTCAGCGAGCGTTTTGGATCCCACGACGCCGACCTCGAGTGAAGCGCCTCATTCGAGAGTGCGTCACCTGCACAAGGCTGCGAGCGACTACCGGTCTTCAACAAATGGGAAATCTTCCGACCGCCAGGGTGCAACCGTCGAAGCCGTTCCTGCACACGGGAGTCGACTACGCCGGGCCGATCCCCCTCAGGACCGCTAAGGGCAGAGGGCACAAGAGTCAGAAGGGTTATGTAGTCGTATTTGTGTGCCTGGCCACCAAGGCCGTGCACCTAGATGCCGTCACCGATCTAACCTCATCCGCGTTTTTGTCTGCCTTCCACAGATTCACTGCCCGACGCGGTCGCTGTCAGCACCTCTACAGCGACAATGCAACGACCTTCAAGGGCGCGGACACCACCCTGCGGCAAATGTTCCATGCCTCTTCGCAGTTCTATTCTTCGGTGGCCGAGGAACTAGCGAATGACGGAACCGAGTGGACGTTCATACCACCGTACTCGCCGCACATGGGAGGCCTGTGGGAAGCCGCGGTTAAGAGCATGAAATCGCACATGAAACGAGTCATTGGAGAAGCTACACTCACTTACGAGGAGATGGCTACGCTGTTGAGTCGTATCGAGGCGTGCTTGAACTCCAGACCGTTGACGCCGCTGCCCGAGGATCCGCAGGACTGCGCTCCCCTCACCCCGGGTCACTTTCTTGTGGGGGAACCCATTCACGCCCCTCCCGAAGCACCGATCACTGACGTCCCACGTAGCCTCGATTCACGGTGGCGTCAAATCACTAATATTCACGATCACTTTTGGCGTAGGTGGAGCCGGGAGTACGTCAACAACCTCCAACAACGCACGAAATGGCAACATCGACGGGAGAATATACGCGTCGGCACGCTCGTGCTGGTAAAGGACGACCTCACGCCGCCGACCCGCTGGCCGTTAGCCCGTTTTGTGGAGGCTATCCCGGGAAGCGACGGCCTCGTACGCGTGGTGACCCTACGAGCAGGCTCCCGCACCTTCAGTAGGGCCGTCACCAAGGTGGTCCCACTGCCCGTACACGAAGAATCCGATGGACACGGAACGTCGTAACTACGCTTCCACGGCGTACAACCGATCTAGTCACTGTTGTCATGGCGGGCGGCGTACTACAACTAACTACGCTTCATTCACGCCGCGACGGACTAGATCAGACGCCCCCCCCCCTCCCACCACGACGCCTCCGTGAACGACATGCAACACCGATGCCTCGCCGTTTACCACCGGGATAATTTCGGCGTGAACCCATCACGACGAACCAAACAACGACATCGATTTATCGATCGGCCTCGGCGCGCTGCTGTCCCCGCACCGCGCCTCTCGCTCCCCGCGAACGCCACGGGTGGATCGAGCAGCTCGAGCCTCGCGGGTGCGGCGGGGGGACGGACGCGGCGGATCGACGCGACCTGCTGATCGATCAGTTCGTCTATTGACACTACAACCGACAGTTCTTACGTGATTCAAACCCGTCCCGCCTGATCACCAAGAGTTTCGTCGGTCGTTAGCTATCGCATTTATCTTAGACTGACCGGTAAGATTTCAATACTGAAATCCCCCAGAAGTCTAAAACAAAATCTTTATTCTGAGAATATATTGCCTTTTAGTGACTCGAATTTTGTCTACCACACTTTATTTATCTCGCCCAAACCTCACCGCTTTCCAGTGCCTGGAGGCACGAACCCATCTCCTTCGCGAATTGACACGCGTAGGGAATTCGGGGTAGTAACCGGCCCCCGCGAGATTGTAAAAAAAACTATTCTTGAGAAACCGAGAGAGAGATAAAATTAATTAAAATAGTCGACCATAGAATGTACGGTTACAAGCGCATCAGTGGAAAGGAGAATAACGATAGAGTGAAAGTGCGATGGTGGGAACGGCCGCGTTCACCGTGAGGCAGGAGCGTCAGAACGCCGATTTCTAGCACGATTTGGCGAAATCGGTCACGTTACATGCGATTATGCATGGGAACGTGACATCCTCTTAGCGGTGGGACGTTGAAAATTTTCAAAGTTCGGTGAAGGTGTATGAAAAGTTGGATATTTTGTGTAAAATAACATAGAAATGTTAAAATTTATTATATTTTATAAAAAAAATTTTCATACTTTTTTCGCTCTAAGTTCCAACAGCCCCGCCGGTTGGTCTGTTGCCGCGGCGGTTTACGGCCATAAGTGCGCGTGCTATTGACCTCGCGGCGCCGTTCGGTATCTACACGTATACTCAGAAATTCCGTATATGTATACTCAGTAAAAGAATAAATATGTACAAAAACAAATAAATAAATAAATAGATAAGAAATAAATAGATAACTAAATCATATAGGTAGCTATATACATATATATTTCACTCGATCAGAATCTCAAAGAAATTATTGAAAATATTTCCGTAAAAAAAAAGAAAGAAAGAAAGAATCCTGCGGTCAATAAGACAAAATATAATAATCAATCCATAAGATTCCAAATCTATATATTTTTTTCCTTCATTCAGCAACAAATAATATCTAATCAAGAGGCAAATTTTGAAATTCTTGTTACGAGCCAGGGCTGCGAGCAACGCGAGAGGCCGGCGAGGGGTTGTTACCCCAGGAATATGGTTTCAGTTTGTTAGTTAGGTAAGCGGACGCACCCAATGCTAAATCGGGGAGCCGCTAGGATAGTTGACGTCGAGGACGCACCTGATGCGAAATCAGGGAACCTCTGGGAGGTTGGAGTCAAACGCAGACGCACCTGATGCGAAACCGAGGAGCTACTAGGAGGATGAAACTTCCTGAACGCACCCAATGCGGAATCGGGAAGTCACTAGGAGAGACACGCGGCGAACCCGATTTAAAAGGAAGGTGGATAACTCACAGACGCACCTGATGCGAGACCAGGGAGCTGCTAGGATACGGAAGAACCCAATGCGAAATCAGGGAACCGCTAGGATGGTATAGTTTTCGTGGACGCACCCAATGCGAAACCGGGGAGCCACTAGGTTGGAGAAATCTTCGTTGAATTGAATCTAAGATTAGTAAGCCTCGTAACTTATATATAATTTAATTGATACAATCCGAGCGGTAAGATTGTATCATGTGGGAACGTTCAATTATTAGATTAGGATATCAGGCAATAATTAAAGGTTGTAGATTACGCGAGTTAACAAACAAGACAAATATATTCTGATTTGGAATAGTTACAAGTGTAATTGTTTGTGTCGCGAGTGGATGTAGTAAGTGTACAATTAGAGAAATTGTTACCTAATGAGGCACGGTGTTGACGCACTGGCAATGCGGGGTTAGATAGCGATTGTTGAATGCCAAATAGAATATACAGGGTGGCCCACATAACTCTGAACAGCTCAATATCTCGAAAACTATGCCATCGATTTTAAAGTTCTTAGTCTTAAATTGCATGGAACTGAAGGGCCTTTCTGACTACATAAACGTGAAGTGGCCTCCCTTCCCCTTTAACGGGGGAGGGGAGGTACCTTTGTAATTTTAAATGGAACCCCCTATAAAATGTTACATATTTAGATTATACAGGAAAAAACAAGTCAATTTTGTCTGAAACATTTTTTTGTCAGAACTTCCATGATGAGATATAACAGTTTGAAGTTTCGAGTTCTAGGTACTTGAAGCGCTCGGAAATCGCGAAGAAAGGTAGCTGCTACAACTGTGGGAAATACGGCCATCTTGCTAGAGATTGTCGAAGCAGGCCAAGAATTCAATCAGAGAGAGGAAATAATACCAGTACCGAAAGAGGCTACAGAGGGCAACACTCGAACAATAAGGGGAATCGATATGGATACCAAGGTAAAAATAATTATAAGAGTTACAAAGACAAACGAACGTACGAACATCGTGATGAATACGCGATGAGGGTTAGAGAAAATCTTGACATCAACGCTAACATATTGGGAAACGGAGAAAAAACTGTCTGGATGTTGGACTCTGCGTGTACTTCTCACATGAGCTTTCAGAGCAACATCATTTCTAATCAAAGGCCAGAAAATACAGAAATAACTACCGCTGAGCATGGGCGGAGCATTACAGATGAGAGTCGTGGTACAGTGTGTGGATTCAGTAACAGGAAAGACCTCGGAATCACTCCAATAAAGATGGAGGATACGTTATATGTTCCAGATCTTAACTGTAACCTTATGTCTGTGCCAAGTTTGGTAAAAAGAGGCAAAATAATCATTCTTGATGAATACGGTGCTGAAGTCTACGAAAAGAAAACAGGTGAGCTAGTTGCCGAAGGACGTTTTGAAAATGATGCTTTTTTAATGCAGATTGATATTAAACGAGATCAAATGAAGCCCGAAACAGAGTCATGTTTGAGCGCAGCTGAAGCGAGTCGCGAGCTATGGCACAAAAGGTTAAGACACGTCAACTACAGATACTTACAGAAGATGGCAGATGAAAAGCTGGTTGATGGCCTACCCAAGATTGGACGGGGAAATGATATTTGGGAGTCTTGTATCAGAGGAAAAATTAACAGATTGCCTTTTCCAGACGTTGAAGTGGAAAAGAGTCAACGAATTTTAGAAAGGCTGCACGTGGACTTGTGTGGTCCTATGCCAAAAACATCTCTCGGTGGAAGTAAATACATGCTGGTAATAGTGGATGAGTATAGCCGAAGATACTTTGTTGAATTTCTACGTTCGAAAAGTGAAACAGCGAGCAAGCTGAGAGCATTTATAGAATATAGAAAAAGGAATCTCTGCGCACACTATTGGCAATAGCAGCAGCTAGAGGATTTCAAATAAAATTCATAGATGTCGAGACGGCATATTTGAACAGCAGACTGAAGTGGAAGGTGTACATGAGACCCCCACAAGGAGTCAACGTTGAAGGAGGGAAAGTTTTCCTGATTGAGAAAAGCCTGTACGGTTTGCCAGAAGCAGGTAGATGCTGGTATTTTAAACTAGTCGAAATTTTGAGAAAAGCAGGTTTGAAGTCGACGAAAGAAGATCCGTGCGTATTTGTCACGGAAGAAGGTAACGATTTCTTAGCCGTAGAATTTTATGTAGACGATTGCGTTATAATTGTTCAAAATGATAGGGTAATAAATATGTTAATATTAAAATTAAAAGAACAACTGAAGATTAGAGAGTTAACAGGTAATATAGAGTTCCTGGGAATCAGCGTTGATCGAACCAAAGACGGCTTCCTATTGGGTCAAGGGAAGTTCATAGATGAAATTCTGAGTAGGTATAGCATGCAGAACTGCCACGCTGTCAGAACACCGGGAGTAATAGGAACAAAGCTAGACGAATACGAGGACTCGGAAAAGGTTGATGACATCCTGTACCAAGAAATATGTAACCGTATCGATTACATATCGACCGGGCGGCGTGTCGCATGAGCGACGCGGACCCCCGCCACGACGTTCCTGGTCGTCCTGTCATCCTTCTCTTAATGAAGGATCGCAGGATCCCCCACTAATTAGCGTGCGCGCGCATCGATCCCCACGCGACACGGATCGAATGAGGTCGATGCGCGACGAAACTGGGTCACTCTACGTCTGGGCGCGAGCTTGTTCGGGTCTTAGAATTTCGGGCTGTCCGGTACGCAGCGAGCGAGTCAAACCGACTCAGGAGCGATACGGTCAAACCGACTGCGTTCCTTCGTCTCGTGCTAACCTCAAACCGAGGAAGTATCGTGCTAACCTCAAACCGAGGAAGTGTCGTGCAAACCGCACTCGCATATGATGGAGTATTGCGTAGCATAAATATATGTATATATCGAGAGTATCGAATGCGTGCGCAGCACTCGAGAAAACAAAAAGAGAGCTGTGCTCCCGCATGGAACAGACGAAGGGCTCTCTCTCTCTCTCGCTGACCATGAGACAACGAGCATGTAGCGTTCTCAGTATATTTATATTAAATTAGTTTTTATTGTTCGCATAATGTAAAGTTTATTTCAAAGAGATTAAAGTTTATATATATAATGAACGGAGTTCTTTGAAGTAGCACCTCAATCCCACAACAGCAGCTGCGGCCGCAAAAAAGGATACAATGTTACGTTTCACGAAGCCTCGCGGTCGAGGTTGCGGAGGGACCGATTGGTTGGTTCTAATATCGTATTCTTTTCCCCTCGCAAACATAGTATCATAGCTATTGTGGTACCGCGTACTAGTTTCGGTATTTGCTAGGATAATAACGATAATAAAATAATATTGGATCTGAGTCGTTGTCTAAAAATAAATTTGAAAATTATAACAACATAGGGAAACGGATGACATGATCGTTAAATACCAGTAAATACCGGTATTTTCGTATTTCAGTTTCTATAAGTGTTTCAAAGGTACAACCGATAATTACCGGTGTAATACTGGTAGTTTACATTTTGGTAGAAGTCCCTCAAAATGGGAATTATTGATACCTTGAAGTTATAGGCTTATTATGTTACGTGAGCGAGTTCGCGCTTTTGTGTGTGTGTGTGTGCGTGCGCGCGTGTGTGTGTGTGAGGATACCGCGGGATACCGGACTAAACCGGCAGAAGTCTTGTTTTCTATGAGTAGTGATGCACAAATAAATAATAGTCTCCCATTACCTCAACACTAGACCATGTATATTGTTTTTTCTATCGTTCTGTCGTAGTTTCACCGCGACCCAAAAGAATTATAAACCTATCATCGCAGCCAGCTTATTAACCGTTTGACTACTAAGCAATTCTTGCAAGAACGCACGAAAACTGCGGGACATATTTTGACTTGATGTTGTCAAATAAAACACTCTCATTTAGACAAATATCAATCAATATCAGACTACGTTCACTCCCACGGAGCAACAAAGACACACTGAAACTCGCAGCGCAAAAGCGCTGCGTCGCGGTTTTCGAGACAAATGAACGCAGCGCTTTTGCGCCGCGTAGCAGTCAAACGGTTAAGTTCTACACTCCGCGAAAATACTGTAGGACATTGTATAAAACCATAGAAATGTATGTTTTAAAAAGGAATTTCTTCTTCTTGTAGCGAGAAAGAGTCTTTGAATGGGGAAGGAATGCGCGCCGAATGAATGAGAACGAATGAGATCGAGCAATAGGTGAAGCGTGAGTGAATGGATGGAGGATGTGCGAAAGGGAAGTGGAAGGAGTGCGAGCGAAGTATAAATACGGGCCAGGAAGACCGAAACGGTTAGACTTTTAGACTTTAACAAGGGCGACTGTGTGTACCAAGCGAATAAAATCAATTTCTAATATTCTTGTGTACTATTACATACTTTACATACTATTGTATTGTGTACGGCTTGTGTTATTGTAGCTTACTTGAAGAGACTTTCCTTCAACACCGTATTCTAATTAATATTTCTAATAACAAGTATGTAAGTTGCAATATTTTTTGCGAGAGCGACGCTCGTCACATGTGTCAGCAGGCAGAACTCACTTGCGACAATTTCACTCGGAGAGCGAAACAATATTTGTAAACCCTCGTTCAGACACAGCGGAAACCGCGCGTTTTTTACCTCGCGGTTTGTACGGCGGATTGTTGGACCGCGCGGACAGGTTTGAACGATTGTGAAGGCATTAATGTAAATAAGCTCCACGCGGCTTTCGCTGTGTCTGAACTACGCCTAAAAAAGTATAAAACACGCTTCTTCAAGTTGCTTTCGCAAAAAATGACGTAACTTACATGCTAGTTGTGGTGTCGTATCGGTCCCAATATTGGGATCTCAGATCACGACTAGGGTTACGACGAACTTGATTGTAAGTCAAGTTCGCAGAGAACAAATTTTATTTAATTGATACAAGACTCGGCTTACTGTCTCCGAATCAGACTCGGCTGAGTTTGGAGTTGTTGTTGGCTCGATTGTGAAAACAGTTTTCGGTTGTAGTTGTATATGATTCTAGGAAAGCTCGGAGGCAGGTGTGGTCTTGGAAAATTGCATATGGTTAGCTTAGAGGATTTAATTTCATTGTAGGAACGGAAGTACATTTGGTTGCAGACGGCTACGGTTACAAATCTGAGTACGCTAAACGGCGTACAAGGTTCGGACATGTGTCGATCAGCTGCGTTTCCTTCGGGTGTCTCGAATCTCTATATTACGGTACGAAGCTATTTTTGGACGTGTTTTTGGGGGTTTATTACGGTCACGGTCGTTAGGTTGCCTGTAGGTAGTCAGATCAGAATCATGCCAATAGACTTCGAATGGAATGACTCGTACACATCTTTGGAAACTGCACTATAATACAATAGTTTTAAGCTTATTGTTCGACTCCTAGCGGAAGCATGCCTCCTCGCAGATAATTCGCGCGTCCGTCTGTACCATTCGTTAGGCACGCGAGGGTTTCAGATTTGTACGCTGCGGGCCTCATGGTCCGCACATTAGGCCAGGAAGGGCTGCGGTCCTCCTGAGCAAATACAAAGACCACTCAGGCTAGGCTAATTTACGACGCCTAAAAAGTCAAGAAGACCGAATCATGTTAAAGAGTACCCTGTCCTTCGTCACCGGACCCAGGTCAGAAGTCATAAATTGCACTTAGGGTGCACCGTCGAACACGGTTGGAAGTGCAATAAAACATCTGCGGGCCACTTGGGCCAAAATACGCACACTGCTTCAGGGTTCAATAAAAAACGCACATTTGGGAAATTCCCAATTCTGCTTGAGGCGGAGACTTCCTTCTCCACCAACGAGGAAAACGCAGGAAGATCCTCCTACTTCAAGCAAGCAACAAATGAAGACATTTCTTCCCCCGTCAGCCTCTCATGTCCGAACTGACGACAAGCGAACCCTGAAGCAGAAGAATTAGAATCTAAGTTGGCTCTGAAAGAGCAACATCATCACGGGTCTACAAGGATCACAGCATCCTACGAGTAGTTTAAAATCACGCAACCTGTTTGTCCGTCTAAGTTACTCCGCATATTCACATTGTCTTTCATCGTTACCAGCCACTGTTCCATAGTTTAACTAATCATCCAATGTTAATTTGGCGGGTGATCGTGGTAGTGAAGGTTTAATAAATTGTTAACAAAAAGATTCGATTTATTTTCAAACCATTACACACCAGGGAATTTTCACTTATAATGTGAAATGAAATAATAATTAATACGAAAGTACCCGAAAAAGTACAAATTTCTTTGCAGAATTGCTAAGATCGGTAAGAAAGATAGAGAAAGTAAGCAGGAGACAGAAGTATTAAATTTAAAAATTATAAAATTGAAAATATATAAACTTTTACAGTTACTACAATAATAGTGGATGTGTTTTTCTACATATGTGTTTTCTGCGTTTTATTCACATTACATTTGATTTATTGTCATTAGTTGATGGACCAAAAAGTTTTGGTCGGTTGCTGAGGTAACGATCCATTTCATCGTATAGTTGTCGCTGTTATGATTCCACTAATTGTACGGCTTCCGATGTCCGTCGGTCCGCTTCTCAAATCGTTTAGGAATCAGCGTCTTCTGTATAATTTTATTTCATTCAAAGTTAGCTCAACTTCGTGCCAGATAACAAAGCTATTATATGCAAATACATCAATTATAATGTAGAAAAATATCATAAGCTACCTCCTGGATTACCGTTTACATGCGTAGGCTGTTACAAATTGTCCTAATATATCTACAGCACCTTTAGTTTTATAGTAATCTCAGATTACTTCTGGTTTTTTTTGTGTTATTCGTGCGAAATATAGGTTTCGCGAAGTAACGTACTTAGATGTGAGAAAGTTTTATTCTTTTTTTGTACATATAAAATTATTGTTGTTTTTTGTATAAAATAGTTCGATGATAGTACTTTGTATCTGTAGGTGAAAATTTCCTTTGGTAATTTTCGTTTATTTTTTCTTATAGTATCTATCATAGTGATTACACTGTTTCAATAGATTTTTACTGAAATCGTAACATGTCAGGAAACTGTCACATGTTACAATATATTCTTTGATTTGGTTCCGGATGCATTGTCATGGAGGTTGTAGGTATCTAACCCGAAGCAAGTGGCCTCAAGATGCACAAAGTCCGAGGATGGCGCACGCCTAACAAATCTGTGTCGCAACTGGAGGTTTATGACACGCCGATCACTATTGAATTGCAGACCCTACAAGCGCACGTGTTTACAACTTCTAGAGCCCTGGCTCCCATGCTAATCGAAAGAAGGCTGAAAACCCCGTGCGGTCTAAACTCCTTAAAAATAGCGTATTCCTTACTCTATATATAACTCAATATAACCTCCTTACTCTAAATAGCGTATTCTAAACTCCTTAAAAATAGCGTATTTAAGTCGCTCTTGTCGTAAATCGTTTGATTCCATTCCTAGAGGCTCCCTGACTACGCGTAAGGTTCGTCCTCGCCGTTCGGCGCAATGTTCGTCGAAATGTTCAGGTTTGTACGTGGCTTTTGATGTATGTCGAAAAACCGACAAGTGATGGATCGATCGCGCGCACGAACGCAAACGGGTAAGCCTCGTACAAACCTGAACATTTCGACGAACATTGCGCCGAACAGCGACCGAAACGCAAAATCGCGCCGTTCGGTTCGCCAAAATGAATGTAATTGGATAAAACGATCAATAAACTCGATTGGCTGGATGCACCATCCACTGGCCCCTTGATTAGTAGCCGAACGAGTCGACAGCGCCAGGATAATAGCGTCGCGACTGAGCTAGCGAGCGAATCTTGAACATAGTGAACATAGGGCAAATTTCATTCTTTGAGAAAAATTCTCTAAATATGTATTAGGAAGAAATTGTTATGTGCTGTTTAATTATTTAATCGCCCACAGACCATCAGATTTATCGTACAACAAATCGTAGAAATTAAGTTACTTCAACCGTCTGACAGACAATTGCAACGTTTGTGGTGCGCTTAAAAACCTGTTGATTCGAGTTCGCTCCGGTAAACAGTGCTGTCACGGGACAATCGTCGTAATCCGGGAAACGACAATGATTACTTCGCGATTTCGCGTCTTAATACTTTGGAAATAACGTATTCTGAACCGTAGTACGAGATACGGAGTCGGCAGGGTACAATAACAGCGCGTGGCGTAAGGTATTCACAACTGGACTGGTTTATTGAGCTGGCGTGGGCTTTATATACAGTTTTGGGGGTCCGAGAGGGCACCTTATCTTCGATGATGAGCCTTGCGATCCATAGGGCATCTTAGTGATTGTTCTATGCGTCAGGAGAAGATGACGCGTACGGTGATCCAAGGAGCAGTTTACTCTATGCGTCGGATAGTTGATAAAATTGGCTTCACAGTGCGGACAAGTCGGCACATCTCACTACATGTTTATTTGACGATGTACGAAAATTTCCTTTGGCAGAACTGCATATTAGCAGGAGATTCATATTATCATTCATTTAAAAATCATTTATGTTGGAATATATGCATAAATACATGCTTCCACGTGCGATTGCGCGCGCCGAGTGCGTATGCGCGCGCAGAGTGAGTGAGAGAGTAATGTTCGGACGAGAGTGTGAAAACAGAGAGTTGCGATGCCGATGGATGTAGTTTTTTTTCATGTAACCAATTATGTGCGGTGCTGGTATTTATGGTATTATTAATAAATCTAATGTTTATAAATCTAATATGGTAGCAGTCCGTGGTTTCGAGTGAAAAGTGACATAAATATAACTCGGATGTACGTGGATGAAAAAAAAGGGATCGAGCACGTGGCCGAAGAGGTTATGAGAGCACGTGTCGCGAGAGGTTAAGTGAACACAAGGCATATGATTTATTCGAAGTGCACACGATACCAGAGATGATTTGATGGGAAATGAAATAAACAAATTGAAAACTGAAAAGGACGAGTCAAATATAGATCTAAATAGGGAGATCAGAAACCACTTGAGAAGACAGGACACAGAAAATCACATTGATTGAGACGAGTTAAACTTAAAAGCGATGAATTACATATACGGCAACATAACCAATGATCAGCTGGAATTTGTGGGAGATGAAAATACAGCATTTGGCATCTTGAAGAAGTTCGATCAGCTTTACATAAGAGAATCAACAGCGCTGCAGATTTGTATAAGAAATAAATTATAAAAAATAAAATTAAAGGATTTTGAAGATTCAAGCACATTTTTCGCGGAGTTCGAAAAAACAATAAATGAGTTAAAAAGTGCTGGTGGAAAAGTGAATGAGAAAGAGAAATTAAATTATATGCTGAGAACATTACCGGACTCACTGAGTTATGTTGGTGATTTGATAGATGCCATGAAAGAGGAGGATAAAAATTGTGAATTTTTAAAAAATAAAATTAAAATGGGGGACGAGCAAATTAAAAGTGACTCGAATAAAAATAAAGCTAGCGTCTTTAAAGCTAAAAACAAACTGGATGTGACGTGCTATGGCTGTGGAAAATCAGGCCATAAAATCAAAAGTTGTAGAAATCCATGGCGCAGAGGAGCTGGAAGGAGCGGACCAAGCGGAACCAGGGTCTACAAGAGAGGAGGTGCTCGTGATCAGCTGACGCCATCGCCGCAGCAACAATACCAACAACAGCAGTCAGCACGAGGCAACTTCAGAGGCAGAGGCTATCCCCGACGGAATTTCAACAACAGGGGCAGAGGCTGGCATCAGCGCAGCGATGACAACGTATATGAAGAGTATGATGCGAGATATAGTTACAGCGAAAACTTTAGTTATACAGGCTCATTTTTGACACAGATTATGCATAATAATTACAAGAAGAAAAGTATTGAAATTTATAATTGTAATTTCAAAAGAATAGATTGGATCTTAGATAGTGGTTGTACAGACCATATTATTAACGATGATACTTATTATAGTGAATTTGTAATTTTGAAAATTCCAATTAATGTTAGAGTAGGAGATGGTAGAATACTAAAAGGCACTGTAGCGGCTAGCGGGTCGCCGGAAGAGAAATCTTCAGCGCACCAGCACCAAGAAAGATTTATGGTTTGCACAGCATAAGACGCTATTTGTGAGAAAACGTCTTTAACGTTTTTGGCCACTTAGCGGACAGATGTGTCCTTGTAGTTCCTAGCGACGAACTCAATAGCGCAAGTGGACGCCATAAATTTTGGGTAGTCTAAGGGTCTCCAGCCTAGAGTGTCCCAGCGACGCGTGCCTGGTTTCTATCACCCGGGAAAGCTGGGCCCGTTGACGTAAGCCAGCAGTCACGTACCGCACTTAGCACGGGGCCCGGAAGACACCCCGCTGCATCACCAAAATTAGATTTTTAACAGAACGACACGCTCACCCTTCTCACGCACGAGAGGCGTGGAACGTGGGCGTGTTATGCAAAATGCACGGATTGGTGGAAGTTCCCCGCAAGGACTTCCACCAATCAGCCGACAAGCATTTTTGAAGATATAAGGCAGAGACTACCGACGCGAAAGGAAGTCACGAAGTCGAGACACAGCCGCGTATCCGCCGAGTGACTTAGAGTCTAGTCCGGTCGTTGCTAAGTTGCAATAACAGTTCAACCGCGAGTCGAAGCGAATCGCCGGTTTTAGTCGAACCACCCCGGACGCTCTCGCGACATCACTCTTTATTGTAAATAAACGACTCAGTCACGTACACCTGATTTGAACACTCATTCTAAGGCACCCGCCTTATATAACCCTGTTCCTTCAGCACTAAAGTTGGTAAGGTGAGAACATATTTCATGATGAATGAAAGAGAAATAGAAATAACGATACGTGATGTATTTTATGTGAAGAATATGGATAAGAATTTGATAAGTTTTGCGAAAGTAACTGATAAAAATAGGGTAATCTGCATTGGTCAAACTGCAGAAATTTATAATGAGAGGGACAAGTTGATAGGAATAGCTCAAAAGGAAAATGGTTTGTATAAAATGATTAGCTTTATTGAAGAAAAAGTAAACTACAATTCAGAGGTTAACAAAATGACTCAGAAAGAAAAATTACATAGAATGTTAGGGCATATTAATTTTAATTATTTGGATCATATGTGTAAGAATAGATTAGTCGACGGTTTACCTAGAGAATTAGAATCGGTTGATCTCAAATGTGGTACATGCTTGCAAAATAAAATGCACAATTTACCATTTAAAAATAATAGAACGAGAGCAAAAGAAATATTAGAATTAGTTCATTCTGATTTAAACGGGCCACATAAAAATATAGGTTATGATGGTTCAAAATACTTTTTTAGTTTGGTTGACGATTATAGTAAACTGGCAGTAGTTTATACAATCAAGTCGAAAAACGAAGTTTACGATTGTTTTGAGAATTATATAAATAAAGTTGAGAACCTAACCGGAAAAAGAATAAAAAAATTAAGGTGTGATAATGGAAAAGAATATATGAATAAGTATATTCATGAAATAGCTAACAAGAGAGGAATCATAATTGAACCTTGTCCACCTTATGTTCACGAGTTAAATGGTGTGGCAGAAAAACTAAACAGAACAATTATGAATTCTGCGAGATGCTTAATGTCTGAAGCTAATGTTAATATCAGTTATTGGCCGGAAGTTGTCAGAACTGCGACTTATTTGAAAAATAGAACTTTTACCAAAAGTACAATTGAGACCAAGACACCGTTTGAAATATTTTTCAGTAAAAAAACCCGATGTAAGCAATCTAAAATTATTAGGCAGTAAAGTTTTCGTTAGAGTACCAGAAGAAAAGAGGCATTCCAAATGGGATAGAAAAGCAGATGTAGGGATTCTATTAGGATACGAAAATGTTGGTTATAGAGTGTTAATTAATGGAAAAATCATTATAGCTCGACATGTTGATGTCGTAGAAGATAGTGGAAATTTAGTTGGATTCAGAGGAGATGACGATGAAAGTTGTAATGATGATAAAGAATGCAGTGTGATAGATGAGAGTGAAAATTCTGAATCTGACGTATCTATAGAAAATACCAAGAATAAGGATCTTGAAAAGAGTCAGGAAAAGGGCCAAAGCAAATTAAGCGAAGAAATAAATGAAAATAAAGTTGGTTTAAGATCAGAAAGAGAAAAGAGAAAGCCGGAATTTTATAGTGCTGGTTTAGTGAACACAAGATGCATTTATGTAAATGTAGTCAATGCAGAAATTCCGTCAAACTATAATGAGGTATTACAAAGTGATGAGTATGATTTATGGAAGGAAGCTATGGATAGAGAGATAAATTGTTTAAATAAGAATAAAACTTGGAAGCTAGTTGAGAGAAAAGAAAATATTAAAGTATTAGATTTGAAGTGGGTGTTCACAAACAAAGCAGAATATAGAAAGAAAGCGAGACTTGTTGTACGCGGATTCCAACAATCAGAAATTTTAGAAGACTTGTATTCACCAGTAGCTAGGGTACAAACCCTAAAATTATTACTTTCATTTTGCTATCAAAATAATTTGAAAATATTACAATTAGACGTGGAAACAGCATTCCTTAATGGCTTAGTAAAATCGGATGTATATGTAAAACAACCCGTAGGATACGACGATAATACTGGAAGAGTTTGTAGATTGAATAAGGCCCTGTATGGTTTAAGAGAGAGCCCAAGAGCATGGTATGAGTGCTTTGACAACTATATAAAAGAACTAGGATTTGTGAGAAGTGAAAATGATTACTGTTTGTATGTGAAGTATGAAAAAAATGAAGAAATTTATTTAATATTGTTTGTAGATGATTTACTGATTTGCGGGAAAAATAGCGAAGGATTACAAGAGATAAAAACTAAGCTGTCAAAGAGATTTTGTATGAGCGACGTGGGTGAAAATTAATATTAATTATGATTGCACGAAAGGTGAAATGACATTAAACCAAAAGGAGTATATAGAATCAATAGCTAGGAAGTATGACATAGTAGAATCTAAGCTATATTGTACTCCTATGGAGCAAAATTTAAGTTTACAACCCGCAAAGTCAGAAACAACAAACTTGAATTATAGAAATTTGATTGGAGCATTACTGTATGTAAGCACGAGTACAAGAATAGATGTAAGTTACAGTGTGAACTATCTTAGTAGGTTCCAAAACTGTTATGAGGAATCACATCATAAATACGCGTTAAGAATATTAAAATATTTGTACCTGACGAGAGACTTACAATTAACGTATCGAAGAAATGTAAATGCGGATATTCTAGACTGCTTTGTGGATGCCGACTGGGCAGGAGATAAGTCAGATAGGAAATCTACAACAGGATATGTCATAAGAATTTTTGGAAACGTAATATATTGGAAATCGAGGAAGCATGGTAGTGTTACAAAATCGTCGACGGCAGCAGAATACGTAGCATTATCTGACTCGGTCAGTGAAATTAGAGTAATTTTAAATTTATTAAAAGACTTTAAAGTAGAAGTACGAAAACCAGTTAAAGTGTATGAAGATAATGCTGGAGCCATTGCAATCGCTAAATTTGGTAACTTAACAAAGAACTCAAAGTACATTGAAGTCCACTATCATTTTGTAAACGAGTGTTGTGAAAAAGGTATCATAGAGATTATTAAGGTAAATTCAGACAATAACATTGCAGATATTTTAACTAAAGCACTTGGAAGAAGTAAGTTCGAAACATTTAGAAATGCACTAAATATTGTTTAGTGAAGAAAAAAAAGGGGTACGATAATTGTTTGATATCAATAGATATTACTAGAGTTATGAAGCATGATTTAAGGAGGTGTGTTGGAATATATGCATAAATACATGCTTCCACGTGCGATTGCGCGCGCCGAGTGCGTATGCGCGCGCAGAATGAGTGAGAGAGTAATGTTCGGACGAGAGTGTGAAAACAGAGAGTTGCGGTGCCGATGGATGTAGTTTTTTTCATGTAACCAATTATGTGCGGTGCTGGTGTTTATGGTATTATTAATAAATCTAATGTATATAAATCTAATAATTTAACAATTATTTTTATGCATAAAAATAGTTAATGTTTTTTTCAATTTATTAATTTTATTGTTAAATTTAATTTTTTGTGACTAATTATCATTACATATGCATTAGTAACCAAATTTAGATTTTTGTAGAAAAATTTGGCCATGGAGGCACTCTCTAAAGTGTCAAAAATCGAAAAATATTACTGTTACGAGCCAGGGCTGCGAGCAACGCGAGATTCCGGCGAGGGGGTTGTTACCCGGGGAATATGGTTTCAATTTGTTAGTTAGGTACGCGGACGCACCTAATGCGAAATCGGGGAGCCGCTATGATAGTTGACGTCGAGGACGCACCTGATGCGAAATCAGGGAACCTCTGGGAGGTTGCAGTCAAACGCAGACGCACCCGATGCGAAACCGAGGAGCTACTAGGAGGATGAAACTTCGTGAACGCACCCAATGCGAAATCGGGAAGTCACTAGGAGAAACACGCGGCGAACCCGATATGAAAGGAAGGTGGATAACTCACAGACGCACCTGATGCGAAACCAGGGAGCTGCTAGGATACGGAAGAACCCAATGCGAAATCGGGGATCCGCTAGGATGGTATAGTTTTCGCGGACGCACCCAATGCGGGATCGGGGAGCCACTAGGTTGGAGAAATCTTCGTTGATTTGAATTTAAGATTAGTAAGCCTCGTAACTTATATAATTTAATTGATACAATCCGAGCGGTAAGATTGTATCATGTGGGAACGTTCAATTATTAGATTAGAATATTGGGCAATAATTAAGGGTTGTAGATTACGCGAGTTAACAAACAAGACAAATATATTCTGATTTAAGATAATTACAAATGTAGTTGTTTGTGTCGCGAGTGAATGTAGTAAGTGTATGATTTGAGAAATCGTTACCTATAATGCACGGTGTTGACGCATTATTGGCAATTTATGCTTTTATGTTTTTAATCAGAACAATATTGTTAATACGAACGAGTTGTAGAGCTTATCCTGATCAAAATGAGTCCAAACACGACACCATTTGGACTGTCTTTAATGAGATTGTAATTTTTATCGTAATATTACGTATCAGTGAAACTTGTTCGATAACACTCGAATTTGACCTCATTTTCATCAGAAAAATCCCCTCCATTCGTTCTGTTGAGACGCAACGCAATGCGGGACCCACGAAAGGGTCTCTCGAATTTGACTCCGAGTCCCGATGGGAACGAGCGAATGCATCCACAACTTCCAGAGACCTGCCTCCAAAACTAATTGAAGGAAGGCTAAACATGCAGTATGCACTAAACTCCTCAAAAGAGGTGGGTTCCAGTCGCTAGTGTCATAAACCGCATTCGATACTTCATCGACAGGGTGATCTTACATATTTCTGTAACAGTTCCTGAACACATCGATCCCTATATTACCGACTGATTAAACATGTAGGTGTGTGTGTGTGTGTTGGACTGAGAGTGGGGATGTGTCTAGAGAGTTCTTTTGGTGTGACAGAGTCGTGTGCGAGATCTGAGAGATGGCTGAGTTAATTTATTTCGTTTGTATAGTTTGACTAGAGAAAATATGTTAGACTAAATATGTTAGACTGAGAGCAAAGTATTTAATGTATATACAGGGTGAGTCACCAAACGTTAGCACCTCAAATATCTTTGTTGTTTCTAAAGATACGTAAAATATGGTAAGGACAAAGTTGAATGGTACAATGGGGCTGACACGATGCAAAAAAAATTTTGTTTTTATGTCATTTTTTTGGAGATATCAAGGTCACCTTGACTTTTTTAAATGGAACCACCCTTTTTTAAACACCTACAATGATAGTCCCTTTCATTAGGAATTCAGTGACTATAATTAGTCCAAGGTCATTCAAGGTCAAGGACAGAAAAAACGTATAAAACTAAAATATGGAAGCAGAATACGTTTATCACGGTTGAGACTTGTAGGAAATAGTAAACATACTATGGTCGTAGTTAAAGTAAACATACTAAGGTCCTTCAATCTTATGCAGCATTCTTATTTACTATCAGTATGTTTCCAAACGCGATTCCGCTATGTTATATTCGATGACTGAAAAGTATGATATGATCACGATTTACTGTGAATGTAGAAAAATGTAGAAAAGGGACATCTTCTAACAAAATTGGCAGATCTTCTTGCAAAAATTGAGCGTATTTCTGTCCCGTCATCATTCCGTTAACGAAATATGGTCCAATTACTTTGTCGTTCAAAATACCACACCACAAGTTTACGCTCCATTGTCTTTGATGATCAATTTCTCGCAGCCAGTGCGGATTATCCACAGACCAATAATGGGCGTTCCGTAGATTAATTGAGCCATGATTAGTAAATGTTGCTTCGTCCGTAAACAAGACATTAGAAAAAAATGAATGATTTTGAAGCAATCCCCATTGACAAAAGTTAATTCTATTTTGAAAATCATTCCCGTGCAATTCTTGATGGAGCGATATGTGGAACGGATGAAATTTATGTCGGGCCAGAATTCGTATTAAGGTCGCCCCAAACAAGACGGGCAAGATGCCGAAGTTGTTCGAACGGCCGCAGTCGCTGTCCATAAGGACCGAGCGAACTGACAGGCCACTTGAGAGGCGCTCGACGGTCCTCGCAACAAAGGCCAAGTGCCGAAAACCGCAGAACTGTTTACTCCCCTCTACACCCCCGAGATGCCTATGCTGGAGCGTGTTGCCCACGGGCAACCTACAGACAAGATTGAGCAGCGTTAGAAATCTCTGCGGATACGGATGCACTCACGGTGCAGAATTTACTGGAAAAAATCAATATTCGTGTATATCACGATATTAAATACATTCCTTTTGCATAGAATGCGTATGGCACTAAATGCGTATGTATATGAGAATGGAAATTGTTGTTAATAATCATAATAATAATTTCTATGCATAAACAATTTTGCAATAATAATATGTCAATCATTTTTATTTATTCTTAATTTGCTTTTACTATATGTTTCATACCTATCCGAAAATAATAAGAATGTAAAGATAGATCCAGATTGTTTGGAAGAACGTGAACAGGGATCACATTGAAAGTACTGAGAATGAGTCGGATAGCGAATAACATTCATTTATCATTAATTTCGTTTTGAATTTGTTAGTTCTCAAAAATAAATTTTGTTATGAAAATTGTTAATTTCTTGTCAAGTATATTAATTATATTGGTAAATTATTTATATATGTGTAATTATTCACAGAAAATGAAATTATTAATATACAGGTTGTTCACGCTATTACTAGCCAGCATTTTTCTCGTAAATAGTGAATAATAGAAAAAAATGAAAGAGGAAAAAGTGGTACTGTTTTTTATATGCAACACAATGGCGTGTGTAATTTTTTTTTTGTTTATACTATTTTGCTAGATATGAAGGCGACCTTCAATTTTTTAAATGGAATGCTGTATATTTTTTGTATCGCACGAAAGCGCGTGTCTAGACGAATTCATCCGTATACTGCACAGTGGCCTTCAAGGTCATGCAAGGTGTGTGTGTGTGTGTGTGTGTGTGTGTGTGTGTGTGTGTGTGTGTGTGTGTGTGTGTGTGAGGGTGTGTGTGTGTGTGTGTAAAACATTATAAATACTGTATTACTTTTAAAAAGCTGTTTCACCGATGTTTTTCCTATTGATGTCGAGAGTGAAACTAGAACTTTTCGGAGTTGGTCGTGATATCGGCACGATGAACAATTTGTCAAAGAAGTTGTAACGAGTCCGTTTCCCGGCGGACCTCGAAACAACGGGTTCCTCGCGGCCGGATTTGGCTCGCCGTGCCAGGGTTCACGCGGGATAACGCGAGGGTTACGGCGGGGCGCGGGCGGTCGAGCACGGCTGCTTGGCGACACGATTACTCGCAATGTTCGTCGCGGTCCCGGCTTCGCATTTCGGTGGTCGGCGGTCGCGATTCGAGACTCGTATCACGGCGGGGTCGTGGCCGTACGCAGCTGCGCATCCGGACCAGGGCAATCTCGGCGAACGGAGAGCCCGTGCCCCAGGACGACCGGCGTGTCGCCGGTCGCGGGTGGTTCGCTCTCCGTGGGTGCGGGACGGAAGCGGAGATGTCGGGTTTAATAGGACGGAAGGCTACTCACCCTGGTTCCGGTCTCGATCGCTCGGCGTTCGGGTCGGCGCTCCAGGAACTTCGGCACGCTGCGGCGTGTCCGGGGTTGCGGTTCGCGGGCACACGTCGGTACACTCGCGGCGATAATTCCGCGGGTGAATTCTGCACTGACGGCGCGGATTTATCCTCGGTGTTTTCGGCGTCGCGGCAAGAGGGTTCTCGGCGGGATCGGTCGGTTCGATAATATATCGGCTGGCGATCGTGGTTCTGGAAAAACGTCCGTACGCGAGCGTGGCGGAAGGCCAAAGAGGCCGTTTTCCGGCTCGTCTCTCTCGTCTCCTAGGCGAGGGGGTGCGGTGCAGTACGGTTCGCGGCCGGCTTTTCCGGCGTCGTCATGTATCCGGCGCGACGGTATTCCATCATGGCGGGTTCCGGTTCCCGCCAAGACCGGTTCGGTGGTGCGGGGATCGCGGGGGCGCTCGCGGGTGCCGGCGGATCCCGGTATCCGTCGGCCGTGTTCGGCTCGGAACAGGCCTGGCGCAGCCAGGTCTGTTACAAAGTCAAATAAACACGGCAGAAGTTCGGAAGGATCTGATTGTTTGTCCTCCTGAAACACGTTGACGGTGGACGCGCAGAGAAATATGTTACCAAAAAATTGTCCTTGGAACGGCAATAAACTAATAAATACCTTCGATGTACACGCCATGGCGACCCTCACGTGCAAAACGGCAAATCTGGCGGCCAAATGTTTTATTGCAACCCGCACGCCGACAGCAACCTACACTAAATCAGAAAGGTCTCCGTACACCCTTTAAAAATATACAATTTGCTTGCCACTCATCTGGCCGAGGAAGTCCCACCCCCCTTACCGGTTGTGTATTTAAGGGCTGTGAACCAAGATTTCAGCACCATTTTTGGCCAAAAAACACGACTTTAGCACGCGAGAACGAATATCCAGCATTCAGACAAAATGCCGAATTCTGTAGGATTGGTAACTGTGATGGTAAAATTCAGTGGGCTACTGCTCGCGTTGCGCAAACTGAACCAGCGGCGCCAGTCGGAACAGGAGGCAAGTCGGGGAGGAAGAAGGCGCTACGGTGTCCACCCGCTGTGGCAAAATCGAGCCATCGAAGGAGAATTCGTTCTATTCAGACAAATGCTGGATCACGAGGAAAAATTTTACGGATATTTCCGTATGAATCGTAATTGTTTTTATGCCCTACTTGGGAAAATCAAAGATGATTTGACAAAAACTTGTACGCCTTGGAAAACACCAATTGCGACAGAGGAACGGTTGGCAGTTTGCTTGAGGTAAGTGAGCGTAAAATAATTAATTAAATCCTTATAAAATTATTTTTATTTAAAACGCTACAAACTACATGTTATACAATTAAATGCTACCAAAAATTATCTTAGCCTAAATTATCTTTATATAAAGTAATCTAACTTAATCTAACTTAATCTAACTAAATCTAACTTAATCTAATTTAAGTACCGCCTAGGTCTCTTCCGACTTTTTTGCCGCAGCCAAACGCTCAATAATCTCCATCTTGAATCGCTCCTGTGTACTTCGCTTGAGGTTCGAAGTGGCCGAGCATATCCACCGGAAGAAGTCTTGCAATTCTTTTTGAACCCCATCTTCTTCTCCTTGCGACATTCCGGGGTTGCCCGATGTCGCCGCCTCCGTAGCAGTCTTGAGCTGCTTGGCACACTCCAAAACCTCATTATGTATCGTTTTCATCATTGCGGTATTCATTCTGTTGTCGTCGGTGACGTCTCCTCTTTTGTGGAGGTTGCCTGTCCTGCGGCTCCTCCCCGTCGCTCTCAAGCGGGGGTCCGCTGACGTCCCCATTTTCTTCTCTCGTACAATAATTAGAGTCTCCACTAAAACTGACGGAGCCGATAAAAATAATATTTAAATTAGTTAATTGTAAATAATTTCAAATGGGATAATAAATGTAAATAGTCAATAATGTGGTCTGAAATATTAAATATTATTTGAAATATTGCTCACCTCTCCAAACTGCAAAGCGTTTGACGTTCTTGGAAAAAAGGGACCAAAAATTGCATTGCATCTTCGTATTTATATTTCCGCAATGCGTTGTCCACCGCCTGCCCGCTCCGCACCGCACTGTTTCTGGCGCGGAATTTCCTAAATTGATCCCGTAGACTCTGCCATCTACTTTTGCATGTTTCGGCTGTAAAAGAAATATTTTCTAATTAACATTTTATTATCATTTCAGGTATTTAGCAACAGGAGATTCCTTCAAAACTATCAGTTATAGTTTTAGAATGGGTGCATCGACTGTTGAATTAATAGTGAAGGAAACCTGCAGGGCCATTACGGAGAGACTGAGGTCTGAGGCCATACCAACACCCAGCATGGAAATGTGGGAAGCAATAAAGCAGGAGTTTTGGGAAAAATGCCATTTTCCCAACTGTCTGGGGGCCATTGATGGGAAACATGTAATTATCCAAGCCCCACCGAACTCCGGCTCATTGTATTACAATTACAAGAAGACATTCTCAGTGGTTTTGTTGGCTGTGGCTGATGCCAATTCTAACTTTATAGCTGTTGATGTTGGGTCGTACGGAAGAAACAGCGATGGAGGGGTTTTTGCCCACTCATTGATAGGGCAAGGGATCAATGACGGGTCCTATCGGATGTTACCCAACAATAATTTTCCGGGCACATCAATCTGTGCGCCCTGCGTCTTCGTCGGCGATGAAGCCTTTCCTCTGAAGAGGAATCTTTTGAGGCCGTATCCGGGACGAGTAGCGGAAGGTCACGAAGACCAAATGCATTTTAATAAACGCCTGTCAACGGCTCGACGAACAGTCGAAAACGCATTTGGAATTTTATCCCAGAAATTCCGTATTTACAATCGACGGATCCAGGGGAAGCCGGGAAATATTGATTATATAATAATGACTACGTGCATCCTGCACAATTACATACGGAAGTACGAGGGATCGAGAACGCCAGAAACTGGACCGACAGAAGCTACAGCGTGGAATGCCATTAGTAATCAAGCGGGCAACGCGACGAGGGAGTCCTTCGCGATCAGGGACACATTCAAAGACTTTTTATATTCGACTCAGTAATTTTAAGTTAAGTTTAGTTAGTTACTTATTAAGTTAGTTTAAGTTAGTTTAAGTTAATTAGTTATTAATTGAACAATTATTAAAATACATTAAGTACTAACCTGGTTGATTCAATTCGTTGCCTATCTCCCTCCATGCGATTGCTTTGAACTTGCTGTCCATGAATTTCCTGTGAGATAAATTGTATAAAAACTCGCAACTGCGGACACATTCAATAAGACGCTCGTCTTCCATTTTGCTAAACCACTTGTCACTTGCACTTGTCTAACGTCGGAAGTAGAACTGATTTTTCCGACGAACTTTCGTCGCAGGTAACCTCGTAATTAGCATCTCAGTGGGGGTAAGAAACACGGTATTGGTTATATTGGGGTAAATAACCACAATGGGACCTGCAACAGACCTGCCTGGATCGGGCCGCTCCGAGTCTTCAGCGGCCCATTGCAAAAATTTGTTTGTAATTGCGAAGGAAAAAGTAGAAGTCACGATTTTTGACTTTTTTATCTGTATCTGTATTGAAAATTTATAAGGTCCTGTGGCGGCCCGCACAAAGAGCACGCCGACCACCGACAAACATACATTGTATACGCGGCGGCGACCGTCCTCGGAAAGCCGCAGAGAAACACGTGAAGATCGGCTCCGGGGACGGTCGCCATCTGTTAAACAATCGACTGACGCGAGGGAGAATTGGTCGGTCGAAGGCATGCGATCGACACTCGCTCGCGAACGTCGGTACAGGACGGTCGACGGTCCACCGACGAATAAAGAAGTACGCCAACGTAACACCAGTCTCCGTAATTACAACCGACACCCACATAATTGGTGACCCCGACGTGATCTGTCGCGCAAAGGCAGAGCGAACCGCGGTAGTGTGCAGTTTGGGTGCATAAAAAAAAAATTAATTACGGAACGCAGCGATGACTGACCCGCTAGCGCCCGGTAACGCCAACGTCGTACCCTTGGCGGGCGTAGCACGAGTGGCCATAAAAATCCCACCGTTCTGGGAAAAGAACCCACGAATATGGTTCCAGCAATTGGAATCCCAGTTTGTCCTGTCTGGGATCACGCAGGACGTCACAAAATACCACTACGTCACAGCGAACTTGGAGAACAAGTACGCTGACGTAGTGGTCGACATTATCGGCAGCCCGCCGGTGAGCAATATGTACGAAACGCTGAAGACGGAGCTCATACGGCGAATCGCGGATTCCAAGGAACAGGACATCCGAAACCTGCTGGAACACGAGGAGATCGGGGACCGGAAGCCTTCCGTCTTCCTGCGACGCCTGCAGGGCCTCGCCGCCGGTGCCGTGACAGACGAGTTCCTGAAGACGCTGTGGATGGCGCGGCTGCCAACGAACGTACAAACTGTGCTGGTGACGAGACGGAAGGACCCGCTGTCCGACCTCGCAGCCCTCGCCGATGCCGTCATCGAGGTGTCGTCTCGTCCGCAGGTCAACGCCGCATCGACGAGTCGAATGGACGAGACCCAGGCGTTGATAGCGGAACTCCGCCGCGAAATCGCGGCCCTTCGCGTCGGTATGGACACCCGCCGCGCGCGGTCCAAGTCGCGCGGTCCTCGCGAAAGAAGAGCGTCGAAGTCGCGAAGCCGAAGCGACGAGGTACCACCTGGAGACGGCAGATGCTGGTACCACTGGAAGCACGGTCCCGCCGCGAGGAAGTGCCGCGACCCGTGTTCCCAGGCGACGGAAAACCGGCGGGACGGTCGTTGATGGCGGCGAACGACTCTGCGCCGGCTACAAGCCGCCTGTTTGTGACGGATCGGACAACAAAAATCACCTTCATGGTGGACTCAGGATCCGACCTGTGCGTTTTCCCGCGTTCGCGTGTGAGTGGTGCACGCGAAAGGACGGCATATGAACTTTACGCCGCGAACGGTTCAACGATCACAACGTACGGCTCCGTGAGGTTCGCGTTGAACTTCGGCCTGCGTCGGGACTTTTCGTGGCGGTTTGTGATCGCGGACGTTACAACCCCGATAATCGGCGCCGATTTTTTGAGCCATTACGGACTCCTAGTCGATATGCGCGCGAAAAAACTAATAGACGGTGTCACGACGCTGTCGGCGGCTGGTCGTATAGTGACGTGTTGTGCCGATAGCGTGAAGGCGATTTCCGGTGAGTCCACCTACCACAGGATCCTCGCGGGATTCTCGGACCTCACGCGGCCGTCGGGAGGAGACCGCACGGCCAAACACGCGACAAAGCACCACATCCGGACGACGCCAGGCCCGCCGGTATCGTGCAAGCCCCGTCGCTGGGCAAACGAGGTGGCACGAGCTTCTGGACCTGGGCCGACGGGGCTCGAAGCCGCTTATTCGAGCTGACGAAAATTATTCGAAATTCGGAAGAATTAGTCGTAGCCTCCGAATAACAGTACAGATAAAAAATGAAAATTTAATTTGAAGCTTCAAATATAAAAAAGTATTTTCATTCGTCGGATAAATTCTCATCTAATAAAATTATTTATTCGACAAGATGCTTTTTTTTATTCGAACCTTCAAATAACAAATAAAGATAAAGTATCTTTTATTCGAATTTTTATTAAAATAATTTTTTATCCCAAATAATGCCCAACTCTGGGAGGGCCGTTAGCAGCGTGAAAGATTTACTTAATATTTAATTGAATTTAATTATTACAAAGAGTGTATCATGAACAAAGTGTATGCACTTGGAACTGTTACAGAAATATGTAAGATCACCCTTTCGATGAAGTATCGAATGAGGTTTATAACACGTGCGACTGGAATGTGCCTCTTTTGAGGAGTTTAGTACACACTGTATGTCTAGCCTTCAGAGGCAGGTCTCTGGAAGTTGTGGATGTATTCGCTTGTATGGTCTGGCTTGCGACTCAATAGCAATTGTTAGCGGACCTAAAAATCAGAACACAGGTAGGTGTGCTGGGCGCTACGTCACCAACGCACTAAAGGACTGAAATGAAGGAAACACTTTTGTTTTTTCAATGATCGTCGGAAAAAATTGTTCTTCCTTGAATATGGATGGTACTATGGTATCGAGTTGTAAAAGAGTGTTAAACAGAGCTGCAATGCAGCCCATAAAAGATTAGTAGAACGGTGAAATAAAGAGTAAACTAGAATGTTTTCGAGTAAAATTATTTAAAAATAGTTCTAATGTGTTTTTAAAGTCATCTAGTAAAAATCTTATGATGCTGAGGTGGAACAAATATTTATTCATGAAAAAAAAATTTTTAATTAATAATAACAGTAGCTATATATATGAAAAAATTTAAGATAGTGTTGATGACAATAGCTCATTATTAAATTAATATTCAGGCTGGTCGCTTTTAAACTTCGATATGCGATCTGTATTTGTTCGAATTTTTCCGGGTTTTCCATCTTTTACAACTAGAGTTTGCAACTACAAAATTGGAAAAAAATAAAATACGTATTATTACAATTAATATTATTCTTAATTTATATTAATTAGAGATTTTGTACACAAGATTTACATGTTAGTTACATGTTTCATATAAAACAATTAAACTGTACGTTCTAATCCTGGTTAAAAAAATAATGTGCGTTCGGTTTAGACTCTGGTGACGGCAAGTGTAGAATGTTTTCGTGTAAAATTATTTAAAAATAGTGTTGATGACAATACCTCATTATTAAGTTAATGTTCAGGATGACCGCTTTTAGACTTCGATATGAAATCTGAACTTGTTCGAATTTTCCGGGTTTTTCATTATTTACAACAGTAAGAATTTGCAACTACAAAATTGGAAAAAATTAAAATACGTATCATTACAATTAATATTATACTCAATTTATATTAATTAGAGATTTTGTATATCAGATTTATATGTTAGTTACATATTTCATAAAAAACAATTAAGCTGTACGTTCTAACCTTGGTTAAAAAAAATAATGTGTACATAATGTCAAACACGTACTCGACAGATTACAGCCACGTGCGTGAATGTGAAGTTAAACTGAGATAAATCCATGAAATTCAGAAAAATAAAAACAGTCAGTAGTGGTAATCATACGCAGAGTGCAGTGAAATAAATAACAAAACGTGTGCGAGTGGTCTTTACCCCGTAAAAGTCGTTTAAAAGGTTAATTGAATGTGTTGAAGTGCATTGACACGTGTTCGTACAAAGCCACGTGCTCGAAATTTAAAATCGTTAAATAGACAAATTTAATCGAATAAAAAGATTTACTCGCCATATGCGCAATATTAAGTATCTTATTATTAAGAAATTAGGCTACATAAAATTAGTTCAATATAGATTTACAAGTGGTTCACCGAGTGATATGGCCATGTTATGTAATAGGTTAGGTTGCTACTCTGACAAGTGTATGGTCACAATACAGTGTATGGTATACAATACACATAAGAAAAATAAGTATACCTTAGTTTATAAAATGAATACATTACAATATAGTTTATATATACATAGTAAGTTGGTAAAAGTCACCATACGTAGATTTAATCTCCTGAAGAAAAGGTCAATATCGCGTCGATAAAATATTATTCTAGTTATTACTATATATATCACAGAAATAAACATATAGCATAAGCTATATATTTAAATATTAATAAATACAAGTAACGTCTAATAAGCAACAGTAATAGTGTTGGATTCCGGGTTTGGAAATCGAGTACAACAGTTTATAATAAAATCGAGAAGAGTTTTATTTAAGTGTATACACGGTGGCGAGTTTAAGGTACAACGATGTAACCTTCTGCACTGAAATATGTAAGAAGAAGCTCTGACTCTGTTTCGACGGGCTGCTATATATATGTAGCTTTTGAGTAGAAAATGTGGAAGGGAGTAGAAAAGGCTTGTTGTGGAAAGGATGACGTGGAAGAGACAAAGTCTAAGGGTCTGTTTGGTTCTGATGATTCAAGGGTTTTGGCTGACGTGTCTATGGCATGATTATCATGATGCGTTGGTGTTTAACTAGAGCCTAGGGTTATCGGGTATACAACAATAGTAATATGCAAAGAATTAATTACACAATAGAAGTACGTAGTTATAAAGCTAGATCAATCCCAATATAAGAGTATCTTAAGTAAGAAACGTGTTTAACTAAAACAATTAGGGTATATAGACAATAATTTAGAATTATAATACACTAAGTACATAAACTAACTCTATGCATTACCATGGGAAAGTGTAAAGTGGAAACCTGTGCCACTTTAACGTAGCATATAGTTTATATACAGAAAGTCAGTCACTCAGACTAAATAAAATATAAACTCTTGACTTTGTATAAACTGTACAGTAATCCATAATAAAAGGTAGCCTAATTAAATAAATAAATAATTCAAGTAATAATATATGATAAGTATTAGTATTGTACATCGTGGAATGTAGATACCGTAGCAGTAAAATAACTCTCTAACACATAGTAAAATAAATAAACGACAGTTACAAGGTGAAGACTATTAAATTCAGCATATTTATAAATAACCAAGTTTATAAATCGACATAACATAGATACAAACAGTAGAAAAAAGGATAATTTTCTATTGACAAAATAATGATTTCTGTATTACTATATAAGACATAAATATAAACACTTAGCATATACCTTAAGAGATAATAAACATAATTAATAGAAGTACTTATAATAAGCAACGGTAAATGTAATATTAAAAGAAATTGTTACAGAACAGAATTACACAGATATAAAGCCAGATCGATATAGCGTTCAGAGTGACATACTTAATAAATATCAATAATAGTCGCCTAAAGATATAATTAGACTAAATAGAATAGATTACAGTTAGATTTACAACGTTAAGTATAATACATTAAATTTACAAAATACTAGAGTACACGGCATAGTAATTAGACATAGAAACTAAGTAAATATATGACACAGTGAGAGATAAAATAAATGAAGTTAATAAACAGGATGTAGCAGAGCAATAACTTAATTTCGTTACTGTCTTAGTAAAAGATATAAAGAACAAGAGAGCAGCATATACAGAAAAGTAAAATCAAGACACGTCAGCTAGTCGAGTGGAACTCTGTTGCCACCAGCTGATCCTGGTCACTTTGGCAAAGAAGATCCTGTTACCGGAAGACAGCAAAAAGTTTACAGTAAATGCAGAAGACTATGAAGTTCTCCAATGGTCCCAAGGAATTACGCTACAAACCTCCAATACCAGTGACTCCAGTGTAAAAGAATCCAACCTAGAAGAAAACGAAAGATAAGTGCTGTGCATAATCATATAATCAAACGGACTAACAATAGGATTAAAGTCCATGATAGATATGAAACAAAATAGTTAGTACAGATACTCTATAACACACATAATCGTTCTCTTACCCAAACTAATCACAATCATAGCCGAGTGAATTAATGTCTTCTTTGATTTATACAAACATGAGATGAAACTGTACTCTCGCATACTTGCTCCAACAGAGTAAAACAGTCAGAACAGCAGGACTTCATAATCTAATATTTTGACGGTTGCGTCAGACCTCAGACATTATAGGAAAATTACAACACTGTATCCTGTTAGGAACCAGTATAAAACCAATAAAATAAATATGTTTAAATAAAATTCACAGTTAGTAAAGTCGCGCCAAATATACAGGGTGAGTCACCAAACGTTAGCACCTCAAATATCTTTGTTGTTTCTAAAGATACGTAAAATATGGTAAGAACAAAGTTGAATGGTACAATGGGGCTGACACGATGCAAAAAAAATTTTGTTTTTATGTCATTTTTTTGGAGATATCAAGGTCACCTTGACTTTTTTAAAATGGAACCACCCTTTTTTAAACACCTACAATGATAGTCCCTTTCTGTTCAATGAGAACCAATAAATGACTGGATTACGTAAATAAATTCTGGAAGGAATTTATAGAGGAACTGAACACAAACTCTTTATTTTACACGTATATAGTATTGCCTAGTTCGGCCAACGACAGACTTCTTACGACTAACTGGCCACGACCGGCTAAGGGTCTCTTCATACTTGCCGGAGGCGAACGTTAGTATGGATACTACCACGATTTTCTAATCCAGACGCACCGGAACCATAAAAAGCAACCTGAGAAGGCGCTGGAGATGCTCGCAACAAAAGCTAAGACCCGCACACAGCGGGGGTTCGCTACCTAACTCCCGAACAGTTTACTCCCCTCTACACCCCGGGGATGCCTATGCATCCGCTGAGAGCTGGGCAAGCCGTTGGGCATCCGTTTTCTGCCGCCTGACACAGACTCGCCTGGCACCGGCGGCCGCCACCTGGCACAGACCGCGTGGCATCGGCCGCCGATGCCACGACAGCATCCGCACACAATCCATGTTCGAAGTAGAGAAAAGAATATTGTTCATCTAAGTTGTAATGTTAAGAAGTAGTGGTTCAAACTATAATCTAATTTAACGATGGAACGATGAAAATCAGCTTCACAAATCAATTTTAGCATTGTTAAATTATATCTTATATCTTATAAGTGATTATAAGCCAAAACTCCGGAGAACAAATTTAAAATGATTAGAATTCATATTGGTTGCAAGGTGTGTACGAAAGGTGGTGGGAATAGTGGAAAATTGGAAAAGTGGAAGTATACGTACAACATTTGGTTCGCAAGCATCTACGGTTATAAATCTGAGTACGCTAACGGTGAACAAGGTTCAGCATATGCTGCTTTCAACTGGCTTAAAAATTACGAAAGTGGTAGGTACATTCGGAAGGATTTTTGATTTATGACGTCAATGGTCGGTACGTCGTCAATGGGAATTGTTATACCTGGCCTTGGTCGCACGCTTGTCGCGTCGTTCGTAAGGTCTTACGACGCAATAAAAACAAAAAAAAAAAACCATTTTAATTTCGCCATTTTTTAAGTGCCACCATTTTTGGGGGTCTATCGTTAGGTCCGCCAATGCCCATATCAGCCGCGCCCGTAGTCTTAGTGTTTTGGCTTCGACGTCACACGCTACATAGTATATGTGACCGCTGTAGCCAATATCTCGACTATAGCCGAAAGTACGTGTGAAACGAGGCCTGTCCCTTGCACTCTGATCCAATCGGCCGCGCATTCGTACCTATGCTCTGACCAACGAGACCGAAGCAGTGAAGCACCCAGCGTGCGTCCTTTGCTAATCGTCTTGCAAGGGTAACTTCAACTCTGTCGCACTCGTGCGCCTATGTTTACGTCTACTGTCTCGTCTCATTGGACAAGATATAGATACGCCATAGCATTCCTGCCAGGGAACCTTCCATCTAATCATTTTTAGGTCATTATGGACAAGAATTCAGAAGTTTCCATGTACATTTTTTCGTGTCGTAAGACAAAACGATGCAATTTTTATGTGGAATTAATTCTTCTTATTCTACAAGTTACCATGTGATTGAGTCATTACACACGATATCGGACACTTTTGGGTGTATTGTTTCGGATTTCTTCCAGTTTCACTTGGACCACAACACATTTCAATGTCATCAAAAGTCGAGACATAGTCCCCCAAAAATGATCGAATTCACAAGGCATGATCCCCTTCCTAACGTGAATACTTACTATAAAAAAAAACAACTATTCTCGTTTTTACAATATATGTATAATTTACGTTAATATATAAGGATGTGTGATGCTGTTTCACGAAGAGGTAGGAACGATTCCTATTTCCATAATGTTCTAGAGGAGAGATACCGATAGTTTACCTAAGGACCTGTAGAGCCCCGAGAAACCTTTTTTTTGTGTCACGCACAGCAGGGAACTGTCAACGCGGTCTCGAAAGGCCATGTGGTAATGATCAGCCGCTTGTTCTGCCGCCGGACAACGGCGGTCTCTGGGAATAGTCCAATGGCCGGAACGAAGGCGCTCGAGCTTCGACAGAATATCGGTAACATGGCATTTGGACCTATAGTCCGTACGTAAAACCCTCCGGTCCCGGCAAGTATGCAGAGACCCTTAGACTAATCGACCGACTTCGACGACGACCGACTTCGACGAAGAACGACTTCGACCGACTTCGACCGACACACACAACACACACTCACACACACTCAGGCTCAACCGCCGGATTCGTTCTCGCGGAAAAAAAACGTAAACAACGCGTCTTCGCCGAACTCGGCCATTGGCTTGCTTACAGTTTTTTCTCGTACGTTTCACATTTCACGAAGACGCGCAATTTCACATCCTCCCACCATTGAGATGAGCAATCGTCCTACACATCTCAATCTTCATACCCAAAAAAAAACGCACTTTACAAACTTAACCGATCCGGTCCAACTATTTTCCTACCACTTCTGGTGACGTAGCTTTGTTCTTTATTCGCATTGTTAACATCATGTTCATTGTTCACTTCACATTCATCACTCAACGGTCCATTCCTCGGCGCTTTCTTATATCTTTCAATTAAAACATCGTTAACATTCGACATACTTTCGTTACCTTTAATTTCGAGCGGATAAATTCGCTGGATTGGTCTTGTCATTTCACCTTCAGCTGTGACTAAACGCACAACGCGCACATTATTGTCCTTTCCTACAAACACTCTTTTTACGCGTGCCAAAGCCCAATCCATGCGTTTTACATTTTCTTTTTCCACGAACACTACATAAAGCACCCAAATACTCGCTACGGAATCGCTGACGTAAAGCTTCCTTCAATTTTTGACGGTAACGGAATTTTTTATCTAACTGACAATTTTCAATATGATCGAGGTCTAGAACTCCTATCTCTTTCACCTCCTGCAAAAACATAGATGGGCTTAGCGGAACTACATCAGGGCTATCATCGGACATAAATGTAATCGGCCTTGAATTAACAACCGCTTCGCAATCTAACAAAACCGTGAGCATTTCTTCATAATTCAGACACGATTTCTTAAGCGTTCTCCGCAGCAATCGTTTTAAAACGCCGATAAGCCGTTCCCAAAATCCGCCCCACCAAGCCGCGGTAGGAGGGTTAAATTTCGATAGTTTATCAAAATCTACATTTTTTAACAAATTGGCTGTCCCTACGAAATTTGTTCCATTGTCGCTGTATACGACACTCGGTCTACCTCTACGCGCAATGTGGCGTCTCAATGCCATCAAGAACGACGCCGTAGATAATGACGTCACCAATTCCAAATGGATTGCTCGGTACACGGCGCACGTAAATAAACATATCCAGGCCTTTTGATCACCTTTTAGGTAGATCGGCCCCGCAAAATCCACGCCGACGACTTCGAAGACGGACGCATCCTTAACTCTATCTAACGGAAGCGGTACTGGTACCGGATCTAACGACCTCGCGTCATGTCTGCGACAGCTAATACATTTACTTATAACTGATCTAATTGTTTTTCGACCCTTTAGAATCCAATAATTTTCTCTCAGAACGTTCATCGTAATCTCGACTCCTGCATGCTTAAGTTGTTTATGCTTTTCATTTATAATGAGATCGATTACATGATGATTATTTGGCAAAACAATGGGACACCGACAATTGTACGAATCCTCGCGCAATACGATTCTCGTGTTTATGCGCATCACACCATCTTTATCATTAAAAGGTCGCAAATGTTTAATGCGCGAATCATTTATCCCTTCAGTAAAAATTTCCGATTGAATTAGTTTCATCAGCGTGGTTTCTGCATGTTCTATTTCTTCAATACTTAGATCACCATTTCTTCGTGTCTCTAATCTACTTTTTATATTGAAATAAAACCTTTTAATCCACGCAAGAACACGCACAGTTTTCCTATATTCCGAAAATTTTTCTGTATAGCGCAACTTGTCATTTCCCGTACTGTTTTCGTTCCTGACTAGTCAAATTGTACGATTCACATCTTTTGCAGCACATTTTTTCAGTTCTTTGTACACTTCTTCCTCGTTGTACTCATATACGTTACTAGGCCAGTTTTCAGATTTCAAACGTAACCATTCTGGCCCCTCCCACCATCTGGAAACTAACAACTGATCCGTCGTACATCCCCTCGAGGGCAGATCGGCGGGATTTAAATTACCCGGCACATGTCTCCATTGCTCGGAATTTGAAAATTCGCGGATTTCCTTCACCCTATTGTAAACGAAAGTTGCCCAATTACTATTTTTTCGAATCCACGTTATTACTGTCGACGAATCGCTCCAATAAAAAACATCACGACAATCTAATTTTAACGCGTCCAAAATTGGAGCAGTCAAACGAACTGCTATTGTTGCTGCTAATAATTCTAAGCGCGGAATGCTTTGCCGCGCATCAGTCGAGCCTTTATTCATTGGTGCAACTCTATTTTTAGCTTGAACAAAATTTACCCTCACATCAGAATCGCTTTCGACACGCAAAAAAACAACAGCCGCGTACGCGTTCTTGCTAGCGTCGCAGAACGTATGTAAGCTTATGCGATCCTCGCTTGAAATATCTCCTATCATGCACCGCGGTATTTCAATTTTGTTTAAGTTTTTCAAGCTTGACAACCACTTTAGAAATTTATCTTTTAATTTTTTATCGACTTCTTCATCCCACGATACGTTTCGTGTCCAAGTTTCCTGTAATAGAAGTCGCGGACAAAGTACTATTGGACTCGCGAAACCGAGAGGATCATAAATACGGTGTGCGATCGAAAGCATGCTTCTTTTCGTAACTTTATCATTCCGGAATGCATCGAAATCCGGTACACTTAAAGATAGCGTATCTCGCTTTTTATTCCACGACATACCCCAAACTGCGGTCCGGTTCTCGCGAGAGCCATCATCTCTATGCTCCCACCCTCGAAGGTCAAACCCTGCTGACTGCATTACCGTTTTCGCGTCACTGATGAAACTACGTAATTGATTCGAAGTGTTTACACTCGTCACGCAATTGTCAACGTAGAAACTCTCAGAGAGCTTCTTTACATTTTCGCTTATATTTTTCGCTTTTGGATCACAACTTAAAGAATTCACGACATTATCCAAATGCATGGCGATAACCGCGCCCAAAATGAAAGGACTGGACGATACCCCGAATACTACACGACAATGACGTAACATTACTATTTCATCCCTCTCATTGATCCACAAAAATCTCAAGAAATTCCTATCGTTCCGATCAAGGGATATTTGAAGAAACGCTTTTCTAATATCGGAAATAACGCCCATATTACCTTTTCTAAAACGCAGCAAAATCGAGGGGACCTGTTCGATCAAATTCTCACCCTTCTCCAAGCACTCGTTCAAAGATGGAAAGGGGTGACTCTTCGCTGATGCATCAAAGACAGGTCTCACTCTTGTCGTGCTGTTTTCCTTGACGACATGCCGATGCGGTAGGTAATGGCCCCAGTTATCCTTTTCTTCCTCGGGAACATATTCCACGATGCCTTCACTGCGCCATTCGTTGAATATAGCAGCATATTCCTCGAACAATCCGTCCGCTTTCAGCTTCTTAACTGTAGATTGCAGCCGTCGCATAGCCATGGTTTTATTATCATTCAGAGCCGGGTGGCTCTTCAACCATGGTAATTTCACTTCATACCGATCTTCAGTGTTCTTGTACACGGTTTTTAAAAAATCTTCTTTCACTTCTCTCTGATGATCCCTCTGCGATTTGTTTTCTACTGGATCCTTTATACCGAGAACGTCTAGAGACCATAAATCGGCTGCTTTCTGGCTATTTACGAACATCGCATGCGTAGTGATGACCGGGTCGTCTCGTTTTTCTTTCTGTTCCATTGCACCCATCACAGTCCAACCCAGGTAGGTTTCGACGGCCACTAATCCACACCTCAAAATATGCCGTCTTCCCGTCATCAACTTCCCCGCGATATCCGCTCCAACAAGCACTGAGATTGCTTCATCACTCTTGTCTATGTCGGAGATTTTTATATTCAACGCCTCCAGTTCTTTTTTCCATGGCCCACCTTTGACAGCGGGGATCGCCTCACAAATTACGTTCTGATCGAAGGCGTTGAAATTGCATTTAAAATCTTCGTCTAAATTGCTCACACGAATCAGATACCCGTTGTGTTTCACTGTCCCCGATTTTCACCGCCGAAAAGTGAATGATTCATTAGTTGTTCGGCAATCGGCTGATAGCCCAATCGAGTGGCGGCTGCCTTTGTAACGTATGATCTTTGTGACCCATCGTCAATAAGCATCCTCACTGTTTTCTTCTGATCTCCGTTAAACAATATCACTCGCAATGTCTTTAGGTAAACTTCGGGATCACTAGCCACACTCGCGAGATTTTTTTCTTCTGTCACCTTCGCGACATTGTTATTCACCGTCTGTGTTTTCTGCACGAATGGGCACATTAAAAGTACGTGCCGTCGGGAACACCACGCGCACTTCAAATTTAAACGGCACTTTTTATAACTATGTCCAACGTTAAGACAGTTAAAACAGGCGTTCTTTTGTTTCACGGAATTTTGCCTTTCGGGAAGGCTCATTCTTCTGGCCTGTTCACAAACAGCACTTTCATGCTCACTTGCAGCACAAAATAGACACGTCTTATTCTTGGTCTTCGTGGTTAACAAACCAGTTGCTGTTGGAACGTCCTTAGCTGCATGAATTTTTTCCTTTTTCTGTTTCACACACTCCGTCTTATCCCCCGTCGCAAAACTGAAGCCTTCAACTGCCATGGAAATTCTCATTTCATTCCGGACTTCACCTTCCAAAAATTTTATCAGTTGAACTAACTCTGTTTTCGAATCATCAGACTCTGCTGTCTCTAGCTGTGACAAGGTGTTCAACGGACTGCGTTGCCAAACCCGCAGCAAATCCTCCGGAAGCGACGACTCAACGAGAGGAATCAGCATTGCCGCACATTTATCTGTCGTCACGCCGAGAGACTCTAACGCTCTTAAATGTGACTCTATCTTGTCGTATAAACTGGATATCTCTACATTTTTTCCGCGAGACAGAGCGTTCTGCAGCATTAATTGCAAAAATTCGCGCACGTAGACTTTGATTTGCAAGTTCTCCCGTCCGAAACGATTTCGTAGACCAGCTATCGCTTTATCATAGTTGCTGTCCGTCGGAGGGAAACTGCTCACGAGTTCGTCAGCGCGCGAATTCGGAACCACAGCTTGTAGCAAATATTGGAACTTATCTTCCTTCACAATTTCTTTGTCGTCGTGAATCTTCTTAAATACACTCCAGAATGGCAACCATTCGCGGACACTGCCATCAAATTTGCGCAATTCTATCCTCGGCAATTTGAGAGATTTCTTCTTTTCGTTATGTTCACTTGGCGCACTGATTATTACCGGTGCGTCATATAACGTCGACGAAAACTCATCCATTTCTATCCTCGCGCCGAGGAATTTATTTTTATAATCGTCCGCTTCTTTACATTCATGTTCGATCATCTCATCAGTTGCCTCCGGCAACTCGAACATCATATCTCTCACTTGAGTGTCTGTTCCTTCTAAATCCTTCATCTTTAGTTCGAGCATCTGAAACGCAACTCTCGTGGCCTTGCTGTCGGAGGTTGCCCCGAGAGTATCTTTGAAAGCGTTCAGCGCCTTCGTGAAGCCGGTGCGCTGTATAGCCCTCTTCCTCTTCATTTTATCCATTACACTGATGCAATCCAGTCCTGTCACGGTCGCCAAATGTTCAATGAGAACCAATAAATGACTGGATTACGTAAATAAATTCTGGAAGGAATTTATAGAGGAATTGAACACAAACTCTTTATTTTACACGTATATAGTATTGCCTAGTTCGGCCAACGACAGACTTCTTACGACTAACTGGCCACGACCGGCTAAGACTAACCGACCGACTTCGACGACGACCGACTTCGACCGACTTCGACGAAGACCGGCTTCGACCGACTTCGACCGACACACACAACACACACTCACACACACTCAGGCTCAACCGCCGGATTCGTTCTCGCGGAAAAAAACGTAAACAACGCGTCTTCGCCGAACTCGGCCATTGGCTTGCTTACAGTTTTTTCTCGTACGTTTCACATTTCACGAAGACGCGCAATTTCACACTTTCATTAGAAATTCAGTGACTATAATTAGCCCAAGGTCATTCAAGGTCAAGGACAGAAAAAACGTATAAAACTAAAATATGGAAGCAGAATACCTGTATTTTATAAATGTTCGAAATGATGGCCGTCTGCGTCAATACATTGTTGTAAACGAGCTCTGAAGGAATGTTGAACTCTGATAAGTGTATCCGACGTGATATTCGTACATGCTGTGATGATACGCTGACGCATATCTTCAACTGTTGTTGGAGCATCCGTGTACACGGTCTCTTTTAGCAGACCCCATAAAAAGAAATCCACTGGATTTAAATCAGGCGAACGTGCTGGCCATGAAACTGTTCCGCCTCGTCCAATCCATCGGTTTGGATATCGAGAATCCAACGTTTCTCTTGCTACTCGTGCATAATGAGCAGGACAACCGTCATGTTGGTACCACATATCGTAGCTGTAATGCAGCTGCATATCGTGTAAAGGGACATCTTCTAACAAAATTGGCAGATCTTCTTGCAAAAATTGAGCGTATTTCTGTCCCGTCATCATTCCGTTAACGAAATATGGTCCAATTACTTTGTCGTTCAAAATACCACAACACACGTTTACGCTCCATTGTCTTTGATGATCAATTTCTCGCAGTCAGTGCGGATTATCCACAGACCAATAATGGGCGTTCCGTAGATTAATTGAACCATGATTAGTAAATGTTGCTTCGTCCGTAAACAAGACATTAAAAAAAAATGAATGATTTTGAAGCAATCCCCATTGACAAAAGTTAATTCTATTTTGAAAATCATTCCCGTGCAATTCTTGATGGAGCGATATGTGGAACGGATGAAATTTATGTCGGGCCAGAATTCGTATTACGCTACTTTGACTTATGCCTGCTTCCCGGGCAATTTTTCTCGTACTCACGTGAGGATTGACAGCTATAGCTGCTAAAATATTAATTTCATTGTCTTCATTAGTCGTGGGATTCTTCCATTTGTACTGTCTTGCATGTACACTTCCAGTACTTCGAAATAACCTGTACGTATTAGTGAAAGTATGTCTAGAAGGAGTGTTTCGCTCGGGGTACCTTTCTTCATAAAGTAGTCGGGCCTGCACTGCATTTTTTCTACATTCACAGTAAATCGTGATCATATCACACTTTTCAGTCATCGAATATAACATAGCGGAATCGCGTTTGGAAACATACTGATAGTAAATAAGAATGCTGAATAACATTGAAGGACCTTAGTATGTTTACTTTAACTACGACCATAGTATGTTTACTATTTCCTACAAGTCTCAACCGTGATAAACGTATTCTGCTTCCATATTTTAGTTTTATACGTTTTTTCTGTCCTTGACCTTGAATGACCTTGGACTAATTATAGTCACTGAATTCCTAATGAAAGGGACTATCATTGTAGGTGTTTAAAAAAGGGTGGTTGCATTTAAAAAAAGTCAAGGTGACCTTGATATCTCCAAAAAATGACATAAAATACAGCCCCATTGTACCATTCACCTTTGTCCTTACCATATTTTACGTATCTTTAGAAACAACAAAGATATTTGAGGTGCTAAGTTTGGTGACTCACCCTGTATATGTCACGATTAATGTGTCTAAAGTAGGTATTAGGGTGGCTCTTATTTTCGATTTTTGAATTTTGTTTATCCTTCCCTCCCGCCCCCAGGAGTGCTCCAATTAATAAAACAAAAAATGTGCAAAGTTTGAGCAGTCGCGGATAACGGGGAAATGTGTCCCTCGTCCCTTAAACATTAAAATGATTAATTAAATGCTCATAAAATTGTTTTTCTCGAATATTTCAACAAAATAAGTTTAACAAAACTTGTATATTTGGACAGGCTGCGACTTTTACGTCGTATTCTTTTTGGTAATTGTGCATAAAAGGTTCCTTCTCACCGATTTTGATCAAATTTAAATACGTTGTAAAACTCAACATTCTCAACAACTGTTTCCTATACATATAACCGTAACTATACATATATAATAACAATTCTGCATACACATACGTGTACGTCCGAGACGTGCGTATGCGTCAGCATGGTGCGACCGCTCATCAATTGTTTCTACAGATACAGTGAATATCCGCTGTAAGTCCCTGCAAGCCTCGCGTTTTCTGTTCCCTGGAACTATCCGCACCACCGCGAGGTATATACCGTGAGGGGCCATGAAGCTCGAGAGCCGCTGCCGCCGAGGAGTGTAACATAACACAGTCGGGTATATCGGTGTGAAACCAGAAGACCACTACTAATCCAATAACACAACTTCTATACTTTTCATTATTTCCTTAGAGGTCATTTACCAACATATTCGTGGCATTTTTTTAATGAAAATGATACCAAATTTGATATACCCAGTTAGCCAAATACCGTTTCAAGCAAGTGGAATGTGTGCTCCACACATTGCGAGCAAAACATTTATGCATTTGGTACCAAACCCTGCTTGAAGCAGAATTTGGTCCTTATTTGGTATGATTTGGTCACCAAAGTTTGTCGACAATTTCCTGGTCAAATGCGGAAACAGATGGATTGCAAACTCAATGCAAAGTCTCCAGCTAAAATTGTATGCGAAATTGGAGCCAAACTTTGGTTTCGATCAGCCTTCGTTATAGAGGGCAGGTCCGTCGCATTAAGAACGGACGTAACCTTGTTCTAACAGTAAATATCGGGAAAAATTTAAGTAAATCTTCCTGTAGGGTGGAAAAAGGTATTTTATTTAAGTTTCGATGCATAATAAAGATAAAGTAATGCGTAAACATCACAATGTGCTGTGAAAGACAAAGCGCCGTGTTGTGGAAGGCGAAGAACGTACGTGCGAGAGAGAGAGAGAGAGAGAGAGAGAGAGAGAGAGAGAGAGAGAGAGAGAGAGAGACAGGACGAGCGCGAAGAGTGTGCGTGCGAGAGAGAGAGAGAGAGAGAGAGAGAGAGAGAAGAGCGCCAAGAGTGTGCGTGCGAGACAGAGAGAGCACGAGGAGTGTGCGAGAGAGAGAAAAGATCGCGAAGAGTGTGTGTGCGAGAGGAAGTGGATTCGAAGAAGACGATTGAAAGAAGGATATGGAAAGGGATGACGGAATATTTTTAATGTGTGTAAAGAAATGGCATTTCTTTAATTCAAATTTTACCGCACTTCGCGCGTTGTAGAGCATAGGGATGGGTGGAAAGAGATAGAGGAGAGAGATAGAAGACTACGCGATAGAGCACGTGTTCATAAAGTAAGAGAGTTAGAAAAGTGTAAATAAAGAAGTCAGATATAGAATAAACTTTAATTGTCGTTTCTTTGTTTACAGGTAAGATTGTACATAGTGTAGATAATTGTTGTAACCTAGCATAATAAATAAAGGATAAAACTTTTGTTTGGCGTCGACCGAAGGTCGGAGTCGCCGGGGGGCCGGGACCACTCAGAAATGAGCGCGCGAGGAGGCAAGGAGAGACGGGAGAATTAAACCCTTGTCCTTCGGGAAAATGCACTTTATTTTTACTCGGTTGCACGGCGCACGAGGCGCGAGGCACTCGAGGGCGCGAGAGAGAACGCGCGCACGAGAATCGCGAGCCGGCGAACGTACGGAGATCTTGCGCGTGCAAACTTCTGCCGTCGGATCGCGAAGAGGAAATCTTGAGCGGCACGAAAAGCGTGCCGCCGCGAGACGGAGATCTTCTACGCGGACGCCGGAAATCTTGTCGCGAAGCAGAGTGCACGCAACGCGGCGCGGGAGATCGCGAGAATACTGCTACCGAAATGATGCGAAATCGCGAGAGTGTCAGAGCGCGAGAGATGAGAATCTCTACTTATCGAGACGAGAGCGGACAGACGAGCAAACGTGCTAGAGCGATACCTTGCGATTGATGAGCGTTCAGAACGTTAAGAGAGCGAGAAGGCATACGCAGGTGCCTTAAATAACAAAGACCGTCGAATGTGGAGCACCGTGATTGGAGCTCGTACATCGGACGATCCTTGTTTGTCTCAATTTGAAGGATTCAAGCTGTGAAATTCGGCCAATGAGAATTGAAACGGTTGCTACGCGGTGTCGAGCAACGGCAACACGCGCTCTTGCCGCGTGTTGACATACGCGACAAAAACCGTATGAAATAGCGGTCGCCAGTTCGACAATAGGCACCGAATTGCACAGCTTGAATCCTGAACAACTTTATTTACAGGGAAACAAATTCTAGTTTATTGTGAAAATCCTGTTCAATAGATAATTGTCTTATATGTGTATTCATTTTTTTATTTAAATTGAATTTATTTTTACACTTATACAATTAGGATAATACAGTATAATTTAAAATGAGCACTAAAAAGTGCTGTTTGGTGCTTTTTTTAATTTTTGTTATTTTGAGTGGAGGGAGGTTTAACCCGAGGGCCCGCACAATTTTTGTAGCATACAATGGCCGGCGACTGTCCGTGCCAAACCACGTATACGAGGGTAAGCAGACAGCCTCTCTAAAGGTCGTCCCACACAAGACAGGCAAAATGCCGAAGTTGCTTGGGCGGCCGAAATCGTCGCCCATAAGGACTGAGGTAGGTAGTATATGCCGGTTTTAACTCAGTGGGCGAGGGGAGTCATTCTCTTGCGGGACGATGGGGGGATCGCTCCGGCGCTGAGGTATCACCTCGCAGTTTTTGTTACCGGGATGGCGTTTCTTATACGTGAATCCGGATTTCAGTTTCACGCGGATTCCGATTTCACGATGTAGCTTATTATCAACGCATCCGGATTTCGTCGACGCTGAAGTAATTATCGTTGCAGCCGTATTCTGCAATGCGATTTGACTTTGAAGGTTGCGATATATTTCGCTGGGAGATAGAGAGAGAGGTTGCTTCTCTCTCTCGCTCTTGCCTCTTCTCGCCGCGCGCCCATTTATTCGCTCTTGCCGCGCGGCTATTTTTTATTATATTTCGCGAGAGATAGAGAGAGGCTGTTTCTCTCTCGCTCTCGCGGTTTCATGTCGCGAGGCCGTTGTATTTTGGCGAGACGGCGTCTCTCTCATAGAACCGCATACTTTTGCCAGTTGCGATCGCGTCAACGGTTTTTTCATTATGTATAATATTATGTATGTAGATGTGGCAATGAATACGAGACGTTGGCGCGATAATGAAAAACCGTTGACGCGAAATAAAATTTATCTTGGACGAGTCGCCATGCAGTTTGCGAAGGTTCGCAGCAACGGCTTTTCATTATCGCGTCAACGTCTCGTATTCATTCCACATTTCTTCATTAATCGCATTCGTGCTTTTCACATGCGAATGTATTTGTTCATTATATTATGTATGTAGATGTGACGATGAATACGAGGCGTAGACGTGAAATAGGAATTGTCTCGTGCGAGCCGCCATGCAGTTTGCGAAGGTGCCCTCCTTACAAGCTTTTGCCGTCACAAAGTTATTCGAGCGTGATATTCGAAATTACTCCGAGGTGTATCAACGGATTTTCGATCGATATTTTCGCCTTCTATCATGCGAGATTTATTGCGTTTTTCGCGAAAAATCCCCACCCGCCGTTGTTCCGTGCGTATCGGTTTTCGCGTATAAACCGTTGGACTTGTTGCGCGAAGTGAGGAACGAGTATATAAATCTTTTACAAGTGTTTGTTTTCTTAAAACCTGAACGGAAATTGGAGAGATACTTGGACAACGTAGTGCTTCGATATCGTAGAACCGATTACGTTTACGTGGGAACGCTAGAATCGGAACGCCGTTGCGTGCCTCTTGTCGCGTTAACTCGTCCTTTCTTACCGATGAAAAACGCCGATTATTTTTAACGGGCGACGAGGACAGGGACATCGACTACTACTACTACTACGGTAACAACAACGACGAGGACGAGGGCGAGGAAAAATGGTAGTTTTATCGTTAAAAAACTTGGCTTGGGTTCACGTTTTAAATTAGTATTTGAACGGTAGTTTCTCCGACGACGAGCATCAGAAAACGTTGATAGAACGTTTAATGCGAATCGACACGACGAGTCGCATATGTTTTTTCTATACGAAAAGATTCATCCAAGTCGTGGCGCGGTGGCCCGCGATCGATTCACCGCCAACGATATTGCATATCCTCGAAACGGGCGAACAACGCATCGTGGTGCCGGTTGGATGCGAAGTATAATCATATTTCTGAGAACTGGAAATTTAATGGATGAGGTAAAATTAAAGCTTGAAAAATTGTTTCGTTAGAACAAAAAATGGAGGGGAACAAGATGATCCAGATTTTAAAAAATACGTTAAAGTGCCTGACGCGCATGTCGATGGTTATTAAAACTATCGACGAGTATCGCGAATGGTGCCGATCGTATATGGAACGTTTGCAATACTGTACGAGATATTTGGCTTGTACGAAGGACGAACTGCCGGTGGGTGTGAAATTTAGTTTAACATCGATAATGTGTCGTATGAAAAGTTTGAACCTATCGTTGGGCCACCGTTTTTCACGCGTCGGCAGAGGTTTATACGACAGGAGTCGCGTCGGTGGGAGAGCAACGTCTCGTCGTTGGGAGGACGTCGCGTCGGCGTTTCGAGATCGCATATCGACCGGCCTTGTTATCAACATCGAGCACATCGATCTTCGCCAATTTTTACAACACGCGAAGCGGATGATTACGAGATGCGTTACGGAATCTCTGAACGAACATTCATCGCTGAAAGTGAACATTACGCTGGAGGCGGAATTTGTGTTGCGCGACACGGTTTCGGTGAAAAGTTTCGGTACGCGAAATTTCGCGCTGTTTCGAACGAGCGATTTACGTCGCTGGTACCTGAAAGACATTATGCCAACGATTTTGGCATCGATGGAAGAGTTTCAAGAACGGGACAGCGGGTGGGCGCTATCGAAGATATTGTATCTAATAGTGAATTGCAACAAGTTCTAGCCGTTGCAAGCCGGTGGCAACGTCTCTGTACCTCGAGAGATACAACTGAAGAGAGCTATCGTCAACGTGAAAAGTAACGACGAGGCCTATTTCTTTTGGGCAGTTGTGGCGGGTCTCTATCCGATCGAGAAAAACTCGAAGCGTTTCTCTTCCTATCCGCATTACCGCACGGTGCTTCGAACCGAAGGATTTCAACTGCCTATGTCGTTCAAGGATATTCGAAAATTTGAACGGGTAAACAATGTTTCCGTGAACGTGTTCGAATGGATGCGCAAGAAGTGTGGGACGCTTCATCTGACCAAGAAAAAACGGAGCAAGCACGTCAATTTGTTGCTTCTACGGGGGGGGGGGGGGATTCGTACCATCATTACGCGTGCATAAGAAATTTGTCGCGATTGGTTTCGTCGCAGCTTAGCAAGAATAGCCATCGCATGTATATTTGCGACCGGTAAGTTTGCGACGAAACGGCGGAATTCGCGTTCCGTCACGAGCTCGCACAACGGACCCAAGTGCGAGCCAATCCGCAACCGTCCCGAGTGCGAACCAATCAGAGCACGCCGCCGCTTCGCGAACATTTCGCGAGGCGGCGCGCTCTTCGTAGTCCGCGCTTTCTCCATAAATATCGGAGCAAACCGCGATTAACTCGGAGTTGGCTGGGAGCTGCTCACCGGGAACCATCCCGAGCTCCTGACCACTCGCAGCCGCGTGTGAACACGCATACTACGGCTTCTTCCGTGTGTGTGTGCGAACACGCTGGGTGCTAGGTGGAACGCGTACTACGGCTTCTTCCGTGTGCGTGTGAAACCAGTACCGCGAGGAAATCTCGAGCGAGCAGACGGACGGGAGCAGTATCTCTGGGCACTACTGTTCGTCGCGCGCTCCAGCTCTCTCTCCCTTCCCGATTCCTTTCCGCCGATCCTGCGAAATTCGCTCACCGTCCCGCGACCAGGCGTCTCGTCGCATGCGTGACAGTCCTCGTCGGATCGCAGCCGCGTTCGGAGTTCGTCCTGTACGAGCAACGACGCTGGTGACGGGAGCTCGTTCTCTGGGAACGTCCGGGTGCGAGCGACCCCCACCGCGATCCGACTGGGGGCGACGGGTGGGGCGTCCCGTCGGTCCGGAGTCGGAGCGGATTCGCGGCCACCGTGCGCTCGGCCGCCAGCGAGGATGCACCAGTTCACTAGAATCTCGCCGAGCCGCGGTGGTTCCTACCGACCAACCGTAGATCCGGAACCCCAGGAATCCCCCGAACCGGAGAAACGCCGTGGGCCGATACCGTCCGCGTCTCCGCGTTGCCGTCGTAAGAAAGCGAATCCTGACCGCTCCGCGTTTCCGCCGTAACAGCGAACCTGATCGCTCCGCGTTCCCGTCATACGAATAGCGAGTCCTGATCGCTCCGCGTTTCCGCCGTAACAGCGAACCTGATCGCTCCGCGTTCCCGTCATACGAATAGCGAGTCCTGATCGCTCCGCGTTTCCGCCGTAAAAATGGCGAGTCCTGATCGCTCCGCGTTCCCGTCGTATGAATAGCGAGTCCTGATCGCTCCGCGTCTCCGCCGTAAAAGAGCGAGTCCTGATCGCTCCGCGTTCCCGTCGTACGAATAGCGAGTCCTGATCGCTCCGCGTTTCCGCCGTAAGAATAGCGAGTCCCGATCGCTCCGCGTTTCCGCCGTAACAGCGAATCCCGATCGCTCCGCGTTTCCGCCGTAACAGCGAACCTCGATCGCTCCGCGTTCCGCCGCTACTCTCGCGTACGTTAGATTTAAGAACTAGTACAGCCAGCCGTCGCACCGGAACCCGCCAGCCGGGAATCACCATCTCGACCCGGGGCGAACCGCCGCCGGCAATAATGTAAGAGCAGTATTTTTAAGTAACCACTTTATTAACAGATAGGTAGACGATAATCACAATACAGCGAGACAATTACACAATTACTTTGCGCGCCGAAAGAATATAAAAGAAAAACCTAGTCCGTAAGCCGTATTCGTAATCCGTGTTCGTAATCCGTGTTCGTAGCCGTTTGTCGTAATCGTAATTATCGTATCGTGACGTTCGCCTTTACCGTATAATCGTTCTTTCGTGAGTCCCCCGTCCCGGCGCGGACGCGTCCTTTTATCCGCCCGTTCATCGAACATTCTCGATCTTTTCTTATATGATTTGGGCGTTAGGGTAACGGCCTAACGCCCGCCGCTCGTTCCCGCGGTCGCTACCGTTTGTTGTGTTACGCCGCGGTCACAACATCGTCGACGCTCACGCAGACGCGCACACACATGCTCGCGCGCGTCTTTCGATCGCAGGAGAGTTCGACGGCCTCGTTTGGGCGTTTTTATGCCTGTTTAGGTGTTCCTCCGCGGTCGCGAACTCTCCTTTCCGCGTCTGCCTCCTACAATAAATCTATTTTTTTCATAAACAGCCTCCGTTATTTCACCTGCTGTCCTCCCCGCCGACCCTGGCCGCTGAGCGAATCCAGGAGAGGACAGAACGAACCTTCCTTTCGCGGTTAAACGCTCGCGTAGGGAAACGCAACCGTTACAAGTTGAGAGCATTTTTTTCCTTTTCCAATAAAAAGACCATGTTATATTTCTTTTCCTCCTCCTTCGCAGATGCATGCAATATTTCCCATCGCAAGAGAGATTAGACGTCCATACGGACGAATGAACGAATGCGCTCTGAAGCTTCCGACCTCGGAAGATATGTGGCTGCGGTTTAGCAGCTACGCGTACACAGAACGGGCGCCGTTCGTCATCTACGCCGATTTGGAATGTCTGCTGGAGAAACAGGAAGGACAGAGCCGCGGGGCGCGCACGCAGTATCAATATCACCATGCGTTCAGCATAGGTTATTACGTGCATTGTCAATTCGATGCTTCTTGTGTGAGTGTAACGAGAGCGTTTCTTACGCGAGCGTTTAATCGCGAAAGGAAGGTGAGTACTGTCCTCTCCTGGATTTGCTCAGTCGCCAGGGTCGGCGGAGAGGACAGCAGGTGAAATAATCAGAGACGGTTTTATGGAAACGATATTAACATTATTTCCGGTGGCGGTTCACCCCGGAGCAAGACGGCGTGTCCCGGCTGGCGGATTCTGGTGAAACGGCTGGCTGTAAGCAGCGCGAGGAGACTACACGTTATAATGATAATTTAACCTATTCTTATAATCTATCTTAATTCTATTAACGCGGAGTGATAAAACGGCGGAACGCGAAGTGATCGGGACTGGCTGTATATACGGAAACGCGGAGCGAACAGGACTCGCTCTTTATGACGGAAACGCGGAGCGCGATGAAGGCGCTGTACCGATTCGAGGAGTCTGTGGAATTCCGGATCTGCGGCTGGACGGCAGAAACCACCGCGGCTCAGCGAGATGTTAGTGAATTGGCGTTCTACGCTTAGGCTGAGCTCACGGTGGTCGCGAATCGACTCCGAATCCGGACCGACGGCACGCCCCACCCGTCGTCTCCAGTCAGATCGCGGTGGGGGTTGCTCGCACCCAGACGAACCCAGAGAACGAGCTTCCGCCACCGGCGTCGTCACTCGAACAGGACGAGCTCCGAACGCGGCTGCGGTTAGACGAGGACTGACACGAATGAGACGCGACGCCTGGTCGCGGACCGACGAGTGGATTTCGCAGGATTGACGGAATCAGGAATCGGGTAGTGGGGAGAGGGCCGGAGCGCGCGACGAGTAGTAGCGCTTAGACGCACTGCTCTCGCCCGACTGCTCACTCGAGACTCGCTCGCGGTATCGGTTTTCCTCGCACACGGACGATTCCGTAGTACGTGTTCCACCTGATACCAGCGTGCTCACACACACACACACACACGGAAGAAGCCGTAGAGTGGGTGTTCACACGCGGCTGCGAGTGGTCAGGAGCTCGGAGATGATCCTCCATGAGCAGCTCCAAGCCAACTCCGATTTGATCGCGTTTCGCCCCGGTATTTATTGAAGAAGCGCGGACTACGGAGAGCGCGCCGCCTCGCGAAAAGTTCGCGAAGCGTTGTTGCTCGCGGATTGGTCCGCGCTTAGGTATCTTCGCGGATTGGTTTGCGTAAGGGGTCGGTCGCGGATTGGCTCGCACTCGGGTCAGTTTTGCGAGCTCGCGACGGAACGCGAGTTTCGCCGTTTTTGCCTAGTATCGGGTTTGTTCCAGAGAAGAGGGATGCTCGGCATGGTTCGCGACAAAGTTGTACGAGTTAAGTTGTAAATTACAGCCGATAATTGATAAAAACGTGCCGATGAAGATGTTAAGGTCTCGCTCGCTAAACCAAGCGAGATCTTCTTGGTTATTGCACTTGGTGCCGACTGAACTCGAAGGACCACCCACTGTTGTGGGACTGACTGGGTTACTCACAGCTTCTGGGTTTCACAAACTGAGTTTATTATAACGGCCGCGTAACTTGGACGATGCGCGTATCTATGCTATGATTCTGACTGTGTTTCCTGCTTGGAGGACTCTATGTTTCTTGACTGTGTTTCCTGCTTGGAGGACTCTATGTTTCTTGACTGTTTCCTGCTTGGAGGACTCTATGTTTCTTGACTGTGTTTCCTGCTTGGAGGACTCTATGTTTCTGCCCAATTTTTGCTGCGGTCCCTGGCACCTTCGAAAACCGCTCCCCGTTTCCCCTTTCCTGTGTGCCCAAGGGTGGGGGCTTAGGGACGGTTCCCGATTTTCCGAGGAGTCGAAAAATTGGCTGCCCCTTCCAATGCGCCCGAGGCGCGTTGTCTTTGGTGGGGTTACCGGGCCGCTCGCGCTCGCGGGTGGGCGGGTGTCCGCTAACGACGGGAAATTCCGGCCGGTCAGGACAGCTGTTGCCGATTTCCGGTTACCTTCGCCTTGGGACTTTATGGTACGGTTTCTTGGACCTGGGAGACTAAAACGATGGCATGGCCTTCACAACCTTCTAAATCTCTTTATTTCTATGTGCCACATGTTGGCTGCAGACCGGTCCGCTAAAGAAATTACAATAACTCGATGCTTGGAATAAATTGCTGAAACTCCCAGATGGTCGACCGTACCATAAAGTCATTTTAGGGTTCTTGCCTTAACAGAAGATGTTAACCGAAGCACAAAAATTAGATTTTCTTACGGCCACGCGTTGTCACATGTGCGAAAAACCGTTCAACGACTGCGACGAAAAAGTGCGCGATCATTGTCATATCACGGGCTCGTATCGCGGTCTGGCGCATAACGTTTGTAATTTGAATTATCAATCTTCGTACGTGATACCGGTGGTTTTTCACAATTTGTCCCGTTACGACGCACATTGTATCATCAAAGATTTGGCAAACGCGTTTAAGGGGAAGATGGATGTGTTACCGTTGACGAAAGAGCGGTACATCTCGTTCACGAAACACGTTCACGTCGAGAACGACGGGGGGATAAAAAGAGATTACAGGAAGTTGATAAAGTTTCGATTCATCGATTCGTTCAAATTCCTGAATTCTAGTCTGGACAAGTTATCGTCGTATTTGGGCAAGAGTAAATTGCATGTCGTACGAGGCGAATTTGCACATCTTTCCGACAGCGATTTCGATCTTTTAACGAGAAAAGGCGTTTTTCCGTACGACTATTTAACGTCCAGTTACAGAAAGATTGACGACAATTTAACGTTGCGTATAGTCGACCTCGGTGGAATGCGTCTCGTGAAATTATCGAGCCCGACGGTATCTTTGTTCGTGACGGAAAGAACTATGCACAATTTGTACGATCTCGAGTTGTGCGTGCGTAACATGTATTCGCGGTTCACGAACGAGGTTCCCATGATCGCGGAAAAATTCGTAAATTTTGCTGTTGCGGCACAAACCGTCAACATCCGGAACCAATCTTTCGATCAGAGTTCGTTGATCGAATGCGAACTGGTGGCTTTGAGCGCGGACGCGATCGACGCGCTTAGACAGAATTAGGAAATTTTAAAAATAATGTGTGCGTGCGCGCGCGCACGCGCGTGTGTGTGTGATGTTTTTTCTGTACAACATTTTTTTCGGCAATAAATTATGTAAGAGCAGTATTTTTAATTAACCACTTTATTGTCAGAAGAGTAGGTCGATAAATACAAGACAACGAGATGATTACACCAAATAGTTCGCGCGCCGAAATAATATACAAGAAGATCTAATCCGTGTTCCGTATTCGTATTCCGTGTTCGTAGCCGTTTGTCGTTATCGTGATTAAGTCGTATCGGATCGTGTCGTATCGTATCGTTCGTCTAAACCGTGTGCTCGTTCTTTCGCGACCCCCCGTCGCCACGCGGACGCGTCCTTTTATTCGCGCCTTCATCGAACGTTCTCGATCTTTTCCTACGTGATTCGGAAGTTAGGGTAAATGGCCTAACGTCCGCCGCTCGTTCTCGCGGTCGCTACCGTTTGTTGTCCGGGCGGTCACAACACCGTCGCCGCTCACGCAGACGCGCGCACACATGCTCGCAGGAGAGTTCGGCGGCCTCGTTTGGGCGTTTTTATGCCTGTTTATGTGTCCTCCGTGGTCGCGAACTCTCCTTTCCGCGTCTGCCTCCTACAATTATTGGCTTTTTCATATGTTTCACAATTATTTTTATTCGATAAAAATACATTATTTTATATAAGTAGTTTCAGATGATTTTTCGAACGATATTCGTCAATAGGTTGTACTCCATGATGCTGTCATGTATTATCAAGCAGTAGGCGGTCGTTGATGGAGGGACATCAACTCGACATTCGAATTCGATTCGCACATCGATCGTGGCGTTTTTAAGCGCTTCGTTTTGTCGGGAACAATCGAGAAGGACGAGCGGGGCGTACTGTATGAAATTCGCAACGTCGAGTAGCGCTTCGCCGTTTCCATAGTACGATTCTTGGAATTTCGCGTACATATCGTAGAGCAACGCGTATTTACCTTTCTCGAAATCGATGTTCCAATCGTCGTACGGATAGGTTTCCGAGTTCAAGTAAAGTCGAATATTGGCTAACGTGCAATGATCGAATCGCGTAGCCTTTTTCGTTAAGCTGTTCCGTCGATCGGTTTGCAAAGCGAATATCACGTATCGCGGCTTTTCCATTTGCGGAGCTGTTTTTATCGCCCATGTATGTTTCCTGGTTGCCTGCAGTAGAGGATACTCGTACAGATCCCATGATCGAAAGCTTATGCCGATCGGTCTGCCGCTGTCTAAAATACGTAACATCGACAGTTTATGTATTTCGTCCAGTGTGACTTGTGGCATTCGCTATTGAATTTTGTGCAGATCTAGAACGGGCTTCGCGTTGTTGGAAGAGCCGTGCAACGCGTTCGCTTCGGTACGCGAGCGTATCAGAATCAACTCGTGTCGGGCGTTTATTACAACGCGTTTGTAGTCTTCGCAGAAGCCCAATAACATCCTCATAGGTACGCAAAAATTGAAATTTATCGCCGCCGTGGCCGTGGTCGTTGGCTTCGAGTTATCGTTGCTTTGGAGATGTTCAAAATGGCGTCGAACATGGTTCTTTCTTTCTCTCTCTCTGTCTCACTCACTCACTGTTTAACGACGAATCCCAAAGATCGTAGATACCGCACGTTTTCCGCGGTTAATTTCTTGCGAATCGACGCGTTTTCTTCCACGGTTAGTTTCCCACGAATCGTCGCGCTGCCGTCCTCGTTCAACGTGTGAAATGCCGTATTGTTATGAATTAGCATTGCCCCGTCGAACGTGTAGTCGCACCGTGATTTCTTCGCCTCGAAAATCGATCAAACGTCCGGATTGGTCAACTATGCGAATCGTTAAATCATCGATTACTCGCGCGACGATCGGAAGGTAAATGAAACGCGCGGGCGTTTCCGATAATTTATACCCCGGCGGTACTTGAGGCGCGAACTCGTGTATCGTGTGAACGAGTTTGCCATTGTCGTACGATCCGGTGGTTACGTTGCATTTCACTCGAATGATATTCACGTTGACCATGTTCACGGGCGCGTCCGACTTGTGCCACGCGTTCGGCGATAGAACGCGGTTCGTGGAAAGTCCCAAGATGGATCCTACGTTGTTGGGCTTCGAGAAGTTTACTCGATACCTGCTAACGATTTCGCTTTTCATGGTGTTGTTGTTCGCCGGTAGTACCAGCGGATATTCGTTATCGGGGGAGGGGGACAATTCGTCAGCATTTTTGGGAGGAGGATATCGCGCGCGTATCTCGCGTCTCAGGTACTCGTTGATCGCCTCCAATTCGTACGAACCGTCGGGGATGATCATCTCCTCGTCCTTTTCGCCGAAGTAGAATCGATTGTTCCCGATGTTGGCGCTGATGTTCGGTATCGTGTAATAAGTTTGCAAGTTGAGCAATCCCAGATCGTACTCGCCGTTGCTCAGATCTATGGGGGGAAAGTACTCGGACGACAATGAGCTGCTTCTTCCCGACAACTTGAACGTGAACGACTTTTTCCCATCCATCGGATGTGGCGGAGAGAGCATTTCGGGAAATTTAAGTTTCTCGAAGAAATTTCACGCACAATTGCCCGCACTGGCTTTCACCGTAGTTCTGAAAACGTTCATGATTATACGAGATCGTCGTCGCGTTCGATCCGAAGTAACTAATCAACTCGATCGGCGGGCGAAGATTTCCGAAACAATCGAAGTAGTCGACGCGCGAGCCGCCTTTCACGTATGCGACCCAATGCGTTCCCGACTATCGTCCAGATTGACGATATCTCGCTCGTTTATCCACGGTCGCGTCGGTAAATTGTCGCGCATAAAAACTCCGCGAAAATGTGGCAATGCTTTACAGGTGGTAGTTATTTCCATATCCGTCGTTGTGGCGTCGTCTTTCTTGGAGTTTTTTTTCTTAGCTCCCCTCAGGGCTCTCCCATGTTTGTACGGCGCGAGACGCATCCCACGACCCTCCATGGCGCGATTGTGCCGCTCGGCTTCCACCAATTGTTTCTTCACGGTTTTCGTGGCGTTTATCGCTTTGGCTACCCCCGTGGCGACACCCGTCAATGCTCCTATAACTGACAAAGCAGGCCACAGCAGCTGCAGAAAACCACCGCGTTTGGCGATCGGGAGAATTCGCGTTTTCTTCTTCTTCTTCTCTTGCCCTCGTCTCCGCTGTCCCCCCAGACCAATACCTAATTTCGTTTTAGCTTTCATGGCGGTCAACACGGCGGCCGCGGCGACTTTTTCTCCGAACCTCGCGTCTTTGGCCGTTATGCGGTGTAGCGCGCAATCCGCCAAAACGTTGTTGGCCGCGTGACGATCGTCGAGATCTTTGTGCCGCGAAAACGCTACGTCGTGTTCGCGACAGGCCGCGTCCAAAGAATTGATTTCCCGATTGCCGCGGGCTAATCGCTTGCACAGTTTCGTACCAGGACCGCAGAATTGATAACCGGGGATGTGCAATTCGACCGGCAACGCGTCTACAGCTCTGTTGAAGAGTCTCTTGCCCGTAGTAGTACACGTCCGACGTTTCGCGCGCATAGACTATTTTTTCAGCCCTATCTCTAAAAATAGATTTTTTCGGCGGGAGGGAGGAAGGGGAACACGAGCAACGACTGATAGCGAAGGCGTTCGAGCTCTCCTATAAATACTATAAATACTCCATCAAATTGATCGGAGTATGCGTTTCGTGAGACAATCTTTGAATATTCGTGTTGAGCTTGCCGACGACGACGACGAGACGATGAGGAAACACGGCTCGTTGTTACCACGCAACGTACGTTGCGTGATAAGCGGTCCGTCGGGATGCGGTAAAACGAACGTTATGATCAGCCTGCTGGATAGCGCGAACGGGCTACGCGAATGTTTACGTGTACTCGAAATCGCTGAGTCAGCCAAAGTATCGATACTTGGACAAACTGTTCTCATCCGTGGCGGAGGACGTTGGCTACTTCGCTTTCGGCGACAACGCCGATGTAATCCCTCCCGCGGAGGTGCTGCCCGATTCGATATTCATCTTCGACGACGTGGCGTGCGACGAACAGGATATAACGAGAGAGTATTTCGCGATGGGTAGACATTCTCGCGTCGATTGCTTCTACTTGGGTCAGTCATACGCGAGAATACCTAAGCATTTGTACTAATACCTAAGATATGTCCTTGTCGCCCTCGTCCTCGTCGTCGTCGAAGGATGGTGGGAACGAGAATCGAGGTTCTTCGATCGCGAAAGAAATAGCAAAGGTCGGCGATATTATACGTAAAAAGTGTAGGAGACGGAGCCGTTGGCGGTAATCGAAGGTTAGGTCGGCGAAAACGCAAAAACGACCAGCGTTTTGGTCGAGCAGGTCGTCCGCGGATGGCCGAAAAACACAAACACGGCGACAGGTGAATGCCCGAGCGAGCGCGTACGAATGAATGTGTGTGAGAGAGAGAGAGCATGAGTGTGTGAGAGAGATAGAAAGGAAGGTGCGACGACCGCGAGCGATGTAGGTGATTCGATTCGAGTGTGTGTATAAGGACGATCGGCCTATATATGCGAGGTAGGTCGCGGTCGCGGGTTAGAGTTAAAGAGTCAGAGTTTGAGAGCGAAACAGAGAGAGAAGTGTCGTGCAGCGTTTAGGAGTTATTATCTGAGTTTTGACGAAGCGAGAGAGTTGCGAGAGTGCGGAGTTATACAGCGAGAGAGAGAGCGAGAGAGAGAGAGAGAGAGAGAGAGAACGCGCGGTTGAGCGTCTAGAGGAACATTTATACCGGTCCAATAAACGTTACTGCAATAATAAACTTCACTGCAATACCTGACCGCTTGGCTTCCATCAAAACAATTCCTACAAAAGTATCGAGCGTTGAAACTTGGAAAAATGGCGACCGAGACGAATTTGCAAACGACTTTACAGCCGATCGTTGAACCGTTGAAATAGCTAGTACAAAATACTACTACAGAATCAAACGATGATGCGCTCCCGAGTATCAAGGAAACACCTGCAACTGCAAAAAAACGTGGACGAGAATTAAATAAGAAGAAGGGAAAGAATGGGAAGAAGAAGAGAACGAGCGACGAAGCCGATTTAACGCCGCTACCAACGAGACATCCGAAGAAAAAATTAGTTTTTTCGATGAGGATGATGATGATGATGGTGATCATAATGAAGATGTTAACGAAAATGAAGATGAATCAATGGTACAGCAGCAGCAGCAGCAGCAGCAGCATATCTTTGAATCGCCCGCAACGACCGCGGTATCTTTGGAATTGTCGATACGTAATATTTTTGAGAATCCGGAAACTCATCGGGAGGAAAGCGAACATCTGTCCGAGAATCTCGGACCTTTGGCGCGCGAATACTTACATAAATTTTTTACCGGCCCAACGAAAAATTCCGACAACGTATACGGAGTGTATCTCCAAGATGACAACCTGATGCTCGTTTATTTAGGTACCGTCCCCCGGCGCTGCTCTGTATGGAGCGGTTTATGACAGATTATTACTATTGAGCTGGAAGTCGGCACAGTCGGACAACATCTGTTTACTGTAAAGTAATTTGTAGACCCCGACCTCTTCGACGAATGTAAAAATGCTACACCCGAGCTATTAAAAAAACGGTGACACTTCCAAAGTGGCGAAATTAAAATTATTTCAAGGCCAGGTTGTACCTGTCCCCACAGCGACCCTCGTCTCTTACCCGAAAATAATATTTCGGATCGCGCTTTTCTTCGTGACAGAAGTTCGCCGCGGGAGACATAACTAGAATTTCCCACTTGGCAGTAATGACGCACCCCATGTACCCTTGCATGTATGTGAACCGTTAGAAATGTCAGATTTGTAGTCCATCAATTTTATGACGAGCAAAGTCAGATGAGGCGAGCGTAAAAATTAGTTTTTGCGACGTGTTTTTTAATTACCTTATTATCACCGTCCGACGAAATCATTACTATGTTTGCGTAGTTGGGTCTAGTTGGGCCTACAGGCGCGCATGAGGTGGGAATAGGTTTGTTAGCATTGTAATAAATTGTTTGTTATAACGTTTAAATTCCTTAACAAGGTATTCCCCATCTATTACCACGAGGGACTCGGAAATGTTCTAGTTAACAACTTTTGAAATAATGACGAATTGTTTCACTGCACAGATTGTCAGATGATATTCTTTCTTTTTCGTTAGCGTAATAATAACGTTCCCATAACGTTCAAAAAACATCACTGCTGCACGCCGATAATTTTTTTGTCATTCACCTAACGTTAATAACATATTCACTTCTGTGTCAAAAGTAGCCATAATCACAATGTCACTGCTTGAATAACAGCTCTAAACTGAAAACGTTTTCATAGATAAGTGAGTCAAACTCAAGAATTGTAAATATTATTGTTTGTGTTTCTTCATGAATAAGCAAAGGACTCAAGCGCGTATAATTCCATAACGCTATTTCCGAGCGCTTCAAGTACCTACAACTCGAAACTTCAAACTGTTATATCTCATCATGGAAGTATCTGACAAAAAAATGTTTCAGACAAAATTGACTTGTTTTTTCCGGTAGAATCTAAATATGTAACATTTTATAGGGGGTTCCATTTAAAATTACAAAGGTACCTCCCCTCCCCCGTTAAAGGGGAAGGGAGGCCACTTCACGTTTATGTAGTCAGAAAGGCCCTTCAGTTCCATGCAATTTAAGGCTAAGAACTTTAAAATCGATGGCATAGTTTTCGAGATATTGAGCTGTTCAGAGTTATGTGGGCCACCCTGTATATGTTAAATGGCTAGGTCTGGACGCGTCGCATAACTCATGGATATCGAAAACCGCTATACTTTAATCGTATTTCCACTCTTATTTTTATGTTATTTTTAATGTAAGGATACAGCTTTTGAAATAAATTTTTAAATACGCATAATCGTTACGCCAAATTTTATTAATATCCAATCCCACATTTCTAATTCGACGTTTTTCTTTATCCCGACTATGCGATATGCTTATCGCGCATCCTGAACCACATTCCCCTCGCAAGAGGGGGGAGGGAGACGTCGTTTCATCTCTCTCTCTCCCGCATTCTTATAAAATATCGTCGCAAGTTTCATGAGAAGAACCACATTTTTGCGAGGGGGGGAACGTCGTTTCATCTCTCTCGCATTCTTATAAATTAACCTCGGTAGTTTCGCGACAAGTTACTTCACAAACACGTCACATACGAAGCGCATCGCTAGTCTTTTGTTCTCGACGGTTTTGCCGCATCCTTCTAACGCGCGGTAAGTGTAGTAACCTTTTAGAATTTGTATTTAGATGAATCGCATCATTGACACGGGCGGATTTGTTTGTGTATTTAGATGAACCATCGATAAATTTGGAAACTTTTGGCTGTCCAAAGTATGATAACCTGATTCACGATCCCGTGTACCAAATTAATTACGACGACGCATCCTGTCGGCTTCATCGTTGAAAAAACGCTGTCGGAAAAACGTATCATTGCTGTATAAACGAAGTTCGAACATTTCGCGCATGGCTGATCAATTCTAAGAAACAGGTATCGTACGAAATACTCTTATAAGCACTTCTTTGCAGTTGATTCTTACGTAAACTTTTTTGTTTCCAGCAACATGATTAGAGAAATATGCAAAGAAAAAATTGATTCTCCCAACTACCGCCTCGAACGCGATACACTAAAAAGTTTTCAAAACTGGCAGTTTTCTCACATCGTCAAACCGGAAGATCTCGCGACCGCAGAATTGTACTGCTCGAACGAAACGGATCGCGTCGAATGTTTCGACTGTGGCATAGGACTGTATCTATGGGAACAGGGCGACGATCCCATGACGGAGCATCGCACCTGGTTGAGATTCTGTCGACGGGTTTGCGGGCTAGATTGCAGCAACGTTCCAATAGGAGTCGATCCCGCTTCGATCGCAAAACCGTCGCCCAGCTCGCGGCGTAGACGTGCGCGGACATCGCTAGGCCCCGATCGTCGAAGGTAAAAATAAATCGAATAATTATGTACGCGTGTTACAAATAATAATATACGCGTGTTACAGGGAAACGATTGAAGATTGGAAATAGGAACTATGCACTGTTCATTGTAAATAGTTTACAATATATGCAGTTTGAATAAAATATTAAAATATGTATACAATAGTATAGTATAGTATATAATGTAGTATAATATGATAAGGGCGATCTGGAGAAAAAAAACGATGCACTTTGATACAAAACAGCGCACTCACCAATCCTGCAGCCACCTCCTTCAGCGGCCGGCTCTCATCAACTATGGCACATCGTCGTTTTGCGATTGTTACAAACATTTTCTACTACTGCTATGTATTTTCACTGAAAACACAGCTTGAAATGTGCATAGCGGCGAACCGCCTCCTATTTAAACGTGTCTCGAGCGATACAATTTACCGAAGGATGTGGACTAAAAAACCCTTGACGTGATAATGAATACGAGATGTAGACGCGATAACGAAAAACTGCATGGCGACTCGCCCAAGAGAATTCTTATTTCACGAATACGAGGTGTAAACGCGATAATGAAAAAACCGTTGATGCGATCGCAACTGGTAAAAGTATACGGTTCTATGAGAAAAGACGCCGTCTCGCCAAAATGCAACGATCTCGCGACATGAAACCGCGAGAGCGAGAGAGAAACAGCCTCTCTATCTCCCGCGAAATATAATAAAAAAATGGCCGCGCGGCAAGAGCGAATAAATGGTCGCCCGACAAGAGTGAGAGAGAGAAACAACCTCTCTCTATCTCCCGCGAAATATAATAAAAAGTGGCCGCGCAGCAAGAGCGAATAAATGGCCGCGCGGCAAGAAGACGGAAGAGCGAGAGAGAGAGAGAGAGAGAGAGTGAAACAACCTCTCTCTCTCTATCTCCCAGCGAAATATATCGCAACCTTCAAGGTCAAATCACATTGCAGAATACGGCTGCAACGATAATGAAATACTTCAGCGGAAATCCGAAATCCTGATGCAGCGATAAGAAACGCCATCCCGGTAACAGAAACCGCAAGCGATACCTCGGCGGCGGCGGAGCGATCCCTCCAATAGCCCCGCAAGAGAATGACCCCCTCGCCCATTGAGTTAGAAACCGCGATCGCCCCGCAAGAGAATAACCCCCTCGCCTATTGAGTTAGAACCGGTATAGACTACCTACTCGTTTTGCAGATAAAAAATGAAGAAAAGAAATCGAAAACTGTGAGAGCTAAAAGTGAAATTTCGAGAATCGATTCGAGAGCCGTGGAGATCTCCTGTTCTCGGTTGCTGTGTACGCGATGATATAGCGAGAAGTTTTTTTTTTATGGTGATGACGGTGATGATGGCGACGCGCGAGCAGAACAAACGGTACGCGAGACTGAGCGCATGAATAACGTGTTTAGAGTTGATCTGTGTGCGAGCGACGAAGTGCGTGCGTTCCCGAAGAGGCGGAGATTGGGACTGTATTTAGTTTCTTTTTTTCGGTATATGTAACGTACCACAGACTTCACTTGGAACTGAACACCGTCGGAAGAGAGTTGTACGCATGTTGCGTCCCTCGTGTGTTCTCGTTAGCGCCATTTTAGTGTCTGCGTCGGAAACAATCGACGAACGACGGAGAGAGAAAACGGGGTCGTGCGAGACGTGGATAAAAGAAATAGTCGAAGGAGAAGACTAACGGATACCGTAGTAGAGGAGGTTGGGCGCTAACGAGAGGACTAACGCGGTGCATCAAGACACCTCGAGATCGCGTCGATGGTAGTCGCAATTAGGGTCCTCACACACACATTCTCTCTCTCTCTCTCTCTCTCTCTCTCTCTCTCTCTCTCTCTCTCTCTCTCTCTCTTTCACTCTCTCTCTCTCTCTCTCTCTCTCTCTCTCTCTCTCTCTCTCTCTCTCTCTCTCTCTCTCACTCATTATCTCTATAGTGTCTATGCTCCCGTAGGTTTTACGAGAAGTCATGCTGCACTGTCCTCAACATTAAATCGATGGCAATCCTGGCGTCCCCGACGGAGTCGTGTTCCATTGTCTGTATCTCTCGTCGCAGCACCGTCCTCGCGAGTGTCTTCAGGCTGCAGCGGAACGGGTAGCCGAGGAAGTGAGGGAACGCCACTCATGTGTCGATCACAGTAGAGTGAAGGATTCTGAGGGCTCTGAGATCATAATCCAGGGCGTGACCGATCAGGATCGTCTCAGCGTGGACGAAGCTGATGAGGTCCATTTGCATGCCCCTGAGACGTTTCGATGCCCTCGAGAGATCCTTCGCCGTGATCCCACTGAACCTGGTATTTTGGTCGATAATCTCTGCATCGGGCCTGACCAGCGTGTCATAGACCACATTTCCATCCATATCGACCACAGTTACCTCAGCCAGCTCGAGTCCGCGCCGCGTGAAGCACATCTCGCAGTCCAGAGCGAAGACACCGTAGTTTCCATCGGAGGGCACGATCCCGGCAGGTTGAGTACACACGTACCCCTCCAGCGGTCAATTGTATCCTGGAGATAGGCCCGTCCAAACGTGCATTCTGGCGTTGGTGCATGCTCTGGAACTGTTCCGGTCCTGGCAACACTCCCAGGCGTTCCTTTGCAGCCCGTTCACAATTCCGCTCCGGAACTTTCCCCAATGGTATACGCACCGATCCTCCTGCAGGTATTCGCCATCGTGCCGGTTGACGTAGAAATTTTTGAGGCACCTTGCGCACTGCCTCTCTTCGACGACAAGTTTATACGATTCGGGGGTTCAATAGCTCCTCGACCTTTCCTAATACTGGTGGTAGCCGTAGCCGGACGAGGAGCATGAGGACGAATACGAGGATGAGTGCGTCGACGGCGACGAGGAAGAGGAATCGCCGATATCCGAGCTCTTATCGCTATCTGAAGCGCTCTCCTGCTCTAGGTCAGAGCTGTCGACGGAGCTTCCACTATAGTTCCCGCTGTCGACCTCGCTCTCCACTATGGAGGTGGTTCCGCTGCCAGGCACAAATTCGCGGGTGTTGACATCCAGGTGATGGTAGCTGCGTGCCCGGTAGCCCAGGGGATGTTGGTGATGGTTGACAACCGCAGCGTAGCCAGGGTAATAGCTACACTCGACCGGGTAGCCAAGATGGGCCAGCTGATCACCTGTTAATGTGTATCCTCGGAGCAAGGAGGCCAGCGCCGCGTT